>NC_137021.1:8025000-8480000 GCF_032717465.1 Coenobita brevimanus
TAGATGAAGATAATGTCTGTCGTTCATGACGGACGGAATATATGCTTATACGGTCTACAGATAATTACTTGTGTGTGTGTGTGTGTGTGTGTGTGTGTGTTCCATCAAAGTTTTGGCTTCACTTCTAGTGTTAGTTGCATGCGTTATATATCTTCCGTTATTTAAGATTTTGAATAAACTTGTACTCGCATGTTCCCGTCCTGCTATGCCTTACTCTGCTCTGTCCTGCCCAGCTATCCACTGTTAACCATCCCTTGTCTCCCTACCATGCTTTTCTCTGCCCTGGCATTCCCTGTACCCTAATAAACTATTTTAAACTGTACCTTACCCAGTTCTGCCTCATCCAGCCCTACCCAAGCTTGCCTTGCCCTGCAAAAATGTATTCTACCCTGCCCTGCTCTGTTCATTTCATTCTTGCCCTGCCCTGTCCAACCCGGCCTCCACTGACCGAAAGCAAGAAGGAACAGGATAAGTCCCTCACGCGACGTCATGGTGCCACAGTCGTCACGTCCCCTCACGCCTTCCTGGGGATGCTTCTCACGTGGCCCTTCACACTGTTGTCTCTCACTTGACCCCACACGTAACTGTTTTCCACACGTGGCTCCCCTTCACTTGACTGTCTCACATTAGCACACCGTCCGCACCACCAACATCTAGTCCCTACCACTGCAGTCAACATCAAACTTTCATCGTATACCCGCCAAATTTCAGTCACCACCTTCACTATCCAATCTCCACAAGAGCGGTCACCGCTAATATTTGGTCAGATCTCCTCCAAGTGCCACGAGCGTTCAGTCACCACCATCACAGCCGCAATGAGAATGAAGGGAACTTTTGTATTATGTGAGGCTGTAGTGGTGAGGACGTGAGGTACAGTGGATGGATGATGCAAACTCGTGTGTAACAGTGTGCCGAGATAACAGACCACAGCGATTATCATGCTCGCTGACTCACTGTACCGTATCTTATTTCACTCTGTGTTTGCAACCACTGCTGTTATAACCATTTGGATTATTATTTTTTATCTTCGTCGCAAAACGCAAGATATATTACAGCAGAGACGTTCTGCTGCTCCTGCTGCTGCTGTTGCTGCTGCTGCCGCTCCTGCTTCTCCTCCTCCTCCTCCTCCTCTTTTTTTTTTTTTTCTTTTTCATCATCCTGTTGTTGGTGGTGGTGGTGATGGTGGTGGTGGTGTTCCTGTTGTTGTTACCGTTGTTGTTGATGTTGTTGCTGCTGCTGCCGTTATTATTATTATTATTATTATTATTATTATTATTATTATTGTTATTGCTGTTATTATTATTGTTGTTGTTGTTGCTGCTGCTGCTGTTATTATTATTATTATTATTATTATTGCTATTATTATTGTTGTTGTTGTTAATACTGTTATTATTTGTTCTTTTTTTTCTGTATTTCTATTTATTTACGAAGGCTCAACCTCTGCAATAAAAATACCCCTTCTAAGAAAAAAACAAAGGAGCCACATTAATAGCTCATTCATTTAGAGATGACTGGACTCAATATTTTCGAGACGAGGTTGTTGGTGGAAGGACATGTTAAGATTGTCAAGAGGCGAGTAGGCTACTTGTGAAGGTAAGCCTACGGCATGGAGACCGGGACAAAATAACAGGGTTTGGTTTAAGGATTTTTTAAAATACACCTTTATTTTAGGCTTAAGATGAATTAAGAAATTATTATATAATCATCATTCTTCGAACTGACAAAAAACCTTTCCTTATGGTCGGCAACACCCCCTCTGCTGGACGCGTACACTATTAGTATTTGATTGAATTGTGCTGTGTCACTACTCAAATTGCTTGTACACACAGCAAAAAAACTATCGTTACAGGGGGGTCCGATGTGTTTCATACTGAACAACCTGGCTGTCTCGCTAGGGTTGGTAAGCCTGACAGTGGGTGGGTTGCCAAATAGGACGAGGTAGAAATATGCATGGGAGAAGCAATGGGTATTGCTTATAATAAATATGCAACAAACACAGGCGGGGATACCAATGGAGGAGGCTGTTATCAAAAACCTTCATTCGTAGTGTCATTTTATATCGCGCAGAAGGTGTAACGATAGTTTTTTTGTTGTGTGTTCACATACAACCTGTAACAGCCGTACAGAGTGAGCCATGTGCCTGTCCCTGAATATCTGATATTATAAGATATGCACGAACAGGCACATGGCTCACTCTGTTCCGTTAGTAACCATAGCTATTATAGTTAGCCTTCACGTATCCTAGCTCCAAAATGAATCACGCAGGAGGGAGGTGATGATATCCTTAATGAGCATTAATGTCCCGAGGGCGACGCGTTCCTGGGAATATTACTCTTTCATGGTATGAATATTTATATGAAAGCATTACTGGCTGGGAAACGTCACACGCAAGCGACATTCTCCATCCTTATGATTGCAGATTCACGAGCGTGGGGTGTAACTATCGGACGTTTTTCAAGTAGTCATCGTTTGAGGTGTTAGATTGTCTGGCCGGAGTGCGCACCGATAGTTTTATGAGCAAGAGTGGTGTGATCAGCACTAAGTATAGCTTACTGTTCATCAGAGTTGCTGCCTTGGAAACTACTGTTGTTGTTGTTGTTGTTGTTGTTGCGTAGCTCCGGTCTGTCTGGTCAAACAGACATGTTGTCCACAAATAACTACTTTGAGGGGCTGTCCTAAAGGCATAGTACAGTAAATACACCGTGTAGGCTGTGGTAGACAGCGTCACACCCTATGGTAGGAAGCGTCACACTAGGGTCGGACCATGCTCTTTCCCCCGACTAGATTCGGGGAAGTTTGAAGGATTGGTTCCCGGGTGGATGCTGCAGCTGTTCCATCCATGGTGCACAGCGCTACCACGTGCAGACTCCCCTTCAGCGCCAGTACTACCGTGTGCAAGGTGTTAGTGATGAGCTTAGTTGAAGAAGATAATAACGAACTTATATAAGATGATAGAGATGAACTTTAGTGTAAGATGATATGATAAACTTAGTGTAAGGTGATAGTGATGAACGTAAGATGATAATGATGAGCTTACGAGTAGTGTGAGATGATAATGATGGACTTAGTGCAAGTTAATAGTGATATACTTAGTGCAAGGTAAGTAGTTCAAGGTAACAGTAATGTACTTAGTGCAAGGTAACAATGATAGACTTAGTGCAAGGTAGTAATGTACTTAATGCAAGGTAATAGTGATGTACTCAGTGCAAGGTATTAATGATGAATTTAGTGCAAGGTACTAGTGATGCACTTAGTGCAAACCGATAATGATGAACTGCGGTTAAACAGAGTTAATGTCATAAAACAGTTGTCCGTTTGGAATACTATAAATTTGTTTGAGATGTCCATAAGAAGACACATTCAAACTTTAAATTATTAATCACGCTCCACAGTGCCTCCATGAGGATATGTACTAAGCCGGTGAATAAACGAAGGCAGGAACCCGGGAATAAACGATGAGGAAATGCTCACCCTCGAACATAGAATTGATCATGTATTTGAATGACTAGAGTGGCCAAGCACCTGCGGTCAAAGGAAGGCAGAATACATGGTTCTGACCGATATATCAATCATCGTCATCATCATAATCGTCCATCCGAGTCAGCCCACAGCAGGACCTAAGCTTCTCCACCTCCTCCTCCTCCTCCTCCTCATCAACATCATCATCATCATCATCGGTCGGAGTCAGCCCACTGCAGAACTTGGGCATTTCCCATCTTCCTCCCCTCTGTCCTGAATAGCTGTTAACCTGTTGCCTCCAGATCCACCAGATCTCTGAATCTCATTTGCATCTTGTTCTCATTTTGCCTCTTCCTCTCACTCCATCTCTGGGCTGTCATTCATTTACCTTGGCTATCCATGTGTCGTCAGTGTTATGAGGAATGAGACCAGGCCACATTTATTTGTTTATGTTATTATCTATTTATTTACGGTAGTGATTATGTCCTTTTCATTCGTCTGTTCCCTAATTCTGAAAGCTGTCTTTATGTCTTTCCATATTATGACATCCAACATAATCCTTTCCATTCCTCTCTGAGCACCCATAAATTTACGTTTAAAGAATTTTTTTTAGACTTCACGTTTTCCTTCCATAACTTGGAACAGGAAAGATCACACATATTGTATAAACGTCTCTTTTGAAAAGAGATTATTGTAAGTCCTTCATGTAGTTGCTTAACATACCAATAACTCCAGTCCATTCCTGCTGTTCGCTTGATTTCGCTACCATGAACTGGAACTGCATGAACTGTCTGACTTAAGCATATATCATTCAACACATTCTAGTTCTTCATTTGTTTTAACTGGAAGGAACTGAAGATGTCTGTTGAACACACTTTGAGTCTTATGTATATTTTCAAGCCTATTATCAGACTGTCCTTGTTCAGATTAGCTATGGTCCCCAAGTGGTTGAGACTGTTGTATTCGCTCAACAATTTATTTCTCTTAATTTCTTTCTTCCAGTGTAGCTACTATTCTGAATGACTCATTTAGGCTACATTGGCTCAGCGCACGAGTGATGTTGCATTACACTGAAGGACCGAAGAGGGTTACATATATAGGTCACTTCCGCAACAGTTACAACAGAAATGTGCATCACAACATGTGCCTCTAATCTTATCAGGATTGTTAGTCTGTGTGACACAATGGTGGAATAAAAACAATCTCTCTCTCTCTCTCTCTCTCTCACACACACACACACACACACACACACACACATAGTATGTACGTAAGTATGTAGAGATGATAGTAAAATAGATAGTAAGGTAGATGGATTGATAGGTACACACACACACACACACACACACACACACACACACACACACACACCGCTCGCTGGTGCAGTGGTAACGTTCCCGCTTGCCAACTGGTGGACGGGAGTTCGCGCCTCGCTCAGGTTGCGAAAAGTTTCACTGACGAAGTGGGTGGTTACTGTCCCCCTTGAGCAAGGGGACGGGTGTGTGCGTGTGTGGTCACAGCCTTGCCCTTAGATCGGACTATATGAGCTTTCAGTTCCCTTCCGGGAGGGTAAAAGCTGACCATCACGACCATCAAGTGATCCTGACCGACTCTGTGAATTACACACACACACACTCGCTGGTGCAGTGGTAACGCTCTCGCTTGCCAACTGGTGGGCGGGAGTTCGCGCCTTGCTCAAGTTGCGAAAAGTTTCACTGACGAAGTGGGTGGTTACTGTCCCCCTTGAGCAAGGGGACAGGGGTGTGCGTGTGTGAAGGTCACAGCCTTGCCCTTAGATCGGACTATATGAGCTCTCAGCTCCCTTCCGGGAGGGTTAAAAGCTGACGATCACGACCATCAAGTGATCCTGACCGACCCGGTGAATTACACCAATTTCCCATCTAATAAATCTCAATTTTTCTTTCATTCTCAAAACCAGAGGTCACTTAATAATAATAAAAAAAAAAAAAAGATTATGAGCGAAAACTTAGGAAACCTTTGTGGTAAGTTGAGAGAGAGAGAGAGAGAGAGAGAGAGAGAGAGAGAGAGAATTGTTTAATTTAAAATACCTTAATAATTTACTAATAAAGCAACCTCCCTTATACCTACCTCCACTACCTGTCTACTCCATACCAGTCTACCTGCCCACATGCTTCATACGTCCTACCTATCTTTCATCATACCTACCTAAACCATACCATCACTGCATCATAGCAACTTACACAATACCGCACCATACGTACCATCATACCTGCCTCCCTTGAAATTAACAACTATGACCTACCTATCTCCAACATAATTACTTCCTACATACTTACACCATACCTGCTTACAACCTACTTCCCTTATACCTCCCTTCCTCATACTTGTCTCACATCCAGGGGTCATAAAATTTTGCACAGCCCTCCCCACTCCCGCTTTTGTGTGTGTGTGTGTGTGTGTGTGTGTGTGTGTGTGTGTGTGTGTGTGTGTGTGTGACCCGCCCTGAGACCTGGATTGGGATCGGAACACTAATAAGTTAGTGTAAGTGCTGAAAGAAATTATACGATAGTTTTATACAAGTAATTAAGTTAAGATGGACTGTTTAGTTTTATGTAACAAAAATTTTGTATGTAAGCTAGTTTAAGTAAATAACTACATTTCTTATAAGTAAATTTGCAGCAGCTACGAGGTACTTTCTGCGCATACGTGTGCATTTTTTAAAACACTTCTGAGTGTATGAATTATTGTTATGCTAGGAGTTCTTAGGCCGACTTCTCGTCCTTAGAACACTAGCTACTGAGCGGAGTTCTCTTTCGAGACCGGAACTAGAATACTCAAGAGGAACACGGCATAAAAACTCAGCTGACCAACCTTACTTGTACATTGCCTTAATTACAATCTTTATAACACCCCCCTTGGCGGTAGGGGGGTTTCAAGAATACTCCCCCAGTATCCCTGCTTGTCGTATGAGGCGACTAAAAGGGTTGGTGGTGGGTTAGTGCCCCACCCCGTAAAAGAACTAACTAAACAAGCGAATAAAGCTTCTCGGACCAGGACGGACCATACGTTGACGACTAAGGAACGGACAAAGGACATTATGAGGGTGGGGACGTGGAATGTGAGAGAAGTGAAGGATGAAGTGAAAGAGGGAGAGATTGTGAAGGTGCTTGAGGATGCAAAAGTGAATATATGTGGATTGACTGAAACTAAATGGAAGGGCGAAAGGGTGAGAGAATGGGAATACGGTTTAGGAATATGAGAATGAGAGGGCAAGAGAGGGAGTATGTCTGATGATAAGCAAGAAGTGGAAGGAGAATATAAGAGTATGGAACAGTGGGTGCAAGGATTGTATGGATAAGGATGAAAGTAGGTGTACAAGCGTGGGCGATTGTGTGTGCGTATGCTCCGACAGAGGACCGAGTGGCAAGAGTGTAAGATGAGTTTTGGGCGAGTGTAGAAGCATATATGGACAAGTTTGAGGGAAGTGAGAGAGTGCTTTTGAGTGGAGACATGAATGGCAAAGTCGGGAATGTACGAGTGGATGGCGTGGTTGGTCAGTGGGGTGTGCCAGCTGAAGTAGATGGGAATGGTAGTGCTTTGTTGGACATCTGTGCTGGTAAGGGGTTAGCAATAGCTAATACCTACTTTCGGCATAAGATGATCCACAGGTGTACATGGAGGATTATGAAGAGGATGGATGGTGAACTTGTTGAACGAAAGACAATGATAAGACTATGTGTGTGTGGATGAGCGACTGAGAAGACAAGTGGTGGATGCAAGAGTGTGGAGAGGGTGGGGGAATGGAATCTCGGACCATCACTTAGTGATGGCCAAGGTAAAGTTGCAACAAAAATTATTGAAGAGACGAAGGGGAAGACAGGGGGAAACAGCTCCTGTGAGAAGAGTGGAGAAATTGCAAGACACTGAGAGAATGGCAGAGTATAAGACCATAGTGGAAGAAAGATTGGGATGGTATGAATTAGAGCACATGGAAGGGATGGAAGACGTATGTAAGATATTCACGGAAGAGACAGGTGCAGCATGTGAGTTGGTTTGTGGAGTTAGGAGGAGATGCAGGGGTGTGCAAGGGACAGCATGGTGGAATGATGAGGTGAAACGAGCTGTGGAACAAAAGATGAAGGCATATAGTGAATGGCTAGCGAGTAGAGGTAGGGGAGAAGATGAGAGAGAGAAGAGAGAGGTATATGTGAGCAGGAGAAGGGAGGTGAAGAGATTGGTGAAGGAGAGTAAGAAGAAAGTGGATGAAGAATTTGGGAGAAATCTGAGGGTGAAATGGAGGAAGAGTAAGAAATTGATTTGGAAAGAGGTAAAGAAAGTAAGGCAGTGTGAAAGGGGAGATAGTAGGGGAGTGAAAGATAGGAATAATAGATTGTTGGTGGAGAAAAGGGAGAAATTGAGGAGATGGAAGGAGCACTTTGAGGATTTGTTGAATGTAGAGTGAGAGCAATGCGAGTATAAGTGGCTGGGGAATGGCTGGGAGAAGGAGAGATGGGAGGAGAGAGGAAGAGATCAGTAAGGTGGAAATAGTGGAAGGAATGAAGAAGATCATGATGGGAAAGGCCCCAGGAATTGATGAAGTGTGTGGTGAAATGCAGAGGTATGGGGGTGAGATTGTAGTGGAGTGGATATGGAAGCTATGTAAATTGGCTTGGAAAGAGGGAAGGATTCCAGGAGGACTGGAAATCAGGTATAATTGTTCCTTTATACGAAGGAAAAGGGGGAGAGAGAAGTATGTGGTAACCACAGGGGTATTTGCCTTCTTAGTGTGACTGGAAAAATATATGGTAGAATACTCATTGATAGGGTTAGGCATATAACAGAGGAGCTAGTTGGAGAAGAACAAGGGGGATTTAGGAAGGGAAAAGGGTGTGTAGATCAGATATTTGTTCTAAGATGTTTAGTGGAGAAACCCCTAACACCTTTTCCTAAGCGATTTATTTTGTTTATTAAACTTTACTGTCCTCTTCTGTTACATAAATCCCTCCACTATCGCCTAACACCTTTTCCTGAGTGATTCATTTTGTTTATTACGTCTTACTGTCCTCTTCTGTGTTACATAAATCTCTCCAGTATCGCCTAACACCTTTTCCTAAGTGATTTATTTTGCTTATTACACCTTACTGTCCGCTTCTGTTACATGAATCCTTCCAATATAGCCTAACACCTTTTCCTAAGTGATTTATTTTGCTTATTACACCTTACTGTCCTCTTCTGCGTTATATAAATCCTTCCAGTATCGCCTAACACCTTTTCCTAAGTGATTTATTTTCTTTATTGCACTTTACTGTCCTCTTATGTGTTACATAAATCCTTCCAATGTCGCCTAACACCTTTTCCTAAGTGATTTATTTTGTTTTTTACAACCTTACCGCCCTCTTCTGTGTTACATAAATCCTTCCAATATTGCCTAACACCTTTTCCTAAGTGATTTATTTTGTTTATTACACTTTACAGTCCTCTTCTGTGTTACATAAATCCTTCCAATATCACCTAACACCTTTTCCTAAGTGATTTATTTTGTTTATTACACTTTACTGTCCTCTGTTACATAAATCCTTTCAGTATCACCTAACACCTTTTCCTAAGTGATTTATTTTGCTTATTACACCTTACTGTACGTTTCTGTGTTACTTAAATCTTTCCAACATCGCCTAACACCATTTCGTAAGTGATTTATTTTGTTTATTACATCTTACTGTCCTCGTCTGTGTTACATAAATCCTTCCAGTATCACCTAACACCTTTTCCTAAGTGATTTATTTTGTTTATCACACCTTACTGTCCTCTTCTGTGTTACATAAATCCTTCCAGTATCACCTAACACCTTTTCCTAAGTGATTTATTTTGTTTATTACACCTTACTGTCCTCTTCTGTGTTACATAAATCCTTCTAATATCACCTTACACCTTTTCCTAAGTGATTTATTTTGTTTATTACACGTTACTGTCCTCTTCTGTGTTACATAAATCCTTCCAATGTCGCCATACTCTGCATAAATAACATACAAAAGGATATTAACCAGCTATATCCAAAAATAAATCACTAAGGAAGAGGTGTTAGGGAGCTTCCTTACCTGATACATGGTAGGTAGCCCCCCCCCTCTCTGTCTGTCTCTCTCTCTCTCTGCATAAATAACGTACAAAACGATATTAACCAGCCATATCCAAAAATAAATCGCTAAGGACGAGGTTTTAGGGAGAATGTGACCCTTAGGTTGTTTGAATTTTGAACCTAATGACCATATTTTAAATGATGTACTAGGTTCGTTACAAATTATCTTTAGCGATTTAGTTTGAATTTTGCACCTTGACATTCTCTAGTAATTTTTATGTATGAGAGAGAGAGAGAGAGAGAGAGAGAGAGAGAGAATGTGAGTGCAAAAAATACTTAATTGTATGCTTTAGAGGGAGAGAGAATAATGAGTTAAATCGAGAATAAATCAGTACAGCAGAGGTGTTGCGTATCGTCTTTTATAATGACACTTAAATTTAGTTTTTAAATGTTGAATCTCCTTGGTTTCTAGTCGAGTTTCACTTTAATATACAGAATGAGTCGCTACAGAGCAGGTTTTACGAAGCCTCATACAACTGGCCAGCATCAGTTTTGAGATAGGAATGAATCTCCTTGGATTCTAGTCAGTTCTCACTAATATACAGGATGAGTCGCTACAGAACAGGTTTTACAAAGCCTTATGCAACTCTATCTATCTGTCTATCTAGTCGAATTTCATTTTAATATACAGAATGAGTCGCTACAGAGCAGGTTTTACGAATCCTCATACAACTGGCCAGCATCAGTTTTGAGATAGGAATGAATCTCCTTGGTTTCTAGTCAATGTTCACTTTAATATGCAGAATAAATCGCTACAGAGCAGGTTTTACGAAGCCTCATGCAACTTACGAACATGAATTTTGAGATAGAAATGAATTTCCTTGGTTTCTTGTCGAGTTTCTCGAAATACACAGAATGAGTCGCTACAGAACATTTGATACGAAGCCTTATGCAACTTACGAACATGAATTTTGAGATAGGAATGAGTCTCCTTGGTTTCTAGTCATTTCTCACTAATATACAGGATGAGTTGCTACAGAACATTTGTTACGAAACCTCATGCAACATACGAACATAAATTTTGAGATAGGAATGAATCTCCTTGGTTTCTAGTCAATTTTCACTTTAATATGCAGAATAAATCGCTACAGAACAGGTTTTACGAAGCTTCCAAACCACCTAGTGTACCAGATATGATGCTAGTCACGAAGAAGTGCTATGGAGAAGTATGGTAGTTATGTGGTATGAGTCTCCTTGGTTACTAGTCAGATTAGCCCTTCAATGTAGCTAAAAAATGGTTACGGATTTTTGTAGGTAGGTAGATAGATAGCTAGGTAGATAGATTGATAGGTTGGTAAGTAGGCAGGTAGATAGATAAAAAGATGAGGTGAATATAGGTAGGTTGGTAGGTATGTAGATAGGTAGGTAGGTAGGTAGGTAGGTAGATAGATAGACCGACATGTAGGTAGATAGATATAGAGGTAGGTAGATTGGTAGTAGATGGGTAGGTAGATAGAGGTAAGTTGATTGGTAGGTAGGTAAGTAGATAGATAGACCGGCATGTAGGTAGATAAAGAGGTAGGTAGGTAGATTAATTGGTAGGTAGATAGATAGATACTGATAGATTTACGTATAGGAAATAACGTTGGAAAATACTACATAGAAACCTCATTTTTATCAATTATTCTTTATATATCTTGGAGTTAATATTCACTAAATAATTTATCGTTTAAATAAATGACAGAATACTTAGCTTAAAATAAGCGTAAAATATTATTTCAAACAATTACAGTACTGATTATGCTACGATTGTTTGCTAATGCAGGAAAGAAATTCGTTTATCGTCATTTATCATAGTTATTTCTTAGTTATGGTGTCCTGTGGTGCAAATAAATGACTTATAGCGATTTATTTTATAACTAGAAGGCAGAGAAAGCAGTATGGAATAAAAAGTTTTTTTTTTTTTTTTTTTTCTAGGAAATGATGGTGGTGTGGAATGTGGATGAGAAGAGCTTGTTTTATCATTGGAATTTGCCATCATTTGTTGTTTATTGTCATGTATACGTCGTCCTGGTGCTATAAAATGACCAGTAATTATATAACTGATAATTAGAAAGCAGAAAAGGAAGCTGAAAAGGCATTAATACAAAAATATCGATTTCAAATTTGGATCGTACGTCTGGCAGTTAGGCTCTCATATTTTATCATTTATCATCATTATTGTTAGCTATATGTTATGTTGATGGGATGAAATTTTATCGTTTAAATAAATAACAGAATAATTAGCGTAAAATAAGCGTAAGGTATTTTTTCAAACAATTACCGTACTGATTTTACTTACGATTGTTTGCTAGTGCAGGGAAGAAATTCGTTTATCCTCATTTATCGTAGTTATTTCTTAGTTATGGTGTCCTGTGGTGCAAGTAAATGATTTATAGCGATTTATTTTATAACCAGAAGGCAGAGAAAGTAGTATGGAATAAAATTATTATTATTATTATTTTTTTTAGGAAATGATGGTGGTGTGGAAAGTGAGTGAGAGGAGCTTGTTTATCATTGGAATTCGCCATCATTTTTTGTTTATTGTTATTTATATGTCATCCTGGTGCTATTCAATGACCTATAACTATTTAACTGATAATTAGAAAGAAGAATAGGAAGCTGAAAAAACATAAATAAAACAATATTGATGGTATTTCAAATTTGGATCGTACGTCAGGCAGCTAGACTCTCATTTTATCATTCATCATCGTTATTCTTAGCTAATATGTCATGGTCGTGGGATTAAATGACTAATAATTATTTAACTGATAATTAGAAAGCAGAAAAAGTGGTATAAAAGAAGAATATGGCGTTTTTTTTTTTTTGAATTTAATCTTATGTCTGGGAGTTCGTTAGGATCTCATATTTATCATCGTTATTCTTAGCTAGTATGTCATGATGGTGGGATTAAATAACGAGTAACTATTCAACTGATAATTATAAAGCAGAAATAAAGGTATTTAAGAAGAGTATGGCGTTTTTTCTCAAGTTTTAATCGTACGTCTGGCAGATCGTTGGTGCCTGAGGCTGTAGAACGCTGCCGGCTTCTCAGTCCCTCCTCTACTTTAGGCGAGGGGGGACGATGCGTCGTGACTCGCTTTGTAAGGTAAGTTTTTCCTCGATTTATTATATACCCAGATAAAAAAAAAAGGTTAATATAGAACTGTTTAATGATATTGGTTAGAATTAAAGAAGTGGAGGGTTATTCTGAGGTATTTTTGGCGAATTATGCAGCGTTCATCTCTCGATTTCCAATATGGCGTAAAAATACCCCTGAATTCTCACTTCGAACTTCTTCCCATTTCCCCTTTCGCAGTTATTTTTGAATTTTGAAGGGCACCATGGTAGTCCAGAGATTATTTTAGGGTATATTTGACGTCTCTAGTATGAATAAATAACTTTAAGAATGAAATAAGACAAAATGATCGTGGTGAAAGGGACTGCTTGTTTAGGGTCCGTAGCGCCCTAAATGTCGGTAGTCATTTATTTTATCCATATTTTGTGCCATTTTGTATCATTTTAAGTAGTTTTTGCATAGTTTAAAGCTTATGCCCCACTGAGGATATGTAATGCAGAGTAAGTCGCTAAAGAAAAGTTGCTAGGATGCCATTCACCCCTAAAGGTCCATATGTTTTTTTTTCTGGTCATCTGCTGACTGATTTTGAAGTCAGGATTTTTCATAGACTATAGTATATGTTTTGAATGTCAATATTTTCATTTTATGGATATTTTAAGATTGCATTTTTTTTGGAGGCCTTTTCAGTATGGATTTTGAGATTTGCATTTTTTTAAAAATGTTTTTTGACTGATTTTGTACCTATTGATTTTTTGAAGTTAGGATTTTTCATGGATTAAAGTACGTATTGTTTTTTTTTTTGTGGACATTTTGAGATTGCATTTTTCTGAAGGGGCGGGCCTTTTCAGCATGGATTTTTTGAGATTTGCATTTTTTTCATGTCTGGAATTTTTAGGATAGATATTTTGAGATGTACTTTAGATTTTAGGATAATTTTGAGATTGCACTTTTCATGTCTTTTTATTGCAATTTTTTCGCTTCTTATGGATATTTTGAGATAGCATTTTTTTAATGTTTTCTATCATGGATATTTTGAGTTGCACGTTTTTTTTTAATGGAAATTTTGAGATTTGTAATTTTTTTTTTCCCCTTTCATTATTTTCATTGTTTTGCAATTTTTTCATCTTTGTATGGATATTTCGAGATTGCACGTTTTTCATGTTTTGTTCCTGATGGATTTTTTTGAGAGTTGTGCTTTTAATGTCCTTTTTTTTTTTTATGGATATAGAGATTTGCTTTTTTCCTGTTTGTAAATGCAGTTTAAGATCAGAAATATATATTTTTGATTTAACATGGACAGGCAAAAAATGTACAAGGTTGACTATGGCATTTTCGTTATTATATTTTTTTACTCAGATAACCTAACCTAAACTTTGACTTAAAAATAATTTGCATCGAAAGTACCATAGAAATATTTTTTTCTGATTTAATGGAGACAAAGAATGTACAAGGTTGTCTATGGCATTTTCTACTACAGGTATTTACAAACCATACGTGCTCCCTACGTATCAAGTGGGTTTGTGGAGGGTTAGTGCCCCTCCCTGTAAAACAAGTAACTGAGTCAAATGGCCACCCTGTACGGGATTATGGCGTCTAGCAATAGATAGATAGATTTAATCTTTTACTCAAAGATAACGTAACCTAACCTTTGACTTCAGAATAATTTGACGAATGTGACAGAACTGTTGTAAGTTGAAATGGAAAATGAATGATATTTTAAAGACTATGGCATATTCAAATTTTTTTTTACTAGAAGATAACCTAACGTAACCTTTGACTTTAGAATAATTTATGAAGAAAGTGACATAGAAGTCGTACGGAAGTGATTGGAACACAAATGATTTAAAATCTATGGTATATTCAGATTTTATTTTACTTTAAGATAACGTAGCCTAACCTTTGACTTAAGAATAATTTATGAAGAAAGTGCCATAGTGTCGTAAGGAAGTGGTTAGGAATACAAAATGAATGATTTAAAGACTAGGCCTGTCATATTCATCAAATTTTTACTCTACAACTTAACCTAACCTAAGCATTTACGATGAAAGGGCGATAGAACAGTCATAAGGAAGTGATTGGAACACTAATCTGATATTTTAATGACTATGGTATATTCAAACGTTGAGTACACCGCTTCCCGTCCGATCAGTGAAGTTAAGCAACGTTGGGTCTGGTTAGTATTTGGATGGGTGACCGCCTGGGAACACCAGATGCTGTTGGCATCCCTACGTGTCAAGTGGGGTTGGTGGAGGATTAGTGCCCCTCACTGTAAAACAATTAACTCCTAAGCCCGTGGCTACCCCGTTTGGGATACATGGCGTCTGGCAGTGGGTGGATGGTATATTCTAATTTTTTTTTACTCGTAAGTTAACGTAACCTAACCTTTGACTTAAGAACAGTTTACAACGAAAGTGAGAACTGTCGTAAAATGAAATGTAAAATGAGTCTGAATTTTAAGATAGGGCATATTCAGATTCTTTTACTTAAAGATAACGTAACCTAACCTTTGACTTAAGAATTCACGACGAAAGTGCAACAGAACTGTCGTAAGTTGAAATAGAGTGATTTATTTTTACTTGAAGATAACCTAACCTAACCTTTGACTTAAGAATTAATGACGAAAGTGCCAGAGGAGTGTTGTAAGTTGAAATTTAAAATGAGTGATTTTTTTTAGCCGAGACATTTATTCCTTTACGACACGAGCTAATTTCACCCGTCAGCTCCTCTAACCCAAAATTCCCCTAAAATCAGTTGTATGGGAGCAATAAATACTGAAACCTAAAAAATGTGTTGGTCAAAATAATTGTACAGTATTATAAAAGTGGCTATATGAAAGCCAGATTAATTTTCTCAACCAAATATTAGAATCACATATAGCCTCTTAATCTAACCCAAAAATTCCCCCAAAATCAATTGTATGAGCAATGAATCACTTAAATATTTGTTGGTCAAAATAATCTTGTTTTAAAAGCAGCTGTATGAGACAGATTAATTTCCTCAGAACCAAAGCAAATTAGATTCACATTATCACCTCGTAATGTACCCAAAATTCCCCAAAAATCAATTATATGAGCAATAAATCACTTACCGGTAAACCTAAATATTTGTTGGTCAAAATAATTGTATCTTTAAAAGCTGCAATATGAAGGAGATTTATTCTTAAATAGCCTCTTAATTTAACCCAAAATTCCTCTAAAATCAGTTGTATGAAAGCAATTAATCACTTAAACTTAAAAATTTGTGTGAAAATAATTGTATTGTTTATAAGTGAGTATATGAAAGACTGATTTCCTCACGGCCAGAGCAAATTAGATTCACATATATCCACTTAATCTAACCCAAAATTGCCCTAAAATCAATTGTATGAGAGCAATAAATCACTTAAACCTAAAAATGTTGGTCAAAATAGTGTTTTTAAGAGGCTATATGAAAGATTTATTTCCTCACAGCCAAAGCAAATTAGAATCAAATAGCTTCTAATATAACTCAAAACTTCCCCAAAATCAGTTGTAAGAGAGCATTAAATCACTTTAAAAAATCTTGGTCAAAATAATCAATCTTAAAGCGGCTATACGAAAGATTTCCTCACAACCAAAGCAAATTAGATTCACATACCTCCTCTTGCTCAAACCCAAAATTCCCCTAAAATCAATGAGAGCAATAAATCAAATATTTGCTGGTCAAAATAATCGTATTTTTAAAAGTGGCTGAGATTTACTTCCTCACAACCAAAGGATATTAGATTCACATATATTCTCATAATCTAACCCAAAATTCCCCCAGAATCAATTATATGAGAGCAATAAATACTTAAACCTAAATACTTGTTAAAAATAATCGTATTGTTTATAAAAGTGGCTATATGAAAGATTAATTTCCTCAACCAAAGCAAATTAGATTCACATGCCTCCTCTTGCTCAAACCCAAAATTCCCCTAAAATCAATGAGAGCAATAAATCATTTAAATATTTGCTGGTCAAAATAATCGTATTTTTAAAAGTGGCTGAGATTTACTTCCTCACAACCAAAGGATATTAGATTCACATATATTCTCATAATCTAACCCAAAATTCCCCCAGAATCAATTATATGAGAGCAATAAATAATTAAACCTAAATATTTGTTAAAAATAATTATTGTTTATGAAAGTGGCTTTATGAAAGATTAATTTCCTCAGCCAAAGCAAATTAGATTCACATATATCCTCATCTAACTCCAAATTCCCCCAAAATAAATTGTTTGAGCAATAAATACTTAGAATTTAAATATTTGTTGGTTAAAATAATCGTATTTTTAAAAGTGGCTGTATAAAAGAGATTAATTTCCTCAACCAAAGCAGATCAGAGTACATTTTTACAAGTAGCCAATGCACCTCCAGGTTCTGCATTACAGTATATTTTTCTGGACCTAACCTAACCTCACCTGTTGCTGTGGAATGCTTGCCTTAGAGTTAGGTGTCATACTATGCGTTCAGGGTTATCTGTCTATTGCCAGACGCCATAATCCCGTAAGGGGTGGCCATTTGACTGAGTCATTTGTTTTACGAGGAGGGGCACAAACCCTCCACTACCCCACTTGACATGTAGTTCATAATACAGTATATGTATCCCTGAACCACATATTGGCAACGTGCAACATAATACCCAAATTAGCTTCACATTATCGCCTCTTAATCTTACCCAAAATTCTCCCAAAGTCAGCTGTATAAGAGCAATAAATCACTTAAACGTAAATATTTGTATGTCAGATTAATCGTATTGTTATAAAAGTGGCTGTATGAAAGATATTAATTTCCTCACAACAAAGCAAATTAGAATCACATATCCTCTTAATCTAACCCAAAATCAGTTATATGAGCAATAAATCACTTAAACTTAAAAATGTGTTGGTCAAAATAATTGTTATAAAAGTGGCTATATGAAAGACATTTATTTTCTCACAACTAAATCAAATCAGGGTACATTTTTACAAGTTGCCAATACACCCCTAGGTTCTGCAGTATATTTTTCTGGACCTAACCTAACCTAATCTGCTGCAGTGGAATGCTTACCATAGACACTTGTTGACACGTTCGTAATACAGTATATGTTTCCCTGAACTGCATACTGGCAACGTGGAAAATAATACCCCAATTAGATTCACATTAGCTCCTCTTATTGTAACCCAAAATTCCCCTACAATCCATTGTATGAGAATAAATCACTTGCCCAAATTTGTCAAGCACTCGACTCCCAAAGATAACCCATTGTTTGATGGGTAGAGTGTGGACTTATACATAGAAGGGGAGACTGGGGATGAGATGGAGGGATGGAGTGGAGAGATATGAGAAAGGGGTGTGAGCTGGGAGCAGGGCAGTGAAATGGCTGGGGACAGGGTTATATGGTGATTTGTTTGTGGCCACCCCTTAACGGAATTAAAGCTTCTGGTAATAGGTATATAGCCACTGGTAGATGGATGGAGATAGATGCAACAATCAATTAACATGAATGATGCTAGTCACGAAGAAGTGCTATGGAAACGGGTATTGCATTTTACTGTTAACAATGATCGAATTGTATTTTATAGTTACCGTACAATAATCGTATCATTTTATATGCAATAATCGTCTCATCAGCCCACTGAAGCCAGTATAAAAAAGGTGGATGTGGGTGTAGGAGAAACTAGCTATTATATATTTTTATATTATCATCATCATCAGGGCTTTTGCCAATTGCCGATGGTTGGGATGAATTTAGCTGCTAAGGTTTCAGATGTACGAGTCATATAAATTTTTAGCAGCCAAACTGACTGAGGCGAAATATTTACCAGCAATAAAATGAAACTATTTATTTATTTACACATTGTGATAATCAGAATGATGAGGTTTTAAACATTGACAATACCAACAACGAAAGACTTAATAATCGACCACAACGTTCTGCTTTGTACATTCAAGTGAGATGTACTTATTTTGTACTTTACTGGGTTTTGAAGTGGGTGTATTTTATCCTCGCAACTTGTATGTAAAAAATATTTGCCGAAGGGAAAAAATACTTACATTTCCCAGCTGTGGCACGCCAAACAAGAGCCTTGATGATGATTATTATTACAGTATTATTGTTATTATTATTAAAGTACAGTACATCCCATGAAATTAGGTGTCGGATAGACTATATATTTTTTTTTATTACTAGAGATGTTGGTTCTTGTGGTGATTTTAATTTTTTTTATTTTTGGTTTCTTACAAGACATGATTTTTTATATATTTTTTATTTTTTACTAGAGATGATATTTTGGTGGTAATTTATTTTATTTGATATTTATTTTTGATTTTTTTACTAGATGATTTTTTGATTATTTTTGATTTTTTTTTACTGTAGATTTTTTAAATGTTTTTTTTCCTTTCAGCGTAGTATTTTTTTTTTTTTAACTATAGATGTTTTTTTGGTGGTGGTGATGTTTTTTTTCTGCCTTTCAGCGTAGTCCCCGGGCCCACCAAGGCGGGTGTGGGTGCGGGGCCTCTCACCCTTGTGTTTATCCTTGGGGCGGGGCTGGGCATCCCCCCGACAAGGCCGACCTCGACTGGCTTCCCGAAAGTTGCATGACCTGCGGACTTGATCGGAGGAGGAGGAGGAGGGGTCAGTCCAATGCAGCGGTGGCTAGTACGGGGCGTAGTTGACGCGGTAGTTGGGGTCCCTGGTTTCCGCAGAGAGGCCCCGAGGACACACAACGTCCGACTCGTCCCCTGGTACGTATACTCGTTCCCTCTCGCCCCACTTAAGCCTCCTCTGCCTGTTAACCTGCCCTTTCTCTGCCTCCCTAGTCTGATTTTATGCTATGAAGTGCTTGAATTAGTGGGGTGTGAGAGCCTACCTCCACCTCATTCAATCCAAGATGTCGTCATAGCCGCACATGCACGCGTAGGTGCATGTGTACGCGCTGCATGGATGTGTGCACCTTCACGTGTACACATCATGCGATAAAATCAACAGAGAGCATGGAGATTGGGCGGCGTGACGCTCTATGGCCGGAGAGTTTAATTTCTTTCTTCAACCACCTTCCTTTTTTTTTTTCCTAAGTCTTTTCGTGGTCTGTATTATATACAAATTTTCTCTCCATCTCATCACCCTGTCGCTCTGTCAGTCTATCTATTGCTTTCCCTACTATATCTGTCTGAATTAACCCATTCTCTCTCCATGGTGTGGTTTTAGATAGGGGTCGGGTGGGGGGAGGGGGGTGTGGGTATAGTTACTAGGCTTATGGGGAATGGGATAGGACTGGCTCAGATAGATAGATAAAATTTAGATAGATATACTGGTCTGTTGGAGTTCTGGTTTGTGGTCTTGGTCGCTTTGGTCTCAGGTCTCAAGCCTTCGGTCTACAGTCTACATCTACAGCTTCATCTACTGGTATACTCATGTTGGTAATTGGTTTATACATTAAGGTATGAGTATGCTTTTACCACTACAGTATATTTCCCTTATGTTTACTGGTCCTATCATTTTATTTTTACTACACCATATTAAGTATTTTTATTACAGTATGCTCATCTTTTTACTACGGGATACTTGTCACTTAAGTACTTATATTTTCATTTAATTACTGATATTTTCACTTAAGTACCCATATTTTCATTTAAGTACATATATTTTCACTTAAGTACCCATATTTTCACTTAAGTACTGATTTTCACTACAGTATACTTATATTTTTCACTTCAGTATACCCATATTTTTAAAAGTACTGTTTATATACAGTATATCCCATCTACTGCAAACTTTTGTATCATGTACTTATATGCTATTTCAGATGTTCTGTTCTATTTGCCAGTATACCAGCTGAGTACTGTAATTCTAAGTATTTTGAGTACAGTAATTAGTATAACTTTGCCATGTACAAAATTTTGAGTACGGTAATTGTGTTTTGAGTTAATTTATGTACAGAATTTTTTGAGTACTGTTAAATAGTACTAAATTATTGAGTTCTGTTTTGTGTACTAAATTTGAGTACTGTAATGAAGTACATTTTTGAGTATGGTTAAAAGTACTAAGCTTTTTATTTCTGCGTTATGTACTTTATTTTTGAGTACTGTGAAAAAATGCTTAAGTACTATTGAAAAGTACTATTTTTCTGAGTACAGTGAAAAGTACTAAATCTGAGTAAAAAAAGTACTATATATTGAGGTACTATAATTTTGAGTACTGTCACTTAAGTACAAAATTGAGTACTGTAATATTGTACTGGTATTAGCAACTCAAATTATTTTAAGTAAATTAAATTCAAATTATCGTAAAGTAACAAATTCTAACTTAACATAAGATTCATTTTATTAAAGCAACGATTATTATTATTATTATTATTTTGCTATTAACAGTAAATATATAAAGAAAAATTGGCTTTAAGTTCAAATTTTAATCGATAATTTGAATTCATTTATAATTTAATGTATATAGATTTAAGAACTATCATAGCGAATAGTAAGGATGCTAAAGACACCATACATAGTTGTGGTGTCAAGAATGGTCATAGTGAAGGAAGGATAGTCAGTAGTCATGATATAAACACCATACATAGTTGTGGTGTCAGGATAGTGAAGGATAGTCAAGAATAGTCACAATATAGACACCATACATAGTTGTGGTGTCAGGATAGTCAAGAATAGGCACCATACATAGTTGTGGTGTCATGAAATAGTACAGAGAGGAGAGAGGATAGTCAAGAGGAGTTACAGAATAGTCACAGGAGGCACCATACATAGCTGTGATGTCAAAATAGAACAGAGAGGAGGGAGGGTGGTTACAGAAGTGAAGGATAGTCGACAATAGGCACCGTACATAGTTGTGGTGTCGTTAAATGGTCAGTAGTAGTCATGGTAGCCCCAGGATAGTCAAGAATAGTCCCAGATAGTCCAGGATACAGGCACTATCATAGGTACAGTTGGGCTGCCATTACAAGGAGGCTTTTGTGATGGTAGAACAACTGTATTATCAACGGTTCGCTGTATTCGTTTTGTATTTACAGGAAGAAGACGACGGCTGCAACAAAGCCTGGGTACTAAGCTGGAGAGGGATAGAGCAGGGGGATTGTGGAGACTGGGTGAGTAACCATCCACTCACTTGATGTAGCTAATTTTTTTATTTACTGATATTTATTTTTTATATATAGGAATAATTGACACTTGTAATGTTCAATAATTTGATTTTTAGGGAGAATTGGCGAAATTGTAATCTGTTGCCATCCATTCATATAATGTAGCTATTTCACTTGGAGTGAAAATTGAGGCATGTAACTATCCACTCATTTAATGTCATTTCATACTTTTTGTCTCAGGGAAAATTGGGTAGCCATCCACTCATATAATGGAGTATTTTTTTGAGAATTGATAATTTGTAACTATCCATTCATTTGATGTAGCTATATCTGAGGGAAAGAAATAATTGATGATGAGTTAGTGTACTAATAATAATAATAATAAAGTTTCTTCATTACAGCATAGGGGTCCCAGACGTTGCAGTACGCCCGGAGAAAAAAAAAAGAAAAAAAAAAAGCCCAAGAGTTTCGATACTGGAAGTCTTCTTTGTCTCATGAATGCCCAAGAGTTGCGGGGTTCATGAAGGGGGCGCGGGAAGCCTAGGAGTGTCGACGGTGAACTCTGGGATTGGGCAAGGCTGCAACAAGAGGAATTCCCTGGGTTGTTTTTGAGGGGAAGTTCCTGTGCCTGGGACCTTGTTTGTGGCTGGTTTTTTGAAGGTGGGTTGAGTGGCGTACTTATTCATAGCTAAGAAAGTTTTATTCGTAGCTAAGAAAACTTTTATTCATGGCTAATTAAAGTATTATTTGTAGCAAAGAAAATTAAACTTCGTGGCTAAGAGAATATATATATTGGTTCATAGATAAGAAAATAATATACTTTGTTCATAGCTAAGAATATATTACTTCGTAGCTAAGAAAATCAAACTTCTTAGCTAAGAATTTATATATCTGGTTGATAAAAGAATAGTTGAGAATTATATAATTATATGTTATTTGTAGTATAGGTGTTATGATTCGAGGTGTGTGTGTTAGATGTGGTATAGATATCATTTGTGGTAGTGTTAATTTCCTGTTTTTTCCTTTTAGTGTAGCATTTCTTGTGTTGGTTGTGGTGTTAATTATTTTTTTCCTTTTAGTGTGGCCACAGGTGCGGGGCCGCCCAACCCTCGCGTGATCCGAGGGGCATGGCCAGACACCCTTGCTCCATTTCAACCCCATAGCTGGCTGCCCAATGACTGTATGACCTGGGACTAAAGGGTGGAGAAGGTGGGAGGCTGTAGGTGCGGTTAGTCAATCCAGCGGCGGTCGGGTAGCGGAGTTCGGGTGGTGGAGACTAGAGGACTGAGTCATGCGGGGCACTCCCAATAACCCTGGAGGCCCGCCACTTCGCCAGCCAGCGCCAGTCGTTGAAGCGTCGGTGGCGGATAAACAAGGTGGGTTTGAAGAATGTGGTTTGACCATGTGGATGGAAGAGACTATGAGTGTGTGAGAGTGAGGAGTTGAGAGGGATGGGGAGGCCAAGGATGAGATGGAGGGGTGGAGTTGAGTGGTATATGAGAGTGGGAGGGTAGTGAAATGGGGGGGGGGACAGTGACATGGAGGCGATTTGTTTGTGGTCACCCCATATGGGATTAACCTGTGGATTGCAAGCCACAGCACAGGCCGTGCTGGCTGTGCATCACCACTAACTACTCCATCCCAATGCAAACTTATGCTTGGTGCTACACAATGAATGAGAGATTTTTTTTCACCCAATGATGCCCTGATTAAGTTAAAAAAAAAAAAAAAAAAAAAAAATTACTCCCCTATGTAAAGTTACACATGGCCCTACGCACAAAAATATTTTTTGTGCACCACGGGGTGGGGGAAAAAAAAAGGTAATTGTGCAATCGACAGGTTAAGGCATCTGGCAATAGATATATGGAAAATAATGAAAACATAATAATTTGGCTCTACATCCATCTGTCAACTTTGTTTTCAAACCATTTTTTTTCCTACCAGATTTAATTACAAATAAAGAAATTATGGTAATTCTAGTCCTTTTTAGGTATCTATACCATACTGTCTAATGATTTTTTTTTATATATGTACAATTTTGGTTTTTATTTTTTGGTTTTCAGGGAGGTGGAAAAACCTGCCCCCAAAAAACATTGAAAGCAGCACATCTCTTGCAACTGAAAAATGGGTCTGTTACAGCAGGCCCAGACAGTACTTGCAACACTGTATGGTGAGTGATTTATTCTTATCGACTCACTTGTAGTTCTGCCTTACGTGTCTGGCCTTTCCTCCCTTCCTCTTGTCTGTCCTTCATTCTTTCCTCATCCTTCTGCCTGTGGGTGACTTTACACTCCCTCTTCTTTCTTTTTCATTCTTTCCTCTTCCTTCTGCATGTGGGTGACTTTACACGCCCTCTTCTGTCTTTCCTTCATTCTTTCCACTTCCTTCTGCCTATGGGTGACTTTACACTCCCTCTTCTGTCTTTCCTTCATTCTTTCCTCTTCCTTCTGCCTATGAGTGACTCTACACTCCCTCTTCTGTCTGTCCTTCATTCTTTCCTCTTCCTTCTGCCTGTGGGCGACTTTACACACCCCCTTCTGTCTTTTTCCTTCATTCTTTCCTCTTCCTTCTGCCTGTGGGTGACTCTACACTCCCTCTTCTTTTGTTCCTTCATTCTTTCCTCTTCCTTTTGCCTATGGGTGACTTTACACTTCATCTGTTTTTCCTTCATTCTTTCCTCTTCCTTCTGCCTATGGGTGACTTTACATTCCCTCATCTTTTTCTTTCCTTCATTCTTTCCTCTTCCTTCTGCCTGTGGGTGACTCAACACTTCCTCTTCTTTTGTTCCTTCATTCTTTCGTCTTCCTTTTGCCGATGGGTGACTCTACACTGAGTGACAAGCCAAATGGTATACAGTAGACAGATATTTGGTGGTTCAGTGGTGAGACTTACATCTGCTGACGAAGTTGGAAGAGGATATATATACACCTGTTTGTGTTTCTTGTTTGTCCACACAGTATCTCCAGAAGTTCTCAGAAAATGTCAATAAAATTTTATGGAAGGGTGATTGCGTTGTACAGGATGGAATTTAATGACTTGCTTGGAGTCCTGTATGTAAGGGCTAAGTATTTTCTAGTCCTGTCTTACACAAAACACATTAATTTTTCTTTTCAATAATAAATTAAGAGAAAAATTCCACATCTGCCTTCATGTATGTATATATGTTTTTTAGTTCCATTGCTACCTAAATTTTATTTTGTATTCCAGTTTTTGAAAAATTAAATATATTGAAACATTTTTTTATTGTAATTTTTTGTGTAAAGAATTGTGTATATTTGATTATGACCACTACCACCATCTCCACCACTACTACCACAATCACTCACCACAACCACCTCCCTCTTACCTTCACCACCACCACCACCTCCTGTCCCACCACCACCACCTTCTCCTGTCCCACCACCACCACCTTCTCCTGTCCCACCACCACCACCTTCTCCTGTCCCACCACCACCACCTTCTCCTGTCCCACCACCACCACCTTCTCCTGTCCCACCACCACCACCTTCTCCTGTCCCACCACCACCACCACCACCTTCTCCTGTCCCACCACCACCTTCTCCTGTCCCACCACCACCACCACCACCTTCTCCTGTCCCACCACCACCACCACCACCTTCTCCTGTCCCACCACCACCACCACCACCTTCTCCTGTCCCACCACCACCACCACCACCTTCTCCTGTCCCACCACCACCACCACCACCACCTTCTCCTGTCCCACCACCACCACCACCACCACCACCTTCTCCTGTCCCACCACCACCACCACCTTCTCCTGTCCCACCACCACCACCACCTTCTCCTGTCCCACCACCACCACCACCACCTCCCTCCCTCCTACCACAATCACCACACCACAACATCCTAACATCGTGTATCCCCATTCCAGATAAAGAACAAAAGGGTGATAAGGAGAGAGTATCCAAAAAAATCCAGTGCAAAGAAGAACAAGGAGAGTGATGGCCAAGAATGAACACTACCCATGCTGATCAAGAATTTTCAAGATTTATTGCAAGAATTTTTCAAGACATGCAAGAATATGAAAGATTAATTTGCAAGAATTTTCAAGTTGCAAGAATTTCAATAAAAAATTGCAAGAATTTTCAAGTTGCAAGAATTTCAATAAAAAATTGCAAGAATTTTCAAGTTGCAAGATTTTCAAAAAAAGTTGCAAGAGTTTTCAGTATTAAGAGATGGAAGAATTTTCATGATTTCTTCAAGAATTTTCAAGATTTCTTCAAGAATTTTCAAGTTGCCAAGAATTTCCGAAAAATTGCAGAGAAGAAATAAATCACCCAGAGAAATTGCCCGGAGGTTTGGCTTTGAGGCATGGAGCTGATTGGAGATAGTGTGGTTGTGAGTATTTGTATCTGTTTCTGTATCTACCCACACATATCTACTTATCTACCCACACAATCTACCCACCCACATCTACATCTTTCCACATACATACCTACCCACACCTACCAACATACATACATACCCACCCACATCTACATCTTTCCACATACATACCTACCCACACCTACCAACATACACTACCTTCTTACCTACCAACATACACTACCTACTTACCCACCAACATACACTACCTTCTTACCTACCAACATACACTACCTACTTACCCACCAACATACACTACCTACTTACCCACCAACATACACTACCTACTTACCCACCAACATACACTACCTACTTACCCACCAACATACACTACCTACTTACCCACCAACATACACTACCTACTTACCTACCAACATACACTACCTACTTACCTACCAACATACACTACCTACTTACCTACCAACATACACTACCTACTTACCTACCAACATACACTACCTACTTACCTACCAACATACACTACCTACTTACCTACCAACATACACTACCTACTTACCTACCAACATACACTACCTACTTACCTACCAACATACACTACCTACTTACCTACCAACATACACTACCTACTTACCTACCAACATACACTACCTACTTACCTACCAACATGCACTGCCTACTTACCTACCAACATGCACTGCCTACTTACCTACCAACATGCACTGCCTACTTACCTACCAACATGCACTACCTACTTACCTACCAACATGCACTACCTACTTACCTACCAACATGCACTACCTACTTACCAACATACACTACTTACTTACCTACCAACATACACTACTTACTTTCTTACCAACATACACTATTTACTTACCTACCAACATACACTACTTACTTACCTACCAACATACACTACTTACCTACTTACCAACATACACTACCTACCTACCTACCAACATACACTACCTACCTACCTACCAACATACACTACCTACCTACCTACCTACCAACATACACTACCTACCTACCTACCAACATACACTACCTACCTACCTACCTACCAACATACACTACCTACCTACCTGCCTACCAACATACACTACCTACCTACCTGCCTACCAACATACACTACCTACCTACCAACATACACTACCTACCTACCTACCTACCTACCAACATACACTACCTACCTACCTACCAACATACACTACCTACCTACCTACCTACCTACCAACATACACTACCTACCTACCTACCTACCAACATACACTACCTACCTACCTACCTACCAACATACACTACCTACCTACCTACCTACCAACATACACTACCTACCTACCTACCTACCAACATACACTACCTACCTACCTACCTACCAACATACACTACCTACCTACCTACCTACCAACATACACTACCTACCTACCTACCTACCAACATACACTACCTACCTACCTACCTACCAACATACACTACCTACCTACCAACATACACTACCTACCTACCTACCTACCAACATACACTACCTACCTACCTACCTACCAACATACACTACCTACCTACCTACCTACCAACATACACTACCTGCCTACCTACCACCCAACATACACTACCTACCTACCTACCTACCAACATACACTACCTACCTACCTACCTACCAACATACACTACCTACCTACCTACCTACCAACATACACTACCTACCTACCTACCTACCAACATACACTACCTACCTACCTACCTACCAACATACACTACCTACCTACCTACCTACCAACATACACTACCTACCTACCTACCTACCAACATACACTACCTACCTACCTAACTACCAACATACACTACCTACCTACCTACCTACCAACATACACTACCTACCTACCTACCAACATACACTACCTACCTACCTACCTACCTACCTACCAACATACACTACCTACCAACATACACTACCTACCTACCTACCTACCAACATACACTACCTACCTACCTACCTACCAACATACACTACCTACCTACCTACCTACCAACATACACTACCTACCTACCTACCTACCAACATACACTACCTACCTACCTACCTACCAACATACACTACCTACCTACCTACCTACCAACATACACTACCTACCTACCTACCTACCAACATACACTACCTACCTACCTACCAACATACACTACCTACCTACCTACCTACCAACATACACTACCTACCTACCTACCTACCAACATACACTACCTACCTACCTACCTACCAACATACACTACCTACCTACCTACCTACCAACATACACTACCTACTTACCTACCAACATACACTACCTACTTACCTACCAACATACACTACCTACTTACCTACCTACCAACATACACTACCTACCTACCTCCCAACATACACTACCTACCTACCTACCTCCCAACATACACTACCTACCTACCTACCTCCCAACATACACTACCTACCTACCTACCTCCCAACATACACTACCTACCTACCTACCTCCCAACATACACTACCTACCTACCTACCTCCCAACATACACTACCTACCTACCTACCTCCCAACATACACTACCTACCTACCTACCTCCCAACATACACTACCTACTTACCTCCCAACATACACTACCTACTTACCTCCCAACATACACTACCTACTTACCTCCCAACATACACTACCTACTTACCTCCCAACATACACTACCTACTTACCTCCCAACATACACTACCTACTTACCTCCCAGCATACACTACCTACTTACCTGCCAGCATACACTACCTACTTACCTGCCAGCATACACTACCTACTTACCTGCCAGCATACACTACCTACCTACCTACCTCCCAACATACACTACCTACCTACCTACCTCCCAACATACACTACCTACCTACCTACCTCCCCAACATACACTACCTACCTACCTACCTCCCAACATACACTACCTACTTACCCGCCAACATACACTACCTACTTCCCCGCCAACATGCACTACCTACCTACCTACCTCCCAACATGCACTACCTACTTACCCGCCAACATACACTACCTACCTACCTACCTCCCAACATGCACTACCTAATTTACCCACCAACATGCACTACCTGCTTACCCACCAACATGCACTACCTACCCACCACATACACTACCTACTTACCCGCCAACATACACTACCTACTTACCCGCCAACATACACTACCTACTTACCCGCCAACATGCACTACCTACTTACCCGCCAACATGCACTACCTACTTACCCGCCAACATGCACTACCTACTTACCCACCAACATGCACTACCTACTTACCCACCAACATGCACTACCTGCTTACCCACCAACATGCACTACCTGCTTACCCACCAACATGCACTACCTGCTTACCCACCAACATGCACTACCTGCTTACCCACCAACATGCACTACCTGCTTACCCACCAACATGCACTACCTGCTTACCCACCAACATGCACTACCTGCTTACCCACCAACATGCACTACTTACTTACCTACCAACATACACTACTTACTTACCTACCTACCAACATACACTACCTACCTACCTACCTACTTACCAACATACACTACCTACCTACCTACCTACTTACCAACATACACTACCTACCTACCTACCTACTTACCAACATACACTACCTACCTACCTACCTACTTACCAACATACACTACCTACCTACCTACCTACTTACCAACATACACTACCTACCTACCTACCTCCCAACATACACTACCTACCTACCTACCTCCCAACATACACTACCTACCTACCTACCTCCCAACATACACTACCTACCTACCTACCTCCCAACATACACTACCTACCTACCTACCTCCCAACATACACTACCTACATACCTACTTCCCAACATACACGACCTACCTACCTCCCTACTTACCTACATACACTACCTACCTACCTACCTACTTACCAACATACACTACCTACCTACCTACCTACTTACCAACATACACTACCTACCTACCTACCTACTTACCAACATACACTACCTACCTACCTACTTACCAACATACACTACCTACCTACCTACTTACCAACATACACTACCTACCTACCTACCTCCCAACATACACTACCTACTTACCTGCCAACATACACTACCTACTTACCTGCCAACATACACTACCTACTTACCTGCCAGCATACACTACCTACTTACCTGCCAGCATACACTACCTACTTACCTGCCAGCATACACTACCTACTTACCTGCCAACATGCACTACCTACTTACCTGCCAACATGCACTACCTACTTACCTGCCAACATGCACTACCTACTTACCTACCAACATGCACTACCTACTTACCTACCAACATGCACTACCTACTTACCTACCAACATGCACTACCTACTTACCTACCAACATGCACTACTTACCTACCTACCAACATACACTACTTGCCTACATGCACCTACCTACCAACATGCACTACCTACTTACCACCAACATACTACCTACTTACCCACCAACATACACTACTTACCTACCTACCTACCTACCAACATACACTGCACTTACCTACCTACCTACCTACCAACATGCACTACTTTACCTACCTACCTACCTACCAACATACACTACTTACCTACCTACCTACCTACCAACATACACTACTTACCTACCTACCTACCTACCAACATACACTACTTACCTACCTACCTACCTACCAACATACACTACTTACCTACCTACCAACATACACTACTTACCTACCTACCAACATACACTACTTACCTACCTACCAACATACACTACCTACCTACCTACCTACTTACCAACATACACTACCTACCTACCTACTTACCAACATACACTACCTACCTACCTACCTACCTACCAACATACACTACCTACCTACCTACCTACCAACATACACTACCTACCTACTTACCTACCTACCAACATACACTACTTACCTACCTACCTACCTACCAACATACACTACTTACCTACCTACCTACCTACCAACATACACTACTTACCTACCTACCTACCTACCAACATACACTACTTACCTACCTACCTACCTACCAACATACACTACTTACCTACCTACCTACCTACCAACATACACTACTTACCTACCTACCTACCTACCAACATACACTACTTACCTACCTACCTACCTACCAACATACACTACTTACCTACCTACCTACCTACCAACATACACTACTTACCTACCTACCTACCTACCAACATACACTACCTACCTACCTACCTACCTACCTACCAACATACACTACCTACCTACCTACCTACCTACCAACATACACTACCTACCTACCTACCTACCAACATACACTACCTACCTACCTACCTACCAACCAACATACACTACCTACCTACCTACCTACCAACCAACATACACTACCTACCTACCTACCTACCAACCAACATACACTACCTACCTACCTACCTACCAACCAACATACACTACCTACCTACCTACCAACCAACATACACTACCTACCTACCTACCAACCAACATACACTACCTACCTACCTACCAACCAACATACACTACCTACCTACCTACCAACCAACATACACTACCTGCTTACCCACCAACATACATTACCTGCTTACCCACCAACATACGGTACATACACATACATACCCACCAACGTCTACATCTTTACACATACATATCTACCCATACCTACCTACATAACTACCGACTTACCCACCAACATAACAGTACATACACACATACATACCCACCCACGTCTACATCATTACACATACATATCTACCCATACCTACTTACTTATCTACTTACATACACTATCTGCATACCTACCAACATACAGTACCTGCACACCTATCCACATCTTCCCACATTTATCTACCCTCATATTCATCTACTTGTATGAAAGGGTATGTGAGTGAATTTATGGAGAGGATGGAGAGACTAACTAGAAGTGTGAGTGAGGTGGAGAGGGAGACCAAGGATGAGATGGAGGGATGGAGTGGAAAGGTGAGACTAACTCTGAGAGTGAGGGGGAGACCGAGGAGGAAATGGAAGGATGGAGTAGAGGTTTTAGACTAACCAAGAGAGCATGAGTGAGGTGGAGAGGGAGACCAAGGATGAGATGGAGGGATGGAGCAGAGATGTGTATGAATTTAACTAGGAGAGAATGAGGTGGAGGGGGAGACCAAGGATGAGGTGGAGAGATGGAGTGGAGAGGTATATGAGAGAGGGGCATAAGTTGGGGGAGGGCAGGGAACAGGGTGACGAGGATGTGATTTGTTTGTGGCCACCCCTTATGGGATTAAGGCGTCTGGCAATATAGATAGATTATTATTATTATTATTATTAACCCTTTGAGATTCTTATGACTGTTTCAATCGTCATTTCAAATCAAACCTCAGCGATTCAGATGATGCTTATAATCATCATTTTAAGAAAAATTTGTAAAATATTCACCATACATCGCATTTACGCATCATAACAAAGAGGCCGAGGATGAGATGGAGGGATGTGGTGGAGAGGTATATGAGAGAAGGAGGCGTGAGTCGGGAGCAGGGCAATGAAATGGTGGGGGACAGGGCAATGTGGAGGCGATTTGTTTGTGGCCACCCCGAATGGGATTGAGGCGTCTGGCAATAGATAGATAGATAGAACAAAGAGGCTGGGGCATGATGTCAGGAAATGGTTGCTCTATGTGTGGTGGTACTGCACAGCTGGCCTGACTCATAGCTTTGTTTATAACTTTATTCTTGGTGAATATTTTTCTACAGCAATATCATTGTAAAGGTAATTTATTGTAGTTTTGTATGGTTTAAACCAAATGCACATATATTTACTCATTATTTTTTGCCGAGTATTTTTCTACGGCAAAGTATAGAAATTTAGGTTTTTGCCTAACTTCAACTTATCATTTTGACATTTTATTTTCTCTGTTCTCTTTTTTGAACACACCACGAAAACGTACAACTATTCAGCTTTAAAATGACACCAAAACCAACATTCTATCATGAAAAGTGTATTTAAACAAGCGATCAAAGTAAAATATCGGACTGCGAAGATGTGGGTTAGCGTGAGTGGCTTACTGTAGCACAGACGTAATGTGCCCGGCCCTAAAACCTGATAATTATTATTGTTATTAGTGTTATTTTTAGTGTTATCATTCTCTTCTTAAATGTCGGTACCAACTGCCTAGCCCCGGGCTCCTACGCTCCTCATGGGGCAGTGTAGGATTGGATGATGGATGGATTACTAGTGTTATTTTTAGTGTTATTATTAGTGTTTTTTTAGTATTATTATTAGTGTTAATGATACATAGCGTCTTTCCATAGCGCTTCATGACTAGTATCATATTGTTAATGGATAATTGCTAAATTGACTGAGGGATGGGGTGGAGAGGTATATGAGAGATGGGGGTGAGAGTTGGGAGCAGGTCAGTGAAATGGCGGGGGAAAGGGAGACGTGGAGGCGATTTTTTTATGGCCACCCCGTACGGGATTGAGACGTTTGGCAATAGATAGATAGATGAATTGACTGACTAGGAGTGTTTAGTCATGCAAGAGACCGACTAGGAGAGAATTTAGTCAAGCTAGAGACTGACTAGGAGAGATTAAATTCATGCAAGAGACTAACTAGGAGAGTATGTAAAATTTATGCAAGAGACTGACTAGGAGAGATTAAATTCATGCAAGAGACTGACTAGTTGAGTATATAAATATATGCAAGAGACTGACTAGGAGAGATTAAATTCATGCAAGAGACTGACTAGGAGAGTATGTATAAATTTATACAAGAGACTGACCAGGAGAGATTAAATTCATTCAGGAGAGTGACTAGGAGAGTATGTATAAATTTATGCAAGAGACTGACTAGGAGAGTATGTATAAATTTATGCAAGACTGACTAGGAGAGATTAAATCTTGCAAGAGACTGACTAGGGGAGAATTTAGTCATACTAGAGACTGACTAGGAGTGTCATGAGACACTGACTAGTTTAAATTTATGCAGGAGACTGACTAGGAGAGAAAGTTAAAAAAAAAAATTGGTAATAATTATAATGTTTAATCTCTCTCTCTCATTTTTGGTAATGCTATAATTTCTTTCACAGAACCCACTAGCTCCCTCTCTCTCCTGGCTGGGCTCAACTCATCTCACTCAGTTGTGCTCAGTTTTGGCTCATCTCAGCGTCCTCTCCTTGGCTGAGATCATCTCCTGTGGTCCCTAAGCAAGTAAGTTCTCTCTCTCTCTCTCTCTCTCTCTGTTCCTCATTTAACCCATGGATTGTGCAAATACCGTTTTCTTTTAACCCACCTCATGGTGCTCAAAAAATGATGGTATTTTTTATTATAAATTTGAAGATAAACATTCAGAGCAGCAACTGGTGAAAAAAAAATAATAATAATCTTTGTGTAGGTTCATGCATAAGTAGTGAAAAAAAAAAAAAAATTGTGTATTATAAACTTTGATAAATATCCAGGGCATCATCTGGTGAAATAATAATAATCTCTTTCCGTCTTTGTGTAGGGCCATGGGTAAGTTTGCTTATGGGAGTAGTGAAAAAATAAAAAGTTTGTTTTTGTGTATTATAAACTTAAAGATAAATATTCAGAGCATCATCTGGTGAAAAAAAATAAAAAATAAAAATAATAATCTCTCTGCGTAAGTTTGCACAGGAGAGTATCGAAAAAAAAATATATATATTGTGTATTATAAACTTTGTGTAGTGGCATGCGTAAGATTCTCTAGGGGTGGTTTTTTAATGTGATGAAGAAGGAACCAAAGGCCATGAGCCTGCAATTGTTGTTCCTTCCAAGAGAAAAACAAAATACAAGAGAGGCAAATTCAAGATGCGATCATTTCATGATGCCTGGACACACTGCGTTTGAAAGACTGGAGATCATAGGAAGCAGGGAATACAGACAGAGGGAGACAGTTCCAGAGTTGACCTGTTTCACATTAACTTTACTCACAATCCATGGGTTAAAATTCTGCTTATTACAATATTTATAATTTTTTTAGAATTAGCTACATGAATTATTTTTGGAAGTGATTTTGATTTTGCATTCCTTAAAATAGGAAGGTAATTTTGATCTCATTTTTGTTTGGTGGTAGGTAGGGGTGCTGACCATCCACTCACTCAAATGTATTGATGCTCTAAGATATACCAAAGACCATTGCTCACAATATATAAAGTGTTACCTTTTTTTCTATCAGTTGATGAAGAAAAGAAAATACCAAGTTACTTTTATTGCTATTATAACTTTGCCACTAGCAATTACCTTAAACTTATCTTGTATCATTAAGGAAGGTCCCTGACACCTCTTCATAAGTGATTTATGTTGCATTTTACACCTTACCATCCTCTTCAGTCAATTATTTTTTGGTTGTTCCCTAACACCTTTCCCTTAGTGATTTATTTTGCTTTTTACACCTTGCCATCCCCATCCTTTACAATATTCAAGTATTGCCCTAACTCCTGTTCTTAATTGATTTATTTTGCTTTTTACACTTTGCCATCTTGTCATATAATTTTTGTTTAAGGTCCCTAACTCCTTTTCCTAAGTGATTTTTTTTGCTTTTCAACACTGCTGTCCTCTTTTGTCAGTATAATCAGCATTAGTTTGATAGCAATCAACCTTATCCCAGAATAAATTGCTAAGGAAGAGGTGTTAGGGAGAAACATACCCGGCATAGAGGAAAAATTTGACTAATAACCAAGGAGACTCGTTCATATACTTCATAATTGCTCAGTTGATGGCCCGGTAGTGTCAGGTCATAGGCAGAATTTGACTAGTAACCAAGGAGACTCATTTGTACCTCACAATTATTTAGTGTATGGTCTGATAGTCATTTTGTAGGCAGAATTTGACTAGTAACCAAGGAGACTCATTGGTACCTCATAATTACTGTGTATAGGCAGGTAGTCATCCTATAGGCAGAATTTGACTAGTAACCAGGGAGACTCATTTTTACCTCAGTTCCATAGTGTATGGTGTGGTATGGTCATCTTGTAGGCAAAATTTTACTAGTAACCAAGGGGACTCATTTACCTCTTATTTCATCAGAGTATGGTGTGGTGTAGTCATCTTACAGGCAGAATTTGACTAGTAACCAAGGAGATTCATTTTTACCTCTTAATTCCTCAGTGTATGGTGTGGTGTAGTCATCTTGTAGGCAGAATTTGACTAGTAACCAAGGAGACTCATTTGTACAGTCAGCCTAAGAAGTGATGCCAGTGTGTGTGATATCTTTACAAAGTTAGTGTGTGTATGTGTGTCTGTATTTTCACTCAAACCTCGATTTAAGGGACTAAATGAGGAATGAACTTTACCCTTACTTGAAAATGTCCATTGTTTATTATAAAGACAATATTTTGACATGCAGTGACTCGTTTTCGTTGTTTTCGTTTCGTTTTCGTTTTTAAAGGCTCCAATATGCTTGCATGTGTCGGCCTTGGTCATCTAATGGCGGCTCTCCACACTGCACGATCCATGGCAGCTTCCCTGTTCAGTCCCTTAATCCTAATGTCACACTTAATGACCTCGTCCCATGTCATACTCGGTCTACCCCTCATAACCCCACCCCCTGACCCAATTATCATCCCCCATCCTCTCCACATGTCCAAACCACCTCAATCTACCTCTCATCACAACACCAATACACTCCAGTCCCATCCTACCTCTCAACTCTTCCATTATAAACCCAGCCCCTCCGGGCCTTGGACGCAGGGACACACTGCAAATCCACCTAATCATTGTCATTTCTGTACGACTGAGCCAGCGAATATCTTCCTTCTTCACTGCCCAGGTCTCACTGCCATACAACATTACACTCCTAACACATGCTGCATACAAAGATCCCTTAGCATGTAGGGAGAGCCCTCACAGTGTCAGGAGAGGCAAGAGCTCCCTGAACTTATTCCAACCACTTCTAACCCTAGCCACAGAGCTAGCTCCAACCCCACCTCCAGCACACGTCTCCCAAATAACAAAACTCGTCCACACACTCAAGAGTTTCACCAGCAAGTTCAATCCTTTGTCTGACAATCTCCACCTGCTCCCCCCAGCACGCCGTACACATAAAATCAGCATTATCTCGCAGTCTACCTCTGATACCACTACATCTCTTATGCACCCATTTATCACACACCGCACAAGATGGAATTACTTCCCATGCCCTTGTGGCAAACTGCACATGGCCACTCTCCCTCGTCTTTGACAGTACCGCCACCAACCCGAGATATCATCACTTTGGTTTTATCTGCATTTACCCTTAAACCCTTTTGCCCCATACCATCTCTCCACTTCCTAAACCTTTCCTCCGCCTCCCTTTCATTCTCTGCAATCAACACTAAATCATCAGCATACAACAACTCCCACGGGAGTCCGTTTCTTAAGTCACGTGAAAGGGCTTCAAGTACCATGACTATCTTATTTAAATCATTATGAATATTATTTTACGGGTACTGTATAAAGAAACTTATTAATGTGTATAATCCCAACATTACGTATAATTTTTTAATGGTCCTGTCCATTTGTCGGAATATGGAGTACCTTAAATCCAAAATCCCTTAAATTGAGGTATGAGTGTATTTGACTTTTTAAAACCTTGAATTTTTTTATTTTTTTATTTTTTATTTTTGGAACTGTGTGATATGTAAATATTTTTAAAAAGTGGATATTCCTAGTTAAGATAATAGGAAATAGTAAATGGAACAAATTCAAATTTCACAACTGTTGGTCTGGGTCATTCTGGAATAATGTATGGAGTTGTATTCTAGTATGGTCAGTATTAATTGTAAACTGATTTTCGTTACAATATTGGGGAATAATTTAGTTATATATTTGCAATGTCTCCATGTTTGATGATGAGAGAGAATGCCAATTTGACACTTTGTAATAAAATGCAAAGGTTTGTAAAGTGAACCAGAATTTTCAGTTGAGTAGGACATAGTGGTTTATTTGAAAAGAAAGGTATGATATTAAAAGATAGAGCAAAAAGTTACAATATCAGGGAATAATTTAGTTACATATTTGTTTCCAAAGGTATGACATTAAAATAAGAGCTAACAGTGTGTGCTTTTGGATTGCAAGAGTTTATATACTCATGTGGTTCTCTTTATTGCCTAGTTTTAGAGACGAGAGCAAAATCGGTCATACCTCCTTACAACTGAAAATAATTTAAGATCAACAGTGGATAAAGATGGCATCTGGCAATAGATAGATAAGTGAGGGAAGCCAAGGAATAAGTAAATAAAAGGCAGAATAAAGAAATAAGTTAATAAAAGGCAGAATAGTCTTGCTGCTACCATAATTAGAATATCATTGCTAAGAATAATTTGATTGTTGTGGCATTTGAAAGTAGGGATGGAGTGTAGAGGTATATGAGAGAGGGGGTGTGAGCTGGGAGCAGGGCAGTGAAATGGTAGGGGACAGGGTGACATGGAGGCGATTTGTTTGTGGCCACCTCTTACTGGATTAAGGCGTCTGGCAATAGATAGATAGATAGTATTGCAGTTACAAAAATTTTCCTTAATTGGTCTTTGAAACTAGAATGTCTGTATTTGAATTTATGGAAAGCAAATAATGAGTTATACTGAGCAATGTGTGTGGAGTAATACACATTCATATGTTAACATTACTATACATTACACATTCATTCAGCTTTCTCCCCCAACCTACTTTCTCCCAACAAACTCCCCCTTCCCTACCTACTTCTGATATATCACTGCCTCTTGTTATTCATTTTTTTTTTTTTTTTTTTTTTTTTTTTTTTTGACATGATGAAGGCACAGAATTTTTACCCATGTATATTATTTTAGAGTATATTCACTCTGCCATCACTTCTTGGGGCCACTGTACCTCAAAATTGCTTATTGTATGGCCCAGTATACAGTTAGGACAAATTTGACTAGTAACCAAGGAGACTCGCCTCACAAAGCCTCACTCTGTATTAAAAAAAATTGTATAGTTGGTTGAGAGTTGTTATAGGAAAGAAATTGAAGAATGCTGGTGATTCTCTCTCTCTCTCTCTCTCTCTCTGTCTAATCTCTGAGCTTAGTTGTCAGATAAAAAAGGTAGTATTTCCACTCTAACTTGGCCTAAAATTGCCTTCTGTCCATCTTGAATACTGAGCTATAAAAATAGATTAATGTTAGTCACGAAGAAGTGCTATGGAAAAAAGCGTAGCAAGATTAGTACTAGAATATGATGCTAGTCACGAAGAAGTGCTATGGAAAAAGTGTAGCAAGATTAACACTAGAATATGATGCCAGTCACGAAGAAGTGCTGTAGGAAGAATGTAGAGCCGTAGTATTGTCCTTTCTGCAACAGAGCTACATGAAATACATTGCAAAAGAATGAAAATTATATTAAAAGATGTCTACTATTACACTTACTTGGCCCAAAATTGCCGTCTTGAATGCTTATATCTGCTTCGAGCGTCAAACAGTTGGTAACAGTGATTAATTTGAAAATTTAAAATCTTAAAATAAAAAAATCATGTGACAGTTTCCAAGATTGACACAGTATAATTTTTGTGTTAGCAGTTTTTACCTGGCATTTGTTCTTGAGTACTCCAAAAAATAATATATGAATAATATGATTTTTACCTTATTGTGGTGAACCCAGCTGAAGTGGTCAGGCAGTCCGGACTGCTTCCGAGTTTATCACACTTTTTCACATATGTAGGAATTTAGTCCGGTAGCTCCTGGTATCCGATAAAAGCTAATTCTGGTCTATTGAAGTCCGTTATATCGAGGTTTTGCTATATTTACAAAATATTTAATTAGCAAGCAAACTAATTCACCACTTTACATGATTAGGGGTGTTGAGGGATATTTGTGGTTCGGGTAAGTCCTCTGGCTCTCCATGCCACCACACAAAGGTCTCCGTTAAAGCCGATAGTCCATTATATCCACTAAATCCGATAGTCTATTACAGTATACCCGGTGAAGCCTGATATGATAAAACAATATTCAGTACTACAATTTTTCCAGAGTTTTTCAGTATTTCAGTATTCATTATATCTGTATGGATTCCTGACCCTGCCCTTGGGTGGGAAAGGAGGTCCAGATGATGATGATGTTACCCGATAATCCAAAGCTGATAGTCTGTTACAGCATATCCGATAAATCGTGATCCAATTAAGCTGATGTGCAAGAACTGTGATTTGTCCAGAGTTCTTCACTGTTCATTATATCTCTGTGGTTAACCGATAATGCCTTTGGTTCCCTCTTCCTCACGAAAAAAAAAAATCCTTTGGTTCCTTCTTCACATAAAAAAAAAGTCTTTGGTTCCTTATTCCTCACCTAGAAAAAAAAAAAAAAACCATATGCAAGACTAAAGTTAATCCCTATATGCATTCCACAGGCTGTCCAGATCCATTTCATACCAATTCTCTGATTCTAACTCCTCCCCTACTTTGGTCCAGTATTCATTTGCTCCCACCTTCAGTGTAAGTGGTAATCTTGAATGTGAGAGTGCACCCCTTCGTGTGGGTAGGCACGGCAAACAGTTGGTCTATCTATCTATAGCCCTAATCCCGCAAAGGGTGGTCACAGATGAAACGCCTCTGTTGCTCTGTCACCCACCATTTGACTGCCCTCCCCCCAACTCACTCCCCCCCCTCCCTCATATACAGTTGGTATATGATTAATATTAACATTGAAAATCTTAAAGCATATGACAGTCTTCAGGATTGGCATACAGTATAATCTTTTAATGTTAGCAATTTTTACTTATTATTTAAGATTGGCATTTGTTTTTGAATATTGTGTAAGATAATGCATACAGGCTTTGGAGAACCTGTACCATAGGAAAAAGTCAGTGATAGACATAGCTTCAATGGGGTTCCTGCGATTAGTAATAACCCTATGAATCGGTTTTCTGTATGACAAAAGGAAATTATTTTACGATGGCATTGCAGTGTGGGAGCGGTGTTGCACATGGCCAGAGTTGTTGCTAAATTATTTTCTTCCCTGCCTTTATTTATGCCTCTGTCTGCCTGATTTTGTATTCACACAATCTTGAACTGTTATACTTGCTTATGGTGTTGATAAAAACGTTTGGCAAATACTATGTATGTGCTAATTTACGTTTTTTTTTTCTCTCTGTTACTGAGAAAGAGTTGTAGGAAATTTCATTAGCTACATTTTTGTATATAAACATTTACTGTGGCACAATTCGGGTCTGTTTTATGTACTGCAGAAGGAAAATATCTTTTATTCTCGCTGCAGTGTGGGAGCGGTGTTTCGCACGGTCAAAGTTGCTCCTAAATTATTTTTCCCCTGCCTTTATTTATGCCTCTATCTGCCTGATGTTTTATTCACATAATCCCAAATAGTTGTACTTGCTTAGGGTGATGATCAAAATGTTCTGCGAATATGAATTTTGTGCGGCTTGCGGAACACCACACTGCGACTCAAAAAGATTCCAAAGCAAAAGAGGGGTGTTTTGCACTGCCAGAGTTGTTGAGAAATTATTTTTTTCCCCTCCCTTTATTTATGCCTCTATCTGAACAAGACACTGACGCAAAAAGAAATCTTAAAGCAAAAGAATTAAGGGTCAGTTTTGTTGGACGCGGCTTGTGTTGTAAAATAACAAGCGGGTGAGATTAGGTTTGATGCAGCCTTCCTCATTCAGTATCAAAAGGGTTGATTTATTGCTACTCTTCTTTCCATAGCACTTCTTCGTGACTAGCATCATATTCTAGGGTTAATCTGTTGCTACACTTCTTTCCATAGCACTTCCTCGTGACTAGCATCAGATTCTAGTGTTAATTTATCACTACTCGTTATTTCCGTAGCGCTTCTTTGTGACTATAGTCTCACCAATCTAAAACCAAGGTTTGGGTGGGGTCTGGCACTGGGTGCAGCCATGCCATACTTCCTAAACAATCGATGAGTAGATTGTTATATATGTAATAGGCATCACAGATAGGTACACACATACTAATACAATATAAACGTAAGTATTCTAGCATATCAAAGGAAGGTAAACTTGTAATGCATATGGCTCTTGTACATCAATAAAGAAACGTGACATACATATTTTACAGTGGTGCTGAAAAAAATGTTGTTACTTTTACCGACTTTCACGGTAGTTCTAAGTTGGGTAAGTAATGTAACAATTACGTTTATACTATAATTTGAAGGAATCAGTAGAACATACGCTATTTTCTTAATAGAAATAAATAAGTTAAAACACTCACGAGCGGCAACATCCAGGCCCATACTGGGAGGTAATCCATTGGAGGGAGATTAAGCTTCTGTCACATGCTTCCACTGTTCACTTTGTTATATATAGAACTTAAATTATATTTATAACAAATTAGTTTGTCTACACACACACACACACACACACACACACACACACACACACACACACACACACACACACACACACACACACACACACACACACACACACACACACACACACACACACACACACACACACACACACACACACACACACACACACACACACCACACACACACACACACACACACACACACACACACACACACACACACACACACACACACACACACACACACACACACACACACACACACACACACACACACACACACACACACACACACACACACACACACACACCACACACACACACACACACACACCACACACACACACACACACACACACACACACACACACACACACCACACACACCACACACCACACACACACACCACACACACCACACACCACACACACACACACCACACACACACCACCACACCACACACCACACACACCACACACACACCCCACCCACACACACACACACCACACACACCACACACACACACACACACACACACACACCACACACACACACACACACACACACACACACACACACACCACACACACACACACACACACACACACACACACACACACCACACACACACACACACACACACACACACACACACACACACACACACACACACACACACACACACACACACACACACACACACACACACACACACACACACACACACACACACACACACACACACACACACACACACACACACACACACACACACACGTACGTGGGTGAAGTCATGTCAGGCCAGGTGGCGAGGTGTGAGCGGACGAACTCTAACGGTGTCAGGTCAGCCACTACCCAATCAGAGTATAGGAAACAAGGCAACGCTGTACGCCGGGAAATCCCCGGCTGGACTCCACCCAAACCTTGGTTTTAGATTGGTGAGACTATAGCATCATATTCTAGTGTTAATCTATTGCTACACTTCTTGCCATAGCACTTCTTTGTGACTAGCATCATATTCCATTGTTAATAGCTACATCTCGGCATTCAAGATGGAGAGGGGAATTTTTAATAGCAATTCTTCGTGACTAGCATCATATTAGTGTTAATAGGTACTTATCAGCATTCAAGATGGAGAGAGAGGCCAAGTTAACATAAATAAAATCTCAGGCATGTTTTTTTTTTTTTTTTTTTTTAGCATATACACAAAATACAATACCACAACTCTACACTCTTCCCATAGCACTTCTTCGTGACTAGCATGATTATCCACACATCTAGGTTGATTTTACAGATTAATTTAATGTATAAATGCAATATCTAATTTTGAGTGTCTTTTTCTTATATATAATTCTGTATACAATTATTTTTAATTTTTTAGCCTCTTATGCAATGTATTTTTTTTAATGGAGAAATGTTAGGTTGCTTATTCTGTTATGTTGACTATGTACCTTCCTTCCTGCCTGCCTACCTACCTACCTACCTACCTACCTCCTTCCTGATTGCTGCCTTTCTTCCTTCTGTTCCTTTCTTCATTTTTCTTTCCTTCTTCCTTCCCTTCTTCCTTTAATTCTTTCGTTCCTTCCCTCTTTCCCTTTTCCTCCCTTCATTTTTCCTTCTGTTCCTTTCTTCCCTCCTTCATTTTTCTTTCCGTCTTCCTCGCTTCATTTCTTTCTTTCCTTAATTTTTTTTTCTTGGTTCCTTCCTCCATTCCTGCCTTTCTCATTTCTTCCTTCCTTTTTACCTATATTCCTTTCTCCTTCCTCCCTACCTGCCCACCTTTTTTCCTACCTACTTTTCTTTCTCTCTCTCCCTCCCTGCCTACCTTCTCTCCCCCTACCTACTCTTTCTTTCCCCCTACCTACTCTCTTTCCCCCTACCTACTCTTTCTTTCCCCCTACCTACTCTTTCTCTTCCCCTACCTCCTATTTCTCCCTCCCTCTCTCTCTCTCTCTCTCCGCACTCTTTCTCAGGTCAATTCATTCAGTTCAGTTCCAATTCAGAATAAAATTTGAATCAATTCCGGTTCAATTCATTCGTAAGAGGAAAAAAAAAAATCAAATCCAGTTCATTATGGTCAATATCTCATTCAGTTGAAATGTTTTCGAGTCAAAATCAGTGATTATCTACCCATCACCATTAATGTAAATGAAAGGAAGAAAAATGATGTTCAAATTAACATCTTTATTTATTATCAGTCTGGCACACTGACAGGAACAAAACTTTGAAATATTTACATTTATTTAAAACACATGAATTATGCAGGAAATAGTTTAAATGAAAATATAAATTTAGTAGATTCATTTTATATATTTCTAACTTTTTTTGTGATTGCAAACTGTATATTTTACTGTTTGAGTATACTGTACTGTAAGTTATTGTACAATAATGAATTCGCAAATTACACTATAAAATATTATTTTATCAGTTCAGTCATCAGTTCATATCCATTCATTGATATTAATTGCAATTTAGTTGATTGTTAATTTTTTATTTTTCTCAAATCCAACTCAGTTCCAATTCATTTTTTTTTTTTTTTAATTCCAAATCAATTCATAATTGATCCCAGCCATGTCTCTCCCTCCCCGTACCTACTTTCTTTACCTTCCCCTACCTATTCTCTCCCCTTACCTATTGTCTCTCCCTCTACCTACTGCCTCCCCCCCTACCTACTGCCTCCCCCCCTACCTACTGTCTCTCCCTCCCCCCCTACCTACTGTCTCTCCCTCCCCCCCTACCTACTGTCTCTCCCTCCCCCCCTACCTACTGTCTCTCCCTCCCCTCCTACCTACTCTCCCTCCCCCCCTACCTACTGTCTCCCTCCCCCCCTACCTACTCTCCCTCCCCCCTACCTACTGTCTCCCTCCCCCCTACCTACTGTCTCTTCCTCCCCCTCCCCCTACCTACTCTCTCTTCCTCCCCCTCCCCCTACCTACTCTCTTCCCCCCCTCCCCCTACCTACTCTCTCTCTTCCTCCCCCTCCCCCTACCTACTCTCTCTCTCTCCCTCCCCCTACCTACTCTCTCTCTCTCTTCCTCCCCCTACCTACTCTCTCTCTCTCTCTCTCTCTCTCTCCCTTCCCCTACCTACTCTCTCTCTCTCCCTTCCCCTACCTACTCTCTCTCTCTCCCTTCCCCTACCTACTCTCTCTCTCTCTCCCTTCCCCTACCTACTCTCTCTCTCTCTCCCTTCCCCTACCTACTCTCTCTCTCTCCCTTCCCCTACCTACTCTCTCTCTCTCTCTCCCTTCCCCTACCTACTCTCTCTCTCTCTCCCTTCCCCTACCTACTCTCTCTCTCTCTCCCTTCCCCTACCTACTCTCTCTCTCTCTCTCTCTCCCTTCCCCTACCTACTCTCTCTCTCTCTCTCTCTCCCTTCCCCTACCTACTCTCTCTCTCTCTCTCTCTCTCCCTTCCCCTACCTACTCTCTCTCTCTCTCCCTTCCCCTACCTACTCTCTCTCTCTCTCTCTCTCTCCCTCCCTTCCCCTACCTACTCTCTCTCTCTCTCTCTCTCTCTCCCTTCCCATACCTACTCTCTCTCTCTCTCCCTTCCCCTACCTACTCTCTCTCTCTCTCTCTCTCTCCCTTCCCCTACCTACTCTCTCTCTCTCTCTCTCTCCCTTCCCCTACCTACTCTCTCTCTCTCTCTCTCTCCCTTCCCCTACCTACTCTCTCTCTCTCTCTCTCTCTCTCCCTTCCCCTACCTACTCTCTCTCTCTCTCTCTCCCTTCCCCTACCTACTCTCTCTCTCTCTCTCTCTCTCCCTTCCCCTACCTACTCTCTCTCTCTCTCCCTTCCCCTACCTACTCTCTCTCTCTCTCTCTCCCCCTACCTACTCTCTCCCCCTCCTGCCCTACCTACTGTCTCCCCCTCCCGACCTACCTACTCTCTCAGGGCTTTGGTCAATTCTTTTTTGTAAATTGCAATGCAGAAGAAAACTTTGATTAATTCCAAATCAGTTCGTTAAAAAAAAAAAAAAATCAATTCCACTTCAATTCATTCTGGTCGATTTTTCATTGTTAAAATCTTTTCAGTTCAAAATCAATGTTAGTCTACCCAGCACCATAAATATAAAGGAAAGAAATTCAAATGAGGTTTCAAATTAACATGTTTATTAACAGTCTGGTTCACTGACAGGAAGGAAACTCTTAAATATTTACATTTTAAACATGAATTATGCAGGAAACAGTTCGTCAGTTAAATGAGACATAATATAAATTTAGCTTACTTCGTTATATTACTTCGTATATATATTTTTTTATTTTAAAAGCAAACTATATATATTACTCCATTTCAGTATACTGTAATTATTGAACAAAAATGAATTGGCATGTTACATTATAGACTATATCAAATCAGTAATCAATTGATTACCAAATCCAATTCGGTTTTTATATTTTTATCATTTTTTTCCCCCCATAATTGACCCATCCCTCTCTCTGCTGTTTCTCCCCCCTCCCCCTACCTGCTCTCTCTCTCTCCCTCCCCCTACCTGCTCTCTCTCTCTCTCCCTCCCCAATCTAGTTTCTCTTCCCCTACCTACTCTCTCTCTCCCCCATCCCCTATCTACTTTCCCTCTACCTGCTCTCCCTCCCCTTACCTACTGTCTTCCCCTATCTACTTTCTCTCCCCCCCTCCCCTATCTACTTTCTCTCCCCCCCTCCCCTATCTACTTTCTCTCCCCCCCTCCCCTATCTACTTTCTCTCCCCCCCTCCCCTACCTACTTTCTCTCCCCCCCTCCCCTACCTACTTTCTCTCCCCCCCTCCCCTACCTACTGTCTTCCCCTATCTACTTTCTCTCCCCCCCTCCCCTACCTACTGTCTTCCCTCTCCCCTACCTACTGTCTTCCCCCCTACCTTCTCTCTCTCTCCCTCCCTCCCCCTCTCCACACTCTCTCTCTCTCCCTCCCCCTCCCCACTCTCTCTCTCTCTCTCCCTCCCCCTCCCCACTCTCTCTCTCTCCCTCCCCCTCCCCACTCTCTCTCTCTTTCCCTCCCCCTCCCCACTCTCTCTCTCTTGCCCTCCCCCTCCCCACTCTCTCTCTCTTTCCCTCCCCCTCCCCACTCTCTCTCTTTCCCTCCCCCTCCCCACTCTCTCTCTCTCTTGCCCTCCCCCTCCCCACTCTCTCTCTCTCTTGCCCTCCCCCTCCCCACTCTCTCTCTCGCCCTCCCCCTCCCCACTCTCTCTCTCTTGCCCTCCCCCTCCCCACTCTCTCTCTCTCTTGCCCTCCCCCTCCCCACTCTCTCTCTCTTGCCCTCCCCCTCCCCACTCTCTCTCTCTCTTGCCCTCCCCCTCCCCACTCTCTCTCTCTCTTGCCCTCCCCCTCCCCCCTCTCTCTCTCTCTCTCTCTTGCCCTCCCCCTCCCCCCTCTCTCTCTCTCTCTTGCCCTCCCCCTCCCCACTCTCTCTCTCTCTTGTCCTCCTCCTCCCCACTCTCTCTCTCTCTCTTGTCCTCCTCCTCCCCACTCTCTCTCTCTCTCTTGTCCTCCTCCTCCCCACTCTCTCTCTCTCTCTCTTGTCCTCCTCCTCCCCACTCTCTCTCTCTCTCTCTTGTCCTCCTCCTCCCCACTCTCTCTCTCTCTTGTCCTCCTCCTCCCCACTCTCTCTCTCTCTCTTGTCCTCCTCCTCCCCACTCTCTCTCTCTCTCTTGTCCTCCTCCTCCCCACTCTCTCTCTCTCTCTTGTCCTCCTCCTCCCCACTCTCTCTCTCTCTTGTCCTCCTCCTCCCCACTCTCTCTCTTTCTCTTGTCCTCCCCACTCTCTCTTTCCCTCCCCCTCCCCACTCTCTCTCTCTTTCCGTCCCCCTCCCCACTCTCTCTCTCTTTCCGTCCCCCTCCCCACTCTCTCTTTCCCTCCCCCTCCCCACTCTCTCTCTCTTTCCGTCCCCCTCCCCACTCTCTCTCTCTTTCCCTCCCCCTCCCCACTCTCTCTTTCCCTCCCCCTCCCCACTCTCTCTTTCCCTCCCCCTCCCCACTCTCTCTCTTGCCCTCCCCCTACTCACTCTATCTCCTTCTACCTACTCCCTCCCTCCCCCTACCCACTCTATATCTCTCCCTCCCTCCCTCTACCTACTCCCTCCCCCTACTCACTCTATCTCCCCCTACCACTACTCCCTCCCCATACCTACTCTCCCCCTACTCACTCTTTCTCTCCCTCCCCTTACTCACTTTCTCTCCCTCCCCTTACTCACTCTTTCTCTCCCTCCCCTTACTCACTCTTTCTCTCCCTCCCCTTACTCACTTTCTCCTTCCCTCCTCCTACCTCTCTCTCTCTCTCTCCCTCCCTCCCTCCCCCTACTTACTCTTTCTCCCTACCTCCTCTCTCTATCTCTCTCCCCCTCCCTCCCGCTATCTACTTTCTCTCCCCCTCCCTCCCGCTATCTACGTTCTCTCCCCCTCCCTCCCGCTATCTACGTTCTCTCCCCCTCCCTCCCGCTATCTACTTTCTCTCCCCCCCTCCCGCTATCTACTTTCTCTCCCCCCCTCCCGCTATCTACTTTCCCCCTATTCACTCTTTCCCCCTCCCCCTACCTCCTCCCCCCTCTACCTACTCTCTCCCCTTCCCCCCCTACCTACTCACTCTCTTCCCCTACCTACTCTTTCTCCCTCCCCACTCTCTCTCTCCCCTTCCCCCTACCTTCTCTCTCTCCTCCTTCCCCTACCTACTCTCTCTCTCTCCTCCTTCCCCTACCTACTCTCTCTCTCTCCTCCTTCCCCTACCTACTCTCTCTCTCTCCTCCTTCCCCTACCTACTCTCTCTCTCTCCTCCTTCCCCTACCTACTCTTTCTCCTTCCCCTACCTACTCTCTCTCCTCCTTCCCCTAGCTACTCTCTCCCCCTGCCGCTACCTATTCTCCATCTTTCCCCCATATCTGCTCTTCTCCACTCCCCCTATCTGCTCTCCTTCCCTCTAACCCTATTCGTTCTTTCCTTCCCCCTACATGCCTTCTCTCCCTCCCACCTACTTACTCTTCCCCCCCCCACTTCGCCTACCTACCTCTTCCTCTCCCCCTAGACCTATCTTTTCCTCCTCCCCCCCTATACCTATCTTTTCCTCCTCCCCCCTATACCTATCTTTTCCTCCTCCCCCCTATACCTATCTTTTCCTCCTCCCCCCTATACCTATCTTTTCCTCCTCCCCCCTATACCTATCTTTTCCTCCTCCCCCCCTATACCTATCTTTTCCTCCTCCCCCCTATACCTATCTTTTCCTCCTCCCCCCCTATACCTATCTTTTCCTCCTCCCTCCCTATACCTATCTTTTCCTCCTCCCTCCCTATACCTATCTTTTCCTCCTCCCTCCCTATACCTATCTTTTCCTCCTCCCTCCCTATACCTATCTTTTCCTCCTCCCTCCCTATACCTATCTTTTCCTCCTCCCTCCCTATACCTATCTTTTCCTCCTCCTCCCCTATACCTTCTTCTCTTCCCCCCCTATACCTACCTACCTTCTTTTTCTCTCCCCCTGTACCTACCTACCTTCTTTTTCTCTCCCCCTGTACCTACCTACCTTCTTTTTCTCTCCCCCTGTACCTACCTACCTTCTTTTTCTCTCCCTCTATACCTACCTTCTTTTCCTCTCCCCCTATACCTACCTCCTCCCCCCCACCCCACTATACCTACCTTCTCCTCCCCCCCACCCCACTATACCTACCTTCTCCTCCCCCCCACCCCACTATACCTACCTTCTCCTCCCCCCCACCCCACTATACCTACCTTCTCCTCCCCCCCACCCCACTATACCTACCTTCTCCTCCCCCCCACCCCACTATACCTACCTTCTCCTCCCCCCCACCCCACTATACCTACCTTCTCCTCCCCCCCACCCCACTATACCTACCTTCTCCCCCCCACCCCACTATACCTACCTTCTCCCCCCCACCCCATTATACCTACCTTCTCCTCCCCCCCACTATACCTACCTTCTCCCCCCCCACTATACCTACCTTCTCCCCCCCCACTATACCTACCTTCTCCCCCCCCACTATACCTACCTTCTCCCCCCCACTATACCTACCTTCTCCTCCCCCCCCACTATACCTACCTTCTCCTCCCCCCCCACTATACCTACCTCCTCCCCCCCCACTATACCTACCTTCTCCCCCCCCACTATACCTACCTTCTCCCCCCCACCCCACTATACCTACCTTCTCCCCCACCCCACTATACCTACCTTCTCCCCCCCACCCCACTATACCTACCTTCTCCCCCCCACCCCACTATACCTACCTTCTCCCCCCCACCCCACTATACCTACCTTCTCCCCCCCACCCCACTATACCTACCTTCTCCCCCCCCACCCCACTATACCTACCTTCCCCCCACCCCACTATACCTACCTTCTCCCCCCCCACCCCACTATACCTACCTTCTCCCCCCCCACCCCACTATACCTACCTTCTCCCCCCCCACCCCCCTATACCTACCTTCTCCTCCCCCCCCACTATTCCTACATTCCCCTCCCCCCCCACTATATCTACCTTCTCCCCCCCACCCCATTATACCTACCTTCTCCCCCACCCCACTATACCTACCTTCTCCTCCCCCCCACTATACCTACCTTCTCCTCCCCCCCCACTATACCTACCTTCTCCTCCCCCCCCCACTATACCTAACTTCTCCCCCCCCACCCCACTATACCTACCTTCTCCCCCCCCCCCCCCCTATACCTACCTTCTCCCCCCCCACCCCCCTATACCTACCTTCTCCCCCCCCACCCCCCTATACCTACCTTCTCCCCCCCCACCCCCCTATACCTACCTTCTCCCCCCCACCCCCCTATACCTACCTTCTCCCCCCCACCCCCCTATACCTACCTTCTCCCCCCCCACCCCCCTATACCTACCTTCTCCCCCCCCACCCCCCTATACCTACCTTCTCTTTCCCCCCCTATACCTACCTTCTCTTTCCCCCCCTATACCTACCTTCTCTTTCCCCCCCTATACCTACCTTCTCTTTCCCCCCCTATACCTACCTTCTCTTTCCCCCCCATACCTACCTTCCCCCTCTCCCCCCCTATACCTACCTTCCCCCTCTCCCCCCCTATACCTACCTTCCCCCTCTCCCCCCCTATACCTACCTTCCCCCTCTCCCCCCCTATACCTACCTTCCCCCCCTCCCTATACCTACCTTCCCCCTCTCCCCCCCTCCCTATACCTACCTTCCCCTCTCCCCCCCTCCCTATACCTACCTTCCCCCTCCCCCCCTCCCTATACCTACCTTCCCCCTCCCCCCTCCCTATACCTACCTTCCCCCTCCCCCCCCCTATACCTACCTTCCCCCTCCCCCTCCCTATACCTACCTTCCCCCTCTCCCCCCCTCCCTATACCTACCTTCCCCCTCTCCCCCCCTCCCCATACCTACCTTCCCCCTCTCCCCCCTCCCTATACCTACCTTCCCCCTCTCCCTATACCTACCTTCCCCCTCTCCCTATACCTACCTTCCCCCTCTCCCTATACCTACCTTCCCCCTCTCCCTATACCTACCTTCCCCCTCTCCCTATACCTACCTTCCCCCTCTCCCTATACCTACCTTCCCCCTCTCCCCCCTCCCTATACCTACCTTCCCCCTCTCCCCATACCTACCTTCCTTCTCTTCATCCTCCCTTCACCTACCTCTCTCTCTCCCGGGATATAAAAACTTATAAGTATATTATTTTCAATAGACCTGTTTTTTTTTTTTTGTGAACAGAACATGGGTGGCCACAGTGGGGATGGTTGTCCCGTGCTGCTGGCTGCTAGGTGGCTCCAGGCTACCGTCCGTGTTGCAGAGGACAAGTGTCTGCAACAGAAATAATAGGTGCTTAGAAGTGGAAGGCAGAGAGAGCTAAAATATGTACATGAAGCTCTTTAAGTAGAAGAGCATACATATTCAGAATTAAGCAGAGGTCAGTACGCCATAAAGTAACATTCCAAGGGTATGAGCACTGGTGAACTTGATAGTGAAAAATGGCGTATATGCTTAAATATAAAGACCCCCTGTACTCTGCTAATGCTGCTTGTCTGCCTTCTAGTCTTTGCACTTCCTGATCTCCCTTCACTACAGCAACATTTTGATTTTAATTAGTCATGAGAATTTAAGACCATAGTATATTATCTCAAGTTATACTACCCTAGTCTGCCTCAGTAACTTGGATATTAAAGTTTACTTGAACTTAGTATTACAAAATATTAAGTTTTAAATCAACTCTAGTAAAAAAGTTTATACATAACAGTTTGCTTGAAAAGCATCTGACAAAGTGAATGTAATCTAAAGGTAACGAGTAATCTGTAGTGAAGGGAAAGAACCCACATAAGTGATGTAAAGCTCACTTAAGCTGAGCTGGCTGTTACTTGAAAAATAGTTGCTCTCCTACTGAAACTTTAGTATATATTGTCGCGAAATATTGTATACAGTACTTTGACTCTATGACCTACCATTGATAAATGTTTCTGAAACAGTTGTAAAATTAGTATGAGTTTTCTCTAAATCAGTAACTTTTGTTCAAGATATTTTCAAGTTGAAACCAACCCTGGACTGGATTTAAGTAGGGGAGCAACTACTGAAGTTCCTGCAGATAGTTCCATAGACTCTGACTGGTTGACATGTTAAAGTTGGACATTGGTCACCTATTGTTTAGTTACGATAAGTTCAGTCTTTGTAAAATACTTTTTCAACTTGGTTTATGATAAGTTCAATCTTAGTAAAATAAGCCCTGCAGCTTGTTTGTTTGGCCATCAACCAAATTGAGTTTTTTTTTTTTTTTTTTTTTTTTTAATACCCTGTAGTTAATTCATGTTTTCACAAAGCACTTGTCACTACACTGTGACAGTTACCCAATAAACTGCATATGCTGGAGGGATATAGTGATTCCCTTGGATTAATTCACCAAGTTGTCTACCACCAATACTTAGTTTTTTCCCACTTAAACATGTATGAGAAATAGTTCATACTAAATGTAATTCAAAGTACATGAACCCAAAGGTGGCTGTAAAAGTAAGGATCGGTGTAGATACTCGCTACACCTTTATGACTTCATAGTATTTGCCGTCAACCAGTCAAGTGGAACAACAAAGCAGGAACTTCTTGATGGTCCCAGCAATGTTAAAGGACCATATACAATGTGGCATCATACGCTTCTATAACCTCTTCCATGGAGATGTATTGGCATATTACAACTTTACATCCTCTTGTTGAACTATACAGGATGGACCTGGACAAGAGGGCATAACTCTAATAAATGACAGATGAGGGAGTTGGTAAAGACAGCTGTATCAACTTGTGTCCAAACCATAACAACTACAATCACTGGTGCCTCTGGGTCAATGCTCATCATAATCACCTGGGTCATCAGTAATTGTACTCACAATGGTTGAGATTTGGAGACATGTTAACAGAGCAGTGTTTACTTATATTTTCCTCATCTATCATTGAAGTTGTGTCTTTTGCATCTTGGACACCCAGCATAGGACATACAATAGGATGGTGATGTAAATTGCTGAATACACACACAGGAAGAAGTTAGTGCCACATATGGCCTGAGCTTCAGTGTCTGACATATCTGAAGTTTAGGCCAGAATACTTAGCTTAGGAATTATAGGACCGTTGTTGGTGGCATTGGAGACTTACGTAGCCCCTCGTTCCTTGGTGATTTATTTGACATCCAAACAGCCTCTTACAATCCTTAGACTAATGGTGGTACACAAGAGGCAGCGTTGCCGTGTGATGTACAGAATACTTTGCCAAGGAAGAAGTTACGAAGTACTCCAGTCACCTGAAAGCCCCTCACCACCTCCCAGCACTATTAATACTACTAACCCAACTAACACACTAACTTGTTGTGGAGGTGGTGTTGGCACTGAGCTTAGTGTAGGTTGACATTGGAAAAGAAAATAAATAAAAAAAATAAAAATAATAATTTGGCTTTATAATTTTCCCTTCCTAAATTAACCAGGGACAAGACAAATGAAGAAATATATTTGTGTGTGTGTATGTATGTGTGTGTGTGTGTGTGTGTATATATATATATATATATATATATGTGTATATATATATATATATATATATATACACACACACACACACACACACACACACACACACACCGACCGGGGGGGGGGAGGGGGGAAGAGCTCATGAAGCTCACCGTGGACCTTGGTAGGGGGGGGTATATATATATATATATATATATATATATATATATATATATATATACCAACCGGGGGGAGGGGGGGGGAAGAGCTCATGAAGCTCACCGTGGACCTTGGTGGGGGGGGGTACGATTACCCCACCACCCACACCCCCGAGCTTCCTTGGGGGAGGGGCATCGGCATTCCCCCCCCCTCAAACCCCCATGGGAGAGCACCAGCAGACCCCCCCCCCCGTCATGCTCCCCTGGGGGAGGTGGCATCAGCGAAATCCTACAACCAAGCTTACCAGAGGAGTACCCAGCCCACCAGGTAAACCCTCCATCCAGGCAGTACTGTAGCCTGACCTGCCCTGTATACCCTGCCATGTCCTGCGTGTGTACCCTGTCCTGTGTGTACCCAATCGTGTGTGTACCTTGTGTGTACCCTGTCCTGTGTGTACCTTGTGTGCGTACCCTGTCCTGTGTGTACCCTGTCCTGTGTGTACCCCATCTTGTGTACACTGTTTGTGTATCCTAACCTATGTGTACCCCATCCTGTGTGTATCCTATTGTGTGTGTACCCCATCTTGTGTGTGTATCCTAACCTATGTGTATCCCACCCTGTATGTACCTTGTCCTGTGTGTTCCCTGTTGTGTGTGTACCCTGTCGTGTGTGTACCCCGTCCTGTGTGTACCCTATGCTGTGAATACCATGTCCTGTGTGTACCCTATCCTGTGTGTACCATGTGTACCCTATCCTGTGTGTACCCTGTCCTGTGTGTGCACCCTATCCTGTGTGTACCGTCCTGTTTGTATTATATCCTGTGTGTACCCAATCCTGTGTGTACCATGTGTGTATCCTAGCGTGTGTGTACCCTATCCTGTGTGTACCATATGTGTACCCTATCCTGTGTACCCTGTCCTGTTTGTACTGTATCCTGTGTGTACCATGTGTGTATCCTATCGTGTGTGTAGTCGTGTGTAGTCTTGTGTGTACCTTATCTTGTGTGTACCCTATCCTGTGTGTACCCCATCTTGTGTGTACCCTATCGTGTGTGTACCCCAGCTTGTGTGTACCCTGTCCTGTTTGTACCCTATCCTGTGTATACCACGTGTGTACCCTATCGTGTGTGTACCCTATCTTGTGTGTACCCCATTTTGTGTACCCTATCCTGTGTGTACCCTGTCCTGTGTGTACCCTATCCTGTGTGTACTCTGTCGTGTGTGTACCATATCCTGTGTACCGTCCAGTGTACTATATCCTGTGTGTACCATGTACCTTATCCTGTGCATACCATGTGTACCCTATCCTGTGTATACCCTGTTCTGTGCAGACCATGTGTACCCTGTCCTGTGTATGCCCTATCCTGAGCATACCATACAGTATGTGTACCCTATCGTGTGTACCATGTGTGTACCCTACCTATCCTAATAACAATTCACATCTTTAAAGCAATGAGTTACTATTTAATATATATTTTACCTAATTACCTTAATATAACCTTAGCATATTTATGAAGTTTAAGTAATGCGTTAATAATACTGACGAGTACAATAATAATAATAATAATAATAATAATAATGCAACAATAACAGTAACAATAATAATAATTACCTATCAATACTAATAATGATACTAATACTAATAATAGTAATAAATAATAATAATCCTGATTTTAATTGTCCTTATTGAAAGAATTAGCAAGTGGAGAGAATAGGGAAGAACAAAGAGAGGAAAACAGCAGAGAACAACTGAATAGAGAACAAGAGAACAGAGGAGAGAGTAGAACAGAACAGAGGAGAGAGAAGAGAATAGAGGACATAGATGAGAACAAAAGAGACTAGAGAACATGAGAACAGATGAGAGAAGAGAAGAGAGAACAGATGAGAGAAGAGAAGAGAGAACAGATGAGAGAGGAGAAGAGAAGAGAGAAGAGAATAGAGAACAGATGAGAGAAGAGAATAGAGAACAGATGAGAGAAGAGAATTGAGAACAGAGGAGAACAGATGATTGAGAACAGAGATGAGAGAGAAGAGAGTAGAGAACAGGTGAGAGAGAAGAGAATAGAGAACAGTGAGGAGAACAGATGAGACAAGAGAATAGAGAACAGAGGGGAGAACAGATGAGAGAGAATAGAGAACAGATGAGAAAGAAGAGGATAAAGAACAGAGGAGAATAGATGAGAGAGAAGAGAATAGAGAACAGATGAGAAGAGAACAGAGAACAGATGAGAGAAGAGAATAGAGAACAGATGAGAGAAGAGAATAGAGAACAGATGAGAGAAGAGAACAGAGAACAGAGAGGAGAACAGATGAGTAAAGAACAGATGAGAGTAAAGAACAGAGAGGAGAACAGATGAGAGAAGAGAGTAGGGAACAGAGGAGAACAGATGAGATGAGAGTAAAGAACAGATGAGAGAAGAGAGTAGAGAACAGAGAGAACAGATGAGAGAGAAGAGAACAGAGATCAGAACAGATGAGAGAGGAGAGAGAAAAGAACAGAGGAGAGGAGAGAGAAGAGAACAGAGAATAGAAAAGAGAAGATAGGGAGGAGAACAGTAAATGGAAAACAGAAGAGAGAGAGAACTAAGGCGAGAACAAGAGAAGTCAGAAGAGAGCAGAGAGGAGAGAGAACAGAAAAGAGAATAGACGAGAACAAAGAGAACAGAGAAAAGAACAAAGAACTGAGAGGAGAGAACAGAGAACAGAGAGGAGAAATGAGAACAGAGAAGAGCTGAGGAGGAAACAGAGAGAAGAGAGAACAGAAAGGAGAACCAGGGAGAGAACAGAAGAGAACTGATAACAGAGAAGAGAGAACTGAGAAGAGAAGAACTGGGGGCAAAATCACTATAGTTACCCTTAAAATTACCCTATCTCTCTTTCTCCCCTTTCAAGAATGGGGGAACTCTAGTAATAAAATAGTACAGTAACAGTAATAACAGTAGTAGTACAGTAATAATAAAAATAATAGTGATAGTACAGTGACAGTAAGAGTAGTAATTGTACAATATCAATAGTAACAGTTCAGTAGTGGTAGTGGTAGCAGTGATATCGTAATACAGTAATAGTAAGAATAGTAACAGTTCAGTAGTAGTTGTAGTAGTGGTAGCAGTGATATCGTAAAACAGTAATAGTAAGAATAGTAACAGTTCAGTAGTAGTTGTAGTAATGGTAGCAGTGATATCGTAATACAGTAATAGTAAGAATAGTAACAGTTCAGTAGTAGTTGTAGTAATGGTAGCAGTGATATCGTAATACAGTAATAGTAAGAATAGTAACAGTTCAGTAGTAGTTGTAGTAGTGGTAGCAGTGATATCGTAATACAGTAATAGTAAGAATAGTAACAGTTCAGTAGTAGTTGTAGTAGTGGTAGCAGTGATATCGTAATACAGTAATAGTAAGAATAGTAATAGTGCAATAATAGTAATAGTAGTAAAAGTACAGTAAAAAGGGTGGAGAACAAAGAACTGAGGAAAGAACAGTGAGAACTGAAGAGAACAGAAAAAGAACTGAGATGAGAAGAGAGGAGAATTGAGATGAGAACAGAGAAGAGAACAGAGAGGACAACTGGGGAGAGAACAGAGGAGAACTGAGATGACAAGAGAACTGAGGAGAGAACAGAAAGAGAACTGAGAGGAGAACTGAGGAGAGAAGAGAGAGAGAACAGAAAGAGAACTGAGATAACAGAGAGGAGAAATGATGAGAGAACTGAGGAGAGAACAGGGAGGAGAACTGAGGAGAGAACAGAGTGGAGAACTGAAATGAGAAGAGAACTGAGGAGAGAACAGAAATGAGAGGAGAACTGAGAGAACAGAAAGAGAAGAGAGAGGAGAACTGAGGAGAGAACAGAAGAGAACAGAAAGAAGACAGGACAAAATCACTATAGTTACCCTAAAATTACCCACTCTCTCTTTCTCCCTCACATGATTGGGGGAACTCTAGTATGTAATAAAATAGCACAGTAATAGTAATAACAATAATAGTACAGTAATAGTAATAGTACAATAATAGTAGTCAGTAATTGTACAGTAATAGTAATAATAGTAACTGTCGTAGTACAGTAATAATAGCAATAGTATTGTAATAATAGTACACTAATAATAATAATACCGGTAGTAATAGTAGTCATAGTAATAATAGTAGTCATACTGATAATACAGTAGCGGCAATATAGTACAGTAATAGTAAAAATAGCACAGTAATAGTAGACATTACAGTAATAGTAATACAGTACAGTAATACTGGATGGATTTATGTAACAGTGAATAACATTAAGGGGTAATAAGTAAAATAAATCACTTATGAAACGCCATTAGGTCGGCATTCCTCAATTTCCAGTGAAACTAAAAAACAAAACTAAACCATGAAACTATATGGATATTTATATGCTTTAAGATTGTATGGTAAAATAATTTAGTGACTATGGTGTAATAACCAAAAATAAATCGCTTAGGGAAAATTGTTAGGGCCTGCAGTCCTCACATTCCACTGAAACAAGCCACTGGAAATCGTCATTTACAAAGTTAGATGGAAAAAATTACTGTAAAATGACTAATATAATTTTAATAATAACATATAATAAGCAAAAATAAATTATTAGGGAAAGATGTTAGGGCCTGAAACAAGTACTGGAAATAATCAGTTACAAATATATGTGAATTATAACTTTAAATTGACCCAGTATTATAAAAAAGCAATAATAATGTCTAATAAGCAAAATAAATCGCTTAGGAAAAGTTGTTAGAGCAGCATTCCTCAAATTCCAATGAAACAGGCACTGGAATGTATCAAATAATATATATATATATATATATATATATATATATATATATATATATATATATATATATATATATGTCCAACATAAGTTTAACTTGACACAGTAAAAAATCTAACAATAATATCTAATAAGCAAAAGTAAATCGCTTAGGAGAAGGTGTTGGGGCCTGCATTCCTCACATTCCAATGGAACAAGCCACTGGAAATTATTAAATACAGTTATATGAATAATTAAATCAAATAATGGTAATATTATATGAATTTCATTTCATTTTGAAAAGAATAACTGAAAAACGATGATAAAATGAAAGAATAAAGGGTAATAACGGAATAAACCACTAACTGGCATGTCTTACACCCCCCACCTGTAACAACCAGCCCCCTCCCCCTCTCTCAAGGCGAACCGAGGTAATTTGATTTATATATACAGGGCCGCCGGTCAGTGTGCTCCTGGCAGTGCTGCTGGACGGATCTCTACCCCCTGGCTCTCCCCGTGGATTTGACCGTATGGATGAACCGTTATTGCCTGGTATTTATGGTTATTGCCTGGTATTTCTCGTTATTTTCTGTTATTTCTCATTATTTTTTATGATTGTTATTTCTCGTTATTTTCTGTTATTTCTCATTACTTTATTATTGATATTATTTTCTTATTTCTCGTTATTTTTAGTTATTTTTCGTTATTAATAATTTCATTACTTTATTATTGTTATTTATTGTTATTATCTGCTATTTATTATTTTGTTTTATGTCGTTTAGTTATTTCTCGTTATTTAGTTGTCAGTCATTATGTCTCTTAAATGCTAGTCACGAAGAAGTGCTGTGTAAATACCATACTATAACCCGGTACGATGTCCTTGTATGCTAGTCACGAAGAAGTGCTGTGGAAATATCATTATAATCTTTCATCTTAAATGCTAGTCACGAAGAAGTGCTGTGGAAATATCATTATAATCTTTCCTCTTAAATGCTAGTCACGAAGAAGTGCTGTAGAAATATCACTTGATTGTTAAATGCTAGTCACGAAGAAGTGGTGTAAATATCACTTGTTTCTTAAATGCTAGTCACGAGGAGGTGCTGTGTAAATACGGTCCTATAACCTGGTATAATATCCTTGTATGCTAGTCACGAAGAAGTGCTGTGTAAATATTACCGTACTTTGATCTCTTAAATGATAGTCATGTAGAAGTGCTGTGTAAATACCGTTTGCCTCTCAAATGCTAGTCACGAAGAAGTGCTGTGTACAGTAGTTACCATATTATATGTTGTTGTATGCTAGGCACGAAGAAGTGTTGGGGAAGTATCACTATAACCTTTCAATACTAGTCACGAAGTGTTGTGTAAATATTACTATATCCTGGCCATTAATTGTCCCTACATGCTAGTCACGAAGAAGTGCTGTGTAAATACGATCCTATAACACGGTATAATGTCCTTAACGATAGTTACGAAGTGCTGTGTAAATACTTTAATATTGCCTTAAATGCTAACCACGAAGAAGTGCTAAGGGAATTATAAGGCGTATAATTGTCCTTGTATGCTAGTCACGAAGAAGTGTTGGGAAAATTTTACTAAAGCCTGGCCAATAATTTTTTAAAATGCTAGTCACGAAGAAGTGCTGTGTAGATACCATACTATAAACCGTTGTCCTTAAATGCTAGTCATAAAATGCTAGTCACGAAGAAGTGCTGTGTAGATACCATACTATAAACCGTTGTCCTTAAATGCTAGTCACGAAGAAGTGCTGTGTAGATACCATACTATAACCCGCTGTCCTTAAATGCTAGTCACGAAGAAGTGGTGTGTAAATACGATCGTAAAACGTGGTATAATGTCCCAGTATGCTAGTCACGAAGAAGTGCTGTGTAAATAGCATAGTATATCCTGGTATGTGGTTAATGCTAGTCAAGAAGTGATGTGGAAATATCACTTTAATCTTGCCTCTTAAATGCTAGTAATGAAGAAGTGCTGAAGGTATTATAAGGCCTATAATTGTCCTTAAATGCTAGTCACGAAGAAGTGCTGTGTAAATACCACAGTATATCCTAGTATGTTAATGCTAGTCACGAAGAAGTGCTAAATTTTGGTCTATATAATTCGTGAAGACAGGTAAACTGTGAAAAAAAAAAAAGTGTAAATTGTGGATATGAGAGAGCCACGGGTGTAAATAACTGGGTCTCGTGTAAATAACAGCCTTCGTAAATGACAGGCACTGGTGTAAATAACTGAGCCACTCGTGTAAATCACAGCCTTGGTAAATGACTAGTGTGTAAATGACAGGCATTGGTGTAAATAACGTGACAGCCACGGGGGTAAATAAGCCTTCGTAAATGACTGTAAATGACAGCCACGGGTATAAATAACTGATAGGCTCTCGTGTAAATAACAAACAGGCTTCGTAAATGAACTATGTAAATAACGAACAGCCACGGGTGTAAATAACTGAGTCTCTCGTGCAAATGTCTTCGTAGTGTGTAAATACATAATAATAAATACAAGCATAATAATTATAATACCTACACAATAATAATAATAATAATACATTTACGTTTCGACTATTTCTTCAAATTCATTTTTGTACTTTTTATTCTACTTATAAATTACTTGTACTTAAAACACTGAGGTGGTCTAGCCATGTGGAGAGGATGGAGAGACTAACTAGGAGAGTATGTGAGTGAGGTAGTGGGGGAGGGAGGGGAAGGCCAAGGATGAGATGGAGGGATGGAGTGGAGAGGTATATGAGACTGACGAGGAGTGGATGTGAGTGAGGTGGAGGGAGAGACCAAGGATGAGATGGAGGGATGGAGTGGAGAGGTATATGAGAGACTGACGAGGAGTGTGTGTGGTGGAGGGGGGAGAGAGAAGGGGAGGCCAAGGATGAGATGAAGGGATAGAGACGTATATGAGGGTGGGGGGGGGGTTAGAAGGGAGCGCAGGGCAGTGAAATGGCAGGGGACAGGGCGACATGGAGGCGATTTGTTTATGGCCACCCCTCAGGATTAAGGCGTCTGGCAATACAGACAGACAGACAGAATTTTTTAGATTTTAAATGAAGAAATATAAATATATTTCGATATTTGTACTTAACGATTTTTTCCAGGTTACTTATATTTTCCACTGATTTTTTCACTACGATTTTTTTCCGCTACGAAATATTTCTAGTACGAAATATTTTAACGACGATACTTTTTGAAGTTTACGATATTTTATAAAGTTGACGATACTTTTTGAACTTTACGATATTTTTTGAACTTAACGAAACTTTTTGAACTTTACGAAACTTTTTGAATTAACGATATTTTTTGAACTTGATGCTGTTTGAATTTAACAATATTTTGTGACCCTTACGATACTTTTTGAACTTAACGATATTTTTTGAACTTTACGTTATTTTATGAAGTTTACGATACTTTTGAACTTTACGATACTTTTCCCAGTGTGCGTTTTTTTCAAGTGAGTTTTTTTCAACTGTGCGTTTTTTCCCAGTGTGTGATTTTTCCCCGTGTACGTTCTTCCCGTGTACGTCTTTTCACTGTTTTTTTCGCAGTGTACGTTTTTTCCCAGTGTGGTTTTTTTTTTTCACTACGTTTTTTCCCAGTGTGCGTTTTTTGTCACCGGTTTTTCCCAGTGTGCGTTTTTTGTCACTCCAGTTTTTCCCAGTGTGCGTTTTTTTCACTAGGTTTTTCCCAGCGTGCGTTTTTTCCCAGTGTGCGTTTTTTCCCAGTGTGCGTTTTTTCCCAATGCGTTTTCTCCCACTGTATGTTCTTTCCCAGTGTGCGTTTTTTCCCATTTTTTTTTCCAGTATTTTTTTCTCACGTTCACTTTTGTCAAACTTTCCTACTTTTTTCCCATTTCCCCCCCATTTTCTTACTTTTTTCCATATTACTTTTTTCCCACCTTACTTTTAAAGTACTTCTTGCCCCCAAATATTTTTCCCCCACTATTTTATACTTTTTCCCACAATACTTTCTTCCCACCTTTTTCACTTTACTCCCACCTTACCTTTTTTATCTTTTTCCACAATACATTTTTCTGACCTTACTTTTTTCCCACCTTTATTATTTTCCCACTCTTTTATACTTTTTCCTACAATACTTTGTTCCCACCAAACTTTTTTACTTTTTTCCCACCAAACATTTGTACTTTTTCCCCACAATATTTTACCTTTTGCCCACAATACTTGTTAACTTTTTTGCCACGTAACTTATTTACTTTTTTCCCACCTAACTTATTTACTTTCTTCCCACCTAACTTTTTTACTTTTCACCCACCTTACTTTTTTCCCACCTTTTTAAATTTTTTCCCACCTTACTTTTTTCCCACATTGCTTACTTCTCGCTTTACTTTTTTCCCACTCCTTTTCAGTTTTAATTTTTTCCCATAATACTTTTTTCCCCACAATACTTTTTTCCCACACGAATTTTTTCCGCTGTAGGTTTTTTTTCCAGTGTAAGGTTTTTCCCACTGTGCGTTTTTTCCATTGAATTATTTCCACATTTTCTCAATTGGCGACTTTATTCCCAGTTCGCGTCTTTTTTCCCTCAGCCGGTGACTTTTCTCCTCAGTTGGCGACTTTTTTTTCCTGAGTTGGCGATTTTTTTTCCCCCCCCCCCTCAGTTGGCGACTTTTTTCCCCAATTGGCTACTTTTGTTTCCCAATGGGCGATTTCTTTCACAACTGGCGATTTTTTTCCCCCGTTGGCGATTTTTTTTTTTTGTCAGTTGGGGACATTTCTTCCACTTTGGGTTTTGTTCCCACTTTTTTTTTTTTTTTTTACGACCTTTTTTTTTTCACTTTTTTTCCCACTTGACCTTTTTTTTTCCACTTGGTCTTTGTTTTCACTTGACCTTTTGTTCCCACTTGGCCTTTATTTTTTCTCACTTGACTTTTTCGTACCTGACCTATTTTTTCCACTTGGGCTTCCCCCCCCCACTTGGCCTTCGTTTCCACGTGGCCTATTTTCGTCCATTTGGCCATTTTTTCCCACTTAGCCTTTCCTATGGAATGGGTATTTATACCTACATATCAATTTTAATACTTACGAATTTTGAAATAGGGGTAAACGTAACAACGTTTAGAATGTGTTGCTGTACATAGCGACACGGACGAGACTGGGTCAATGTGCTGACCATGTACCGCAGTCTGTGAATTTTTATGAGTTTACCAACCTACACGCCACTGACGAAGGGTTTATCAACCTACACGCCACTGATGAAGGGTTTACCAACCCACATGCCACTGATGAAGGGTTTACCAACCCACACGCCACTGATGAAGGGTTTACCAACCCACACGCCACTGATGAAGGGTTTACCAACCCACACGCCACTGATGAAGGGTTTACCAACCCACACGCCACTGATGAAGGGTTTACCAACCCACACGCCACTGATGAAGGGTTTACCAACCCACACGCCACTGATGAAGGGTTTACCAACCCACACGCCACTGATGAAGGGTTTACCAACCCACATGCCGCTGATGAAGGGTTTACCAACCCACACGCCACTGATGAAGGGTTTACCAACCCACATGCCGCTGATGAAGGGTTTACCAACCCACACGCCACTGATGAAGGGTTTACCAACCCACATGCCACTGATGAAGGGTTTACCAACCCACACGCCACTGATGAAGGGTTTACCAACCCACACGCCACTGATGAAGGGTTTACCAACCCACACGCCACTGATGAAGGGTTTACCAACCCACACGCCACTGATGATTGGTTTACCAACCCACACGTCACTGATGAAGGGTTTACCAACCCACACGTCACTGATGAAGGGTTTACCAACCCACACGCCACTGATGAAGGATTTACCAACCCACACACCCACTGATGAAGGGTTTACCAACCCACACGACATTGATGGGTTTACCAACCTACGAGCCAGTGATGAAGTGTTTATCAACTCACACGCCCACTGATGAAGGGTTTACGAACCCACACGCCACTGATGAAGGGTTTACCAACCCACACGCCACTGATGAAGGATTTACCAACCCACACGCACATTGATGAAGGGTTTACCAACCCACACGCCCACTGATGAAGGGTTTACCAACCCACACGCCACTGATGAAGGGTTTACCAACCCACACGCCACTGATGAAGGATTTACCAACTCACACACCCATTGATGAAGGGTTTACCAACCCATGGAGCCACTGATGAAGGGTTTACCAACCCACACGCCACTGATGAAGGATTTACCAACCCACACGCCACTGATGAAGGGTTTACCAACCCACACGCCCACTGATGAAGGGTTTACCAACCCACACGCCCACTGATGAAGGGTTTACGAACCCACACGCCACTGATGAAGGGTTTACCAACCCACACGCCATTGATGAAGGATTTACCAACCCACACGCCACTGATGAAGGGTTGACCAACCCACACGCCACTGATGAAGGGTTGACCAACCCACACGCCACTGATGAAGGGATTACCAACCCATGGAGCCACTGATGAAGGATTTACCAACCCATGGAGCCACTGATGAAGGATTTACCAACCTACACGCCACTCTCCTATGCAGTCAACCCAACATGTTTCTTGCCTGTGGGGCCTCGGACCTCCTCACCTGCACTGTACCTATGGTGCGTGGTGGTGGCGTGGCTACGGACACAGCGGGTACGGCACGACGCAAACCACACCTGGCAACCAGGAAGGCACTGGACTGAAGTGGTTCCGCTTTCTATGATTACTGAAGGGTGGACTGCCCTAGATGTGACGTGCCCGAGTCCTGAGACTGAAGTGTGGCTCCTTGGACTGAAGTGTATCCGCTTTCTATGATTACTGAAGGGTGGACTGCCCTAGATGTGAGTGCCCGAGTCCTGAGACTGAAGTGGGTCCGCTTTCTATGATTACTGAAGGGTGGACTGCCCTAGATGTGAGTGCCCGAGTCCTGGGACTGAAGTGGGTCCGCTTTCTATGATTACTGAAGGGTGGACTGCCCTAGATGTGAGTGCCCGAGTCCTGGGACTGAAGTGGGTCCGCTTTCTATGATTACTGAAGGGTGGACTGCCCTAGATGTGAGTGCCCGAGTCCTGGGACTGAAGTGGGTCCGCTTTCTATGATTACTGAAGGGTGGACTGCCCTAGATGTGAGTGCCCGAGTCCTGGGACTTAAGTGGGTCCGCTTTCTATGATTACTGAAGGGTGGACTGCCCTAGATGTGAGTGCCCGAGTCCTGGGACTGAAGTGGGTCCGCTTTCTATGATTACTGAAGGGTGGACTGCCCTAGATGTGAGTACCCGAGTTCTGGGCTTGAAGTGTGGCTCCTTGGACTGAAGTGGGTCCGCTTTCTATGATTACTGAAGGGTGGACTGCCCTAGATGTGAAGTGGCCGAGTCCTGGGTCTGAAGTGGGTCCGCTTTCTATGATTACTGAAGGGTGGACTGCCCTAGATGTGAAGTGGCCCAGTGCTGGGCCTGAAGTGTGGCTCCTTGGCCTGAAGTGGGTCCGCTTTCTATGATTACTGAAGGGTGGACTGCCCTAGATGTGAAGTGCCCGAGTCCTGGGACTGAAGTGTTGCTCCTTGGACTGAAGTGGTTCCGCTTTCTATGATTACTGAAGGGTGGACTGCCCTAAATGTGAAATGGCCCAGTGCTGGGCCTGAAGTGTGGCTCCTTGGACTGAAGTGGTTCCGCTTTCTATGATTACTGAAGGGTGGACTGCCCTAGATGTAAAGTGGCCGAGTCCTGGGTCTGAAGTGGTTCCGCTTTCTATGATTACTGAAGGGTGAACTGCCCTAGATGTGAAGTGCCCGAGTCCTGGGACTGAAGTGTGGCTCCTTGGACTGAAGTGGGTCCGCTTTCTATGATTACTGAAGGGTGGACTGCCCTAGATGTGAAGTGCCCGAGTCCTGGGACTGAAGTGATTCCGCTTTCTATGATTACTGAAGGGTGGACTGCCCTAGATGTAAAGTGGCCGAGTCCTGGGCTTGAAGTGTGGCTCCTTGGACTGAAGTGGGTCCGCTTTCTATGATTACTGAAGGGTGGACTGCTCTAGATGTGAAGTGGCCGAGTCCTGGGTCTGAAGTGGGTCCGCTTTCTATGATTACTGAAGGGTGGACTGGCCTAGATGTGAAGTGGCAGAGTCCTGGGTCTGAAGTGGGTCCACTTTCTATGATTACTGAAAGGTGGATTGCCCTAGATGTGAAGTGCCCGAGTCCTGGGACTGAAGTGTTGCTCCTTGGACTGAAGTGGTTCCGCTTTCTATGATTACTGAAGGGTGGACTGCCCTAGATGTGAATTGGCCCAGTGCTGGGCCTGAAGTGTGGCTCCTTGGCCTGAAGTGGTTCCACTTTCTATGATTACTGAAGGGTGGACTGCCCTCGATGTGAAATGGCAGAGTCCTGGGTCTGAAGTGGTTCCGCTTTCTATGATTACTGAAGGGTGGACTGCCCTAGATGTGAAGTGCCCGAGTCCTGGGACTGAAGTGTTGCTCCTTGGACTGAAGTGGGTCCGCTTTCTATGATTACTGAAGGGTGGACTGCCCTAGATGTGAAGTGCCCGAGTCCTGGGACTGAAGTGATTCCGCTTTCTATGATTACTGAAGGGTGGACTGCCCTAGATGTGAAGTGCGCGAGTCCTGGGACTAAAGTGTGGCTCTTTGGTCTGAAGTGGTTCTGCTTTCTATGACTACTGAAGGGTGGACTGCCCTAGATGTAAAGTGGCCGAGTCCTGGGTCTGAAGTGGTTCCGCTTTCTATGATTACTGAAGGGTGAACTGCCCTAGATGTGAAGTGCCCGAGTCCTGGGACTGAAGTGTGGCTCCTTGGCCTGAAGTGGGTCCGCTTTCTATGATTACTGAAGGGTGGACTGCCCTAGATGTGAAGTGCGCGAGTCCTGGGCCTGAAGTGTGGCTCCTTGGACTGAAGTGGTTCCGCTTTCTATGATTACTGAAGGGTGAACTGCCCTAGATGTGAGTGCCCGAGTCCTGGGACTGAAGTGGGTCCGCTTTCTATGATTACTGAAGGGTGGACTGCCCTAGATGTGAGTACCCGAGTCCTGGGCTTGAAGTGTGGCTCCTTGGACTGAAGTGGGTCCGCTTTCTATGATTACTGAAGGGTGGACTGCTCTAGATGTGAAGTGGCCGAGTCCTGGGTCTGAAGTGGGTCCGCTTTCTATGATTACTGAAGGGTGGACTGCCCTAGATGTGAGTACCCGAGTCCTGGGCTTGAAGTGTGGCTCCTTGGACTGAAGTGGGTCCGCTTTCTATGATTACTGAAGGGTGGACTGCCCTAGATGTGAAGTGGCCGAGTCCTGGGTCTGAAGTGGGTCCGCTTTCTATGATTACTGAAGGGTGGACTGGCCTAGATGTGAAGTGGCAGAGTCCTGGGTCTGAAGTGGGTCCACTTTCTATGATTACTGAAAGGTGGATTGCCCTAGATGTGAAGTGCCCGAGTCCTGGGACTGAAGTGTTGCTCCTTGGACTGAAGTGGTTCCGCTTTCTATGATTACTGAAGGGTGGACTGCCCTAGATGTGAATTGGCCCAGTGCTGGGCCTGAAGTGTTGCTCCTTGGCCTGAAGTGGTTCCACTTTCTATGATTACTGAAGGGTGGACTGGCCTAGATGTGAAGTGGCAGAGTCCTGGCCCTGAAGTGTGGCTCTTTGGACTGAAGTGGGTCCGCTTTCTATGATTACTGAAGGGTGGACTGCCCTAAATGTGAAGTGGCCCAGTGCTGGGCCTGAAGTGTGGCTCCTTGGACTGAAGTGGTTCCGCTTTCTATGACTACTGAAGGGTGGACTGCCCTAGATGTAAAGTGGCCCAGTGCTGGGCCTGAAGTGTGGCTCCTTGGACTGAAGTGGTTCCGCTTTCTATGATTACTGAAGGGTGAACTGAAGTTCCGCTTTCTATGATGATTTAAGGGGTAACTGAAAGGAAACGGGAAGTCCTCGTACTGAAGGGGTTCCGCTTTCTATGATGATTTAAGGGGTAACTGAAAGAAAACGGGAAGTTCGCGTACTGAAGGGGTTCCATTCTTTGATAAATCGAGGGGTGACTCAAGGAAAATGCACAGGTCCTCGTACTGAAGGGGTTCCGCTTTCTATGATGATTTAAGGGGTAACTGAAAGAAAACGGGAAGTCCTCGCACTGAAGGTTCCGCTTTCTATGATGATTTAAGGGGTAACTGAAAGAAAACGGGAAGTCCTCGCACTGAAGGTTCCGCTTTCTATGATGATTTAAGGGGTAACTGAAAGAAAACGGGAATTCCTCGTACTTAAGGGGTTCCGCTTTCTATGATGATTTAAGGGGAAACTGCAAGAAAACGGGAAGTCCTCGTACTGAAGGTTCCGCTTTCTATGATGATTTAAGGGGTAACTGCAAGAAAACGGGAAGTCCTCGTACTGAAGGGGTTCCGCTTTCTATGATGATTTAAGGGGAAACTGAAAGAAAACGGGAAGTCCTCGTACTGAAGGGGTTCCGCTTTCTATGATGATTTAAGGGGAAACTGAAAGAAAACGGGAAGTCCTCGTACTGAAGGGGTTCCGCTTTCTATGATGATGTAAGGGGTAACTTAAAGAAAATGGAAAATGTCATCGTATTGAAGGGGTTGCGTGCTGGTCGATACGGGTGGCCCCGGGACGCCCTTTCTAGTTGAGTGGCTTTCTTTTTCCGTCAATCTGCTTCGCGGCTCCTAGTTGGGTGGGCCTCCTAGTAGTATGGCCTCCTTCCCCCGTCAATCTTCTCCGAGGTCCCTGGATTATATGCCCTTTTTAGTTGCGCGGCTCCCCTCCCCCCAAGGATCTGCTCCGGCCCTCTAGGTGTACGGCACCTAGAGGGCCAGCCTGTAGTAGGGGTGGGCCGCATGGAGCCTATCTTTAAAAAAGATGCGATTAACACACTGTGGCAACTCATGGCTATGAAAGTCTACGGTATTCCCTCCCCTCCTTCCACTGAAGGGACATTACTCTTCGTTGTACAGTTCATAGCATCAAATTCTATGGATGTTAAGCCATGGTTTCAACTTCATACTGTTATATTTATATTCTTTATTATTTGTTTGTTACATACTGTATTCAGTCTTTTAATACCTCTTGTTTTCTTTTCACAGGTGTTGTGTTGTCAGCCTGAAGTGCCTACACACTGAACAACCATGTCTGTTCTTTCTATTGAATATGTGTGGCGTATTACACTACTGTATGTTTACTGACTAATAAATACAATGCCTGTACCTTGTGTATATTTCACCCATACATATATATATCTATATCTATATACTATTACAGCAAAATAAGTTACTACAGTAATGGAAATGATACACATTTACACAATATATAGTGTATATAAATACACTATATTATAGTATATATAGTATATATATACACTATATATAGTATATATAGTGTATATATACACTATATATATATAGTATAGGCTAATATATATATATATACATTATATATATATATATATATATATATATATATATATATATATATATATTATATATATTTATATATATATATATATATATATATATATATATATATATAATTATATATATAATGCTATATATTATGTATGCTATATATAGTGTATACATATATAATATATACACATACACATGATGTATGGCAAGAACAATACAATTACTGGGCATATGACAAACACATACAAAGCAAAAGATATGATGCTGATGATGACAATGGAGGAACAGGTGGAAGACGAAGGAGGACAAACATGGTGAAGAAAGCAGGAGAATAGGATAGGAAGAGGAGAGAAGGGGAAGAGAAGACAATGGGAGGGGAGGAAAAGAGGAGGATACGAGTGGAAGAAGAGAAGGTAAGGAAGAGGAGAGGAGGGGAGGAAGAGGATAAGACGAGAGGTGGATAGGAGGGAAGAGAAGACAAGAGGAGAGGAAGGGGGAATAGAGGACATGAGGGGAGGAAGAGGATGAAGGAGAGGAAGAGAAGAGGAAGGAGTACAGGAGAGGAGGGGAGGAAGAGGATGAAGGAGAGGAAAAGAACGGGAGAGAGGAGGAAGAGAAGAGAGCAAGGAAGGAATGGAGTAGATGATGTATGAAATGTAACAAATAACACGTAATAATAGTACACATCCATATATAAATAAAACCTAAGAAACAAATAAACTGAACAAATAAATCAATGCCAACACAAACCATGCTATAGTACGAGATGCTGAGAGTGACACAGAGGAGGAGATGGAGATTGAGGAAGAAGATAAGAGAATGAGACGCAACATATGTGGAAAGCAAAGAGAGACGAGCAGCAGGAAGAGACAGAGGAGGAGGAGGAGGAGACCTGAGAGAGGAGGAGGAGGAGCAACACGTGTCACACAAAGTGAGAGGAGGGGAAAAGAGAGGAGAAAAGAGGAGCAGGAGCAGACAAGAGGAGACACAGGAGAAGCAAGACGTGACAGAAACAAAAAGAGAGGAGGAGGAGGAGCAGAAAGAGACAGGAGAAGACGACAACCATTAGAGGACAGAGAAGAGCAGGAGGAGGAGAAGAAACGAGGAGAGATAAGAGGAGGAGAGAGAGGAGGACTGAGAGAGAGAAGAGGAAGAGAGAGAGAACAAGAGGAGAGAAGAGGAGGAGCAGGAGGGATGAGAGAAAGAGGAGGAGACATGACAGGAGCAGGAGACGGAGGAAGAGGAGTACGAGAAGAGGAGGAAGAGGAGTACGAGAAGAGGAGGAAGAGGAGTACGAGAAGAGGAGGAAGAGGAGTACGAGAAGAGGAGGAAGAGGAGTACGAGAAGAGGAGGAAGAGGAGTACGAGAAGAGGAGGAGGAGGACGAGGCATAAAAGACGAAGAGGAGGAAACGGAGGAGGAGGCATGAGAGGAAGAGGAGGAGGCAGAGGACACGGTGTAAGAGAGGAAGAGGAGGAAGCGTGACAGAGGAATAGGAGGACATGGATGAGGGGGCATGAGAGAGGAAGAGGAGGAGACGGAGGAGGAGTCGTAAGAGAGGAAGAGGAGACGGAGGAGGAGGCGTGAGAGAGGAAGAGGAGACGGAGGAGGCGTGAGACAGGAAGAGGAGACGAAGGAGGAGGCGTGAGAGAGGAAGATGAGGAGGCGTGAGAGAGGAAGAGGAGGAGGCGTGAGAGAGGAAGAGGAGGAGGCATAAGACACGAGGAGGCACAAGAGACGAAAAGGAGGAGACGGAGGAGGATGCATGAGAGGGGAAGAGGAGGAGACAGAGGACGAGGCATAAGAGAGGAAGAGGAGGAAGAGCAGGAGGAAGAGACAGAGCAGGCGACATAAGAGAGGAGGAGTGAGAGAGGGGGAAGGAGGAGGAGGAGGGGGAAGAAAGAGGAAGGTGGAAGATAAGTGGAGAGGAACAGAGAGGAGAGGAAAGGAGGAGAAAAGAACAGGAAGAGAGGACAGAGGAGGAAGAAAGAGAAAGAGAGAGAGGAGAGGAGACGAGAAGACACAGAGCATATATAATAATTCCTTCCTATTTTAAATCAAATTCCCTCTTTACTATCGACATGTAATGAAGACCATTGTAAATAAGGGAATGAATTAAAAACATAGTAAATATTTTCTTTTCCTCTTTTATTATTTTGTATATATATATTTACATTGTTTTTTATCATAATGTTTTGGTGTATTAGTGGGCAGGTAGGTGGGTGGGTGGGTGTGGTAGTGGACAGGCAGGTAGGTGAGTGGGTGTGGTAGTGGGCAGGCAGGTAGGTGAGTGGGTGTGGTAGTGGGCAGGTAGGTGGGTGAGTGGGTGTGGTAGTGGGCAGGCAGGTAGGTGGGTGGGTGTGGTAGTGGGCAGCCAGGTAGGTGGGTGGGTGTGGTAGTGGGCAGCCAGGTAGGTGGGTGGGTGTGGTAGTGGGCAGCCAGGTGGGTGGGTGTGGCAGTGGGCAGCCAGGTGGGTGGGTGTGGCAGTGGGCAGGTAGGTGGGTGGGTGTGGCAGTGGGCAGGTAGGTGGGTGGGTGTGGCAGTGGGCAGGTAGGTGGGTGGGTGTGGCAGTGGGCAGGTAGGTGGGTGGGTGTGGCAGTGGGCAGGTAGGTGGGTGGGTGTGGCAGTGGGCAGGTGGGTGGGTGGGTGTGGTACTGGCCAGGTGGGTGGGTGGGTGTAGTACTGGCCAGGTGGGTGGGTGGGTGTGGCAGTGAGCAGGTAGGTGATTGGGTGTCTGGGTGCGATGGTGGGTCTCAGTGGGTGATTGGGTGTCTGGGTGCGATGGTGGGTCTCAGTGGGTGATTGGGTGTCTGGGTGCGATGGTGGGTCTCAGTGGGTGATTGGGTGTCTGGGTGGGTGTGTCAGTGGGTGGGTGGGTGGGTGTCTCTTGTTGGGCATGTGGGTGGGTGGGTGGGTGTCTCTTGTTGGGCATGTGGGTGTCAGTGGATGGCTGTGTCTGCATGGGTGGGTGTCTGGGTGTCGTGGTACTGGCCAGGTGGGTGGGTGGGTGTAGTACTGGCCAGGTGGGTGGGTGGGTGTGGCAGTGAGCAGGTAGGTGATTGGGTGTCTGGGTGCGATGGTGGGTCTCAGTGGGTGATTGGGTGTCTGGGTGCGATGGTGGGTCTCAGTGGGTGATTGGGTGTCTGGGTGGGTGTGTCAGTGGGTGGGTGGGTGGGTGTCTCTTGTTGGGCATGTGGGTGTCAGTGGATGGCTGTGTCTGCATGGGTGGGTGTCTGGGTGTCAGTGGATGGTTGGGTGTCTGGGTGTCAGTGGATGGTTGGGTGTCTGGGTGTCAGTGGATGGTTGGGTGTCTGGGTGTCAGTGGATGGTTGGGTGTCTGGGTGTCAGTGGATGGTTGGGTGTCTGGGTGTCAGTGGATGGTTGGGTGTCTGGGTGTCGTGGATGGTTGGGTGGGTGGATGTCATTGGATGCTTGGGTGGGTGGATATCAGTGGATGCTTGGGTGGGTGGATGTCAGTGGATGCTTGGGTGGGTGGATGTCAGTGGATGCTTGGGTGGGTGGATGTCAGTGGATGCTTGGGTGGGTGGATGTCAGTGGATGCTTGGGTGGGTGGATGTCAGTGGATGCTTGGGTGGGTGGATGTCAGTGGATGCTAGGGTGGGTGGATGTCAGTGGATGCTAGGGTGGGTGGATGTCAGTGGATGCTTGGGTGTGTCTGGGAGGGGGGTGAGTGTCTGTGGGTGGGTGGGTGTGTCTGGGTGGGCATGTGGGTGTCAGTGGGTGGGTGGGTGTCAGTGGGTGTCAGTGGGTAGTCGGTGTCAGTGGGTGGTTGAGTGTGTCAGGGTGGGCAAGTGGGTGGTTGAGTGTGTCAGGGTGGGCAAGTGGGTGGTTGAGTGTGTCAGGGTGGGCAAGTGGGTGGTTGAGTGTGTCAGGGTGGGCAAGTGGGTGGTTGAGTGTGTCAGGGTGGGCAAGTGGGTGGTTGAGTGTGTCAGGGTGGGCAAGTGGGTGGTTGAGTGTGTCAGGGTGGGCAAGTGGGTGGTTGAGTGTGTCAGGGTGGGCAAGTGGGTGGTTGAGTGTGTCAGGGTGGGCAAGTGGGTGGTTGAGTGTGTCAGGGTGGGCAAGTGGGTGGTTGAGTGTGTCAGGGTGGGCAAGTGGGTGGTTGAGTGTGTCAGGGTGGGCAAGTGGGTGGTTGAGTGTGTCAGGGTGGGCAAGTGGGTGGTTGAGTGTGTCAGGGTGGGCAAGTGGGTGGTTGAGTGTGTCAGGGTGGGCAAGTGGGTGGTTGAGTGTGTCAGGGTGGGCAAGTGGGTGGCTGAGTGTGTCAGGGTGGGAAAGTGGGTGTCAGTGGGTCGTTGGGTGTGTCTGGGCGGGCAGGTGGGTGGGTGGCTGGGTGTGTCTGGGTGGGGGGGGTGGATGTCAGTGGGTGGTTCAGTGGTTCGTTGGGTGTCAGTGAGTGGGTGTCTTGGTGTCAGTGGGTGGTTGGGTGGGTGGTGAGTGTCAGTGGGTGGTTGGGTGTGTCTGGGTGGGTGGTGGGTGTCAGTGGGTAGTTGGGTGTGTCTGGGTGGGTGGTGGGTGTCAGTGGGTGGTTGGGTGTGTCTGGGTGGGTGGGTGCCTGGGTGTCAGTGGGTGGTTGGGTGTGTCTGGGTGGGTGGGTGGTTGGGTGTGTCTGGGTGGGTGGGTGGTTGGGTCGGTGTCAGTGGGTGGTTGGGTGGGTGGTGGGTGTCAGTGGGTGGTTGGGTGTGTCTGGGTGGGTGGTTGGGTATGTCTGGGTGGGCAGGTGGGTGTGTCCAGGTGAGTGTGTCTGGGTGGGTGGGTGAGTGGGTGTCTCTTGTTGGGCATGTGGGTGTCAGTGGATGGTTGTGTCTGGATGGTTGGGTGTCTGGGTGTCAGTGGATGGTTGGGTGTCTGGGTGTCAGTGGATGGTTGGGTGGGTGGATGTCATTGGATGCTTGGGTGGGTGGATATCAGTGGATGCTTGGGTGGGTGGATATCAGTGGATGCTTGGGTGGGTGGATATCAGTGGATGCTTGGGTGGGTGGATGTCAGTGGATGCTTGGGTGGGTGGATGTCAGTGGATGCTTGGGTGGGTGGATGTCAGTGGATGCTTGGGTGGGTGCATGTCAGTGGATGCTTGGGTGGGTGCATGTCAGTGGATGCTTGGGTGGGTGGATGTCAGTGGATGCTTGGGTGGGTGGATGTCAGTGGATGCTTGGGTGTGTCTGGGTGGGTGTGTCTGGGAGGGGGGTGAGTGTCTGTGGGTGGGTGGGTGTGTCTGCATGGGCATGTGGGTGTCAGTGGGTGGTTGAGTGTGTCAGGGTGGGCAAGTGGGTATCAGTGGGTGGTTGAGTGGGTGGTGGGTGGGTGGTGGGTGGATGGTGGGTGTCAGTGGGTGGTTGGGTGTGTCTGGGTGGTTGGGTGTGTCTGGGTGGTTGGGTGTGTCTGGGTGGGTGGGTGTGTCTGGGTGGGTGGGTGTGTCTGGGTGGGTGGTTGTGTCTGGGTGGGTGGTTGTGTCTGGGTGGGTGGTGGGTGTCTGGGTGGGTGGTGGGTGTCTGGGTGGGTGGTGGGTGTCTGGGTGGGTGGTGGGTGTCAGTGGGTGGTGGGTGTCAGTGGGTGGTGGGTGTCAGTGGGTGGTGGGTGTCAGTGGGTGGTGGGTGTCAGTGGGTAGTTGGGTGTGTCTGGGTGGGTGGTGGGTGTCAGTGGGTAGTTGGGTGTGTCTGGGTGGGTGGTGGGTGTCAGTGGGTAGTTGGGTGTGTCTGGGTGGGTGGTGGGTGTCAGTGCATGGTTGGGTGTGTCTGGGTGGGTGGTGAGTGTCAGTGGGTGGGTGGTGAGTGTCAGTGGGTGGGTGGTGAGTGTCAGTGGGTGGGTGGTGGGTGTCAGTGGGTGGGTGGTGGGTGTCAGTGGGTGGGTGGTGGGTGGTGGGTGTCAGTGGGTGGGTGGTGGGTGTCAGTGGGTGGGTGGTGGGTGTCAGTGGGTGGGTGGTGGGTGTCAGTGGGTGGGTGGTGGGTGTCAGTGGGTGGGTGGGTGTGTCTGAGTGGGCATGTGGGTGTCAGTAGGAGGGTGGCTGGGTGTGTCTGGGAGGGTGGTGGGTGTGTCTGGGAGGGTGGTGGGTGTGTCTGGGAGGGTGGTGGGTGTGTCTGGGAGGGTGGTGGGTGTGTCTGGGAGGGTGGTGGGTGTGTCTGGGAGGGTGGTGGGTGTGTCTGGGAGGGTGGTGGGTGTCAGTGGGTGGTTGGGTGTGTCTGGGTAGGTAGTTGGGTGTGTCTGGGTAGGTGGTTGGGTGTCTCTGGATGGGTGGTGGGTGACAGTGGGTGGTTGGGTGTGTCTGGGTGGGTGGTGGGTGGTTGGGTGTGTCTGCGTAGGCAGGTGGGTGTCACTGGGTGTCTAGGTGGGCATGTGAGTGTCAGTGGGTGGGTGGGTGGCTGGGTGGGTGGTCGGTGTCAGTGGGTGGTCGGTGTCAGTGGGTGGTCGGTGTCAGTGGGTGGTCGGTGTCAGTGGGTGGTCGGTGTCAGTGGGTGGTCAGTGTCAGTGGGTGGTCAGTGTCAGTGGGTGGTCAGTGTCAGTGGGTGGTCAGTGTCAGTGGGTGGTCAGTGTCAGTGGGTGGTCAGTGTCAGTGGGTGGTCAGTGGCAATGAGTGGTTGGGTGGTCAGTGGCAATGAGTGGTTGGGTGCATTGTTGGATGGGTTGTTGGGTGTGTCTGGGTGGCCATCAGTGGGTGGGTGGGTGGGTGTTTCTGGGTGGGTGTTGGGTGTCACTGTCAGTGGGTGGTCGGTGTCAGTGGGTGGTCAGTGTCAGTGGGTGGTCAGTGTCAGTGGGTGGTCAGTGTCAGTGGGTGGTCAGTGTCAGTGGGTGGTCAGTGTCAGTGGGTGGTCAGTGGCAATGAGTGGTTGGGTGCATTGTTGGATGGGTTGTTGGGTGTGTCTGGGTGGCCATCAGTGGGTGGGTGGGTGTTTCTGGGTGGGTGTTGGGTGTTGGGTGTCACTGTCTGGGTGGTCAGATGGCTGGGTGGGCGTGTGAGTGTCAGTGGGTGGCTGGGTGGGCGTGTGAGTGTCAGTGGGTGGCTGGGTGGGCGTGTGAGTGTCAGTGGGTGGCTGGGTGGGCGTGTGAGTGTCAGTGGGTGGCTGGGTGGGCGTGTGAGTGTCAGTGGGTGGCTGGGTGGGCGTGTGAGTGTCAGTGGGTGGCTGGGTGGGCGTGTGAGTGTCAGTGGGTGGCTGGGTGGGCGTGTGAGTGTCAGTGGGTGGCTGGGTGGGCGTGTGAGTGTCAGTGGGTGGCTGCGTGGGCGTGTGAGTGTCAGTGGGTGGCTGCGTGGGCGTGTGAGTGTCAGTGGGTGGCTGCGTGGGCGTGAGAGTGTCAGTGGGTGGCTGCGTGCGCGTGTGAGTGTCAGTGGGTGGCTGCGTGCGCGTGTGAGTGTCAGTGGGTGGCTGCGTGCGCGTGTGAGTGTCAGCGGGTGGCTGCGTGCGCGTGTGAGTGTCAGCGGGTGTCTGGGTGCGCAGATGGATGTCAGCGGGTGTTTCGGTGTGTCTGGGTGGGCGGGTGGGTGCGTCAGTGAATGAGTTGTTGGATCTGTCAGTGGGTGGGTGGGTGTGTCAGTGGGTGTGGGTGGGTGGGTGTGCCAGTGGGCAGGTGGGTGGTTGATTGGGTGTGGCAGTGGGGGGGGGTTAATGTGTGTGTGTGTGTGTGTGTGTGTGTGTGTGTGTGTGTGTGTGTGTGTGTGTGTGTGTGTGTGTGTGTGTGTGTGTGTGTGTGTGTGTGTGTGTGTGTGTGTGTGTCCGACTCTGGCCATAGGCTTCACAGCCTGCTATCAATGCCCAGCAGTCCTCCTACATACCATACAACTCTACATGTCACCACTTCGCCGCTAACACCCACCGTCCATATTGAATACATGCTAGGGCTGTCTCATACAGGACTGGTATATTAGTATTAGCGGGGGTATTTTTACGACATGACGGCGGGTCTTCTGGTAGATCAGTGAAGCCTGATTTAATGAAAATCAAATCCTTAAACTGTTCCCTGCCCCAGCGGGGATTTGAACCTGGGTCCGTTAGGACTGCAGGCCACCTCTCTACCGACTGAGCCACCGCCTCCCCTCATTGGATGGGTGTCAGTGGGTGGGTGTGTCTGGGTGGGCATGTGGGTGTCAGTGGGTGGGTGTGTCTGGGTGGGCATGTGGGTGTCAGTGGGTGGGTGTGTCTGGGTGGGCATGTGGGTGTCAGTGGGTGGGTGTGTCTGGGTGGGCATGTGGGTGTCAGTGGGTGATCGGGTGTGTCTGGGTGGGTGGGTGTCAGTGGGTAGGTCGGTGTGTCTGGGTGGGCGTGTGGGTGTCAGGGTGATCAGGTGTGTCTGGCCGTGTGAGTGTCAGTGGGTGGCTGGGTGGGCGTGTGAGTGTCAGTGGGTGGCTGGATGGGCGTGTGAGTGTCAGTGGGTGGCTGGATGGGCGTGTGAGTGTCAGTGGGTGGCTGGGTGGGCGTGTGAGTGTCAGTGGGTGGCTGGGTGGGCGTGTGAGTGTCAGTGGGTGGCTGGGTGGGCGTGTGGGTGGCTGGGTGGGCGTGTGAGTGTCAGTGGGTGGCTGGGTGGGCGTGTGAGTGTCAGTGGGTGGCTGGGTGGGCGTGTGAGTGTCAGTGGGTGGCTGGGTGGGCGTGTGAGTGTCAGTGGGTGGCTGGGTGGGCGTGTGAGTGTCAGTGGGTGGCTGGGTGGGCGTGTGAGTGTCAGTGGGTGGCTGGGTGGGCGTGTGAGTGTCAGTGGGTGGCTGGGTGGGCGTGTGAGTGTCAGTGGGTGGCTGGGTGGGCGTGTGAGTGTCAGTGGGTGGCTGGGTGGGCGTGTGAGTGTCAGTGGGTGCCTGGGTGTGTCTGGGTGGGCAGATGTGTGTCTGGGTGGGCAGATGGATGTCAGCGGGTGTTTCGGTGTGTCTGGGTGGGCAGATGGATGTCAGCGGGTGTTTCGGTGTGTCTGGGTGGGCGGGTGGGTGCATCAATGAGTGGGTTGTTGGATCTGTCAGTGGGTGGGTGGGTGGGTGTGCCAGTGGGCAGGTGGGTGTGGCATTTCCCCCCCCCCAGGACTCTGGCCATAGGCTTCACAGCCTCCTATCAAGGCCCACCAGTCCTCCTACATACCATACACCTCTACATGTCACAACTTCGGCGCTAATACCCACCTTCCATATTGAATACATGCTAGGGCTGTCTCATACAGGACTGGTGTATTAGTATTAGCGGGGGTATTTTTCCGACAAGTCGGCGGGTCTTCTGGTAGATCAGTAAAGCCTGATTTAATGAAAATCAAATCCTTAAACTGTTCCCTGCCCCAGCGGGGATTTGAACCTGGGTCCGTTAGGACTGCAGGCCACCTCTCTGCCGACTGAGCCACCGCCTCCCCTCATTGGATGGGTGTCAGTGGGTGGGTGGGTGGTTGGGTGTGTCAGTGGGTGGGTGGGTGGGTGGTTGGGTGTGTCAGTGGGTGGGTGGGTGGGTGGCTGGGTGTGTCAGTGGGTGGGTAGGTGGGAGGTTAGGTGTGTCAGTGGGTGGGTAGGTGTGTCAGTGGGTGGGTAGGTGGGTGGTTAGGTGTGCTAGTGGGTGGGTGAGTAAGGAAGGAATGGAGGAAGGAAGGCATGGGAGGAAGGAAGGCATGGGAGGAAGGAAGGCATGGGAGGAAGGAAGGCATGGGAGGAAGGAAAGAATGAAAGGAAGATAAGAGGGAATGGAAGGAAGGAAAGAAGGAATGGAAGGAAGGAAAGAAGGAATGGAAGGAAGGAAAGAAGGAATGGTAGGGAGGAATGGAAGGATGGAAGGAAGGGAATGAAGGAATGAATGGAAGGGAATGAAGGAATGAATGGAAGGGAAGGAAGGAAGGGAGGAGTGAGGTAGGGTAGGCACAAATGGTATAACAAATAAACACAAAAAATATACATATATAGAAATATATATTTTTAAACCAGACACACAAACTCGACAAAAAAAAAAAATCATCATAAAAAATCGTATTCTAATTATACATGGAGAAAAATTTTAATAATATATTATTCCTATTCTAGGTCTAATGAAATTTTGAATATTTTCAGGGCTCTTGTTTGGCGAGCCACAGCTGGCAAATGCGAGTATTTTTTCCCTTCGGCGAATACATTTTACATACAAGTCGCGAGGATAAAATACACCCACTTCAAAACCCAGTAAAGTAAAAAAAAAAAAAAAAATCTCACTTAAATGAACAAAAGAGCACGTTGTGGTCGATTATTAAGACTTTCCTTGTCGCTACTGTCAATGTTTAAAACCTCATTATATAATTATAATAATCACGTGTAAATAAATATATTTATTTTATTGCTGGTAAAATATTTCGTTACTAACAATTTATTTGGCTCGTAAATCTGAAACCTTAGCAGCCAAATTCCTCCCAACCACTGGCAGTTAGCAAAAGCGCTGATTTTAGAGTTCAAATTTTTCTACTCATACTTTTTGGTTAGATAAAATGTAACCTGTAACTTTTTTTTACATTTTAGGGCTTTATAAATTCATACACATACAGTAGATAAATTTGCATGTATAAATTGTATAAATGAAGATAAAATAATAGGCATATACATATAAAATATAGATACAGTACAAATTGAATTTTGAACAATATGAAAAATTCTTTTCTTCAACTGTCTTCCTAAATTTTCATCTATACTCTTTCAGCGATTTATTATTATTGTATTTATTGTTGGTGTATTTTATTGTATTTTCATGTCTGTAATGTTATTGTATTCAAATTCATCGTTATTGTATTTTTATATAGTTATTGCATCTGTATGTACTTTTATTGTATATTCGATAATGTTGCTGTATTACTGTATGTATTTATTGTTATTGTATTTTCATGTAATTATGGTTATGCATTTCTTATTTACTGTATTTTAGTGTATTTTTATGTTTTCAGTACCGTATTCCACAGTATTTAATATTAATGTATTTTCATGTACTGTTTTATTAGTCTTCTTATTGTATTTATTACTGTATTTTATGGGATTTAAAGTTACTGTATTTTAATGTACATATTGTATTTTAATACAGGGAGCGAGGAGTGTGTGAAGCAATACTGTCTTCTATTGTATTATTATTGTACCTAACTTCATGTACTGCTACTGAATTCTTATTGTATATCAATGTATTTATGGTCACTGTATTGTAATGTACACACAGTTCATGTATTTTTATATATGGAGCGCGAAGTGTCTGCAGCAACACAATTTAGTGATATGTGACATGGTTCTGAATGAGTGGGTGATGAAAAGGAGGACCTATGCACCTACAAGGAAAATATGGAAGCTGAAAAGCCAAGCAGTAAGGGATGCCTGCTGTGCTATCCCTTTGGCTGTAGATGGTCTGGGGATGATGAGAGAGTGGTTCTGGTTGTGGACTTAAATGGTCATGTAGGTGAAGCAGCTCAGTGATATGAAGGGGTACATTGGGGATGTGCATATGGGTCAACCTAAAAAGTGACGGCAGAGTATCCACAAGTTTTCAGTCAGCGATAATGTACACTCTCCCAAAAAAGTATCAGCCCCTTAGGGTACGATGGTTGTGAAAATGAGCAACTCTGCAAACACACATGAGTCTATAAATGTGGTGCCTCAAAACATATACCAGACAGTGATTTTTTTTTTTCTCAATTTTGATTTCTAATAATTACCAAAGATATTATTTGCACGTATAATTACAGGATGCCCCATACATCACAAGGCTTCATCCAGTTTCAAAATGATACGTGCTGTAAGAGTGCCCTTACTTTTATGGGAGGGTGTACATAATAATAATAATAATAATAATAATCTGACCTTTTGTTTCTCAAAAGCGCCAGTTCTTCCTTTGGGAATTCACTAGCGCTCGACACCCATACATTATTTTTTCAATTACAAGATTTGACATTTCTTGTTTATAATACAAGCTACATCATATATACATGAAAGTGGCAATAATTAAACCCTATAATCATCCATCACAGTACCTCTCTCCAGGTCGTAGCATTTTGAAAAAAGAAACGCTTTCAGTTGCCTCTTAAAGGATTCAACAGTAGAGAGTTGTCTTATAGACAATGGCAATCTGTTATATTATCTAGGGGCTCTATACGCAAAAGAACGATCAGAGAAAGATGAATGGTGAATGGCTCCTGGCTCATCAAGATGCAAGGAATCATCTTCACTGCGCAACATCACACCCAGGCGTGCCGATGGGAGTTTTAACAATTCCGCAAGATACTTCGGTTCACCAAACTTAAGAACCTTGAATGTAATATGACACAATTTAAACTCAATTCTAGCCTTTACTGGTAACCAATGCAACTCAATCAGAAACGGGGTAGTTGAGGTTCTCGGGGGGAGACCAAAGATAATCCGTGCTGCCCTGTTCAACACAGACTGAACTTTTGTTAGTATATTATTTAGACGACCAACCCACAGTGAATTACAATAATCAACACGAGACAAGGCCTCTGCAGGGACCAATGTTAAGAGGCACTGTCTATTCAGGAATTTTCTCACAGAGTACAGATTTCTAATATGCAAGTTACACCCTCTTACAACCTGATTAATATGTTCTTTGTAATTCAACTTAGAATTTAAACACCCAGATTTCTAACAGAACTTACTGAATGAAGCTGTGACACACCAATGTTCAAAGCCAGGGCATTGTCAGTGTCATCATACCTTCTGTTTCCTCTGATGATGATGATCTCAGTTTTACCATCATTCAGCTTAAGTGTCCTCTTAGCCATCCAAATCTTAATAGCAGACATTAGAGATACTTTGTCTTAGTATCACTGACATTTGACATCTTAACAATGAGCTGGGTGTCATCAGCATAAAAATGATAGGACACATAATGAGCATCAAGTAGAAACGATAAACTACTTGTGTAGATAGTAAACAGAATTGGACCCAAAACTGATCCTTGAGGGACTTCAAATAGACGGGGAGCAGAATCAGAGCTAGCGTAATTAACAACCACTCTCTAAGATCTGTCCGACAGATACGACTTAAGGAGCAAAAGGGCACTATCACGAACACCATAAAAATACAGATCGTCCAACAACAGTTTATGATCTACTGTATCAAAAGCCACAGACAGATCCAACAGAACTAGGAGACAGGACATCCCACTACAAGTATTTGCCACCAAGTCACTTTGAATCCTTGTTAGTGCAGTTCCAGTTGAACGGTATAACCTGTCTGCTGATTGAACAACAGGAACATCTGTTGTGTTCCAGCAGTGGTATGAGTTGATCGAGTATGGCCTGCTCAATAATCTTGGATAAAAAAGACAGGTTAGAGACGGGACGATAATTTGTCATGCTCTCGACATCAAGGCCAGGTTTCTTAATTAGGGGCCTAAGCAAAGCACATTTCTCAGCCTGCACAAAATTACTTTCTAAGAGGCATCTATTTATTATGTTGCAGATAAAGTCTGCAGTGTGCTCATACACATCAGGTAGTTGTAACATGTTACATGGATCGAGAGCGAAATGTTTTATTAAGTTCTCTGATATAATATTTGACTCTGTTTACATCCAGCGGATGAAATGTTGAAAGCAAATGATCCCCAATGCACCGTGGCTGGAATTCAACTGAGTACGTTTCACTAGGAGAACTGCTGTCTAAATCACTTATGTGAAATATCTTACTTGTAAAAAATGAAGCAAAATCAGAAGCCAACTGGGTATCAGATACAGAAGTTGGTTTAACAATTACATTCCTCCAATCAACCAAACTGTTCACAACTGCAGACAGTTTTTTTGGATCACCACGACATGAATCAACTTTATTTTGATAATACCTAGCCTTTTGGCCTTTTACAGTGTGAACGACTGCTCTTCTCACAAAAACATAACACAAACGAGTTACTTCGGTCCGCTGGAAGTGCCACTCACGTTCTGCCCTTCTACGTTCTCTACGCAAAGAATTAATGGATGGACTATACCACAGACAATCATCACGTACAGTAATTGTTTTTACCACCTCAGGACAATAATGGTCAAAAATTGACCTAAGCTCGTTGTTGTAAATATCAACCAATTAATCAGAAGAAAAACTGGAAGAATCAATGGAGTTTAAACGTTGATCAATTTCAAGACACATCAACTGGCGGTCAACATTCCTTTAATTTATGAACCTGATGACCTTTTTATATGAAGGGGATTTCGGGTCATCAAAACTAAGAGTGATCACAGCATGATGAGAGATGAGGGGGTCAAATGAGTCAACCTCCACATCTGATATGTGCCTGCAACCAACAGGTGACAAGATCAAGTCAAGGACATGTCCTGAGACATGAGTTGGATTACTCACATGATTGAAAAAACTGTTCTGGGTGATCAACTCAAGGAATTCTGAAGAAAATGGTTTTGACTCTGAACTGTCAACCCAATAATAGAAATCACCACAAACAAGAAGTCCTCCAGGTCTAAGAGAAAACCCTTCAAAAAATGCCCAAACTCCTCCATAAAACCTCGACCTCTGACCGGATGACCTGGTCGACAGACAATTGCAATTCTGATGCCATTCTGATGGAAATTTATTAATACTTCCATAAATTCAAATGAAGATGGGGTCAGGTCTGAGTCAATGAGAGAAAAGTTTGCAAGTGCTGCCAGGTAGATGAGTGCTACACTTCCTCCCGGATAGTCAGCAGTAGGCCTGAGAATACTAATAATAGCATGTGACTTAGGCAAAGCATTACGAATAATATCGATATCAGACTCATACAACCAGGTTTCACTCAAGGACAAAATGTCAAGCTCATGCTGATTTTGAGTTTCATTAATATAGTCTATCTTATTATGGATAGAACGAATATTTAAAAGACCCATCCTTAACTGGTACAAGAGGGACATAGTCAGTTTTTTGAATGGTCAAAATTGGTGTTTTCAATCAATCTATTCCTACGAGAAATCATAACTGGACAATCTCTACTTGATGCAAAATGGGCAACCGACCGTGAATTTGAATTAGCATCTTGATGTCTTAAAGAAGAGCAGTTGATGCATTTAGGAAAATTTCTGTTACTACAATCCTTAGATTTACAAGTTCCAGAACAAAAGACGCATTTAGGTTCATCATTTTTCCTAGAACATCTCTCAAATGTATGACCAAAGCCTTGACAGTGATGACACTGTGTAACCCAGAATCTATCGAAAGCGCGGCATCTTGTCAGATCCACATGGATGTAATTGCCCTGTTCTACAATGGAGGATCTCACCTCTGGTGACATCTTCAAGACAGCAGTTTTGGTGTCATTCCTTGCTCTTGTGAAGAGAAGGTTGAGGGTACAACCTCGAACAACAAGCATCTTAATTTTATTGTTTTTTCTCAGAATGTTTGGGATGATGTCAGAGTCACCCAAGGAAGAGGAAAGGCGTGTCACGGTCATTTTAGGCAACATTTTCTTTGGCTCTGATATGCAAAAAGTGCCCTCAGAGCCAATATGATCACTCAGCACCCTAGTTGCCTCACCTTTGCCCTCAGCTGACGGAAACTTCATTACCAACCCACCAGCCTTGGTCTTAAGACAGCTATCAATTGGTACCGAGTTAAGTACACCTCTGATGTCTTCTGGTCCCATCTGATTTGTCAGGGCGTCAGCACCACTCTTTGGTTTCGCAATCAGTACATGCTGCCTATGAATGGCTTTTTTCTGGCCATAAGCACTGATCTCAATCACACCCCCAGGCAGATCCTTCCCTTCCCCCACGAGAGACCCGCGAACAGCATCTGCAAATGATTTGGCCTGATCTTGCGTGACTGCCATGGATGATGAGATCTTGGTCTCTAGTGCCTCCAGTCTATTTGAAATGTCTCTAATTGCCTGAAAGATTGGCCCTATTACTTTATCTTGACTCCTTGGTACTACTTCCTCCACCTTGAGCCAAGATCTCCTCTCCTGGTGCAACACATTGGCTACACAGCCAGCGAAAGCTCAGCTGGTGGCTCTTCTTCATAAATGGATAGTCGCCTGCGTCCAAATTTTCACAAGCTACATGAACCCACTCACTGCAGTAGGCGCACTTCAGTGCTTGTGCATTTTTTGCTACAGACCTACTGCAGCGAGGGCACTGGTGTTGTTTGCTCATGGTAAAGAACAAAAAACAAAACAAAAAATGACAACAGCAGCAAAAAGTATATACAATACTACCCGGGATAAACCCGGCTAGTGCTGCCCCCGTCTGTCACCCTAATTTAGGGGGGGGGGGGGACCAGGGTGTCTGCGAGGTCACCACCAGCAGGTGGGGTACGACTTGACTACCCTTCTAGGAAAGGTAACCCAAACCGAGGTGCCGCAAAAGTGCTGAGACGGCATTGACAACTTTTCCCAATTCAAGCTTTATAGCAGCAGCAAATACATCACTTAGGCAAGACCTCATTGGTTACGATACTGCCACTGTGCAAAGCTTCCTTTTATCTCGACACAGTGAAACCTATTAGGTAAAACTTACAGAAAACAATAAATAAATGCAAAAGTAACAGTATTTTTCAAAATTGTTGGAATCAGTTCGTTAGTTATGATAACTGAAATCTCAGGAATATCACTTAGGGATAGTCAGGAATATTTTGCGGAGTTCATAGCTAAATATGGTAACATGCAAAAATTTTTTAGTAGCGTGACTAAAAAGAAAATAGCTTTAATAAGCAATAAAAACCGGTCATTATTATTAATAAAATATTTCCATTACAGTACTAAGGAATATTCTAAAGTCATTTATTTCCATTTTTGTTCTCTTCATGGACAAACTAGAAGATCTGTTTTGGAAATCCGGGTCAGCAAATACATCAGGAACCGCACCGCACACGAAGTAATACATTACACATTCATTCAACTCAGGAGACGTATCGGTATATTAACTTCTAATATATCACTACCTCATGTTATTCGTTTAACGTAACTCCTTAGTGTGATATTTTATGTGATGTAATGGAAGCACAACAGTTTTACCAAACATTCACAAAGTTTCCATCAAACGTATATCATGCAGAGTGACCACAGCAATCTGAACTCTGCCATCACTTCTTAGGGCACCTGTACAAGAAATGAGGAAGGGATAAGGATACTCAAGTCTGGGGAGGCAATGAACATTTTAGGAAGACAGAGTAGGTTGATTACATACGACTCTGTGGGAAATAGCAGTCAGATTGAGTATTTCCTGGTCAGGAGGGCTGATAGGAGGTTAGTGAGGGATGTTAAAGTTATAGGCAGTGAGGAGTGTGTACTGCAGCACAAGTTATTGATATGTGACATGGTGGTTAAGGTGCGGGTGATGAAAAAGAGGACCTATGCACTTAAAAGGAAAATATAGGAGCTAAAAAACCAAGTGGTATGGGATGCCTTCCACAGCAAGATGAGGAGAGTGGTGGCTGAACAGCGAGATGTGGATGAAAGGGTTAATGACCAGCACAGAGCCCTTAGGAACAACCTCTCGAGTTACTAATCCAGTGAGTGGATGGACAAGAGGTCAACCAGGATGTAAAGTAACTTGGTGGTGGGACGAGGGTGTAGAAACTGCAGGAAGGAAGAAACGAAGGCCTTTCTGGGAATGGATGAAGGGTGATAAGGGGGAATACTTGTCTGCCTCGCGTAGGAGAAATCTGAGCCAGGGAGAATATTACTTCATAACCTAAATTGTGTGGAAAGGGAGAAGGTGATATTTAAGGTGGCATATCAGGTGAAGAGAGAGAAGAAGGATATAGGTGAGCAGTGTGTGAAGAGTGAAGGAAGGGTTGTGGTCAAGTGTGTGAAGAGTGATGAAGGAAGGGTAGTGGTCAAGTGTGTGAAGAGTGATGAAGGAAGGGTAGTGGTGAGCAGTGTGTGAAGTGATGAAGGATAGTGGTGAGCAGAGTGTGATGATTGATGAAGGAAGGGTAGTGGTGAGCAGTGTGTGAAGAGTGATGAAGGAAGGGTAGCGGTGAGAAGTGTGTGAAGAATGATGAAGGAAGGGTAGTGGTGAACAGTGTGAAGAGTGATGAAGGAAGAGTAGTGGTGAGCAGTGTGTGAAATGTGATGAAGGAAGGGTAGTGGTGAGCAATGTGTGAAGAGTGATGAAAGAAGGGTAGTGGTGAGCAACGTGTGAAGAGTGATGAAGGAAGGGTAGTGGTGAGCAGTGTGAAGAGTGATGAAGGAAGGGTAGTGCTGAGCAGTGTGTGAAGAGTGATGAAGGAAGGGTAGTAGTGAGCAGTGTGTGAAGAGTGATGAAGGAAAGGCAGTGGTGAGCAGTGTGTGAAGAGTGATGAAGGAAGGGTAGTGGTGAGCAGTGTGTGAAGAGTGATGAAGGAAGGATAGTGGTGCGCAGTGTGTGAAGTGATGGAGGAAAGGCAGTGGTGAGCAGTGAATGAAGAGTGATGAAGGAAGGGTAGTGGTGAGCAGTGTGTGAAGAGTGATGAAGGAAGGGTAGTGGTGAGCAGTGTATGAAGTGTGATGAAGGAAGAGTACTGGTCAAGCGTGTCAAGAGTGATGAAGGAGGGGTTGTGGTGAGCAGTGTGTTATGAATGATGAAGGAAGGGTGGTGGTGAAGTGTGTGAAGAGTGATGAAGGAGAGGTGGTGGTGAACAGTGTGTGATGAATGATGAAGGAAGGGTGGTGGTGACGTGTGTCAAAAGTGAAGGAAGGGTAGTGGTCAAGTGTGTGAAGAATGAAGGAAAGGCGGTGGTGAGCAGTGTGTGAAGAGTGATGAAGGAAGGGTAATGGTGAGAAGTGTGAAGTGATGAAGGAAGGGTCGTGATGAGCAGTGAGTGATGAATGATGAAGGAAGGGTTGTGGTAAGCAGTATGTGATGAATGATGAAGGGTAGTGAAGTGGGGATATTAACGATGCAGGGAAAGAGCATTATAGCCGGTTGATGAATGAGGAGTTTGGGATAGGGAGGGTTTGGAGCCAGCAGATTCAGTGTCTGGACAGCCTTTGATTGACACTGCTACTGTCAATGAGGTGATAGGCAAGATGTAGGTACTGTAAGGCAATAGGTAGGATGTAGGTACTATGAGTAAGGCAATAGGTAGAATGTAGGTACTGTAAGGCAATAGGTATAATGTAGATAGTGAGTACGGCAACAGGTAGGATGTAGGTACTGTAAGGCAATAGGTAGGTTGCAGGTACTGTAAGTAAGGCAATAGAGATAATGTAGGTACTGTGAGTAGGCAATAGGTATAATGTAGGTACTGTAAGGCAATAGGTATAACGTAGGTACTGTGAGTAAGGCAATAGGTATAATGCAGGTACTGTGAGTAAGGCAATAGGTATAATGTAGGTACTGTGAGTAAGGCAATAGGTAGGATGTAGGTACTGTGAGTAAGGCAATAGGTAGGATGTAGGTACTGTGAGTACGGCAATAGGTAGGATGTAGGTACTGTGAGTACGGCAATAGGTAGGATGTAGGTACTGTGAGTACGGCAATAGGTAGGATGTAGGTACTGTAAACCAATAGGTAGGATGGTACAGTAAGGCAATAGGTAGGATGTAGGTACTGTGAGCAAGGCAATAGGCAAGATGCAGGTACAACTGCCTCCTAATGTTCCTTTCCCATGTTTTACCTCCCAACAAGACATGGCACCATTGCAGTAGTAATTGCCGGCTACGTCACGGTAACTGCATAAATACTTATCTACGTATGAACACCATAGCGACGGACGTGAGTGTGGGTGTGTATGCTAGCCATAATAGTAAATACATATGGAAGTAATTAACACATCACCAGAGACAACATCAACATTAGTATACCGTATATTCTACTACAAAACGTATATTTTAATACGAAATACCAATAGGAATATAAATGCAAGCACAAGTATAATAGAAATATATCATGAAGGTTGTCGCAAATATAGTCATCATACATCCGCCACACCACACCTTATTTGAATCAGGGGTGTTTAGTTTATCTCATGGATCTTGCTACGGGACAGTTCAAAAAACTTTATGAATCGTAAAACATATGGAAACGTGGTGATACGCATAAGCTGATATTATTAAACCAGAGCATTAAAACATGGAAGGGGAATAAATAAGACTAATGGAAAGTTATCTATTCCGAGTAATGTAGTACATAGTTCGAATCACAAATATGACCTTTCCAATATGACAATAGGTTAATGAGCCATGTGAAATCAGAAAGCACTCGACAGGAGACGTTAAAACAATTAATAATAATTATCATATGGGATACGTGACAAGGGATAATTTACTGGAAACATATGTAGACAGGAGGATGCACCGATAAATAAGTCAGGCAAGGTACATATCGTAATAATCGAGCTGAAACTTAACAAATTAATCACAGTCCTGGCCCAGATTCGATCCCGGGCCCTCGCGCTTCAAACCCGCGCACGTTACCACTAAGCCAGAGATGATCCCCACTTTGCCTCTAAGCAACGCGGGCTTTTATGCACCCCATTACAATATGAAGAGAAAACCAGTATATCGAAGAGAAAACCAGTACATCGAATGTGGGGTGTCATTCACTGATACGTTTTTACGCTGCAAATGCTACGCTGCCACATTTGACGGGAGCTGTTTTTGGTGTGGAAAGGGACTTTGGGAGGCAACTGTACTGTGAGTGAGGCAATAGGCAGGATGCAGGCGGGGAAGGCAGCAGGGGTGTCTAGGCTGACTGCTGAAATGTTGAAGACCTCAGGCATTACAGGAGTGAGGTTAGTCACTGACATTGAGAGGGCTCTCCACGAGTGTTAAGGGATCTTTATATGTGGCATGTATTAGGAGTGTGCTGCTGTATTGTAGTGTATGGTAGTAAGGAGTATAATGCTGTATGGTAGTGAGACCTAGGCAGTAAAGAAAACTCCCTAACACCTTTTCCTCAGTGATTTATGTGGCATGTGTTAGGAGTGTGATGCTGTATGGTAGTGAGACCTAGGCAGTGTAGGAAGAGGATATTCACAGGCTCCAAAGTACAGAAATGACAATGATTAGGTGGATGTGCAGTGCGTCCCTGAGTGTGAGGCCTGGGGGGCCCAGGTTTACGATGGAAGAGTTGAAAGGAAGGATGAGACTGGAGTGTATTGGTGGTGTGATGAGGAGGGGTAGATTGAGATGGTTTAGTGATGAGGAGGGGTAGATTTAGATGGTTTGTGATGAGGAGGGGTAGACTGAGATGGTTTGTGATGAGAAGGGGTAAATTGAGATGGTTTGTGATGAGGGGTAGACTGAGATGGTTTGTGATGAGGGGTAGATTGAGATGGTTTTGTGATGAGGAGGGGTAGACTGAGATGGTTTGGTCATGTGGAGAAGATGGGGGATGATAATTGAGTGCAAAAGGTGAGAAGTGTTAATGCTGGGGGTAGGGTAGTGAGAGGCAGACCGAAAATGATCTGGCATGAGGTAATACAATGTGACCTAAGGGATAAGGGGCCGAATAGGGAAGCTGCCAGAGATCGAGCAGCATGGAGAGCCACCATTAGGTGACCAAGGCCGACGCATGCATGTTGGAGCCTTCAAAAACGAAACCGAAATGAAAACGAAAACAAAAATGATATGGTTATTGTATTTTGATGTACATATCTCTATTGTATTTTAGTGTACCGGTATATATTATTAAGTGTACAGAGTATTTTTTTTAATTATTATTGTATTTTCATGTACGTATATTCTGTATTTTTATGTATGTATTATTAATGTATATTGATGTATTATTGTATTTGGTAAGCATATAAATACAATATCAATCATATTTCAATTATTCTTCCCATTCTTTTTTTTTCCATAATTATTTCCAATTTTCTTTCAATACCTTTTTTTCCAATAGACCAGTTCCATTATTATTATTATTATTTTTATTTTACACAGTTCTTCATTTTTCCTTCCATTTCTTTCAATAGTTATTTCCATTTTTTAATTTTTTCAATATGCTTTTTCAATTTTTCTTCCTACTATTATTTTTATTACACTATATAATTCAAATTTTCAGCACAGTTTTTTTCTTGTTATAATTATTTCCATTTTCCTTCCTATTTCTTTTATAATCATTTTTATTTATTTTTTTCTTCATTATACTATACGATTTTCTTACCATTCTCTTTTTTCTCTTCCAATTCACTATTTCAAATTTTCTTCATATTATTATTATCATCATCATCAACATCATATCATCATCATTATTATTATTATTATTATTATTATCCTTTTTTTCTACACTTTCAAATTTTCTTCTCATTTTCTTCACTGTTTCTTTTTTTTTTCTTTTTTTTCTTTTTTTCAATACACTATTTTCAATTTTTCTTAACATTATTTTTACAATATAATTCTTCTAATTTCCTTCCCATTATTTTATTTCTAATACACTTTTTCCAATTTTCTTCCCATTATTATTATTATTATTACAATGAATCTTTATAATTTCACCAAGTTTTTTTTTTTTATCAATATTTTGTTCCAAATTTTCTGCCCCCCCAAAAGCATAATTCTTTTATATAAGGTATATATACAAATATATGGTATATCTATCTACCTATTGCCAGACGCCTTAATCCCGTAAGGGGTGGCCACAAACAAATCGCCTCCATGTCGCCCTGTCCCTCGTCATTTCACTGCCCTGCTCCCAGCTCACACCCCCCTCTCTCATATACCTCTTCATCCATCTCATCCTTGGCCTTCCCCTCCCTCCACCTCACTCACATACTGTACACTGGATTTAATTTACTGTATTCAATTTATATCAGATTTTATTTTTCCAATTATATTTGTTTATTTACCTTTAAATTATACTGAATTTATAAACCATACTTTTTTCGTCATAAAAAAAAAAATTTGGAGATGACTGCCGACAACTATAGACTTTGGTTTTTCAAATTACAGTGAAACCTCAATATAACGAACCCTTTTATAGCGAACTTCGGATATAGTGACCTTTGTTTGGTGTATGCGGCAGAAGTTCATGACTCAATTCCCAGAGCACTTCCTGGCTTGGTAAGTACTGTAACAGTACTACATTACAGGCATTGTATTTATATGTACTTCATCTATCTATCTATCTATTGCCAGACGCCTCAATCTCGTACGGGGTGGCCACAAACAAATCGCCTCCAGGTCACCCTGTCCCCCGCCATTTCACTGCCCTGCTCCCAACTCACACCCCCCTCTCTCATATACCTCTCCATCCCTCCATCTCATCCTTGGCCTCCCCCTCCCTCTTCATACAGGATGGTATTTACTGTACATAACTACATAAACCATAGACTTCTCCATGTGCAACTTCATACAGCAAGTAGTGGTGGTGCACGTAGGACCAAACCACTCCACAGATATAGCCTATAAACCATTGACTTCTCCATGTGTAACATCATAAGAGTAAGTTGTGGTGGTGCATTTACGAGCGAACCACTCCACGGACATAGCCTATAAACCATTTAATTCTCCATATGAAACTTCAGGGTAATATGTGGTGGTGCACATAGGACTGAACCACTCCACGGATATAGCCTATAAACCATTGAATTCTCCATGTCAAACTTCACAGAGTACGCTGTGGTGGTGCACGTAGGACCGAACCACTCTATGGATATAGAAGCCTTGGGTGGGTAATCCCTCGGTAGATAACGACCATCGGATATCGCCAACTTTCGGATATAACGACCCACCCCTCTCCTCAATTAGTTCGTTATATTGAAATGGTTTACTGTATTCCAAATCCACTAACATTTGCTTCTCACAGATGTACATGTGATATAAACCGAGAAAGACCAAGGTTTACTGTATATGGTTAGGTTGCCTTGAGTTGGGTGTGGTGTGGTGTGGTGTGGTGTGGTGTGGTTTGGTTACATTATGTGGTTAGGTTGGGTTTGATTATGGTAGGGATGGAAAGATGGGGAGGGATTAACGTAAAGTCATATCGTTTTAAATATTTCCTCATCTTTCTCAATCACCTTCATGTTTACCTTTCCTCCTATCTCCTCCCTTTGGTATGTTATATCAAAGGTTTACTAAAATGCACTTTAAAATTTTTAACCCATTTTTATAAACCAAGAAAATAAAACATGCAATATTTGTTTTATATGTATATTAATTATATTCAATTATAAATTATATTTTTTGTTTTCTTATTCTGAATTATTCACCATTATATATTTTGGTTTAATATACTGTATATGGAATTATTTTCTTCAATTATACACCATTATATATTTTGGTTTAATATATATGGGTTTATTTTACTGAATTATACACCACTATATTCCTTCATTAAATATATATGGATTTATTTTCTTCAATTATACAGTTATATATTTTGGTTTAATATATATATGGGTTTATTTTCTTCAATTATACACCATTTTATTCTTTGGTTTAATATATATAGGTTTATTTTACTGAATTATACAGCATTATATATTTTGGTTTAATATACTGTATATGGATTTATTTTCTTCAATTATACACCATTATATATTTGGGTTTAATATATATGGGTTTATTTTACTTAATTATACACCATTATAAATTTTGGTTTAATTTATATGGATTTATTTTCTTATTCACCATTATATATTTTAATATATATGGGTTTATAATCCTCAGTTATACACCATTATATATTTTGGTTATATATATATTTCTTTTTACTGAATTATACACCATTATATATTTGGCTTAATATATATGGGTTTATATTACTGAATTATATACCATTATATATTTTGGTTTAATATATATGGGTTTACTGAATTAAACACCATTATAATCTTTGGTTTAATATATATGGGTTTATTTTACTGAATTATACACCATTCTATATTCTGTTTCAGTATATATATATGGGTTTATTTTACTGAATTATAACCATTATATATTTTGGTTTAATATATATGGGTTTATTTTACTTAATTATACACCATTATATTCTCTGGTTTAATATATATGTGTTTATTTTACTGAATTATACACCATTATATTCTTTGGTGTAATATATATGGATTTAGTATACTTAGTTATACACCATTATATTCTTGGCTTTAATAGATATGGATTTAGTATACTTAGTTATACACCATTATATTCTTTAATATATATGGATTTAGTATACTTACTTATACACCATTATAATCTCTGGTCTAATATACAGTAAAAGTCCATTATTCCGAACATGGATATTCCAAAAATCCCAATAATCAAAATTTTGAAGCAGGCTGACAAAAACTCCAAAGTTAAAAAATTCAACATTAAAAAATTCAAACTATGTGCCAAATGCCCCGAAGTGCCGAGGGGTGTGGTCATGGATCAGGTAAGGCGTGGATTGGCAACTCCTCGTAAACAACTGATCACTTTTGGATCTGTACCTCAAGTTTAGGGAACTTTCCACAGTAATACCTATTCAGTTTTTGTGCTTTTACAAAACATGCATCGTTTTCGTTTTTAAAGGCTCCAACATGCTTGCATGCATCGGCCTTGGTCACCTAATGGTGGCTCTCCATGCTGCACGATCCATTGCGGCCTCCCTGTTCAGTCCCTTAACCCTGAGATCACACTTAATGACCTCGTCCCATGTCTTTCTCGGTCTACCCCTCATAACCCCACCCTCAATATTAACACTTCACACCTTCCTCACCCAATTATCATCCCCCATCCTCCACATGCCCAAACCATCTCAATCTACCTCTCCTCATCACAACACCAATACACTCCAGTCCTATCCTTCCTCCCAAACCATCTCAGTCTACCTCTCCTCATCACAACAATACACTCCAGTCCCATCCTTCCTCCCAAACCATCTCAATCTACCTCTCCTCATCACAACACCAATACATTCCAGTCCCATCCTTCCTCCCAAACCATCTCAATCTACCCCTCCTCATCACAAACCATCTCAATCTACCCCTCCTCATCACAAACCATCTCAATCTACCCCTCCTCATCACAAACCATCTCAATCTACCCCTCCTCATCACAACACCAATACACTCCAGTCCCATCCTTCCTGCCAAACCATCTCAGTCTACCCTTCCTCATCACAAACCATCTCAATCTACCCCTCCTCATCACAATACCAATACACTCCTGTCCCATTCTTCCTCCGAAACCATCTCAATCTACACTTCATCACAACACCAATACACTCCAGTCCCATCCTTCCTCCCAAACCATCTCAATCTACCCCTCATCATCACAACACCAATACACTCCAGTCCCATCCTTCCTCCCAAACCATCTCAGTCTACCCCTCATCATCACAAACCATTTCGGTCTACCCCTCCTCATCACACCACCAATACACTCCAGTCCCATCCTTCCTCTCAACTATAAACCCAGCTCCCCTAGGCCTCACACTCAGGGAAGCACTGCATATTATTATTTACCCTGGACTTACGCTAATTGGATTCACCTGCCTACAACTGCTGTTCTCAACACTACGCATTACTGCTGAGTTAAGCAACCCATAACGTCTCAATTTACGAGTTACAGTTCGTGTCTTCAATAATACATTAAGTAAAGAATCTATGTAATACGTAATGTTAATATGTGCCATGTTGTATTATGAATGAATGAAAAGTGACCCACTCGGTAAATTTCCAGTTCAAACACGAAATTACGTGTCTTAGGGGTCCCACCCAAATATCCGAAAAATCTGATAATCCGAAGTATTCTCAGTCCACTGCCATTCGGATTAATGGACTTTTACTGTGTATGGATATCTCATTTATTATACTGAATTATACACCACTATATTCTTTTCTTAAATATATGTTGGTCACTCTCATCTTGTCAGGACCTACTTGCCTAGCCCCAGCCTCCTACGCTCCTCATGGAGCAACACCAGATTGGATGAATGGATAGATGTACTATATGAATTATACACCATCATATTACACCATTATACTTTCATTTTATATACTGAATTATACACCAACATATTTTCATTAAATATATATGGATTTAGTACACTAAATTATACACTATTATATTCCTTCATTTAATATACTGAATTATACACTAATATTTTCATTTTATATATTGCATTATACACCACTAATGTTCTTCTCTTCTTTCCAAAAATATATGTTAGTGGAGATGGATGCATATTTCATCTTTTATCTATCTATCTTTTACTTATGGGATTTTTTTGGATGGAGGATTGCGACGGATAGTAATAATATCCTGTTTGATGCCTTACTGTATTACTGTACTGTATCATTACTGTATTGTATTATTACTGTACTGTATCATTACTGTATTTTATGCTTGTTATTGTATTACTATACTGTATAATTATTGTATTTTATGTTTAGTTTTCGTCTTTTACTCATGGGAAGTTTTACAAGAGGGTTGAGATGGATAGTAATACAATATCCGGTTCAACGCCTTGCTGTATTACTGTACCGTATCATTACTGTATTGTATTTTATCCTTACTTTCCATCTTTTACTCATGTGTATTTTTTGGACAGAGGGTTGAGATGGATAGTAATACAATATACAGTCTGACGCCTTACTGTATTACTGTACTGTATCATTACTGTATTCTAACACTGCTGTATTGTATCACTACTTTATGCATACTTCTCATCTTTACTCATGGTTAAGTTTTTACGACAGAGGGTAGAGATGGATAGTAATACAATATCCAGTTCAACACCTTACTGTATTACTTTACTGTATCGTTACTGTATTGTATTTTATGCTTATTAAACTATTACTGTCTATCTATCTATAGCCTGACGCCCTAATCCCGCAAAGGGTGGCCACAGACAAAACGCCTCCAAGTCACTCTGTTACCCACCATTTGACTACCCTCCCCCACCTCACTCCCCCCTCCCTCATATACCTTTCAACGCCATTCCTCCACCTCATCCTCAGTCTTCCCCTCCCTCCACTTCACCTACATACACCCTCTTAGTCAGTCTTTCATTCTCCATTCTCTCCACGTGTCCAAACCACCTCAGTGTATTCCATCCCTCCACCTCATCCTTGGTCTCCCCCTCCCTCCACTTCACCTAAATACACCCTCTTAGTCAGTCTTTCATTTTCATTTCTCTCCATACCGTTACTGTATTGTATTTTATGCTTATTTTTCATCTTTTACTCATGGGTAAGTTTTTATGACAGAGGGTTGACATGGATAGTAATACAATATCCGATTCAACGCCTGATGATGATCCGATGGGGGGTAATGGGTAATATTCAGGATTGGGGTTCGCTGTATTAGGCACGATAATTGGAATTTCGCTGTATTATGGAAGTTCTCAAGGTTTAAATTTTATACATGGAGTAAAAATATAATAATAATTTTTCCTCACCATTCATACAGCCAGCTTGATCTCTTGTCAATTCCCTAGCCTCACCGACTTCCAAACCTCTCTTCCTCAGACACTCATCCACCATATCCCTCCACCTTCTCCTTGGCCTACCTCTCTTCCTCACACACTCATCCACCATATTCCTCCACCTTCTCCTTGGCCTACCTCGCCTCCTCACACACTCATCCACCATATCCCTCCACCTTCCCCTTGGCCTACCTCTCTTCCTCACACACTCATTCACCATATTCTTCCACCTTCCCCTTGGTCTACCTCTCTTCCTCACACACTCATCCACCATATCCCTCCACCTTCTCCTTGGCCTACCTTTCTTCCTCACACACTCATCCACCATATCCCTCCACCTTCTCCTTGGTCTACCTCTCTTCCTCACACATTCATCCACCATATCCCTCCATCTTCTCCTTGGCCTACCTTGCCTCCTCACACACTCATCCACCATATCCCTCCACCTACTCCTTGGCCTACCTCGCCTCCTCCATCCTTCAATTTCGCTCAGATATACCTTTTTCACCACTCTATTGTTATCCATTCTCACCACATTACCATACCATCTCGGTACACTCTCTTCGATTCTGGAGTCCACCGACTTCCTCACTCCACATCTTTCACAAAGCACATTATTTCGTATCCTATCCACCCGCTGTACTCCACAGACATTCCTTATATATCCTATCCGCTATCTGTACTCCACATACATTCCACATACCGTATTTCGCGGCATATAAGACGCACTTTTTTGTCTCAAAGTTACCTTAAAATATTCCCGTGCGTCCTGCACGTTAGACTAAGGCAGGTTAGTTAGGCTTCACTGAGAAGAAACTCTTATAAAGATGATCATCTCAATGCTTAGCAACCACAGGTGTTTTCTACAGTATGTAGACTTGATTTTATTTTTAAAAATAATATACACTAGTGTGTATATGCAGCAGATTTAAGAAACACCCGAGATCAGAAACACATAAAACTTTCGCGGGTTTGTTTAAAGCTCAACTGGCTAACATCGTGAAGATATTTAGCGGTTTAGCAATTTAACAGTTTAGCATCCGCACTATTCCAGCAAGCTAACGTACATGATCACTGGTGAACTGTCTGCTAACCTTCTGAAAGGCAATCATGACCACTTTGCTTGCCATCCATTCACTAACGAGCAAAGCAATCATACTGGAGAGATGCTGGCTAGTGAAACTGCCAAGTCATCAAAACAGACTTTCGTCACGTATGGAAATACAGTAACCCAAATTAGGTCAGTTACTTTTGTGACATTTTGTGAGTGTATATATGCAGCAGATATTAAAACACGCAAGTTCAAAAACACAAAGCATTCACGGTTTGTTTTCAGCTCAACTGGCCAATACCGTCAAGGGGTTTAGCGGTTTAGCAACTTAGCAGTTTAGTGTCTAGCGTACACCCTACTCTAGCAAGCTAACGTGCTCACTGGTGAACTGTCTGCTAACCTTCTGAAAGGCAATCATGACCACTTTGCTTGCCATCCATTCACTAACTAGCAAAGCAATCATGCTGGAGAGATGCTGGCTAGTGAAACTGCCAAGTCATCAAAATAGACTTTCGTCACGTATGGAAATTCAGTAACCCTAATTAGGTCAGTTACTTTTGTGATATTTTGTGAGTGTATATATGCAGCAGATATTAAAACATGCAAGTTCAAGAACACAAAGCATTCACGGGATTGTTTTCAGCTCAACTGGCCAATACCGTCAAGGGGTTTAGCAACTTAGCAGTTTAGTGTCTAGCGTACACCCTACTCTAGCAAGCTAACGAAGTTACAGCTTCACTTTTTCAGCTAAGTGAAGTACTTTAGCAATGTCTATGCAACTCAGGGCACACCCAATTACAGTATTTTGTTATGAAAATAGGATAAAATTCACTGAGTAGCATAACTGATGCAATATCTGAAATAGCAGTGCCTGACGGGCATTCATATCAGCGTCCGCCATTTCTGCTGTATTCTTAGCAGACGAAGCGATCAGAATGATTGACAACGTTCACTCTCTGCATCTCTGCTGCCTAAGCAAAGCTCTCATGATCGGCAATGGGGATCATTTAGGCCGTAACGTCCAAATTTGTTAGGTTAGGTTAGGTTGTAAAATCGTTTGCCATTTTGGACGTTACGGCCGAAACGACCAGAATCTTAAGGTGTAGGTGAGAGTTTGGTGTGGGTGTAGTTAAGGAAGTAGAAGTGGGAAGAGTCAGGCTAGGGAACTGATAATCCGCTTATTATAATCCCTTCAGCCCAGCAATGTATTTTATAGGGTAGTTTATTCATGCTCGCCATATGATTTTATTCAGTTCAGGAAACATGTACTGAGGAGGTTAATGTGGGCTGTATCAAATGCCCCAAGTCTGAATATCGCCTGTGCTCAGTTAAAACGATTGCCAAGTTAAAATCGTATGAAGTGTGGTATAAGCAATTCAATGGATGGTACTGAGGACCATTTACTGTATGAAAGTGACAGTGAAACAGTGATGATGACTGAGGTGATGACTTCCAGTGATGCTTCAGGACTCGGGGGAAGTAGTGATGAATTCTCAGGATTTGAAGACGAGTGAAATTTTCACCATGTCAGTAATATGAAGTGAATATAGGTTTTAGGTGATCATGACAGATGCAACCATGGAAAATTTAGGATCAATGGTGCTGTACACCTTTAGTCTTGCACTGACGATGTTTGGATGAATAAATTGTTTGAGATGTTTCATGTCCTTAAGTGATGATATTTATATTGAACAACCAAATACATTTTGATGTTTTTGGGATATAATAAAGCCACTGGGTACTCCAAAACGGACTGATGTAAATGTTTCAGAGGTGAGCGAATGTTGCATGTGGTGTGTACATGTGTGCGTGTGTGTGTGTGTGTACCATAGCGACTAGGAGGCAGCAGTGTTAAGACCAAAAATGGATGTTTTCACAGTACTCGAATGTTTTGAGATGGATGTCTGTTTTTAGCAAATTCTGGTAAGAGAAATATGCATTTTTAATTGTTGATGCTGCAAGGAAAACAGCTGACAGTAAGGGAGTGATACTGGGAGAAGAGGGTTGAGCCAGTTGTCTAGCGCTTGGGATGCAGCAGTGTTGCTAAGAGATAGTTTCACCATTCTCGACATGTTTTGAGATGAATGTCTGTTTTTAGTAAATTGTGATCAGTGAAGAACGTATTTTTAACTGTTGATGCTGCAAGGGAAACATCGCTGACAGTGAGGAAGTGATACTGAGAGGAAGGGGTAGAGACTGCTGTCTAGCGACTGGGAGGCAGCAGTGTTACTAAGGTGTAACAATGGATGTTTTCACCATAGTATGTTTTGAAATGAATGTTTATAGTAAATTATGATCAGTGAAGCATACATTTTTAATTGTTGATGCTGCAAGGCAAACATAGCTGACAGTGAAGGAGTGATACTGAGAGAAGAGATTAAAAACAGCTGTCTATCCTGTTCCCAAGCAGCCTTGCTATATTGAACTTTGGTTGTAAAACATTGTAATTTGATGTATTTACAAGTGCTACCTTTTTATATTATTTGTGGAGGTAATTACAGGTTAGTTAGAGTGCATGATTAATGATGGTAGTCGTCTGATATTGTGCTTGAGTCAAGGCAATGTGAGGAAATTCCGTAACAGGTGTGGAATATGACGGGGTTCTTTTAGGATAAATGAACTGATGTGAACATTCATTGTATTTTATGTTTTCGTCAGTGAATGAAAGAATAGAGTTTACTGACTTCATTTGTGGTTTTAAATTCATAAAATATTAAAAACAGTGTTTAGATCAGTTTACTGATACATTTTTATCAACAAAGTTGAGATGGCCTCGTGGTTTGAAGTCACGTTTTGTTAAGATGGGGTTTTGTTTTCTCTTTTCCTGTATCATTCTTTGTACATAAAAGAAGAAACTAAAGGATGATGAGCAGTACTGAATAGATTCTGAAAGGTGAGTGTTGTATCTAAGTGATAGTGGCTCATATCAGTCACGTTTTGTCAAGAAGGGGTATTGTTTTCTTTTCCTGTACCATTCTTTGTATATAAAAAAAGAAACCAAAGGCTGATGATCAGTAATGAATAGATTCTGAAAGGTGAGTGTGTATCTGTGTGGTAATGGCTCTTATCAAGAAACCTTACTGCAGTCTTGGTTGGGGCAAACTTTTTCACATAACTGCCCTGCCAGAATTAGGGTGCGTCTTTCACAATGCTGCGTCTTACATGCCGCGAAATACAGTATATCCTATCCACCGTCTGTACTCCACATACATTCCTCAGCAGTCCCATCTCCACTGCTCTTACTCTTGATTTTTCATTTTCATGCCACACCATAGTCTCTCATCCATATGCTGAAGTTGGCACTAACACTCCCTCATGTAAGCCTTGTGCAGCTGCAACACTCAAGCCTCCGTTTCTTATCAAGGCCTTCATTACACCAGCTACTTTCCTTCCTTGTGTCACTCTACTTTCAACTTCTTTTGCACATTTTCCTCTCTTTTCTATCACTGTACCCAGGTATCTGAACTCTCACCAAGTCCAGTCTCTCTACATTCACTGTAACATCACACTGGGAGTCACCTTCTCTCAATAACCATCACTTTCCTCTTTTCTACATTTACTCTCAAGGCACGACGCTCACAGACATCAACGTAACTCTGCACTAGCCTACCAAGTTCCTGTCCGGTACTTGCAAGCAGTACTGCATCATCAACATACAACAAATTTGAGATATTCCATCCATCACCATTCTTTACCAACGCCATCCCTCTCTCCATTACTCGTGTTTTTATTTCTCTCATCACCCCATCCATATATATATTGAACAACCATGGGGACATCACACAACCTTGTCGCACGCCCACACCAATCCTGAACCATTCACTTAGATGCCCATTAACCCTTACACATGCTTCGCTATCATCATAAAAACACTTGACGGCACCTAGCGGCTTACCATCTACACCGTACATGTGCAAAACTATCCGCAATCCTTCTGTCTACTTTGTCATGCTTTTTCCGTACATGCGCAAAACTTTCCGCAGTCCTTCTGTCTACTTTGTCATATGCTTTTTCCAGACTCATGAATGCCATAAACACCTTATGGTCCTTCTCACAAGCCTTCTCTGCTATTGGTCTCACTGCAAATATTTTATCCACACATCCTCTGCCACTGCTAAAGCCACCCTCTTCATCACTCACTAGGACTTCTGATATCTCTCTTACTTTATAATAATTCTTCCATATACCTTCCCTACCACACTCAATGCAATAATAATAATAACAATAATAGCAATAACAATGACAACAGTAATAATAACATTAGTCACATTGATAGCAATAATAATAATAGTGACAATAATAGTAGTAGTAATAATAATAACACTAACAGTAATAATAATAATATCAATAAGAATAATGATCATACAAATATAAATCATCATCTGGACCTCCTTTCCCACCTTAGGGCAGGGTGAGGAGTAGCATCACTGAACCTGCAATACTTACTACAGTAGTCCCTTACGTTTAGTGTGTTTAAGTAAGCAATTTTTGCGTTTAGTGATATTTTATAAAACGTAACAATTCCAGGCATTTTGCGATTGTCTTACACGTTTTGTCGATCTATCTATCTATCTATCAATTGCCAGACGCCTTAATCCCTTATACGGGGTGGCCACAAACAAATAGCCTCCACATCACAATCCCCCGCCAATTCACTGCCCTGCTCCCAGTTCACATCCCCCCCTCTCTCATATACCTCTCCACTCCATCTCATCCTTGGCCTTCCCCTCCCTCTCTGCCCCTCCACCTCACTCACATACACTCTCCTCGTCAGTCTCTCATATACCTCTCCACTCCATCCCTCCATCTCATCCTTGGCCTTCCTCTCCCTCTCTCCCCCTCCGCCTTACTCACATACGCTCCCCTCGTTAGTCTCTCATATACCTGTCCACTCCATCCCTCCATCTCATCCTTGGCCTTCCCCTCCCTCTCCCCCCCTCCACCTCACTCACATACTCTCTCCTCATCAATCTCTCACTTGGACATTTAGTGATTGTCTTACGCGTTTGGTGATAGGCTAGATAAGGTACCAATCCCACGCTTTTAGTGACTGTCTTACATGTTTAGTGACAGGTTATAAAGGTACCAAGCCCACGCACATAGTGATTGTCTTACGCATTTAGTGATAGGCTAGAAAAGGTACGAATCCTGTGCGTTTGGTGATAGGTCAGAAAAGGTACGAATCACGCGCATATAGTGATTGTCTTACGCAATGTGGGGCGTGTAATGCCTAACCCGTCCACCATCAGACCACCTTTTTCTTCTTTTTCTTTAATGCCATATATACACTTCACTTTTCGAAATTTCGCATTTAGTGGTGGTTTTCCCAGACGAATTAAATTATGCAACAGGGACCACTGTATCAATATTACTTTTACTACACATACTGCTATAACATACACCAATATCACTATCTATCTATCTATCTATTGCCAGACGCCATAATCTCGTAAGGGGTGGCCATTTGACTTTGAGTTATTTGTTTTACGGGGAGGGGCACTAACCCTCCACCAACCCACTTGTTGACACGTAGGGAGCACATATGGTTTGGTTATATGGTTACCACCCAGCGTTGTAAATGGTTTCTAGTATTTAGTGGTGGTTTTGCCAGACTAATTAATTCGCTAAACAAGAGGGACCACTGTATATATATTACGTCTACTACACATACAGCAATAACATACATCAAATATCACAATCAACATAATATCCATTAATAAAGACAAGGGTACAATGTGAGGGTATGCGCGTCCAACAGGGTTCTCATGCCAAACTACAAAGTGCCAGAAAACGCGTTCAGAGTTCACCAATCTTCACGCGACCATATCATCGTTATCAGTTAAGCTAGAACCTTCAATTCTTTTTAATTGAATGGGTTCTCGTACACTCACAGAGGATAGGTGAAGGGTTGAATCAGTCATATCCATCATAGCCCGTTTCTCTGCCCAGTGGTGCCAGAACCCCTATGGACATGAATACCCTCAAATATAAATCATTAAACACCAATAATAATACAGTAATAATAATAATAATAAACAGGAAAAATAGGCACAGATTTTAAACATTATACACAAAATACTTTGATATTAAATGCATAAGAGTATCCATTTTTTTAAAGAATAATAGTTACACATCACACAGTTCCAAAAAAATAAACACATTAATCCGAGGTTTTAAAAAAGCGAATACACTCAAACCTCGATTTTAGGGACCTCCATTTAAGGGATTTTGGATTTGAGGGACTCCATATTCTGACAAACAGACAGGACCATTCAAAAATGATACGTAACGTTTTGGTTAAACACATTAATGTTTCTTTATACAGTACCTGTAAAATAATATTCAAAATAATGTAAGTGAAACAATCATTGCATTCCATAATAATATTGTCTTTATATGTAGTAAAACAATGGACATTTTCAAGTAAGGGACATTTTCAAGCAAGGGACACTGTCAAGCAAGGGACACTGTCAAGTAAGGGACATTTTCAAGTAAGGGACATTTTCAAGTAAGGGACAAGTTGATTCCCCATTTAGTCCCTTAAATCGAGGTTTGAGTGTAATAATACACACACACACACACACACACACACACACACACACACACACACACACACACACACCTGGGCAAGGAGGAAGTACAGAAGAAGATGAAGAAGGAAGGAGGAAGTACAGTGGAACCCCGGAATTCGTACACCTCTCTACTCGTACAACTTGGTTTTCGTACAGCTTTTTCGTCCAAAAATCGCTCCTGTTTTTGTACAGCAACCCGCTAGTCATATTGAGACGTGGTGTCATAAGTGCCATGTGCCAGTCACCCTTTGTCTTCAGCCAGCCATGCATCAGTCATACAGGCTCCATTAAACTTTGTGATAAATTATGTATTTTCATTACTAAATTGTACATAATCATGGGCCCTAAGAAGATTAGTGAGTCGGATGGAGCTAAAAGGAAAGCAGTGAGAAAAACAACTGAGCTGGAAAAAGAACTTGCTGAAAGTGAAACCAGTGTCTCCCACATTGCCTTCACTACGGTATGGCGAAATCTACTGTTTCATCCACACTGAAGAACAAAGAAGCAATAAAAGGGGCTAATGTGGTGAAAGGAGTGACTATTTTGGCTCTGAACAGGTCACCACGTATTGAAGAAATGGAGTCACGTGGAAAGACAGGCTGACAAATGAGGATATAAAGGAGCGTTGTGGTGTGGTTGTGGATGTGATAGGAAGCGTTAGGAGGAACACACTGAGGTGGTTTGGCCATGTGGAGAGGATGGAGGGTGAGAGACTGACGAGGAGAGTGTATGTGAGTCAGGTGGAAGGGGAGGCAGAGGATGAGATGGAGGGATGGAGTGGAGAGGTATATGAGACAAAGCTGTGAGCTGGGAGCTGGGCAGTGAAATGGCAGGGGACAGGGCGATGTGGAGGCGATTTGTTTGTGGCCACCCCATACGAGATTGAGGCATCTGGCAACAGACAGATAGATAGACAGGGAAATTATTGCTGGTGTGGATTAACGACAAAGAATTGGCTGGTGATACTGTGCCACATCCATCCACTTAACCCATCAGCTCTCCTCAGTACAGGTAAGAGGCAGTTCAATTATCATATCATCTACTGGGTATATATTTTGAAGATTTTATGTACGTATTAATGCAAAATACATTGTGAGAGACTGAAGTGGAGAGTGTATGTGGGTGAGGTGGAGGGGGGGTGAGGGAGGGGGAGGCCAAGGATGAGATGGAGGGATGGAGTGGAGAGGTATATGAGAGAGGGGAGTGTGAGCTGGGAGCAGGGCAGTGAAATGGCGGGGGACAGGGCGACGTGGAGGCGATTTGTTTGTGGCCCCCCCGTATGGGACTGAGGCATCTGGCAATAGATAGATAGACATTGTTTACGGGAAAAAAAATTGATTCGGTTTTTGAACAAATCACAACTCGTACAGATTCCAGGAACGAAGTGGACAAATTCCGGGATTGTACTGTATAGAGGATGAAGGTGAAGAATGAAGGAGGAAGTACAGAAGATGAACAAGGAAGAAGTGCAGGAGGAGGAGAGAAGGGAGAAGAGGATCAGGTTGCTGTGTAAAGAGAGCGTAAGTAAAAGAAGCCAACAGTATAAAAGAAGTATATACGAAAGAAGAATAAAAAGGGAGCATAAGAAACTCCCTGGCGTAAGCACTGAGTGGAGAGGACACAGGAAGTGGAGAAGTATAAGAGAGAGGGGGGGTGTGAGCTGGGAGCAGGGCAGTGAAATGGCAGGGGACAAGGTGACATGGAGGCAATTTGTTTGTGGCCACCCCTTATGGGATTAAGGCATCTGGCAATATATATATAGATAGAATAGTTATCGTTCATGGTTTCAATACAAGGTTTAATAATACCGATCCGTTAGAGGAGACAGATACCAATAATGAGGTCTAGTTAGCAATTTTAACATCGATAAGTGAGGAATGAATAGAACAAAGGGCTACAAGGTTTAATATTTCTGATCCATTAGAGGAGATGGATACCCATAATGAGGTCATTATCAAATTTTTGCATCGATAAGTGAGGGAGGAATAGAACAAAGGGCTACAAGGTTTAATATTTTTGATCCATTAGAGGAGATGGATTCCAATTATGAGGTCGTTAGCAAATTTTAGCATCGATAAGGGAAGGACGAATGCAATGGGCTTAGTGGATGTGACGAGAGGTACTGGAGGGTGTGGGAGAGTTATGGATGTGTGAGGCTGGGTATACACGTGCTCTGGGGTATATATGAGAGGTATACAGATGTTGTAAGTGTATCGTAAAGCGCCAATGGACTTACGCTCAGAATTCGAAAATATTTCGTATGTCGTGTTTTGGTGGTGGGGTAATGTAAATAGTGAAATCAACTCAGGGATTGTTTACAGTGAGTGAATACTGTATCGTGTGTGAGTTTTTATCCACACACACACACACTGAACTGACTCATACTTCTCTCCTATCCACACACACACACACACACACACACACACACACACACACACACACACACAAGAACTTTCACAAATTCACATCCATGCAGACTCTCTCTCTCTCTCCCTCACACACACACACACACACAAAACTAACCTTGATACTTCTCCGCTATCCGTCAACAAAAATTCACCACTACTATTCGCGACCCCATACCATCTTGACCCCTATGACTTGTCTTGGTGGTGGGGGGGGGGCCTTCAATAACCTCCATCTGGAATAAATTTTTGTTAAGTAGGGGGCCAGGGCTAGTCTCAAAATTTATAGTCTGTTCCCTCTAACCTGGTAAAATACATAAAAAAAAAATCAAACACCAAAACCAATAATAAAAATCTGTCACAAAATACTCTGTTCCCTCTGACCTGGTAAAATAATGAGAAAAGTTATCACCAAAATCGATCATCAAAGTCACTCAATATATTCCAAGGTCCGTTCACTTTAACCTGGCAGAATAACTACAGTACAGTCGACCCTCTGTCCTCGCGGTTCCTCTGTTTGCGGTTTTGATTCTTCGCGGTTTGTCACCAGGGAAACCAAATCACCTTTTTTGAAGTCCAGAGAAAAATGGAAACACATTCAAATCGTGCGCCACACGCTGCATACCTCCCGCAGTGCCACCCCCACATTGTTTTGAATCTCTCGCGGCAGGCTCTCTCATTCTCAGGTTCCGAGATAATTCGCCGTCAAAACATGGACGATTCCCCGTCAGAACAATTCGCACCCTGAACGATTCCCCGTCATTCTATAAATATACTTATTTTTTAATAATTAATACTTTAATAACTAATTTTCAAGGGGATCTATCAAAGTCCATGTTCATTCAATAGCGTAGGCTTTGGATATCATTTATAAGTTGCACTTTTAGCCAATAATTAACATATTTCTACTTCGCTGTAGTCGACTTTGAATTATATTCTAGCGTCACCCGTAACTGTCTCCATTAATTTTCATTGGTACTACAACATCCTTGGTATATTTTAAAACGACTCTGAAGAGGTACAAGTATATATTCATCTCAAATGACAATATCCAACGTGTTATTCTGATTGGCCATAGTGGACGCAAACCATGGGGAAAGATATGGCTGAGCCTCAACAGATGTCACGACATTTATTATAAAAACAATAAACCACCACCACTTTTAAAACTCATGTATTTAAAAGACTATTATAGTATGTAAATAAATGACGGGGAATTGTCCCGACGGCGAATTGTCTTGTTATTGTTGTGACTGCGAATTGACCTGACGGTGTTTATTGACATATACACAGGGGTTTTCTTTCATTAAAGAAGGAAATGGGGGGCTAGGGGTGTTTTTAGGGGGGCATCAATTTTACACGGATTTTCGATCTTCACGGAAGTCTCAAGCCCCTAACCCCCGCGAAGACAGAGGGTCAACTGTACTCTCATGCCAAAGGAGGACACCATAAATAATAATCCAATATATTGCTGTAATATGGCTGCATACATCCCATACGGCACCAACGGATCATAACGGCCCAAACCCCAGCAGAATACAGCTGTGACTGTCTCACCTGGTTCAACACGGTTCCCAAACCCGGAACAGTGACGTGGTTGTGATGCTGTCCAGTAAAATATTGACATCTGGCACTGTGATGAGCCAGTGGGGCTGCTTTTGTCTCACCAGAGCATCGTGGACACACTTACCATGTGCTGCACTCAGCGTTTGCTCCTGAGTTACTGCCTCAGCATTTGCTCCTAGGTTATTGCCTCCGCTTATGTAACCATGCCTAGGAAACCGTCTGCTAACCCCCTGAAGTGCTGCCATCTACCTCAGGCTACTAAGCTGCAGATAACTGAACTCCTAAGCTGGTGATAACAAGCTCAGAAACACACACTTTCAAGGTGAGGAAATTTGTGTTGGTGCCAAAACAGGTCCAGGTTGATGTTTTTAAGGGCACTTATCTAAGATTTTGAGAATTTTAATTTTTTCCCAAAGGTCTTGTGTTGGTCAAAGACGTTTTTCGTCCTAGATGGGACCCTCAGGCGACAATATTACTGTCTTGGACGCGAGGGTACTGTACAGTCCTGTACTGTATGTAATTTCCTCATCATTTTGCTAAACTCTCTTCACTCTAAATTGGTCTAAAACTGCCAAGGTTAGGTTAGGTTAGTGCTATACACCAAGCCCTCATCTTCTACCAATTGTTATTTGACAATTCACTGTTTTGACATAAGTCTATGCCTTCATTCATTGTTAACCCAGCCATTTTGACGATTCAAATCTCGTGCCGCCAGACACACCGGCTGAGCTAGTCTTCCTGCACTCCGCCCTGCTGATCGGTTGCCTCTTCATCGGTCTGTATCTCTTTTTGGCCACATTGAATACTATAGCACATGGCTCAACCCAAGACCCCTACTACTAACAAGGTCAATCGCAGTCCAACCTGAGTGAGTGTTCTGCCGTCGCATGGTTGGGTGACAACTGCGCCAATGATTAACCCCTAAAACGCGGGGCGACGCATTTGCGACGCTCGCCGAAAAGGACATAACGGCGGAGCGTCGCGTTTACGATTCGAGTTAATTTTGAATAAACGCGGGCAAGGGTGTTCCAGCTGGTATTGTCTATCAGTACCACCACCCTTTAGCTACAATTAGCATACTTTACCTTTGTACTACTGACCTCCGTTGTTGCCAAGTATCGCGTTTTTTTTCCCCCCTCCCCCCCACCACGGCCCGGCCAGCCTGGCTGTGATACATGGCAGTGCTCTGACTGCTCAGACCTGTAAATCTGCGCTCTCCTCTCACAAGCAGTTTATGCTAATAGGAAACGCTTGTTTCCCCAGTTGTAACACTAGCTTTTTTTTGCATGGTTTGCCCGTTTAGCGTCAGTTTACCAAAGACTTTCAAAGTGACATTATGGCGAGTTCTAGCTCTTCCGAGTCAGAGCAAGCGGCCGACAGGAACGAGAATAAAGTGACGGGTGTAAAGCAGAATAAAAAGCGCGCTGCGGTGATCTTTTGGGAAGTATATAATTGAAAATAATGTAGTATATGTGTTTTTAGCTGTGAAAATGGAAATGTTTGTTGAGTGACGGGAAGACCGCCGCCACGCTGCATGTCGGCCGTACGCTTCATTGATTTTAGCCTTATTTTCAGTGCTTATTGTACAAATACAGATTCCAAACTACCTGTACGTTGTAGTATAAAGTTTACTGTGACAGAATGAGGCTGTGGTAGAGGGGAAACCGGGTTGCTGGCGGTGTGACAGTGAAAATTTTGTTACCCAACTTTGCAAGTCTCCACAAGTCCTTGGGTAGTCCACGAAGGCTCAACACCTGTCTCTGGAGAAAGCTGAATGTAAGTACTATCTGCCATACCAAGTATAATGTTCTAGGGTTAATCTCTAATTTTTGGCTAATATTTTCCTACAGGTACTCAGACAGCGATCGAACGCCGCCACCCGGGAGGGGTCAGCTGTCGATGGCCGCACATTAGGGGTTAACGAATGCTGGCCTACTGCTTTGCTTGCACTAGGCCCTCACGCACCATAAGTTTTACAGAAGTGTGTGTGACATGATCGGAGAAAATGCCACGAGGGCAGGTTGGACTCACTCACAAAGGAAAACATTCCCACGTATTTTATTTGCCCTAGAAATTGGCTATAATGATATAAATTGTATACCATCATCTTCCCTGATGTTTATATTATACAATAAGCTAATAAAAAAACACAAAATTGATGAATAAGAGTACTGTGAAAGTACCAAAATGAGGTGAGAATACTGTTGTTCAACAATGAAAATCACTGCCCAACACTGTAGCTCAAAACTTTGCCTGCATAATGCAAGAGCTAAGTATATGTCTAGGAGAATTTCACAAGCTTTCACGTGGTGTTGTTGGGATTCTGATATGACTAATACTTTTTGCATCAAACCCCAAAAATTGCACATGCCCCACCTCCCCCCTGAACTAAAAACCGAGAGACTGGCAACTATTTGAGTGTTGGCCTGGCAATACACACCCTTCCCTATGATGCACTAAATATTGACATTTCATGCTAAACCGTAAGTTTTGGTTAATATTTTGGTCCAGAAAAGCCTAATCATCATCCCTTCAGACCGCCACTGCAAGTACATCATTGGTTCCTCTTCAGACTAACACCGTTTTGACTCGTACCGAGTCACGGTGTGCGAGAGGTTAATATATGTATTACGGTACTATAATAATTTCCCTTAACAACTTAGGCCTACAAAAACAACAGCTTAAATCCCTGTGTCACTTTCATTCATATTATCCGGTATTTTTCCATCGTTATTAAATATTTTTTGAGTTACGAAGGTGGTCAGGAACTTGCCTATCTATCTTTTGCCAGATGCCTTCATTCCGTAAGGGGTGGCCACAATCAAATCACCTCCATGTCGCCCTGTCCCCCGCCACATCATTGCCCTGCTCCCAGCTCACACCCCCCTCTCTCATTTACCTCTCCACTCCATCCCTCCATTTCATCCTTGGCCTCCCCCTCCCTCACATACTCTCTCCTCATCAGTCTCTCATATACCTCTCCACTCCATCCCTCCATCTCATTCTTGGACTCCCCCTCCCTCTACCCCCCTCCACCTCACTTACATACACTCTCCTCATCAGTCTCTCACTCTCCATCCTCTCCACATGGCCAAAACTAACCCCCCTATTTCTTAACAATCTTATGGGAAAAATATTCACTCTAACTTGGCCTAAAAATGCCATCTCTTCAACTTGAGTGCTAAGCTGTGATAACAGATTAACACTAGAATATTAGATGCTAGTCACAAAGAAGTGCTATGAAGACAGAATTAAATTTTAAGCTTCTTACAAAGAAGTGCTATAAAGATGGAGAATAGATTAACACTAGAGTATTATGCTAGTCACAAGGAAGTGTGGAGCGTAACCCTTGACTAAAACGTTGTCGTGTTTGGTTAGATATACGCAGATCAAAACACAGTATGGATATACGATCGTTTTAGCCAGTTTTTCAGTACTACCGACATAGAATTAGGGTCGACGCAGCCTACAGTTACGACAAAAGATCCTGGCAATGTTTTCGTACGAGTGGGTCTCGAATTGTCAGCATTGAGTGTAAACTTTAACTAAAATGTTTTGTTTGGTTACGTATACGTATCTCATGATGGGATGGAGAGCGAGAGACTGACTAGAAGAGAGTATGAGTGAGGTGGAGGCAGGGAGTGGGAGGGGGAGGCTGAGGCTGAGGTGGAGGGATGGAGTTGAGAGGTATATGAGGGAGGGGGAGTGAGTTGGGGGGAGGGTAGTCAAATGGTGGGTGACAGAGCAACTTGGAGGCATTTTGTCTGTGGCCACCCTTTGCGGGATTAAGGCATCGGGCTATAGATTGATGGATTAGGTACACGTGTGTCAAAACTATCTATCTATTGCCAGATGCCTTAACCTCTAAACCGCGGGCTTGTTTTGCTTTGACTTGCATGTCCCACGGGCATATTCGCGCTCCGACAGACTCTCTAAAAATATTTGCCAAAAATCAGTTATTAGTCCTAGAATATTAATATTACATAATGGTATGCATATGGCACATACCTTCAGCTTTCTCTTGGGATGTTTGTTGAGCCTTTGTCGAGTACCGTAGGACTTGTGGAGACCTCTGAAGTTGGGTAACAAAGTCTCCACTTTACACTTCCCCACAACCCGTAATATGATTACCACAGCCTGATATTATCACTAGAAACACTATTCTATGATTCTCAAATAGTTTGGAATCCATACTCCAAAAAAAAAACCACTGTGAAAGAAATGAAAATTACAAGCGCGTATGACCTTCCCACATCCAATCGTTCTCCGCTGGTTTTCTGTCATTTATTATTCATAAAAACACCCACAGTTTATATTTCTATTATTATATAACACTTATATATATCTACAGTCTTTATCCATAAGTTTCCTTCAGTAATAAAAGTTTATTGTCACTGTAGGCATTCAATTTCTCTTTCAGTGAAATATGTAGCATTCACTTTCTTGTCCTGTATAATAGCGTTGAGAGTGAATCTGTCACTTTCACCTTCACTTTCATAACTCATAGTATTCATACATGCTAGAGTGAAACTTTCACTTTCATTACTCCTAGTATATATACTCGTATTCTTATGTTACTACTCATTTACATTTCTATTTACATTCTCTATTTTATTTACATTATTTACATTTCTATTTTATTTACACTGTTAGGCACTGTCACTTGCAGTAAACTTATAAAACTATTTTCCACTGTTCACTTATTCATTGCTTTCACTTGCTGTTTACACATTATTTACATTTCCACTACTCACCAGAAAGATCGTAGTAACTCTCTATCATTTTCATTGACAAATTTGCCAGTTCACGTTCCACAAGTCACTTATCCCTTTACCTCTTTCCACACGAGGTTTAGTAGGGGGTAGAGGTCACAGGGCCCTTTGCATGGGGCTAAAAAGGGGCAGCATTTGACAGGCACAAATCCGACGTGCTTTCGCCTTGAAATACAACAATAAACTGAATACAGTGTGTGGTGGCCTGCCTAGGGGAAGTGCAGTCCTGCCAATCTCAGCCTGGTGACAGCTGCTAATATATACACTATGAAATGATTGGCAGGGAATCTAGACAATACATAATAAATTAGGTAGTCCAGGTGAATGTAAATATCACTTTGGCTTCTCCCTTCCCTCCTTATATATATTTTTATTACAAGAACAGATTATACGGCATATTTCAAGGGGAAATAAACAGCGAAAATTAGCGAACGAGTGCACATGAGGTGTTGTCAGGTGATAATTAGCCAATTCCAGGTGTATGGCACTATCACTTATTTCTTTTTTGTATATATTACTTGGTATAAGAATAGGGCATAGGGCTTATTTCAATGGATGAAATCAGTGGAAAATTCCACAGAAGATTTACTTAGCGTAGCACGGCCGGGCAGGCAAGAGGAGAGGGTAATGGAGGGGAGTCAAGAACGGTGAGAAATGGCAAAATTGTCAACAATGGATGGGAGTACAGATGAGATTAGGAGTGCTGACTAGTGTTGGACATTGGCAGTACTGATAGAAGATACAAGCCACTACTTGAAAGCCTGGGTGAATTCAAAATAACACAGAATCACAAAAGTGACACCCCGTGGTATGATCCCTTGCTTACATGCGTCAAGAAAGTGACACCCCGCGGTTAAGGGGTTAATCCCGTATGGGGTGGCCACAAACAAATCGCCTCCATCTCGCTCAGTCCCACACCGTATCACTATAGATAGATAGGATGGGTATACACATCTCAAAATTATCTATCGCCAGACGCCTTAATCCCATATGGGGTGGCCACAAACAAGTCGCCTCCATGTCGCCCTGTCCTCCAAAATATCACTGCCCTGTGTCTCAAAGTATAGCATGAAAACACAATAATTTTAGCAAGTTTCCCCACACTAACGACAAAGGTTGAGGGTCGACGCAGCCTAGGGGTTAAGAGGAACCCTGCTGATTAAATTCATAGTTTGTTTTCCGGCATAATGAAAGAAGTGTAAACATCCTCAAAGGTCAGTTTTTTTAATTTCCCAAGTCGAGGTCATATATATATTTTTTCACACTGGGAAGAAGAACCCAAAGCCCAAGAGCCCAGAAACTATTCCAAGAAAGAAACAAAAACAATTCAAAAGAGAGCCAAATTCAAGATCCTATCATTTCGAGATGCCTGGACACACTGCGTTTGAAAGACTGGAGGTCACAGGCAGTAGGAAATACAGACAGAGGGAGACAGTTCCAGAGTTGACCTGTTGCATAAATGAAGGACTAGAAGTAATAGTTAACTCTTGCATTAGAGAGTTGGACAGAAAAGGGATGAGAGTTTGTTGCTAGACGGGTGCTACATGCCCGTCGTAGAGGTGGAGAGATGCTAGCAGACAGTTCAGAGGAGCAGTGACCATTGAAGTAGCGACAGGAGAGAGATAAAGATGCAACAGTGTGGCGAAGAAACAGAGGTTGAAGGGATGCAAGCAGACAGTTCAGAGGAGAAGTGACTGTTGAAGTAGCAACAGAAGAGAGATAAAGATGCAACAGTGTGGCAAACAGACAGAGGTTGAAGGGATGCAAGCAGACAGTTCAGAGGAGCAGTGACCATTGAAGTAGCGACAGAAAAGAGATAAAGATGCAACAGTGCAGAGAAGAGACAGAGGTTGAAGGGATGCAAGCAGACAGTTCAGAGGAGCAGTGACCATTGAAGTAGCGATAAAAGAGATAGAAAGATGCAACACTGCGGCGAAGAGACAAACGTCAAATTGTTACGCTAGGTGAGGTCAGTGTAAGTCTATTGAAGTTAGGTTTATAATGTAATTCAAGAAATTTGGATTTTCTTCCATATCTAACTTCAGGGATTTTTTTTTTTCATTTTCTTGTTTTCATTCCATATCTCCAAGCAATTTTTGATGTATTTTATTGATTTTATTCCCTCATTTTTTTTTTAATTCCCTATCTAACTTCATGGATTTTTTTAAAATCTACCGGTAGTTCCTTAATTTTATTCCATATATCAAGTTAGTCTTATGTATTTTATTGATTTTATTTCCTATCTTTTTTTGTTTTGATTTTCTTCCTTATTTAATTTCATGCATTTTTTTTTTTTCATTTCCTTGTTTTCGTTCCATATCTCCAAACAATTTTTGATCCATTTTACTGATTTTATTTCCTATCTTCAGGCAATTTCTTTTTTACTTTGATTTTCTTCCTTATCTAACTCCATGGATTTCTTTTCTATTTCCTTGACTTTATTCAATATATCAAGCAATTTATTCTATTTTATTGAATTCATTCCCTACCTTCAGGCAATTTATTTTAATGTATTTTATTGACTTTAATCCCTATCTGACTCCATGGATTTCTTTTCTATTTCCTTGACTTTATTCCATATCTCTTCAGGTAATTAATTCTGATGTATTTTATTGATTTATATGACTTCAGACCATTTTAATGTATTTCATGATTTGATTTCCTATCTGACTTCACGCAACCTTTTTCCAATCAATTACCTTTCGATAATTCCATATATTACTTCAGGGGAGGTATTAATATCGATTTCCTTTAGTCAGTGTCTGACTGGCGATTTTTTTTCAATTTTGATTTTATTTCCAAACTCATTTCACCTCCCCATAGGTGGCAGGAGTCAGTTGTAAAAATATTAAGTTCCAAAATCATTCAAAACACGTAAAAAAAAAATCGTTAAATGTAAATAAAATGGTAAAATGAGTGGGAAAAAAAAAGTGGAAAATTAGGCCATGTTGTTGTCCCCACTTCCTACCTACCACTTCCCTCCTTTCTTCCCTATTCTCCCTCCCTCCTCTCTCTCATTCCTCCATCTTCCCTCCTTTCTCTCCCCCTTCCATCTCTATATAATCTACGAATCATAGAAATTCCCTATATATACGTAAAATATCCCAAATAAACTTGCTATCGTGAATATTTGCAATTTTCCTCTAGCCCTACCCTGACCCACTCCGTCCACCCCCAACCCTCTCTTTCCTCCATTCATCTCTCCTCTCCCTCTCATTTTTCCCTCCCCCTCTCTATCACCAAAAACTCCTGAAATCCCCAAAATTCGCTATATATATATATATATATACCTAAAATATCGGAAAAATACTTACCATCGCGATCATTTGTGATTTTCTCCGCCCGTCATTTCAACCACTCACTGCCTAAACATACTGATGCGACAAGATGGCGTAGTAAATCCGGGTCTTCTAGAACGTACTAAATTCTTTCCTTTTACGTTCTGGGATTTATAGTATTACTTCAAACTGTATATACCGAATGAAAATTGCAGAAAATAATTTATCTATAAGCGTTGGGAAGAATTAATTCGATTATGTACCTATTTTTATACGATTGCCAATGGTTCCAACTACACAGAACAAACGTTTTGAATATTCAGGAAAATTCTTTCATATCACCTTCAAAATTACATCATTTCCCAATGATATTTTAATTCCCAAACTATATCAGCACAGTGAGATTAATAATTGACGTTCTATATATATATTATTATGAAATTCCGCCATTAGAGAAAACGACTTCGCTTGTTATTTAAGGGAGAATTGAAGTATATTCTCCTTCCCCTCCCCGCCTTCAAATTAATCCTTCTAATACCGTCTAACACCTTATCCTAAGCGATTTATTTTGCTTACTCTACTTTACTGTCCTCTTCTGTTATCTCATCCCTTCCAGTACCACCTGAAACATTTTCCTAAGCTATTTATTTTGCCTGTTACACCTTACTGTCCTGTTTTGTTAAATATATCCTTCCAGAGTTGTCCAACCCTTTCCTAAGCGATTTATTTTGCTCATTACACCTTGCTGTCCTGTTATGTAATCCTTATTGGCTAACACCATTCCGTAAGCGATTTATTTGGCTTGTCACAACTTACTCCCGTTCCGTAAATCCTTCCAACATCGCTTGTAATTCGGAAAACAAATGAATCAGTGATGGATCCACGTTAAAAAGCTTTTTATAAAACTAGATGGTATTCTTGTGAGGTTAGGAAGCTTACTAACACCTCTCCCTTACCGATTTATTTCCGATTCTGCTCCATTACTCCAAAGACCTCTTCCTTACTGATTTATTTTGATTCTATTCCAAGCATTTTAAACTGGACTGAATTCTAGTGTCAATATGAACCTTAAACACCTTATCGATTTATTTCAGATACTGCTTTTATTATACTTGTGCAATTAGGAAGCTTACTAACACCTCTTCCTCAGAATTATTTCCGATTCTGCTCCGTTACTATATTCTTGACTAACACCTCTTCCTAAGCGATTTATTTTGACTGCCAAGCATCTTATAAAACTAAACGGAATTTTACTGTCAATATGAACCCTAACACCTCTTCCTTAGCGCTTTATATCAGATTATGCTGATACTTGATTCTAGTGTGGTTAGGAAGCTTACTAACACCTTTTCCTTTGTGATTTATTTCCGATTCTGCTGTTACTATATTCTTGTGTGCTTAGGAAGCTTATTAACACCTCTTCCTTACCGATTTATTTCCGATTCTGCTCTATTACTATATTCTTGTAGTAGGGTAAGAAAGCTCCCTAACACCTCTTCCTAAGTGATTTATATTTGATACGGCTGGTTAATATCCTTTGTATATTATATATGCAGAGTATGGCGATATTGGAAGTATTTATGCAACAGAAGTAATGTGTAAAAAGCAAAATAAATCGCTTAGGGAAAGGCGTTAGACAACACTGGAAGGATTTATGTAACAAAGAACAGGACAGTAAGGTGTAATAAAATAAATCACTTAGGAAAAGGTGTTAGGTGATACTGGAAGGATTTATGTAACACAGAAGAGGACAGTAAGGTGTAATAAACAAAATAAATCACTTAGGAAAAGGTGTTAGGAGATACTGGAAGGATTTATGTGACAGAACAAAACAGTAATATGTATTAAGCAAAATAAATCACTTAGGAAACAGTGTTAGACAATACTGGAAGGATTTATGTAACAGAACATTACAGTACATTGCAATAGGCAAAATAAATCACTTAAGGAAATGTGTCAGGCAATATTAGGAGGATTTATATAAATGGACACTAAAGTGTAATAAGCAAAATAAATCGATTAAGAAAAGGTGTTAGGGATATTGAAAGCATTTATGTAACACAGAGGACAGTAAGGTGAAATAAACAAAATAAATCACTTAGGAAATGGTGATAGGCGATACTGGAAGGATTTATGTAAGACAGAAGACAGTAAGGTGTAATGAACAAATCACTCAGGAAAAGGTGTTTCGCGATATTTGAAGGATTTATGTAACAGAAGAGGACAGTAAGGTGTAATAAACAAAATAAATCACTTGGGAAAAGGTGTTAGGTGATACTGGAAGGATTTACGTAACAAGAGGACAGTGAGGTTTAATAAATCACTTAGGAAAAGGTGTTAGGCGATACTGGAAGGATTTATGTATCACAGAAGAGGACAGTAAGGTGTAATAAAATAAATCACTTAGGAAAAGGTGTTAGGGAGCTACCTACTTAGGAAAAGGTGTTAGGGAGCTACCTTCACCTTCTGCAGTTGAAAACACATCCAGTAACATAATACTATGGCTCTACATCCTTTCCATAGCACTTCTTCGTGACTAGCATCATATTCTAGTGTGTATCTGGTAGGTGGGGGCGCTCACCATCCACTCACTCAATGTATTGCTGCTCTCGGATGTCTGCCCTGTCCTCTCCTCCATCCTTCTTTCCTTCCATCTTCTTCTATCTTTCTTTCCTTCATTCTTTCCTCCTCCTCCTGTCTACGGGTGACTTTACACTCCCTCTTCTGTCTTTCATTCCTTCATTCTTTCCTCTTCCTTCTGCCTATGGGTGACTCTACACTGAGTGACAAGCCAGATGGTTTCCTGTACACCAGGAAACCATTTACTGCGCTGGGTGGTAACCATAGAACCAAACTTTGGCGCCTGGTGGTTTAGTGGGTAATTATTGTGCTCCAATAGGATTGAACCGGTGAAGGTTTATATCCAAGGGGTGGTTGGGGTTTATTACTTACGTAATGTCACTCAGGGATGAGAGGTTGGTCACTCTCATCTTAAATGTCAGGACCAACTGCCTAGCCCCGGCCTCCTACGCTCCTCATGGGGCAACGTAGGATTGGATGATGGATGGATGGATGGATCTATTGCTACACTTCTTTCCATAGCACTTCTTCGTGACTAGCATCATATTCTAGTGTTAATCTACTGCTGCATCTACCCATCTATCTATTGCCAGACGCCTTAATCCCGTACGGGGTGGCCACAGACAAATCGCCTCCATTTCACCCTGTCCCCCACCATTTCACTGCCCTGCGCCCAGTTCACACCCCCCTCTCTCATACCCCTCTCCACTCCATCCCTACATCTCATCCTTGGCCTCCCCCTCCCTCCACCTCACTCACACTCTCCTAGTTAGTCTCATACTCCACTCCATCCCGCCATCTCATCCTCGGTCTCCCCCTCCACCTCACACACACACACACACACACACACACACACACACACACACACTCTCTCTCTCTCTCTCTCTCTCTCTCTCTCTCTCTCTTTCTCCTAGTTAATCTCTACATCTCCACTCCATCCCTACTCCTAAAATCACAAAAACAATAATATAAATAATAAAAATAATAATAATAACCAGTAGTAGTAGTAGTAGTAGCAGTAGTAGTAGCAACAGCAGTAGTAGTAGTAGTAGTACTGGATGCAGTTTGTTGTCTGTGGTCAAGGGCATGAGTACCAGAAGCAGCAGTGTACGGAATGCAGGGAGAAAGGAGAGGTAGGTAGGTAGGTAAGTAGGTAACCAATACTCCCAGTCCTTCATGTATGCAACAGGTCAACTCTGGAACTGTCTCCCTCTGTCTGTAAGCCCTACTTCCTATGATTTCAAGTCTTTCAAACGCAGTGTGTCCAGGCATCTCAAAATGAATTGATCTTGAATCTGGCTCTCTTTTGTGTTGGTTTTGTTTCTTGGAAGGAACGTTAATGCGGGTTCAGCCTTTGGTTCCTTCTTCCTTGCATTAAAAAAAAAAAATCGTGAGGTGGGAGATGAGAATGGCGGTGCAGGTAACTTGGTGGACGAGGGAGTAGCGGTAGGTGGAAATGAAAGTAGTTGCAGGCTTAAACCAACTGGCAGGGAGGTCAAAGGAGATGATGGTGCTTTTCAGTGTGTCAAAAATGGTGTCATGCTAATTGTGACTTGTGGTTGGTGGTGGCGACCATCATCCACTCACGATATAGTGCTGCCTACTTCTTCCTTAGCCTTTATCATTCTTTCTCTGTGCCTGCCCTCCTCTCTTCCTATTTCTTACCATCATCCACTCGATGTAGTGCTGCCTACTTCTTCGTCAGCCTTTATCATTCTTTTTCTGTGTCTTTCCTCCTCTCTTCCTATTTCTCACCATCATCCACTCACTTGATGTAGTGCTGCCTACTTCTTCCTTAGCCTTTATCATTCTTTTTCTCTGCCTGCCCTCCTGTCTTCCAATTTCTCCCATCTTTCCTGTCACTTCTTATTGCTTTTCTTTCCTTTACAGGTGGCTTTACATTGAGTGACAAGCCAAATGGCTTCCTGTAAGCCAAGAAACCATTTACAACACTGGGTGGAAACCATTTACAACACTGGGTGGTAACCATATAACCAAACCATACGTGCTCCCTACGTGTCAACAAGTGGGTTGGTGAAGGGTTAGTGCCCCTCTCTGTAAAACAATGAACTAAGTCAAATGGCCACCCCTTACGGGATTATGGCGTCTGGCAATAGAAAGATGGACAAATGGCCACCCCTTATGGAATTATGGCGTCTGGCAATAGATAGACAGACAGCTAATTGTGACGGCATCCCGCTTCATGTATACAAATTCTTGATTGAGAAGAAAGCGGGAGAACGGCTGCATTGGAATGGCAGCTACGGCAAGGCGGGTGTGAGCAAGTATACCACATGGTCAATATGGGAAGACAACAATACAGTGAATGACTATATGTTTTTTTTATTGCGGCGAAGATGCACTTGACAGGTTGATGATGATTGGCTGAATGCAACATGTCAAAAAAATAGTTCTATCTATCTATAACCCGACGCCCTAATCCCGCAAAGGGTGGCCGCAGACAAAACGACTTCAAGTCGCTCTGTCACCCACCATTTGACTACCCTCCCCCCAACTCACCCCCCCCTCATATACTTCTCAACTCCATCCCTCCACCTCATCCTCGATCTACCCCTCCCTCTCCCTTCTTCCACCTCACCTACATACACCCTCTTAGTCAGTCTTCTCCATTCTCTCCACATGTCCAAACCACCTCAGTGTATTTCTCCTAATCTTCTCAATAGTTACTAACCCAAATTTCCCTCAGATATTTGTTCTCAGTTAATAATGCTAGATTATGAATTAATGTTGCAGTCAGCCAATAAGCCAATAAACACCAATCTGTCAAGTGCATCTTCGCCTCAAAAAAAAAAAAAAAAAAAAAAAAAAAAAAAAAAAACAGTATAGGAGGCAGGAGCAGTTTGAGAGAGAGTTGGCGGACAAGGTGGCAACCCTAGAACTTTCCGCACTTGAGATTCTTTCTAGGGAAAAAGAGGTTGCTGTTTCTGATGGAAAGATCGCTCACTGCCAACGGCCACTAAAATGAAGGACGAATTGGCTAAGGAAGGGTATAACTAGGGGACCATAGGCTTAGTTAAACAAAATAATACAAGTGAGAACAGTGGAGAGGTATATGAGAGAGGGGGGTGAGTTGGGAGCAGGGCAGTGAAATGGCGGGGGACAGGGCGACGTGGAGGCAATTTGTTTGTGGCCACCCCGTACGGGATTGAAGCGTCTGGCAATAGATAGATAGAACAGTGGGATGGGTGTTGTAGATCATGAAGCAAATGTGACCAATATGAGCTACGGGATGAGGAAAGCCGTAAAAATTATTTTGTCAAATTTAATGTTGAGATGGAAGGTGTGGACAGAACGGAACAAGTTGAGATGGATAAAAGATAAACAAGATAGGAAGATGGTAAGAATAAGCCACTGTTGGTAAAGCTGGACTCTATCTATCAATCTGTTTATCAATCTACCCATCCATCCATCGCTTGCACATGCTACTGTACTGGTAAATTTGCTGGATTTTCAACTGACTAGACCCCAAACCAGAGGAAGAACAGGCAGGCATTACTGGAGGAAGCGAAACAAAGACAGAGAGCGAGGACCAGTCGGGAAGTTATATAGATAGAGAGGTACACCAGGCAACCTCTAGATAAAGAAGATCCAGAAAAAATAACTGCATCACATCCAAATCAAAATACGTTTGAGATGACGGGGAGCAGAGTGTTAGGTAGTTACAAAGTGAACAAAGAGGAAAATGTACTCAAAGTAGAATAGAGTATAATGGAACAATCAATCAATATCCAACTAACCTATGTCAATAACTCCAATTAATCTGTCAAAAAATTAATGAAGCGGTGGCTAAATTTCACTATCACACTATTATTTATAAAGGCTACAACCTGCTTGCATGCATCTTTATGGAGGTTTCAATATTGTTCTGTATGTAATTTTTTCGATCTCGACATGTGACCACCCTGCAATAGCTTCCATCTCCAGTAGTACCAAGGAGGCTGAAAAGGCCTACACTATACCTTCTCCCTAGGGTACACTGATTTTCAAGGCTTTAGTGACTTTCAAAGTTATGTTTGGCCTGAAGACACCAAAACTACAACTCCCTACAATAAACTGCTCTTCAAGGTTGCATTGAGTGCAGCTTGAGGGGGCCTAAACTACCAGTTCTCCCTAAAATGAACTGCTTTTCAAGGTTGAAGTGACTTTCAAGGTTACGTTGTGTTGGTTCGTTACATACTGAAAGGATATACAGTCTTTCCTCATACTTCGACGTTTCGCACTTCGACGTGACGAAAAGTTACCGTTTTCCTCAAAGTTGGAAGAAAATTACACACTTCAACGTTACTCCCCGGCCGAGAGAACGCCACCCACGCGTACCGATGCTCACTTTTTGGCAAATTATGACGAGGAGGCAGCTGCAATGGAAATGACAGAAGAAGAGATGAATGGTGAGGAAGAGACGTACCTGCCGTATTCTTAAACATTTCCTTCTCTTGTAGAGGCATGGGAAAGAAATCTTTAGCTGAATTGGTAATCTTTAAAAATTCCTTTCCTTCCTGAGCGGCCTCGAAAGGAAAATTTTTTCCTCTGGGCAGCAGAAATTATTGGAATTTGAATAACTTACTTGACCCGTTTATTCTGGGCCAAAGCCCATTCTTCTACCAAGTTTCGTGGATATCCGACTAGTAGTTTTTGTGTAATCTTGCTCACAAACCAACCAACCAACAAATGGACAGGGGTGAACCTTGGTGGAGGTAATAAGTAGATAAATGATGGATAAACTAAAATCTACAAGTAGTTATGTTAAGAAGCATTTGTAAAACTGGACGGATGTTCTCGTCCGGTTAGGAAGGTTAGTAACACCTCTTCCTTAGCGGTTTATTTCTAATTCTGTTTCGTTGCTATGTTCTTGTGTTATGTAACACACAAGTAGGGAAGCTCCCTAGCACCTTTTCCTTAGCGATTTAAGAGTATTTTTGGATATGGCTGGTTAATATTATGTTCATTATTTATGCGGAGTATAGTAATATTGGAGGGATTTATGTAAAAGGCCATTAATGTGTAATAAGCAAAATAAATCTCTGAAGGTGTTAGGTCATACTGGAGATCTGATTAATATAGTACAGGACAGTAAGGTGTGACAGGCAATATAAATCTTTTAAGAAAATGCGTTAGGCAGTATCAGAAGGACTTATGTAACAGAAGAGGACAATAAGGTACAACAGGCAAAATAAATCGCTTAGGAAAAGGTGTTACACGATACTGGAAGGATTTATGTTACTGAACAGGACAGTGAGGTGTAGCAAAATATGTCGCTCAGGAAAAGGTATTGGGTGATATTGGATGGATTTAAGCAACGATAGAACAGAAAATTGTAGTAAGCAAAATAAATCGATTGGGAAATGGTGTTAGGGAGCTTCCGTCACCTTCTGCAGCTAAGTTGACATCCAATGGCAGAACATGGCAGTACTGTGGCTCTACATCCCTTCCACAGCTCTTCTTCGTGACTAGCATCATATTTTAGTGTTAATCCCGTTTCAACTCGGCATTCAAGATAGTGATGGCAATATTAGGCCAAGTTTGTGAATAGAGTATGCAACCTGTCATCCTTTCAACAGCACTTCTTCGTGACTAGCACAAAGATAATACTACGCCTCTACATCCGTTACATAGCACTTCTTCGTGACTAGCATCATATTCTAGTGTTAATCTATTGTTATATCTTGCCATTCAACAGAGATGGCGATAAATACACTAACTCTATATCCTTTCCTCACGGCACTTCTTCGTGACTAGCATTATTCTAGTGTTACCCTATTGTTGCAACCATTTACAGCCAGACGCCTTCATTCCGTAAGGGGTGGCCACAAACAAATCGCCTCCATGTTGCCCTGTCCCCTGCCATTTCACTGCCCTCCCCTCCAACTTACGCTAGCATATACTGTACCTCTCTACTCCATCCCTCCATTTCATCCTTGGTCTCCCCCTCCCTCTCCCTCACATACACTCTCCTAGTTAGTCTCATACCTCTGTACTCCATCCCTACTCCTAAATTCTCAATAATAATAATAATAATAATAATAATAATAATAACAACAACAACAACATAGCTCCCACCCACCTGAAGTATGTCCTTGGCTGGTTTGAGTTGCAGCCAAGAGTCCCCCTCGAGGCTGCAGGACAACTGGAGAGCCTAAACAATCACTGCAAATCCTCAGAAGGTGAGGAGAGATGCGGTTAGGCTCAGGGAGAAGAGTAGTGATGCCGAGGGAGTGAGGAGCGGCGAAGCCCAGGGAGAGTGGTGGTGTGGCGTATGGGTGTGCCAGGCGGTGATGGTAAAACATACATGATGGAGGCAGGTAATGTAAAACGCTGAATTTGCACACCACTCAGTGGCTTGGTTCTTCCCTGGCGCTGCTGACAGGGGTGGAGGAGGAGGTGGTGGTCGTCTGTTGTGCTGCCTTTATCTTATTTGTCCCCCCTATGCCCTCAGGATGGCTCGGGCATTGACAACCAGCTGGAGGAAACTTATGGCAAGGTTGCTCCTGTTGGCATATCACGTAGGTGGGGGGACAGGGATCTCGAAATGAACGAATCTTTAATTTGGCTCTGTTAAGCATCTCGAAATGAATAGGATCTTGAATCTGGCTCAATTTGTTTTTGTTTCTTCTTGGAGGAAACAATTTTCGGACTCCTGGCCTTTGATTCTTTTTTCCTTGCATAAAATATAAAAAATTAACGGAAGAACGCAGAGGTCAGCCAGGACCTGGGGTTACTTCAAATAACCTCGTTTCTCCTTTACAAACCCTGTCAGTGCTTGAGGGTTGTGCCAGCGAAATACAAGATGAGATAAGCTTCAGGCCCTCCTCTGCATTGGCGCCAAGGAGGAGAGTGAGGTGATCCTTGGCTCTCGAACCCTGGCACACGTCGTTCTTCCTTGCTGGTATATGCCTTCCTTGATATCAGCTTTCATAACGAGCCCATTTCATCAATGTTAATGACCTGCCTTGAACTCCTTTGACTGAACTCCTCCTCGGCCTTGAACTCCTTGACTGAACTCTTCCTTGGCCTTGAACTCCTTGACTGAACTCTTCCTTGGCCTTGAACTCCTTGACTGAACTCTTCCTTGGCCTTGAACTCCTTGACTGAACTCTTCCTTGGCCTTGAACTCCTTGACTGAACTCCTCTTGACCTTGAACTTCTAAACTTTGAGCTCATCCTCGGCCTCCATACCTTCCTTATCCTTAAGTCCTAATGGCGACTCTCCACATTACTTAATCTCTGGCAGCCTCCCTCTTCAGTGCCTTATCCCTAGGGTCACACACTCCACGCTACTTGATCTCTGGCAGCCTCCCTATTCAGCATCCGATTTATCACTGTCCAGACCTTGCCCAGTTATACATCCCTTGCGCTCCTTCCTATTCCACGAAAGGAGGATGGTCGGGGACGGAGGAGGATAGGAACTGCAGCCTGCAGTCCAGTGTTGAAATTTAGAGGTGTATGGGGCAGCAGTCACCTATTGAAAAAAAAAAAAAAAAGTTACTATTTTAATGAAGGCCATCTGAAATATGGTTCAGATATATATATATATATATATATATATATATATATATATATATATATATATATATACTGTATATATATATATATATATATATATATATATATATATATATATATATATATATATATATATATATATATATTAAACTGTAGAGAAGGGTAAAACTGGATCTATTTCATCCTCCAGTCTATAATAATCAGGATAAGTCGGAACGTAAAAGGTCTTCCGAACCCTCCATCCTCCCAACAAAAATGCCCATATATATATATATATATATATATATATATATATATATATATATATATATATATATATATAATATCACAGTTTATTAATCTTTCAAAAATATTTAAAAAATAAATATTCACTGAAGGAACGGATGGAGAATGAGGGACAAAGAGTATACATACACAAATATATCCATACATTATATACATAAATATAGGTAGAATACATACATAGATACAATGAAGATAGATGGAGATACAGATAGATACATAGGCAGACATAGATACCAACATACGGTCAAACAGATTGGAAGATACAAAGACAGAAGCAGACAGACAGACAGTTACAGATAGATACCACCATATAGTCAAAGAGATTGGTAGATACAATGAATCATAGATACAAAAATCAACATACAATGTGTATGGTACACAGATGATAGGACAGATAGAAAGATAGCAAGATAAAGTTGGACTGGTACATTGACTGATAGATGGGTGGATATAGATAAATGGATGGATACGTAGGTGGATAAACAGATGGATGGATGTATAGACAGATGAATGGATAGATGGACAGAGACGTACTGGTACACACATACCGGTACGAATATAAAAAGAGAAGATAGCAATACTAATATTTAGCAACAACAACAAAAATTAATATACTGTATAATACTATTTAGAAAAAGAAAAACGAATATGTACGGTATTATAAAACAATACTCTCTAACGTGCCGTATTGTACGAAAACCTAGAGCTTTAAGATGACATGCACCCATAAACGTACGTACACACACACACACACACACACACACACACACACACACACAGAAATACACAATAGATGAACTGACAGTAGAAGTGGGTTCACTTAGAAGGAAAATTAGTGAAATGGCAAGTTCAGTAGTCAGCCACAAGAGTATCATGGAAGAGTTCAGAAATGACAGAGACAATTAGGCAAGTAAGCAATCTGATAGATCAGAGCAGTGATATTGAGGAGAAGATAACACAGGTGAATGAAGCGATGCAAAGCTACGAAAATGATGTGGAAACCACTTATGCTGAAAAGGTGAAAGTAAAGAAAGACAAACAAGGCTTGAAGAAAAAAAGCATTAAAAAGGAAGTGAAAAATATAATCCAAAATCCTAAACTGATCAGAGATTCAGCAGATATCAATAAATCTATAGTAATCACTGGAATAGAAGAGGAAGAATGTAAAAAGATCACGAGAGAGAAAAAGGAGATGGCAAATGTAATAAGCATATTGAAGGAAGTATTCGAGGAAATCTGTAATAAAGACAGAGGAACACAAAAGCTTAGAGAAATGAGAAAAATAAATCAAGGCCCCTAAAGGTAACCTTCCACAGTGTAAACACTGTGAAGCAGATACTAAAAATTGCAAAGAAACTCATGGAAAAAGAGGAATTCAAAAATGTATGGATAAAAAGATGCATAACTCAAGAAGACCTGGAATTACTAAAAGAGAAGAGGGAGGAAGCAAAAACAAAGAACTAGGAAAGATCTGAGGAGAACATATATATATAATTTTTTTACAAAGTAATTGGATTCCAAGTTCGAAAGTGGTACATAACCAGGAGGGAATAAATAGGAGGAAGTATCCAAGTCATACGTACCGTATGTAAACAAGATGATTAAGTTGAAGTACTCTTATGTAGATGGAATGGTATCTAAATTACTAGAGATGAATCATTATGTCAAAGAAAAGGAACCACATATTGTTTACCTAGCTGAAATAAAATTAACACCAAGGATATCAAACGATACACTGAACCTAGAGGAATACAATATATGGAGAAGAGATAGGAACTTTAAAAAAGGAGGAATTATAATATTAACCAAAAAATCTGCAAAGTCAGAGAAATAGAACTAGATGTACCCTCACAGGTAGAACTGATCGCAGTAGAGATTAGTACGTCTGAAGGGAAAGTAATTGTGGCAAATTTATACATGCCACCCAAATCAAACATTTTGGAAAAAGGCGAATATGAAGACCTGACAGAAAATTCAAAGTTTAAGAGCATTACTACATAGAATGGAGGAGAAATCTGAATGAATTATACTAACTGGAGATTTCAATAAAAGTATAAATTGGAATACTCTAGATATAAAAAGCCTGGAAAGCTGTTAAGACCAAAAGCTCCTGAACCTTGTACAGTTTTTCCTAACAACATGTAAAAGAAAGCACCAGAAAAAGAGGACTCGACATACCATCAGTACTATATCTTATACTTACTAGACAAGAAAATGATATTGACAGCATAATGTATCACCCTCCATTCGACAAAAGTGACCACGCAGTAGTAAATTACAACTTCAGGATTGCATATGACATAGTAGTAACGAAAGTTACAAAAAGGGCCTAAATTATAAAAAGGGAAACTATCATGACCTAAAAAAATATTTCTTAGAAACAGATTGGGAAAAAGAGCTTAGAGGACAAAATTTAAATTTTATATATAGAAAATTCTGTGAACTTTATAAAGTAGAAGTCCAGCAGTACATCCCACAACACAAAGAAACAGATAAGAAAATAAAGAAATGGTTCAATACAGAATGAAAAAAATCAAAAGAAAAAAGATATTTGTTGTGGAACAGATACAGAAGAGACAATAGTGACTGGGCACACAACAATAAACAGGCAAGAAAAGATTATACAAGAATAAGGAGGGCAGCCCAAAAACAGTTTGAGGAGGACATCATAAATAATAATAGTGATCAACCGAAGCTATTTTACAGCTACATCAGAAGCAAAACCAAAGTAAAAGATAAAATAAAATCCATTACAGATGAGAATTTCCAGTCAGTTTTTACAGAAGAAAAAATTTTTGAGTGGGATGATATGGAACATGCATGCCCACACATATTACCGGATATACAAGTATCAGAAAAAGAAATACAGGAGGAGTTAATTAAATCAGACAAAGGAAAAGCAAATGGTCCTGAAGAAATTTCATGTTGGGTGCTACATGAATGTGCAAAGGAGTTAAGTAAACCATTATCTTTAATTTTCAAGGGATCCTTGGAACAAGGCAAACTACCTGATATTTGGAAGGAAGCAAACATTGTTCCCTTATTCAAGAAAGGGAATAGACAAAATCCACTCAACTACCGACCAGTATCACTAACCAGTGTTGTAAGCAAGGTATTAGAGAAGCTGATAAGAAAAGTTTGGGTAAATCATCTAGAACGCAATATGATAACAAAAACAGTTTGGTTTCAGAAAGGAAAATCACGTGTTACTAATTTGTTGAGCTACTATGACAGAGTAACAAACGTTACAGAAAAGAGAAGGATGGGTGGACAGTATCTATCTAGTTTTCAAGAAAGCATTTGACATTACCGCACCAAAGACTTTTATGGAAACCGTACCATCAAGGAGGAATCCGAGGCAAACTGTATTGTTGGATGCAAGATTTTCTCAAAAAAAGAGAAATGAGAACAGTACTAAGGGGAAATTACTTATCATGGAAGGATGTGACTAGCAGAGTTCCACAGGGCTCAGTGCTGGCACCAATTATGTTTTTAGTGTACAGTACATAAACGATATAGATAGCAACATTAATGAAAGCTAAATATGTTTGCGATGATGCAAAAATACAAAGGAGAATTACTAACAGACTCTTGTAAAGAGCTACAAGAAGAATTAAATAAACTTCATGAATGGAGCAATACATGGCATGTTGAATTCAGTGTGGACAAGTGTCATGTAATTACGTTTGGTAAAAGTGGAAAAAGACCTGATTGGGATTATAAGTTAGGAAGTAAATCCCTACACACATCAGAAAAAGAGATGGACCTAGGTGTGATTATCAATTACAGACTATCTCCGGCTGACCACATCAGTGAGAACTGAGAAGGTACAGAACATGTATACACTGCTTGCAAATATGAGAATAGCATTCATACATAAATGAAGACATGCTAAGAAAGATAACACCATTCATCAGAACAACCCTGGAGTATGCATCAGCAGTCTGGAGTCCTTATCTCAAAAAACACGCAGATAAGATTGAAAAAGTTTCAAAGGGCCGCTACAAGATGGGTACCAAGCTTAAAGGATCTAAGCTATGAAGAAAGACTAGATAAACTGAATCTACCTACACTGCAGGAAAGAAGGAAAAGAGGAGACATGGGTATGCTATATAAATGCATATCAGGGAAGGAGAAAATAAACAAATGATTATACAACCTATGGGGAATCATCAGCAAGAGGACACCGCAAAAAACTGCATAAAAAGAGAGGCGATAAAGACGTAAGGATATTTAGTTTCCCAAATAGAGCAATTGATCAGTGGAATGCACTACTGAATGAAACTGTCAAAACAATTCATAAATTTAAGGATATGTTCGATAAAAATGGTTTAAGACACGGGACAGTACGAGCGTGACTCATTCCTGTAAAGATACAATTAGGTAAGAACAATTAGGTAGGTAAGAAACACACACACACACACACACACACACACACACACACACACACACACACACACACACACACACACACACACACACACACACATTAGGAAAATACAAAGAACATCTACTCATGGGAAAAAAGTGCCAAGAGACTTAACACTGATAATATATTCACCTCCACACCAATTTCATACCTAGCTACTCACCATATCTGGCAACTCAGCAGTTCTCTAGGCAGAACAATCTACTGCTCTGCCACGATGAAGGTCCACCTGGAAATGAGAAAAAATATTTACATTTACTCGTGGTCGAGACTTAAGTGACTCATCTGATGGTGTTAGGAAACGTAAAATTATACTGACGTTAAAGATAGTTCTGAGACAGATGGTTAGGAAAATGGAAGTATAACATACACCAGAGACATAACGGGACTGTCTTAACACTATGCATTCACCTACATACAATTTTCCTGTCTAGCTACTCACCATATATGGCAGCTCAGCAGCTTTCTAGGCAGAGCACTCCACTGCTCTGCCACGATGAACAGCCCACCTAAGAAGGGGGCAAAGATTTAACATCTACTGGTGGTGGACGGAGAAGAAAATGCACATTCTGATGGTTTTAGGATATGGGAAAAAATAACTACCTGTATTCATGTTACCGTGCTGAGGGTCAAACTGATGATTTTAAAAAATGGTACAAAACTATTTGTGATAGGGTATTGAGAATACATAAACAGCATGTCTGCTTCATGTCTTAGTTATTCACCATATTTGGCAAGTCAACAGTTTTCTAGGCAAAGCAGTCCACTGTTTTGCCGCGATGAATAGTCCGCCTGAAAATGAAAAATATTTAACAAGTGGTAGAGTTAAGAGACCAATTCTGATGGTCTAGGGAAATTGGAACAAATATTAACTATCCATATTAAAATATAGTTCTGAGGCTGACTTTCATGGTTAGGAAAATGGGAACAACTAACATCTATTCATAGAAGAGCGTCAGGAGGCCTGTTTTAACACTTATGTTCACATGCTTACCAGTGCCAGGTCTTATTGCTCACCATATCAATCAGCTGTGCAGTTTTCTAGGCAGAGCAATCCTCTGCCGCGATGAACGGCCACCTGGAAATGGAGACAATAAGTGGTAGAGAGTTAAGTGACCAACTTATAGTGTTACGAAAGTTTAACATATTAACATCTACTCATGTTAAGAGAGAGTTTTGATTGATTTTGGTTAGGAAAAGGGGAACAAAACATCAATTCATGGTAGATATATGCTGAGAAACTGTCATAATGCACTCAAGCATACCAGTTGCATGTCTAATCACTCACCGTATTAATCAGCTCCGTGTGTGGAGTTCCGTGTGTGGAGCTCCGTGTGGCAAATGTTTGGACTCCCTGGCGCTGTCCCATCCTCCAACACTGTAATAAGAGACCAGTGAGAATTTGAGGGAGGAATTGTAGATGCAGTGTCGTAGGAGAAGGGAGATGAAGAAAAGGAACAGGATGGGGAAGAGATGAGGTGGAGGAGGACACGGATGAAGGGGAGGACGAGAAGAACTAGGAGGCTTTGTCGGGCTAAAAACCGTTTACGGTATTACACACATCAATACCAAATCTAAATGCATGGTAAAAACTAAACGAAGCCAAACATAACAGGACAAATTACTTCCCGCCATCAAGACAGGAGGCAACCATGAGCTGACTGTCGGTGTTTTGCAAATTTCTCAGCTTTTAATGTGTCAGGCTAATACTTTATAACTGATCGCGATACTGAAAAAAACACAAAACTAACATTAAAGAAAAATACATGTCTGCTTACCTCTAGGCACACCAAACAGGAGGAAACCATCAGCTGACTCAGTGTAGCTGGATTGTTCACCGAAATGGCAGCAAACATGCCGCAATCATCTAAGCCCAAGTCAGCCTAGGGTGGCTGTCGAACACCTACTCTGAAGCAGTCTTTTGCGATCGACCTGGAAAAAAAATGCAACTGGTAAAATATACCTATATATATTTGGCCACGCCTTAATCCCAAAAGAGTGGCCACAAACTAATTGCTTTTAATGTAACTGTCCTTCATCAGGCTGCCCCCCTCTAGAACTCTCCCACTCCTACATACACCATCTGTCTCATCCTTGGCTTTCCACTACTCTCCTCCATTTCATTTCTAGTCAGTTTCATTGTCTCCACATGGCCAATAAAAAAGCTATAAGAGACTGCAATCCGATCCACCAACTACTGATACAGAATTTTACTTTGTTAACTGACGGATTACTTACATTTCATTCTACTCTAACAACACCCATCAAGTTTGGTTTAAATCAGATCAAAACAATTAACTTTTCGTAGTGACATTTTGCTCTGTGACATTCTAAAAAGTTTTGCTTGGCTTACTTCCACTAAGACGGGTTAAAATGACACAAAAACTGGTATTTTGTTAAACACACACACGGATCGAACTGACGACTGTTAAAGTGGATAAAGTACAATCTATGAGGGATCTCCACTTTGTAAGCTATTCTATTCAGTATAAAATTGCCATCTCCATCTTGAATGTCGAACTAAAAAAGTTTAACACGAATATTATGCTACTTACAAAATGCTACGGAATAGAAGAGTCGTAATGTTTACTTTTTCTCCAATTGGACTGCGGGAAAGATGTAAAATTTTGAAGATCTTAACCTAGTTAAAGTAAACAGACTAGAATCTGTAGTTAGGCCAATCTCTCTCCCTATGACCTTTCTCCACCGCAGCTGCTGGGCAAATGGCTATAGAATGTGGACGGCTGGAACTCCGGAATTTGAAGCCTGAACGTTCGAGTCAGTGTTCCTTGTTCTGGAAAAGGCTTCGTAGCATCTCTGCTTTGGTGATTCATTTCGCATGGGTTGTTCGAGATAGCTTCAGGTCGAGTCCAAGCTTCATAAAATCGTCTGGCGGAGTTATGTATAAATTTTAGTACCCTCCCCCTCTTACCGGCTTCCTTCAACATCTGTCTCTTCCCTGCACTGTTGCATCTTTATCTCTTTTCTGTTGCTAATTCAATGGTCACTGCTCTTCAGAACCGTCTGCTTGAATTCCCTCCACCACTACGGTGGTCGGGTGACACCCGTCTAAAACTCTCATCCCTTTTCTGTTCAACTCTCTGATGCAAAAGTTAACCGTTACTCCCAGTCCTTCATGTATGCAACAGGTCAACTCTGGAACTGATTTCTTCTGTCTGTTTCCTACTGCCTATGACCAGCAATGTAGGTAGGTAGGGAGGGAGGGAGGAGGTAATTAGTACTCCCAATCCTTCATATATGCAACAGGTCAACTCTGGAACTGTCTTCCTCTGTATTTCCTATTACCTACGACGTCCAGTCTTTTAAACGCAGTATGTCCAGGCATCCCGAAATGAACGCATCTTGATTTTTTTTTTTTCTTTTTTTCTGGAGGGAACAATCTTGCCGGCTTTTGGCATTTGGTTCCTTCTTCCTTGCATAAAAACAAGACGTAACTGCAGTGTCATATAATTTTAACTTCTCTATCTGAATGACTTTATTTATTTATTTTATTATTATTATTATTATCATCTTTTTTTTGGCTTAATCGATATTATTCTGGAGAGACTTTCTGAACTCGAGGGGTTACTGTAGATGTGGGTCCGTAATCTCCTTAACACCTCTTCCTTAGGGACTTATTCTTGGATAAGGCTGGTTAATATCCTTTTGTAGGTTGTTTATGCAGAGAATGGCGACGTTTGAATGATTTATATAACACAGAATAGGACACTAAGGTGTAATAAACTAAATCTCACGGCCGAAACTAAACCCACGGACAGAAACAAGGCCAAAGAACATTAATATAAATACAGTTTGCATCAATGGCTTATAAGAGAATACTGCGTTGCAATATGAAGAATAAATCGCCAAGGAAGATTTGTTACGAAATACACAAAAGTAACAGAATAAATCTGTAAATCCCAAAATGAATTATATTTATCTATCTATCTATTGCCAGACGCCATAATCTCGTAAGGGGTGGCCATTTGACATTGAGTTATTTGTTTTACAGGAAGGGGCACTAACCCTCCACCAACCCACTTGCTGACACGTAGGGAGCACGTATGGATTGGTTATATGGTTACCACCCAGCGTTTTAGGAGAAATACACTGAGGTGGTTTGGACACGTGGAGAGAATGGAGAATGAAAGACTAAGAGGGTGTATGTAGGTGAGATGGAGGGAGGGAGAGGGAGAGGTAGACCGAGGATGAGGTGGAGGGATGGAGTTGAGAGGTACAGTACATGAGGGAGGGGGAGTGAGATGGGGGGAGGGTAGTCAAATGGTGGGTGACAGAGCGACTTGGAGGCGTTTTGTCTGCGGCCACCCTTTGCAGGATTAGGGCGTCGGGCTATAGATAGATAGATTTTTTTTTCTTTTGAATTTTACAATGTACCGCTGCTCTCAGGTGCCTGTTCTTTCCTCTCTTGCTTCCTTCTTTCCATCCTTCCTCTTCTGTCTTTCTTTTCTTCATTCGTTCTTCTTCCCTCTCTCTTCCTTCTTTCTTTCCTTAACTCTTTCTTCTTCCTTCTGTTTCCTCACTTCCTTCCTTCTTTTCATCCTTCCTCTTCTTTCTTTTCTTCATCCTTTCTCCTTCCTTCTGTTTGCTCTCTTGCTTCCTTCTCCTCACAGCCCACCATCCGATCTTCAAAGCACTCCAGCCCTTTCTCATAACAACCTGAAAAGCGAAGGCATTAGAGCATGCAGTTCAAGACACTAAAGAATATTTGTCTACTTCAAAATGTTTTTACTGTCATTTATTTTCAACTGTAATGGATGTTTTAAAATACTGTACGGCCTCCCAAATCTGAAAACAATTTCAAAAAACCATTTCAAACTTTTTTTTAGGCAAAGAGGTGTGATATCTGACGAGGTTGTGTAGATCAGATGTTCATCTATAAGTCTTTAATGGAAAAGTTTCTAGAGAAGGGAAAGAAGTTGTATGCAGCTTCACGGATTAGGAGAAAGCATATGACAGGGTGGATAGACAAGGAATATGGAATAAATTAAGAATATATGGAGTCGATGGGAAGTTGCTGAATGCCGTGAATAGTATGTATGAGGGTGCTAAGGCTGCAGTGTGTAGGGATAGTGAACCGAATGAATTTTTCTATTTGTAGGTTGGATTGAAACAGGGATGTATCATGTCTCCATGGTTGTTCAATCTGTATATGGATGGGGTTATAAAAAAAATACAAGGTAGGGCAGAGCATGTTGGAGCAGCCCTAATGAAAGAAGGCAGTGTTTGGAAACTTCCTGTAAGCCAGGAAACCATTTACAATGCTGGGTGGTAACCATATAACCAACCCATATATGTTCCTTGTGTATCAACAAGTGGGTTGGTGAAGGATTAGTGCCCCTCCCCATAAAACAACTAACTCAAAGACAAATGGCCATCCCCTAAGAGATTATGGCATCTGGCTATAAACAGATAAGACATATAAATTGATAGACAGATATTTGAGAACAGTTAGCATTATATATTACTGTCTGCCCATGATCAACATTGTTCTGGTTTGTACTGTACTAATAAAAAATTGTCCACTATTGTTCATTGTAATATAGTTTCTCCTCTTCACAGTTACCATTATGATTCTACTTTCCAAAATATTCCAGACATTTCAGATTTGAGAGTTCATACTGTATCAATTATTTCAAACCCCTCATACGATACACAGGAAACCTCTTAACTCTTGACCAATACTGTACTATAACTTAAATCAACTCCAACAACCTGAGGAGCTGAAGACCCTTTCGTCCTATACTTATCCTGCAATCCATCCCATGTGCACATCCTGAAAAATTTTCACTTTAGACCAAAGATACGGGTGAATGCTATAATATCAAAGCTATGTTTTTATACAGTTAATGTGTCACATGAGGAATACAAAGGCAGAGAGGCTTACAAGCGGGACAGCAGGCCTCAATTAAGTCTGTATAATAATTACACATTTATTAAATATCAACTAATATCATCAGAAAACTTTATCAGTTGACTAATTATTATATAATTATATATTAAAATGAAGGAAAGAAAGAAGAAGAAGGATAGAAAGAAGGAAGCAAGAGAGCAAACAGAAGGAAGGAGAAAGAATGAAGAAAAGAAAGAAGAGGAAGGATGGAAAAAAGGAAGGAAGAGAGGAAACAAGAAAGAAGAAAGAATTAAGGAAAGAAAGAAGGAAGGGAGAAGGAAGAAGAACGAATGAAGAAAAGAAAGACAGAAGAGGAAGGATGGAAAGAAGGAAGCAAGAGAGGAAAGAACAGGCACCTGAGAGCAGCGCTACATTGTAAAATTCAGAAGAAAAAAAAAAATCTATCTATCTATCTATAGCCCGACGCCCTAATCCTGCAAAGGGTGGCCGCAGACAAAACGCCTCCAAGTCGCTCTGTCACCCACCATTTGACTACCCTCCCCCTAACTCACCCCCCCCCTCCCTCATATACCTCTCAACTCCATCCCTCCACCTCATCCTCGGTCTACCCCTCCCTCTCCCTCCCTCCACCTCACCTATATACACCCTCTTAGTCAGTCTTTCATTCTCCATTCTCTCCACATGTCCAAACCACCTCAGTGTATTTCTTCTAATCTTCTCAACCACATCCACATCCACCCCACAACGTTTCTTCACTTCTTCATTCGTCAACCTGTCCCTCCATGTCACTCCACATGCTCCTCTCAAGTAACTCATTTCCACTGCTCTCACTCTTCACTTGTTCCCCTCTTGCAAGGTCCACGCCTCGCTTCCATAAGTCAGGGAAGGGATCACAATACTATCATGCAGTGACTTCTTAACTTCCATACTCACCTCCCTATTCCTCATCACTGCTTTCAGTGAACCAACAACCTTCCTTCCATGCTGTACCCTTTCACGCATTTCATCCCCCAACTTACCATCCTTACTCATCACACTACCCAAGTACCTGAATGCACTCACAATCTCCATATCCTCACCATCCAACCTCACTGTACATTCTGTGACTTCATTCCTCTCAAACACCATAACTTTACTTTTGTTTACATTAACTTTCAGCTTCCTCCTCCTACACACTGTCCCAAATTCATTCACCAAACCTTGCAACTCCCATTCATCTTCACTCAACAATATTGTATCATCAGCAAACAGCAACATCGGAATCTTCCAAATCTCACCCTCATTCATTAGAGCCACCCCCACATCCACTGCCCTACCTTGCACCTCCTTTACAACCCCATCCATGTATATATTAAACAGCCATGGAGACATCACACAACCCTGTTTCAGTCCCACATTGAGATCAAAGAACTCAGCTCACCATCCACTCGCACCGTAGCCCTAGCTCCTTCGTACATACTCTTCACAACACTCAACAATTTCCCCTCCAATCCATATATTCTTAATACCTTCCACATACCTTGCCTATCTATTCTGTCATAAGCTTTCTCCATGTCCATGAAGGCACCATACACTTTCTTTCCCTTCTCTAGATACTCCTCCACTAAACATCTAAGAACAAGTATCTGATCTACACACCCTTTTCCCTTCCTAAATCCCCCTTGTTCTTCTCCAACTAGCTCCTCTGTCATATGCCTAACCCTATCAATGAGTATTCTATCATATATTTTACCAGTCACACTAAGAAGGCAAATACCCCTATGGTTACCACATACTTCTCTCTCCCCCTTTCCTTTGTATAAAGGAACAATTTTACCTTATTTCCAGTCCTCTGGAACCCTTCCCTCTTCCCAAGCCAATCTACACAACTTCCATATCAACTCCACAACAATCTCACCCCCATACCTCAGCATTTCACCACACACTCCATCAAATCCTAGGGCCGAAATAATAAATAAGGAAAATGTGTCTAGGAATAATGAAAACAAAGAAAGCTGCAGGTCCAGACGGTATAAAACCAGAATTTTTCAAAGTTTTCCTATAAAGTAAGGTATTATTAAGCACATTAGTCGATATAATGAAACAAACATTGCAAAAGGCTGACATGCCAGATGGCTGGAGAGAATCTAATACAGTTATGATACCTAAAACTGGGAAGCCTAAAGTTAATGAGTTCAGGCCTATAGCGTTAAAAAATACAGGTTATAAACTAATGATGGCAGTGCTGAGAATGTGCATAGAAGAACACATAGAGAGGAATGGATGGGGAAAAGATAATCATGTAGGTTTTACAGCAGGAGGTAGAGTAGAAAACAACTTTCTTATCCTGAGGTACTGTATAGAAGAGGCATTTATGAATAGAAAAACATTAAATAGTTATATCAATTTCGCTAAAGCATTCGATAGTGTTAAATGAGATGATGGTAATGTTGTTAATGGACTACAAGATAAGTGAAAAAGATTTAGACATAGCTACAAAACCATACAAGGGGGACAAAACCAACGTGAAGTTGGATGAGGGAGAAGAGCTTGCGATAATAGGAAGTTGTGGTATAAGGCAAGGTTGTACAGCTTCAACCACTTCATTATAGTAACTTCCAAAACAATTCAGACGCTAAAGAACTAGATAGGGATTTAAAGATAAGGCTTTTAAAATAACATCTCTCTTCTTTGCTGATGATGGGATGCTGTTGGCAAGCAATGTAGAAGATGCAGAAAGAGTAGTGGAACAGGTGAGGACAACAGGTAGGGAATGTGGACTACAAATAAACAAAAAAGTAATATTATAATATTCAACATGAAAGAAAAGCCACAGGAGACAGCTGGTATAAGGGTTAGTGATAGACTGAGGTATTTAGGGACTACAAATAATGATTAGATATTCTTCAAAGCACAGAAAGAGTTAACGATAGAGAAGGCAGTAAGAATGGCAAACGACCTATTCAACAGTTGTAAGGAGCTGTTTAAGACTGTTAATAGGAAAAAAAACATACAGGAAGAGTGTAGCTCTCCCAGCAATACTGTATGGGTCCAATGTTAATAGACTTCACAAAGCAGTAGATAGGCTACAGAGAACAGAGAACAGTGTGTGTTGGAAGATACTAGGAGCTCCACGCTATGCACAACAAGCAGCTTTAAGGGGAGAAATAGGAATATCAAGTATGAAAGCAAGAATTATGGAAGGTCAGCTAAAGTATTTACAGCATATTTTGAGAAGGGAGGGGATTGAACTGATTGACAGAGTTGTGGGAAAGATGAGAGTGTAAGCCAAAAGAATGGATGGATGAAAGGTCAAATAGAGGGAAGAAAAATGATGGATATAAGGGACGCACTATGACAAATGATGAGATAAAGCAGAAAGCTCAAGCATGGGATACAAGAGTCGGGAAGCGAGATGCAGGAAAAAGTGAGTTTGAGAATGTATAGCAAGTGAAGGGAAGAGATGGGTGGCCAAGAGAAAGTATATGATAACAGAGGAGCATCAGTCAACCTCTTCAAGTGCAAAATAGCCGTACTGAGATATACAGTTTATAAACATTAATCGGTTCCTCATATATGCACGCTTTGTTCATGATGGGGAAAAAAATCGGGTTGCAGGAGCGTTGACATGAACTGTTGTGTATGTCGTGTTGATATTAACTTTATTTTTTAATTCTGGATGTCTACTTTTTTTTTTTTTTTTTTTTTTAGCAGTGATTTCGAGGATAATAAGGAGTGGCTGAGAGACAGAGGAAGGTTCCAGAATGAGTTAACAGATGTATTATGTGTGGATATAACATCTAGGCCCTGAATCACTCCTACATTGCCCTGCCTACAACGAGGGAAGAAGAAAAAATCCAGCATTAGAGCGCCCGTAACAGCAGGAGGAAGATTATATCAGAAAACTAATATACGATAACAGCAACATAGAACAAAATAAAATATTATACAAATTCTGGCAAATAAGGGAAAAGAAAATAAGACTCACTGCCATAAGAAAAAGACCCAGACCACAAAAAGACCGCCGAACGTCCACCATCCAACTGAACTGAACTGAATTGAGGTTCGAAGCACTACATCTTCAGCAACTTATTTTGCATTTCACACCTTCCCATTCTTTCGTATATAATTTTTACAAGGTTTTCAAATACCTACAAGGTTTTTAAATACTGGCATAGTTGGTATTATCAACAGACATGAGAATATTGGGGTGTAATGTATAGAAGAATAATTCGGAAAGGAAGAGGTGTTGCATACGATGCCTCGCCTCCCTATATGACCCCTGGTTTTATGCTTGCTTCCCCCAGATTATTATTTTTATTATTATTATTATTATTAGTAGTAGTAGTAGTAGTAGTACAGTAGTAGAAGTATTGTTATTACGGTATTATTATTATTATTATTATTATTATTATTATCATCATCATCATCATCATCATTAGTATTATCATTATTATTATTATTATTATTATTAATTACTGACGAAACTATATATCGCTAACTTCAACTGGGTCATGATTTTCGTCCCTTTTCAGATATTTCACGCAGCTCATTCTCTTAAAAATCCATCCATCCATCCATTGCCAGACGCCATGTATCCCAAACGGGGTGGTCAAGAGCTTAGAGTTAATTGTTTTACAGGGAGGGGCACTGATCCTCCACCAACCCCACTTAAAAATACTATCAATTTATTCTTTCCACAGCACTTCTTCGTAACTAGTGCTATATTCTAGAGTTAAAGCTAGGTATGCACAATGAGTAGTTCGCAATTTTAGGCCAAGTTAGAATACAGTATGGCAGTGAAGGGGTTCATGAAGACTATGGCTCCCTAACACCTCTCCATTAGCGATTTTATTTTCCAAACTACCCATTAATATCCACTGGTACTAATGAAATGGTGGGGGACAGGGTGACAAGGAGGCGATTTGTTTGTGGCCACCCATTACGGGATTAAGGCGTCTGGCAATAGATAGATAATGAAGGCAAGATATAACCCTACTGTTACCTGGACACACACACAAAAAGTGATAATAATAATAATCATCATCATCATCATAACCATAATGAAAAGTGGATCATTAGCTTGAAGTGTTTATTAAGGCTAGTGTATACTGTATGTAACTCCTAATATAATAATAATAATAATAATTATTATTATTATTATAGTAATACATAATAATGCATAATAACACCTAATAATAATAATATAATAATAATAATAATAATAATAATAATAATAATAATAATGACAATGTCTATAACTAAGTAGAATAAAAGCTGATAGGCAATATATAAAATAAAACTTGGTAGGTATATACAGTAGAAGAGAGAGAGAGAGAGAGAGAGGGGGGGGAAGACTACAGAACAAGGGGGGGGGGGAACTACCGAACCACCTAGTACATTCAAACCGGCGAAATGAACCAACAGGACTCAAATTTTCCCGCCAACGAGGTGAGGTGTGGGAGGAGGAGCAATGGCGGGTCAGTTTCAATCCAGCAGCTAAACTAGGAAAACACGCGGTAAGCTGGCGTTTATTAATATATTTAATGTTTTATTAGATATTTCTTGAGTCTCTCATCTTAAGGGGCAGTGGGCTATTTTTTGGGTAAAGTATTAAAATTAAGAAACTCTCATAAAAACTTTGTATAAAAAAGTAAATCATATAGTTTACTTGTATTTGAATAATTTTAGCACTGGTAGTTTAAAAAATTAAATGCTTCTGATCTTTGGGAACTTCAGTTTAAATATTAAGTATATCTTGTAGAATACTTCTTCAGATCGACTTCCAACTTTCTAACCACGTAGATAAATATACTATGAGCTGCAGTAAATTTTCATGAAAATTGGCCGGTAATAGTTTGGCTTATCTAAAATAAAGCCCAATGACCCTTTTGCTTTGACGCGACAAGATTGTCAAAACAATTAACTTTATTCTTGTCATGGTCTTTTAATACTGCATATCTCTGCATTGGATACTGTCTTCTACTACACCTTTAGGTTAAGTAACATTAAAACACTATCTACACTAAACTGTAGGTCACTAGTAGACATCCTGAGGAGCATCGGGCCACAAAATACTGCAGGCTCCAAAACAAAAGTTCTCTACCCAAGGACAACGATTTCCCTTTATCGAGAAAAGGAACACTGCGTAAAACAAACTTGCGTGAGACAATGTACAAATACTGTCTATAAATGCTAATTTTGTTACAGGTGTAGCCTGGTCGTTGCTGAATCCATTGGACTACAGACTATCCCCTACATGACTCCTGCATCACGCTATCAATCGAAGACAAAGATGGAGTGAATCTACTGCCGGGTGGAAGCGCTGACGGTTTTAGCGACACCGCGTTAAGGTGTTTTCTAGGCACCCAATGTGAAGAGCGAACCAACAATCACCCTTGCAACAAAACAACTATTCTACAGTGTAACTTAAACCTCCCTGACCCACTAAACCAGCCAACACATGGGACCTTACTACATACTGGAATATCTTGACTACAAATCTAATTCCAGTTGAACCTTCTTGTCCTACTGAACCACCAAGAGTCTACATTTTAATTCTTTGAAATGATATCTTAAAGGAAACTGTATATAAGGTTTAAACTGTACAGGAAATAAGTTTGTCGTGAATAAATGTTTTATATGTCGTGTGCTATAAGTATTCCTGATGAAGGCGCGGTAGCACAGTGGTAGCGCGCTGGACTTGTGATCGGGGGATTGCAAGTTCGAGCCTCGCCCGGGCTGCCGTGCCGGGAGGGGTAGCTCCCTCCTGTAACCCTAGCGGGGCTATATAGTCCAATACAGGGCTTAGCTCGGGGGAACTCCATTTCTCCCATAAATATTCCTGGTGTACTTGGTATTTTTTACTTATACGCTTATGCTTCTTCTGTATTTAGTAGACATGAAATTTGAATAATTGTACTCTAATCGATCTATCCATCTACTGCCAGACCCCTTAAAACCGTAAGGGGGAGGCGGTGGCCGAATCGGTAGAGAGGTGGCCTAACGGACCCAGGTTCGAATCCAGGCTGGGGCAGGGAACAGTTTAAGGATTTGAATTTCACAAAAAGCAGATTTTTTTTTTTTTTTTTTTTTTTTTGATCTACCAGATGACCCGCCATGTCATAAAACTACACCCGCTAATACCAGTACACTAGTAATGTAGGAGACAGCTCTAGCATGTATTCAATAGGGATGGTGGGTGTTGTCGCCGAAGTGGTGACATGTGGAGATACAGGATGAGTACTGGCCCCCAAGGAGGACTACTGGGACTTGGTAATAGGCAATGAAGCCTTTGCCCTGGGTCGGACACTTAAAAAAAAAAAAAAAAAAAAAAAATGGCCACAAACAGATCATGTCGCCCTGTCCCCCGCCATGTCACTGCCCTGCTCCCAGCTCGCCCCCCCCCCTCACATATACCATTCCACTCCATCCCTCCATCTCATCCTTGGCCTCCCCCCTCCCTCTCCCCCCTCCTCCTCGCTCACATACTCTCCTCGTCAGTATCACACTAAAGCTTTGTGCAATTAGCTAAACCATAGCTTGTGTTGTCTTTATGTTCATAAAGATTTTGTCAATGAAAGATACCATATGATAAATATGGCACATTAGATTGGAAGGTATGTCATGGAATAGGGAGAAGCCGATTAAGTCGATTAAGTGACATCAATGGGAAGTCCTTAAACTATTGTAGCCTTAAATGTCTAACCTGATGGTAACAGAGGGGAAACAAAAACCAGAAAAAAAAAAAAGGTAGAGCAGAAAGAAAGGACTGGTTTTTAAATGCCTCAAGACGAGCAGGGATACAGACAAGTTATTCTTTCACGTTAAGATGGAAAAAAATTGTTGACCCATTACGTTAACCAGAAGATATGACGGCCAAAGTGGCAGGTAATTATCTAGGCAGTTTTTTTTTTTCCTTTGCCAAAGTAGTCGCTCAGTGCTATACTCGGCTTAACCTGATCTAAAACTACCATCACTCCAGCAAAAATAAGCGAGTAAAGAGACAAGCACAGAAGTCCGTAATTAGACAAGTTCCTGAAAATCTTGCTTATTCTCCCGCTGAGCTACGTGACTAGCTGCAACTAACCTTACCCCAAAGGTTACGTGAAATAGTTACTGTAATGTGTCTAGTACTGTCTGATAGTGGTTGCAATGATTTGCTAAACTCTAGTCCTTTCGTTTCATTGATAAAGGCTCCAACCTGCTTGCATGCGTCGGCCTTGGTCACCTAATGGCGGTTCTACACGTTGTTCGATCTCTGGCAGCTTCCCTCTTCAGTCCCTCATCCATGAAGTCAGACACTGACCTCGTCCCAGGTCTTTTTCGGTGTGCCTCTCACAACCCTACCCCCAAAGTTCACACTTCCCACTTTCCGCACCCAACTGTCACCCCCCATCCACTCCACATGCCCAAACCATCTCAATCTATCAGTGTATAAGATTTAGTGCTGTATAAAGCCCTGTCCACAAGAGCGGGCAATGCCCGCGGGCACAAGCGAGCAGTTTGCATGTTGACGGGCTCACTGCTTGTGCCCGCGGGCAAATGCGTGGCAATTTACGCATTTGCCCGCGGCCACAAGCGGTGAGCCCGTCAACAGGCAAACTGCTCGCTTGTGCCCGCGGGCATTGCCCGCTCGTGTGGACAGGGCTTAAAATGCTAAACTGCAGGCCGTAAATCTTTGCGGGAGATGCTCAGTCTGTGTGACACTGGGAGTACGAAATATATTATAGACGGACATTGGCAACTGAGCCGTACCCCCAACACGCGAGAGCAGTGGATGATCCTCTCTCTCTCTCTCTCTCCACGGGGGGTCGCGGTAGCACAGTGGTAGCGCGCCGGACTCGTAATCGGGGGATTGCGAGTTCGAGCCTCGCCCGGGCTGCCGTGCCGGGAGTGGTAGCTCGCTCCTGTAACCCTAGCGGGGCTATATAGTCCAATACAGGGCTTAGCTCGGGGGAACTCCATTTCTCCCACTTCTCTCTCTCTCTCCACGTAGCTCAGATGCAGAAAAATCTATACTGAAGCTCCTCATCTCTTCCACAGCACTTCTTCGTGACTAGCATCATATTCGTGTTAACCCACGAACGCACAGAGCCCAATTAAATGGGCGGAAATTTTACTTTTTAGAAACACTAATTTTATCTAAGTTTACCAGGGAATTTACGTTCTTCTTGTTGCAGGATGTAAAGAAAACGTAACATTTCTCAGCTGATGATTCATATTCTAACTTTGTAAACAACAAGTAAATGAAGGAAGGAAGGAGAGCTACTTCATTGCTTCTACCAAAATGTCTGGACATAAGTAAGTTATTGTCTATACATTGCTGCATATGGAACTTCTTATAGTGAGTGATGGTAAAAATGACACATAAAGACTTGTTTTAATGTGTGAAATTATTGATTTGAGGGAAAACCACATTCTGTCACTTTTATTATCAGTGAAAATATGATGCCAATATAAATGGGCTCTATGGAGCTCAGTCAGGGCACTGCTGCCTAAGGAGAATACTTGAATCAAAATACTTGTTCACTTTTAATGCTTGTGTTACTTTATTTTGATTATATCTGATATATTCTTATCCCCAAGGGTCAATATGTGTATGAATATATAATTAGGATCCTAAAAAATTATTTGTTGCGTAATATATTTTTACTTTTACTAATGTATATAATAACTGGGTCTTTTCTCAATATTACAATGTATTCTCGGGTAACACACCCGAGGTGATGCCCTAAGCTTACATGAAGTATATAAACCATCTATTGTAGAAAAATGGGCAGATGAAGGATTTACACCTGTGGACATATTCAGATACTTTTGGGACAAAGAATTGATTGAGGTGATCAAGACAGAGACAAACCGTTATCAAGTTAAAATTGGGAAAGATTTATGTGTTACCGAAGAAGAACTGCATCAGGTACTTGGCATCTTTCATCTCTCATGATATAACCCAGTTCCAAACCGACGGCTGTATTGGACGAAGCAGGCGGACACCCGAAATCTGGCTGTAACTCAGTGTGGAATGACAATAAACCGATTTGAGATCGTGTGAAGCCTGCACTTTGTGGACAACTCAAAGAAGCCTTCGGATGATAAGATCTTTAAGATTCGCCCTCTTTTTGAACATTTCAACAAGCTCTTCATGGATATCGCTCAACCACTTCCTATGACATGGGCTATTGATGAAGCCATGGAACCATATTATGGGCGACATGGATTCAAACAATTCATTAGAGGAAAGCCCATGAGATTTGGCTATAAGTTTTGGTGTCTATGCTCCCATGAAGGACTGTTAATGAATTTCCGCTTGTATGAAGGAAAAGACTCTGGGTTTGAGGAAGGAATGCCTGTGGGTGAATCTGTAGTCCATGCATTGCCCAAAGGAACAGTACCTAAGGGTAGCAGTGGATATGTTGACAACTTTTTTACAACACTGCCTCTTCTCCAGTTTTTCCAGGAAGCTAATATTAGTCTGACAGGTACAATTCCTAAGGACAGAGTCAAGGATGTCCCAGTATCAGACATCAAGAAAAAAGAGAGAGGGGAAGCAGAGTTGTTTCAGGAAAAAGAAAAGAAGATTGCTATTTGTACATGGAATGACAACGGTGATGTTAGGGTGGCAACAAACAGAAGTGAAAGTGCATCTCTCTCAATGGGCAAATGCAAACGGTGGTCAATAAAGAAGAAAGAAGTGGTAGTAATCCCTCACCCAAACATTGTGAAGCTTTATAACAAAGGAATGGGAGGAGTAGATCTGTTTGATCAATTTAGGGGAAAGTATAGAGTGTCATTTAGGAAGCGAGTGTGGTACTTTCCTCTTTTTCGCTTTCTCCTGAATGGCTTAATTGTAAATGGGTGGATTCTCTACAGAAAGATTCACAAGGTGTCACAGCTAGAGTTTCTGAGGGAAATTGTCAATGTTCTGCTAAAACCATCAGAGAAACCTCATAGACTTGTGTCCCTAACTTCACCTGAGCATGTATGCTACGACAGAACAGATCATTATGTTGTGATGAGAGATAATGGCGGTGTGGTGTGTGTAAGAAGAATGTGAAGCCTAATTGCTTCAAATGTGATGTGGCGTGGCACTGCACATCCAGTGCTTTGTGGAGTATCACACAAAGAAATAGGAATGCCTATTTTTCAGTCAACTGATGTAAAAGCCTATGCCAAAGCTCTTAGTATTGCCTGCAAATAATATACAGTCATAATTTCTCAGTTTCATGAATTGATGCTTCAAAATATATAGGAGTAAGCTTTCCTGGAATTCTTTTTTAACTGATATGAATCTTATTATAGACTGCTACTTTATATTTATGCGGCAGATTCTTGTAATAATTTCATTAGCTATACATTTTTTTTTTTATTACTCTCTTTACAACAAATATTTATTAAATGAGATGGTTCAACACATAATTCTTTCATTTAATCCAGATCCATCAATAAATTTTATCATATCAATGCACAGTGATGAAAATTGAGAGTCACACCAAGGGGGACTGCTCCATAGAGCCCATTTAAATGGGCGTGCCATATTTCCTTATTGGAGGAGCAAAATTTAAAAAAACATGCATAATTCTCAGTTTTAGATCAAAATTGTTAAATCCTATAAGAACAAACCAATTTGGATGATAAAGAAGAGTAGTCCGTGCTAAAGGGTTAAAATTCTCTCTCTCTCTCTCTCTCCACGTAGCTCAAAGGCAGAAAAATCATTTAGCTCCATATCCTTTCCACAGCACTTCTTCGTGACTAGTATCATATTCGTGTTAAAACTCTCTCTCTCTCTACGTAGCACAAAGGCAGAAAAATCATTTATCTCCACATCCCTCCCACAGCACTTCTTCGTGACTAGCATCATATTCGTGTTAAAGCTCTCTCTCTCTCTCTCTGTCTCTCTGTCTCTCTCTCTCTCTCTCTCTCCACGTAGCTCACAAAAATAATTACTGTAGCTTCACATCCCTTCCACAGCACTTCTTCGTGACTAGCATCATATTCGTGTTAAAAACTTTTGCAAACTCGGTACTGGAAAGATGGTAATTTTAGGCCAAGTCAAACACAGAATGGTCAAAAGTCTTCAAAAATAATTGTTCTTTCTTTTTTTTTTTTTTATTTTTTATTAAACTCGTATACATAACCTCTTTAAATTCATAATCTTTATCAGGAGGAGGAGGAGGAGGAAGAAGAAGAGGAGGAGAAGGAAGTGGAAGAGGAGGAAGAGGAAGTGGAAGAGGAGGAGGAATAGGAGATGGAAGTGTTGGACGAAAGAAATTAATAATAATAATAATAATAATACCGTCTACGAACTCTTCACTAATTCTCTACCACTCCAAACCATTAAACAACCTGACTAAACCACCTCCTAACAAGCATCACGTCAACATATCACCTAAACCATGATTATAATAAATGGCAAAAATATATCCCCATTTATAAAGCTGTTTCCTTCTTAATTAGGGAGAAAGAATAGAAATGGCTCATCTTGAACCCCCTTCAGGTTAAATCAGCCTTTGGTGTATATACTGTACACACACCATCACTGTCAGATATCATTTAAAATCTCAATACAGTTATATATATACACACATCTGAAAAAAATCCATATCCATTTTTAGCTCACTGAAGGACTGATTTGACTAGTAACCAAGGAGACTCATTTTTTAAGGTTTACAAAAATCAATGGACAAGTGTAGACTGAAGAAATTGTTTGACTAGTAACCAAGGAGACTCATTTGAGGTTATGAAAAAAATATAAAAGGTCGAGTGTGAAGGATTTATTTGACTAGTAACTAAGGAGACTCATTTGAGACTATGAAAATAATATCAATGGTTAAACGTGAAGGAATTATTTGACTAGTAACCAAGGAGATTCATGAGGTTCTGAAAAAAAAATTAATGGTAAAGTGTGAAAGAAATATTGGACTAGTAACCAAGGAGACTCATTTGAAGCTATGAAAAAAATATCAGTGGTCATGTGTGAAGGAATTATTTGGCTAGTAATCAAGGAGACTCACTTGAGGCCATGAAAAAAAATACCAATCGTCATGTGAAGGAATTATTTGACTAGTAACCAAGGAGACTCATTTAAGGTCCAAAAAAAAAATCATGTACCATTAAACACTATTGAATTGACTGAAGAGATTATCTGACTAGTAACCAAGGTTTCATTTGAGACTTTAAACAAATCATGTACCACTAAACACTATTGTGGGAGTGACTCAATTCATTCAGGTTATAAACATTTGCAATATTAACCAAGGAGATTCATTCCTACTTACATGGTTGGTGTTTCAAGCTGGTACAATTGCTGCTCAGGGGATGGTGACTGGTCTCCCTTCCCTTCAGTGTCTGGACTGGGTAGCATAGGCCTGGGATAATATATAAAGACTTGGTTGAATAGATGGACAATATCTACCTATCAGTATCTATATCTACTAGTCTATTTATCTATATCTACTAGTCTTTATCTATTACTCTACTAGTCTATTCATGTATCTATGTCTAATAGTCTATTTAACTATTACTCCACTAGTCTATTCATCTATCTATATCTACTAGTCTGTTTATCTACCTACTATCTGTTAGTCTTCACTGCCCTATACTCCTACTAACTGTAGAGGTAAAGAATTGGATGAATGGATGGACAATATCTATCAGTATCTACATCTACCGGTCTATCTACTGGTCAATCTACTTATTTTAGTCTATCTATTCTATATATTTATCTACTACTCTCAATCTACGAGTCTTTGTTAACCTATACTAACTGCTGAATAAAAAAATATAACTATGCCTAACAAGTATTAAGAATGGTTCAGGGGGATTCTCTCTCTCTCTCTCAGCACAGCACTACAGCAACATATATTGAATAAACTCACTCGCTCTCTCTCTCTTTCTCACTCAGGGGCCAGGCAAACACAACAACAACATGTAGTGATCAAACCCCTTTTTTCTCTCTCTCTCACAGCAGCGGTCTCACCTTCTCAACTCACTCCAACTGGAACACATGACTTGCTCCAGGCTTTTACTGCCTTCCCTCTCGTCTCCAGTCAGTTGTCTCTTTTTTCCATTCAATTATCTTTTCTCACTCACTGTCTTGTTTTCCCTCTGGTCTCCACTCAGCTGTCTCTTTTCCCACTTTTTTTTTTTTTCTTTCTTTCAGTTGTCTCTTTCTGATACTATCCTATGACCTGCTTCAGCCTTAAACAAGCTTTATGTCCACTTGACTTGGCAATGAAGGACTGTATCAAGCAGGTACTATAATAGGCCTCGTTGCTCAGTCCTGGTTATCTGATCGAGTAGACCCATCGACCACAGGTAACTTCCCCCTATGAAATTATCCCACAGGTTCCCCTACACTGTTATGCCTCCCTCTTCATGTGGCGCTTCCTGTGTAGGGCTTGTGTGTGTGTTGCGTGGGCCTATTTTACAAGCAGGGTGTGTCTTTTTGTGGCTCCACCCAATCAAAATTTATGCTGGTTTCTGAGGAAGGCTGGGTAATGTCCTGAAATAATCGTAGCTAAGTGATCTCAATTTGTATTAAAGGACACCATCAATGAGTGTATGTAAGGAGAGTGGCTTATATGATGGTGTTATGGTTGTTGTACTCCTGTGTATGTGAAGTATGTACGATTTTTTTTTTTTAACACCTAGTGTTGGAATTTCTGAAGGTAGAATACTGTTGTAAAGGTTTTGCTAATGTTTGATGAGTGCTCTGTGTGCCTGTGTGTGAAGTGTGTGTCTGTCATGTATGTGTAATGAACGGGATGATGCGTACTACTGTAGTTGTGTGTCCCTCTTATCAAGGTACTTTCTGGGAGGGCTTTAGGTTCAGAGTGTGAGCTGTGGGAGAGGTTTTGGTGCTGTCAGTGGTGATGTGTAGGCCGTCAGTACAGTTTGCAAGGCGTTGCTGTGAGTATTGGATAGGATGGGACCCGATGTCAGGGAGGCACAGGACTTTAAGTGATCCAAGGTATCTGCTGTGGTCATTATCTGTCTATCTGTTGTCTGTAGAATGAGGCCCAAAGTCTATCCTGTAGTTGCCCCGAGTGTAAGGAGTCTCGGGGTGCACTGCCTCTTGACGTCTTGTGCAGGGTCCTTGAAGGTGTGTCTAGCTTCATGCATCACTCCAAGAGCTTAGTGGAGGGTGTCAATTAAGTGGATTGTGATGAGGAGGGTATGGATTACATGGATTGTGATTTGAAGGGTGTGGATTAAGTGGACCGTGATGAGAAGGGTGTGAATTAAGTGGACTGTGATGTGGAGGGAGTACCTGTGTTCATGTTTACTGCTGGTGATGTGGTGCTGGTGGATTTGGCTGGGGTGACTGTGAACCTCTTGTCCTCGACCCAAGTCTGTTGTGTTAGTCTTGTTGCAGTGCGGGGGCTGTGTCTGAAATGTAATGGGTTGTCATTATGGTGATGTGTTCTGCACTGTGGCGTGTGGTTATTGTGGTATTACTGTGTGGTGTGGTTGTTATGATGTCCGCAATGTGGTGTGTGGTTGGTATGGTGTCTGCAATGTGGTGTGTGGTTGTTATGGTGGTCTGAAGTGTGGTGTGGTTGAAATGGTGGTCATATGCATATAAGGCAATGTTAGTGGGTGGTTGAGGTGTGGGAATATCATGACTATATAGACTGAACAGTGTGGGTAAGTCACATCAAGTACTATGCACACTGCCAATAGTGATACCCCATAATTCTGCAAGGGGATTTAGTACTTAACAGCAATTTTCACTGTTCGTACACCCTCTCCCAAGTTCTCATGGTCAGAAAAGGGAATCCAACCATGGACCTCGTAAATTGTGGGTCGTGTGCTACAAATTACACCCCAAATCCTCAACTTCATGTTAGTCTCTTGGCAATAATAGTCAGAAAGAGGTATATGAGGGAGAGGGATGCAAGTTGTGGGGGAGAGCATCGAAATGGTAGGGGACCGGGCAACATGGAGATTTATTTGCTGCCACCCCTTACTTGATTAAGGTTATAGATAGATAGTCAGCAGAGGAAAGTGATAAGTAGAAGGTGAAACATTAGATGAACTTTGGTCTGCAAAGGAAAGTGACAAGTAGAAGAGGTGAAACAGTCAGCAGGGGAAAGTGACAAGTAGAGGTGAAATAGTCAGCAGAGGAAAGTGACAAGTAGATGAGGTGATGTAGTCAGCAAGGAAAAGTGACAAGTAGATGAGGTGATATATTAGACAAACTTTTGTCATATACGGCTGATTAAATGTTAGTAAACCCCTTACACTACAGAATGGTCAAAATACAAACTACAGTACTACATTCAACTTTATTAGTCTACAGTACATAAATGAGCTATTGTAAACTTGTGCAAACCATAACACAATACAGTATGAGACGTGACCTCTGCAAGTACCACACATATATAGACTTTGCGATTCTGATATAATATTTCCGATTATACATACCATAATGCTCTGAGACAACAATGACTACTCCCCATACATACAAAATGTCATCAAAATGTGTCGGGAAATCCAGTTGAAAATATTGTTAATTTTGAGAATAAATGGTATAGAAACATGTCCGAAGGTCTTACGGGGGAAAATGCCAAGTCATAATTACTGAACATCTTATGGGAGAAAATGCCAAGTTATAATTACTGAAGGTCTTATGGGAGAAATTGCCAAGTTATAATTACTGATAGTCTTTTGGGAGAAAATGTGTATTCTCATCAGCTAAGGAAGTTCTTTAGCACCTCTTAGTGATTTATTTTAGGATATAGCAGGGTGATATTTTGAGGAGGTTAAGAGACCGGTGGAGAAAAAGAGGAAGTGGCTAAGGTGGTTACAGGATAGGAGTTCAGTTCAATTAAGAACTGAGTATACAGAAAGCAAGAAGCATGTAATGAGACTAGTGAAGAAGAAAAAGGAGGAGGTAAATGATGATCTAGGAAAAAAAAATGAATGCGAACTACTCTGAAAATAGGAAGTTATTCTGGAAAGAGGTGCGGAAATGCAGAAGTGAAAGCGGAAAGAAATGTGATAGTGTGAAGGATGCAGGTGGTAGATTATTAACCCATGGAGATGAAGTAAAGACCAGATGGAAAGAATATTCTGAAAGCCTGATGAATGGGAATAGAGAGAGCAGAGCGGCTGTAAACATGATTGGTTTTGGAGTGTTCAGAGATGGATTGCAGTGCCAGGAGACGTGACACTCGCGCAGGTCAAGAATGCGATGAAGCGGCTGAAAAATAGGAAATCTGTTGGGGTTGATGAGGTGTATGCAGAGATGATAAAGTGTAGTGGACAGACTGGAATGAAGTGCTGGTTGGAGATATGTAAGAAGGCATGGATGAGTGAAACTTTGCCTGCAGAGTGGAAAATGCCTGTGATTGTACCCTTGTACAAAAACAAAGGTGAGCGAAGTGAGTGCAAGAATTATCATGGCATAAGTTTACTGAGTGAGGTAAGGAAGGTATATGTAAAAATTATTATACGGAAAGTAAAGAGATGTCAGAAGTCCTAGTGAGTGATGAACAGGGTGGCTTTAGGAGTGGCAGAGGATGTGTGGATCAAATATTTGCAGTGAGACCGACAGTAGAGAAGGCTTGTGAGAAAGACCTTAAGGTGTTAATGGCATTCATGGATCTGGAAAAAGTCTACGACAAAGTAGACAGAGAGGGATTGTGGAAAGTTTTCAACATGTATGGTGTAGATGGTAAGCTGCTAGGTGCTGTCAAGAGTTTTTATGATGGTACTAAAGCAGGTGTAAGGGTTAATGGGCAGCCAAGTAAATGGTTCATAACTGGTGTGGGCATGTGACAAGGTTGTGTGATGTCCCCATGGTTGCTCAATATATATATGGATGGGGTGACGAGAAAGTAAAAACACAAGTAATGGAGAGAGGGATGGCATTGATAAGAATGGTAATAGATGGAATACCTCAAACTTGTTGTATGCTGATGATGCGGTACTACATGCAGGTACTGGACAAGAACTTGGTAGGCTAGTGCTGAATTTTGCTGATGTCTGTGAGCATCGTGCCTTGAGAGTAAATGCAGAAAAGAGTAGAGTGATATCTATAGCCCAACACCCTAATCCTGCAAAGGGTGGCCGCAGACAAAACGCCTCCAAGTTGCTCTGTCACCCACCATTTGACTACCCTCCCCCCAACACCCCCCCCCTCCTCCCTCATATACCTCTCGACTCCATCCCTCCACCTCATCCTCGATCTACCCCTCCCTCTCCCTCCCTCCACCTCACCTACATACACCCTCTTAGTCAGTCTTTTATTCTCCATTCTCTCCACATGTCCAAACCACCTCAGTGTATTTCTTCTAATCTTCTCAACCACATCCACATCCACCCCACAACGTTTCTTCACTTCTTCATTCGTCAACCTGTCCCTCCATGTCACTCCACATGCTCCTCTCAAGTAACTCATTTCCACTGCTCTCTCTTGACCTGTTCCCCTCTTGCAAGGTCCACGCCTCGCTTCCATAAGTCAGGGTAGGGATCACAATACTATCATGCAGCGACTTCTTATTTCATACTCACCTCCCTATTTCTCATCACTGCTTTCAGTGAACCAACAACCTTCCTTCCCTGCTGTACCCTTTCATGCACTTCATCCCCCAAAAGTACCATCCTTACTCATCACACTACCCAAGTACTTGAATGCACTCACAATCTCCATATCCTCACCATCCAACCTCACTGTACATTCTGTGACTTCATTCCTCTCAAACACCATAACTTTACTTTTGTTTACATTAACTTTCAGCTTCCTCCTCCTACACACTGTCCCAAATTCATTCACCAAACCTTGCAACTCTCATTCATCTTCACACAACAATACTGTATCATCAGCAAACAGCAACACCGGAATCTTCCAAATCTCACTCTCATTCATTAGAGCCACCTCCACATCCACTGCCCTACCTTGCAACTCCTTTACAACCCCATCCATGTATATATTAAACAACTATGGAGACATCACGCAACCCTGTTTCAGTCCCACATTGAGATCAAAGAACTCACTCAGCTCACCATCCACTCGCACCGTAGCCCTAGCTCCTTCGTACATATTCTTCACAACACAACAATTTCCCCTCCACTTCATATATTCTTAATACCTTCCACATACCTTGCCTATCTATTCTGTCATAAGCTTTCTCCATGTCCATGAAGGCACCATACACTTTCTTTCCCTTCTCTAGATACTTCTCCACTAAACATCTGAGAACAAACATCTGATCTACATACCCTTTTCCCTTCCTAAATCCCCCTTGTTCTTCTCCAACTAGCTCCTCTTTCATATGCCTAACCTTATCAATGAGTATTCTACCATATATTTTACCAGTCACACTAAGAAGGCACATACCCCTATGGTTACCACATACCACACACTCTCTCCCCCTTTCCTTTGTATAAGGGAACAATTATACCTGATTTCCAGTCCTCTGGAACCCTTCCCTCTTTCCAAGACAATCTACACAACTTCCATATCCACTCCACAACAATCTCAACCCCACACCTCAGAATTTCACCACACACTCCATCAATTCCTGAGGCCTTTCCCATCTTGATCTTCTTCATTGCTTCCACTACTTCCATCCTACTGATCTCTTCCTCCCTGCTCTCATCTCTTCTCCCAGCCATTCCCCAACCACTTATACTCGCACTGCTGTCACTCTCTACATTCCAAAAATCCTCAAAGTGCTCCTTCCACCTCAATTTCTCTCTCCATCAACAATCTATTATTCCTATTTTTCACTCCCCTACTATTTCCCCTTTCACAGTGCCTTACTTTCTTTACCTTCTTCCAAAACAATTTCTTACTCTCCCTCCATTTCACACTCAGATTCCTCCCAAATTCCTCATCCACTTTCTTCTTACTCTCCTTCACCAGTCTCTTCACCTCCCTTCTCCTACTTACATATACCTCTCTCTTCTCTCGTCTTCTCCCCTACCTGTACTCGCTAACCATTCACTATATGCCTTCTTCTTTTGTTCCACAGCTCGTTTCACCTCATCATTCCACCATGCTGTCCCTTGCACACCCTTGCATCTCCACAGACCACCTCACACGCTGCGTCTTCCTCTTCCGTAAATATCTAACATACGTCTTCCACCCCTTCCATCTGCTCTAGCTCATACCTTCCCAATCTTTCTTCCACTATGCTCTTATACTCTCCCATTTTCTCATTACCTTGCAAATTCTCCACTCTTCGCACATGAAGCTGTTTCCTCCTGTCTTCCCCTTCGTCTCCTCAACCATTTTCTTTGCAGCTTTACCTTGGCCATCACTAAGTGATGGTCCGAGACTCCATTCCCCCACCCTCTCCACTCTTGCATCCAACACTTGTCTTCTCATTCGCTCATCCACACACACGTAGTCTATCAGTGCCTTTCGTTCAACAAGTTCACCATCCATCCTCCTCATTACTCTCCATGTATACCGGTGGATCATCTTATGTCGAAAGTAGGTGTTGGCTATTGCCAACCCCTTACCAGCACAGATGTCCACCAAAGCATTACCATTCCCATCTACGTCAGCTGGCACTTTCCCACTGCCCAACCACTCCATCCACTCGTACATTCCCCACTTTCCCATTCATGTCTCCAATCAAAAGCACTCTCTCGCTCTAAAATTTGTCCATCCATGCTTCTACTCTCGCCCAAAACTCATCTTTCACTCTTGCCACTCGGTCCTCTGTCGGAGCATACACACATACAATTGTCCAGGCTTGTATACCTACTTTCATCCTCACCCATACAATTCTTGCACCCACTGTTCCATTCTCTCTTATATTCTCCTTCCACTTCTTGCTTATCATCAGACATACTCCCTCTCATTCTCGTTAACTCCCGCAAATATACCTAAACCATATTCCCATTCTCTCACCCTTTCACCTTCCCATTTAGTTTCAGTCAATCCACATACAGTATATCCACTCTTGCATCCTCAAGCACCTGAGCAATCTCTCTCTCTTTCACTTCATCATTCACTCCTCTCACATTCCATGTTCCCACCCTCAGAATGTCCTTTGTCTGTTCCTTAGTCTTCAACGTATGGTCCGTCCTGGTCCGAGGCGCTTTATTCGCTTGTTTAGTTAGTTCTTTTTACGGGGTGGGGCACTAACCCACCACCAACCCTTTTAGTCGCCTCGTACGACAAGCAGGGATACTGGGGGAGTATTCTTGAAACGCCCCCTACCCCCAGGGGTTAAATCCTTGTCCACTGGAATCTCTCTCTCTCTTGTTTTACAACATTCATACCTTTTATTGGTCAAGTCACCATCCAATGAATATCCTGTGTCATCTTCATTGTAAACTTTTTTTTTTAAATAAATTCTTTCTCCCCTGTCCCCCTACACCAAGGGGGGGGGGGGAATCTATCTATCTACAGCCAGACACCATAATCCCGGAAGGGGTGGCCATTTGTCTCAGAGTTAGTTGTTTTACGAGGAGGGGCAATAGCCCTCCATCAACCCAGCGTGGTAAATGTTACCTGGTTTACAGGAAACCATTAAGCTTGTCACTCAGTGTAAAGCCACCTGAAAATGAAGAGAGTAAAGTACTAAAAAGTGGAAGGAATAATGGGAGAAATAGGAAGAGAGGAGGGCAGACACAGAAAAAGAATGATGAAGGTGAAGGAAGAAGTACGCAGCAGTACATAAAGTGAGCGGATGATGGTTGCCACCACCTACCACCAAGGGAGAAAATAAGGATAATAAATGGAGAAAAGGTAAAATGCCTATCTCTATTTTCCTAGTCTATATTTTATTACATGTTGTTACATTTATAAAAACATTCATACTCTTTATCAGTCTCATGTTGACAATTAAATATAAACTAAATAAATACAAAAGGCAAATGATTTAAGTAGACTAATCAGAGGCGAGATGAATGAAATCCTGTATCACTTGTTCAGTCGCCTAGTTTTGTCACATTACTCGCCAAAAGGCTGGAATGAAAAGCTTTTCAGTTGATAAACATTATAACTTGCCAGCCACAAAAGTTTGTCATGGTGGTCTATATTAATCTTTACAGTGTCAAAGGATAGTAAAAAACAAAAGTTCTCCAAATACAATAATGGTGCACAAACACCCATTTGCTTCATCTTCACATCATGTACTGTAATAGGATATACAGTGGAGTCTCTTTTATCTGAAATTCTTTTAACCGTAATATGCCATTAACTGTAAGTTTTACTAAAATGTTCTCTTTTCAATTAACCACAAAAATCTGAAATCTATCCGAAAATTCAAACACGACGGGCTTGTTTCGAGCCACTAGCATTAGTTTACGAGTGCTCCGCTAGACACTAGACGAGCATTGGCTGCGCCAGCCCCCATCCACCACCTCAGCAGATTTGGATGATGTGGATGATGTGGATATGATTGAATAAGGAAACGGAAAATATGAAAAAACAATTAGGTTTAAGACTTTATTTGTTCGAATTGCTTACAGTAAAATAAGTAATTGTTTTGGTGAAGGTTTAAGTTCATTTGAATGAGGATTTATTTAAGTTGACAGTTTCTATTACAGTTACAAAAGTGCAGTTACATATGTAGTTACTACAGTGTATCAAGTGTTTTGGTGATGGTTGAGTGGCTTTTGGGGTGCTGGTGGTGGTGGTGGGCTAGACGTCACCAGAAATGGGTGATGGGTGAGTACAATACTGTTCCCTTGTATCCTACATATTATTACAGTATCTTTTATCCGAAAAAATCGATTAATCTAAACTTTGAAAGTCCCATGATTTTTGGATAAAAGAGACTCCACTGTAAAGGGAACACCAGATATATGTGCACTCTTGGAAAGACGTAAAGAGACTATGATACATGGGTCAAAATGTGGTGTGGCCAATGGTGCCACAACAGTATTCAAATCAGAAGAATATGGCAATCAGTATACCAGTTTTAAACATTTTGGCTATCCTAACTGCTGCATACTAACTTGCCATAGATTCCTGTGCAACATTCATTTCAACTGCTCTGCATGTTGGTGATGATATATTATCTGATTCTAATTTGGAAACCTGGACTACTCTGTATAGTTGCTGGTTACGAGAGAGAGAGAGAGAGAGAGAGAGAGAGAGAGCACAAATACGTTAATGTACTGTATATAGTGGTGACATCACTTTAGTGTTGGTACCCCAAGAAATCTCCAGTAATCTGATATTGATATTAATGATGCGAAGTTATGAGAAATGGACAGTGGCACATATTAAGACTTGAAACTGATGCATTTCTAAACAACTTTACATTATACTCTTGCTATAAACTTGTAAGGGCCTTAATAATTTAGCTAATTACATGACTGAAGATTTATCACAGTATGAACTCTAATGGTAGCTTGAAATCTTTGATAAAACCAAATCTTGTGTGGAAAAAAAAAAAAAAAAAAAAAAAGTGGATTCTGTTACACAGCATATGAACAAGATATCTGTAATGTGATTCTTTACCCATAATCAGGACTTATATTACATCACATAAACTAAAAATAAATGTGTAGTTGTTTTAGTTTATGCTACCTCTCTGTTTACAAGGTAACTTTCATGTTAAATTTAGGCAATTTAGGCTGCAACTGGATCATGGGGAAAATTGTAGAGATGAATGCTCTGTTATTAAAAACTACCCGGTAATAAAATAAAAAACTTCATTAGATACATTACTTGGTTGTATCATTTGTAGCACTTTAAACATCATACTGAAGTGAATTATGAGTATATAGCTTACTGATTTCAGATACCCTGGTTTTACATTCAACACTTCGTGATTAATATTAAAGGTGCATGTTCTCAAATATATGGGAGTAATGCCTGTACAAATTTCTTCATAATCCAGTGTGTAAAAGCATAACAGTACAATATATGCTTCAACACAAGGTATCACTTTTATTTTCTACGTTTGTACCATCAAATTCATAAACCACTGATGTTTATTTCTGCAGTATGACCTCATGAAGACTATGAGTCATAAAACTTTATGTGGATGGGCAGCACTGCCTAACCTCAAACCTCTGGGTCTGTACAAAACTCCAAAAGAAGGGTAAAATTACAAAACTATAGCAAAATATATATACACAAGTTGACTTATATGCTGTACATCTGAATTTGGTTGACACTTCAGCGACACTCAAAATTTGTCATTCATAGTCATTCCATTATAAGCACTGCTTAACAGATAACTCTGAGGTCATCAATACCAGTACAAGATGTGCCAGACACAGGATAAGCACACCATAGCAATGTTCCTACTCAAAACTCTCATTTACTATATACAAAGCTTGATGACACTGTCTGACCTTAATCCTACAGTCCTGGAAGGCATACTTGATCAGACTGGGGATAATTTCAAGATTCAAATTTACAGATTCTGACTAGTAATTATGGCACCTTTCATCAATAGCACAAACACTACTTCTGGTTTTATTTCCCTTTTCATACTAAACCATTCTTACTCAGTAGAGCTTCTGAAACTTATACACAAAGCAAGACAGAAACAGATAATATACTCACACCATGTTATCCTTCTCCTATGCAGTGCAAAACTATATATATAGCATTCAATGTCACATCTTTATCATGCTGACTGTGGCTGAGTTGTTCAATGTGCAAGGGACTCCTTAGCATTAAAAACAAACAGCTAGCATGGAGTCTATCCTCGAATGCTATTAAAGTGAACTTTAACCAATTACTCTAGTTCTTCATTTTTACTTTCCTGTTACTGTACAGTACTTTGGAATTAAATACAAAATACCGTTTCTGTTCACAATGACACGTTGTCCACAATGACACGTTGTCCACAATGCATTCTTATTCCCAATTTCGAGACAATATAAGTTCTAATACTGTTTGCAAAGTTCTAGCACTCAGGTTAAAACACTTCTTTATAACACATACTCTTGCACTGGCTGTTTTGTCAATGAAGTTCTGATTAACTCTGTCAAATAACTAACAGTACTCTGCAAATTCAAAACATTTTTCTTACACAGTAATATTTGCACTGTAGTAACAGAAATTTTCATCTTGCAATAGCACTTCCCAGAGCTGTGGCTGTTCAATGACTTTTTTCTTCTTGAAACATTTCTGAGAAAAAAGTACTGAACTACAGCACCTATTTATATATGAAGGTATTGCCTTGATAATAAGCTCCTGTTCGGACTATGGTTACTATGAATGAAGCGAGTTACCAGCTCTGCCTTCGACTAGATACATCAGACTAGTGCTATAAAACATCTTAGTGTGTTTTTTCTTTTGGTGGTAGCAGTGACTGGTCACTAAACAGTATGAAATCAATTTTGTGCATCTTTTTCACTGGCAATGAACTATATTAAAATCACATCTGGTACTGAGAGGCTAAGAGTGCAGCATAAGGCACATGATTAATCAATTTTAGGACCTATATTGATGTTTTTGCAACAGCAACACAATCCATAATTCTGCACTCTATCTAGAAATTTTGTAATCATATTTTGCATATATTCTCTGGTGTATCTACTATCTTCCTTTATTTCATTAAAGACTATCATGCACAACCTCAATCTGAAAGGCTCTATGAAACAAGCAATCTTTTTAGATTCCTGATATTACTTTCATCCTTCACATTTCACCTACATAGTAGTCAGAAAATAGCTCATCACATCTACAGTACTGCAATAAAGTGCAGCTTAAACTTCTTAAAGCTGATTCCTCTAAAATAAGCCAAGGAAAGGGCAGAGATTGCAGAAGTGCAATTACAAAATCATTAAAGATGAAAGTAAATTAATACACAAACTTCATCAAGTACAAAAACTAATTTCTCTTCATGCTCGGCCACTGTGAGGCTTTATGAACTGAAATGCTCTGGGAAATTTTCACCTGATTTCTTCCACAGCCACATAAAAGTACTTCCCACACAATTTTCTTTACCAAAATAGAACACTGATGCTCTACTCTCATTAGATGATGGCAGATTCAGTACATCCCACATTCCTTTTAATGACGTTCTAGTATCACCATTACGCATTAAGTCCACATTTCTCAAATTGAATATACAATAATGAACTGCTGAATAAACATACTGTATTTACTTTGGAAAAACATGAGTCAACAGATTATTCAGCAGACAATGCTCCCTTAATAGATGTAGAATGAGGGTGCATTTTGGGTGTTACAAGTGGAACTGATTGATGACATGGTGATCACAGGGTGGCTGTTGGGCCGAGCATGAACCTGACTCATGAGGATCTAGCCTGGGCCGCAGGTCAAACGACAGAGGAGTCGACTTGCTGCCTGCGTTTAGCATCTAGTCGCTGTAGTTTGCTGTCTACCTCTGTAGTCATCTTGAGCAAGTCTGGCTGGCCATGGGCGGATGTAGAGTGGGCGTGGGACCGAGCAGACCTTCTGGAACCATGTCGGGTGAGGGTGCCTGTTTGGGGTGTGCCTGGTATGGGCCGGCCAAGCGCATTCATATAGTCAGCTATCAACAGTGTCAGCTCCAGGATCTATAATAAGTAAATAAATAAATAAGAGTAGGTCTTATCAACATCTATCTATCTATCTATCTATTGCCAGATGCAATAATCCCATAAGGGGTGGCCATTTGACTTTTAAGTTATTTGTTTTATGGGGAGGGGCACTAACCCTCCACCAACCCACTTGCTGACACGTAGGGAGCACATATGGTTTGGTTATGTGGTTACCACCCAGCGCTGTAAATGGTTTCTTGGCTTACAGGAAACCATTTGGCTTGTCACTCATGTAAAGCCACCTGAAAAGGAAAGAAAAGCAATAAGAAGTGACAGGAAAGATGGGAGAAATAGGAAGAGAGGAGGGCAAGCACAGAAAAAGAATGATAAAGGCTAAGGAAGAAATAGGCAGCACTACATCAAGTGAGTGACACTGCTTTAAATGTTGGTCATTGGTGAAAATAAATATGATTTATTACCAGAACACAGCAAGGTTGGCCCACGTATACTTCCCTGTATTTTTTTAAACTTAACCCTTTGAGTATCACAGCAATTTTAAAACTGTTCCTTACAGGAAAGTACTTTTGTCTGTTTGTTTTTGTTCCACTGGTTAATTCAATCATTATGCCTTTATCTTACTAAAATTGCTTGAAAATTATAACTGTGCTTATACTGTAATTAATTTTATTTAGTGTACTTCATTCTTCTTTTAAAGAACAATGCCGTAACTTATACTAAAACCCAATTTCTAATTTTACGACAAATTACAGCAATTTCTAACATCACACATCACATTTGTATATGCAGTACTTACTAATGATATTACATATCATGTAGATGGGGGTGCCCATCATCCACTCACCCAAATCAGGGATGCCTTATGGTCTCTACAATGAGAGACAAACCAAATGGTTTCCTGTACCCAGGAAACAATTTACTTTGCTGGGTAGTAACCAGGGTTTTTGGCTGGGTTAAGTGTCCCCCTGATTCCCCGATCTAAAATCACTTAATCATGGCAAATGTTTCGGAGAGCCCCTGAGGGCCCAACACCTGCCCAGGGACCCAACCAAATGGGCAGATTCACATGGCCATGTGGAATGTGAGAGGTGTGAATGAGAGCAAGAGGGTGGAAGTGGTGAATGTGTTAAAGAGTGCAAGATATGCTGTGATGGCACTGTGTGAAACAAAGATGAAAGGACGTAAAGTGGAGGAGTGACGGTGTGTGAAATGTGATCGGTAATGAATGGGCGAGGAAGATGCAAGGAAGGAGTTGCTTTGTTGATGAATGAGGTGTGGCAGAGTGGAATGAGAGATTACAAATGTGTCAGCTCAAGATGCATGTATGTCAAGTTCAGGTATGAGAAGGTGAAGGTGGCTGCGATCGTAGCGTATGCACCGTGATAACAGAAGTGGGAAAGAAAAAGACAGGTTTTGGGATGAGCTGGATGAAGCTGAGGGAGAAATGCCCAGGATCTATAAAGTGATCACAATGGGCGATATGAATGGAAGAGTAGGCACTGGTCCTGAGGATAACATAATGAATTGTAATGAAGTACCAGGAGAAAATGATAATGAGAAATGACTGAAGGATATGTGTCAGGAAAGGAGTTTGTGCATTTGTAACTTGTATTTCAAACACAAAGATGCACATAAATATACACGGTACAGAGGGAACAAGAATCGTGTTGAAAGGAGCCTGACTGATTATGTGCTCATAGAGAGGTCGATGCTGGGAATGGTGGCCGATACGAAGGCCATGAGAGGATGATGTGGAGGTCTGTCGGATCATATGACTGTGGTATGCAAGATCAAGCTGAGAGCAGTGAGGTGGACCCAGAGAGAGAGGAATAGTCAGGGAGAAAGACTTAAAGTTGAGAAGCGGAGGATCAAAGAAATGGCAGATGAATACAGGACCAAAGTAGGGGAGGAGTAAGAATCAGTGAACTGGAATGAAATGGATCCAGACAGCCTGTGGAATGCATAGAGGGATTGCTCAGTTAGCAATGCTAAAGCGTTGTGTGGTGCAGCAAGAGTAACAACAAAGAAGAAAGGTACGGCATGGTGGGATGAAGAGGTTAAGAAGGCAGTGAAGGAAGAGAAGAAAAAGTGGCTAGAGTGGTTACAGGACAGGAGTTCAACAGAAATAGCAATTGAATATGTTGAGAACAAGGAGCACATAAAGAGACTAGTGAAGAGGAAAAAGTTGGAGGTAAATGATGATCTAGGAAGGAAAATGAATGCAACCTACTCTGAAACTAGGAAGTTATTCTGAAAAGATGTGTGGAAATGTAGAAGTGACAGCAGAAAGAAATGAGAAGGTGTGAAGGATGTAGGTGGTAGACTATTAACCCATGGGGATGAAGTATGGACCAGATGGAAAGAATATTTTGTAAGCCCAATGAATGGGAACAGAGACAGCAGAGCCACTGTAAACATGATTGGTTTTGGGAGTGTGCAGAGAAGGAATGCAGTGCCAGGAAATGTGACACTCGCAGAGGTGAAGAACACTGTCAAGCAGCTGAAAAATGGGAAAGCATCTGGGGTTGATAAGGTGTGTGCAGAGATGATTAAGTGTAGTGACGAGAGTGGAATGAAGTGCTTGTTGGAGATATGTAAGAAGGCCTGGATGAGTGAAACTATGCCAGCAGAGTGGGAAAAGGCTGTGATTGTACGCCTGTACAAAAATAACTGTGAGCAAAGTGAGTGCAAGAATTATCGCGGGATAAGTTTATTGAGTGTGGTTGGGAAGGTATAAGGAAGAATTATTACAGAGAAAGTAAAAGATATTAGAATTCCTTGTGAGTGATGAACAGGGTGGCTTTAGGAGTCGCAGAGGAAGTGTGGATCAAATATTTGCAGTAGGACAGATAGTGGGGAAGGCTTGTGAGAAGGATTATGAGGTGCTTATGGCATTTGTGGATCTGGAAAAAGCATACGACAAAGCAGACAGAGAGGGATTGGGGAAGATTTTGAGTTTGTACGGTGCAAACGGTAAGCTGCTTGGTGCCATCAAGAGTTTTTATTATGGTAGTGAAGCATGCGTAATGGTTAATGGGCATCTAAGTGAATCGTTTACAATTGGTGTGGGCATGCGACAAGGTTGTGTGATGTCCCCATGGTTGTTCAATATATATATATATATATATATATATATATATATATATATTTCGTATATATATATATATATATATATATATATATATATATATATATATATATATATATACATATATGTACAGCAAGCTCACCCCTAACGCGTGGGTTTCGTTCCTAATGTGGCGCGTTCGGCGTGAAACCGGGTAAGTTTTAACTACACCTTATTTTGCTCCCTAGATCTCCTAAACGTTCTCTTTTGCTGTTATCTGCCATTGGTAATCAATATGAAGCAATTTAAGTGCTTAGAAAGTTTATTTAATGTTATAACTTACAAATACAGTACTGCACAGCAAAACTTCAACCTACAAATACGTAAACACAAGGCAACATTCCGATGCCGAAACCAATCGGCATCAGAATGTTGCCTTGTGTTTTCATATTTATATGTTGAAGGTTGTTGGTACACTGAAAGCAGTGATGAGGAATAGGGAGGTGAGTATGGAAGTTAAGAAATCACTGCATGATGGTATTGTGATCCCTACCCTGACGTATGGAAGCGAGGCGTGGACCTTGCAAGAGGGGAACAAGACAAGAGTGAAAGCAGTGGAAATGAGTTACTTGAGAGGAGCATGTGGAGTGACGTGGAGGGACAGGTTGACGAATGAAGAAGTGAAGGAACGTTGTGGAGTAGATGTGGATGTGGTTGAGAAGATTAGGAGAAATACACTGAGGTGGTTTGGACATGTGGAGAGAATGGAGAATGAAAGACTAACTAAGAGGGTGTATGTAGGTGAGGCGGAGGGAGGGAGAGGGTGGGGTAGACCGAGGATGAGGTGGAGGGATGGAGTTGAGAGGTATATGAGGGAAGGGGGGGTGAGTTGGGGGGAAGGTAGTCAAATGGTGGGTGACAGAGTGACTTGGAAGCGTTTTGTCTGCAGCCACCCTTTGCGGGATTAGGGCGTCAGGCTATAGATAGATAGATAGATATAGTTTTGCTGTGCAGTACTGTATTTGTAAGTTATAACATTAAATAAACCTTCTAACCACTTAAAGTGCTTCATATTGATTACCAATGGCAGATAACAGCAAAATACCACATTTAGGGAGTCTAGGAAGCAAAATGGTTTCGGGACTATTCGCTGTCAAGCCAGTTCGCCATCACAACAATAACAAAACAACATAGATTTTGATGGATCCCCCTGAAATATAGTTATTAAAGTATTAATTAATAATAAGTATATTTATAAAAGAATTGATTATTTAATATATTTATAGAATAACGGGAAATCATCCAGGGTGCGAATTGTCCTGACAGGGAATTGACATGGTGGTGAACTGTCTTGGAACCCACCGATCGTGTGTAATCTATAAATCAGGTTAACTGGTTACAAGGCTTATTTAATGCTTTAACTTTCTTTAAGTGCTTTCACTTACAAGTGCATACCAGAATAGTACATATTTAACTTACAAATACAGTACTGTGGAAAAGCAGTACAGGTACAGCAAATATTTAACAAACAAATAAAAAAGGTAATATTCTGACGCCTAACAGAAAACTGGTTATAAAACTTTATTTCTTGCTTGAACATTATTTAATAAAACTTTAACTTGCACATAAACTTACCAAAACAGTACTGTAAATATTTAACTTAAAAATGCAGCACTGAGGAAAAGCAGTACAGCGAATCACATCACGTGATCAAAACAAACCGTGCGTGCTGAGCTGATGTTCGAGGATTTGGCCTTTCAAAGACCTCTCTTGCGTAAATTTATAGTTTTCGTAATGGTTCTTTAATCTTACGTTATTTTATACATATCCCAGCACTAACTGCGTATAATTGCGAGCGTGTTCGGTGAGAACGTGTTCGGGGCGAGTTTACTGTATATATACATACATACATATATATATGTGGCGTCTAGAACCAAAGGGGCATCGGCGCCAAAATGTACTTTTGAGTTATGACGCTTTAAAGTTGTGTTTATGGCAACGTCATAACCAGAAGGCAATAAACAAACCTTTTATACATCAAAATGATCATCAGCGCCTATGCTCTACATGTAAAGCCAAAAATACAAAACAATAATAACCGTAACCACAAAATAGGCAGTAAACCAAACCCCCAATTTATAAGTGGGCATAATAACATATTGTAGGGATTTAAAAATATAGCAGAAAAAACATCAATGAATGTATTAATGTACAAAACTTTATTAACTGAAGATTCCAGTTCAGTTAATATTAATAAACGAAAAATTATTACTGTAATTTTACGTTTTTGACAACTAAAACTGAAATCAATGCAGTTAATATTTTTCCTCTACCATAATAGATTGAAATAATAACACTAAAAAAAAAAAAGTGTAGTGTAGTGCTTAAGTAAATTGAGAAGGGGTAGTGGGGGGTTAAATGGTGGGGTCGTCATCTAGGAGATCGACATCCACCTCTGCCTTCTCGGTGCCACGCCCCCTCCCGCAGTCTCCCCTCACCACTCTCTTTTCCTCTTCCTTTCTACCTTTTTCCACTTCTCCACACATTTCTGACACTTACGAGAGGTTATAGGCACCACCTCCTCACTGTAACTATGTGATGAACTCATCTTGTCACCCCCCCTTCAACCCCAATAACAACAGCTCATCTTGTCGCCAATAATCCACGATAAATGGGGTAAAAATCGAATACGTAATAATTAGACACCTCAGTAAACACGGGAGGGAAGCCTCACCGGCACACCGGGCGGGACACAAGCTTGCTGATTGGCTGCTCTGGGGGAGTGGCACAGAGTGAGAATGCTGATTGGTTTGGGCTGTGTGGCTTAGAAGCCTGCCTGCTCTGATTTGTTCGCCTGGCAGCATGGACAAACCCACGTGACTTTGAGCCCCTCTACCACCGTCCAGAAGGCCGAATCTTGTATGGCAACCAGTGCTGTCACTGAGAAGAGAGTTAAGCCTGTTGTCTCCCCTACCTAACTCAAAACCAGTATATTGATGGGGATGCCCCTGTGGCTCTAGACGCCTCATATATATATATATATATATATATATATTTATATATATATATATATATATATATGTATATATATATATATATGTATATATACATATATGTATATATATATACATATATATATATATATATATATATATATATATATATATATATATATATATACCTCGATATAACAAACTTCAATAGACTGGAATTCACTTTTATCAGACTCGAGGAGCTGCCGGACTAAATTCCTATACTGTATATTGGAAAAAGTCCAATATAGCCAGAAGCAGTCCAGACTGCCTGACCACTTCTGCTATGTTCACCACAATAAGGTAAATAAAAGACATGTTTATCAGTGTACAGTACAGTATTATTACTGTACAGTATATATACCATTTGATTAATGTAGTGAAGTTATAACACAGTACACTATCGCAAAGGTAGTCAAAACAGTTTAAAAACCGTTCATCCAATTCAGACTAATGTCTGATATACAAACAACCCTCCATTTCCCAGATTAAAAGGGGGGGGGGGAGGGAGATCAGTCCAGGAACCCCGAAAGTCCAGGAATCGCAAAAGTCCGGCTCCACATACCATTCCCCGGACTTTTACCATACTTTGTCCGAATTCTTTAATACTGTCCGGAAATTATTCTGATATTCTAGAGCATTCAGGAATGTAGGCAACCTATACCAACATAACAAACACCGTACATAAAATAATAACAATGACACAATAACATAAGTATAAATGCAGTACGTAGCAGCCATGGCTCAGTGGGTTAGAGCGCTCCGCTCTGACCGAAGGGTCGGAGGATCGAATCCACCCAAGGGTCATTGGTAGACATCAGGAAGGGCATCCGGTCATAAAATGCTACACGCTCCAAACCAAAGTCCTCTACCCAGGGGCAACGCCTTAGCCCTTATCCAAAAAAGGGGTACCTGGCGTAAAACTCACATAATGAAATAACATAAATATAAACATAAATACAGTATAAATGGAAAAGTAAAGTACAGTAATCCCTTCATTCATGCAAACTTTTTTCATGTGATTTTGGTTATCCACGAATTATTCGTACAATAATTCCCCATAAAACGTAAAATTATAGTACAGTAAAACCTCACTATATCGGACTAATTGAGGCCCAAGCCAGTCCGAAAAATGCGAAAGTCCGATAAAAGCGACATCTGGACTCCCCCCTAAACTTCCTCCTCCTTTTGGTATGCACAGAGGTTCGCTTGTAATTCATGTGTTTATTCTCTCTCTCTCTCCGCACTGGGCACTTCCATTTTACTTCCCATATTTATGTCTTTGTTGTCACCTTCATCTTCACCTTCCTATTCATTTTTACCTTCACTTTCAATTCACTCTGATAGTCACATTCACTTTCATAATCACTTCCAAGCTCACTTTCACATTCACCATCACCTTCACACTCACTCTCATTCATTTTGAAATTCCATTTCACCTTCACCTGCAACCTTACTTTCTCACTTTCACATTTACCTTTACAATTACTTTCACTCATCTTCACTTCTGCCTTCCCTATTTTTACTGTCACATTCACCTTCACCTTCACTTTCTCTTTCATCTTCATCTTTGCTTTCACTTTCACCTTTACTTTCAACTTTTCTTTCACCTTCACTTTCACTCTCATCTTCACTTTTACATTCATTTTCACCTTCACTTTCACCTTCATTTTCCTTGACCTTTACTTTCAACTTTTCTTTCACCTTCACTTTCACTTTCATTTTCACCATCACTTTCACCTTCCACCTTCACTTTCATTTGACTTCACTTTCACCTCCCATCTTCACCTTCACTTTCACCTTCACTTATACTTTCACCTTCACTTCTACCCTCACTTTCACCTTCACTTATACCCTCACTTTCTCCTTCCACCCTCACTTTTACTTTCACCTTCACCTTCACTTTCACCTTCACAATGCCTTCACTAACCTTCACTTTAACATTCACTTTCACCTCTCCCAGGGAAAGGAAGGGGATAGAAGGAGAGAGAGAGGCGGGACCAAGGTTATGCTTATCTCCCTCATTTGTTTATGCCAAGGTGACACCACTTGTCATTCCCATATTTATTCTCTCTCTCTCTCTCTCTCTGTTGACTTTGACATTCCACATTCACTTCTGTGCTCTCTTTCACCTTCGCTTTTACGATCATTTTCACAATTATTTAGTTTTCATTTTCAATTTTACCTCTCTCTCTCTCTCGCTCACCAGAGAGAGACTGGAGGAAGGGAAGGAATGGAGGAGGAGAGAGAGAGGGGACCGATGTTAAGGCCGGTTCATACGAGCAAAATCGCGGTCATTTTTTTGCCGGAATTCGCTTCCCGGTAGAAATTCCGGCTGCTTTTTTCGTCGGTATGGAGAGACCGATGTGTCGGTCTTTTTTTGCCGGAATCAGAAAAAAGTAGCCGGGCCGATTTAAATGGAAGCACCGAACAAGGCATAGCTCTGGGAACGAAGACGAAGACGACATCTTGTTTACAATACTACCACAACTTACCTCACTTTAGCGTTCATTCCAGTTTTGGTGTATCTGATATAAAAGTATGATTATTTAAGTGAGTTAAAGGTAATGAGCTGAAGGTAAAGGAGTCTTGTACATGATTTTATGCTTAAGAAAATTTATGCATATGGCCCCTGAAGCCCCCGGAAAGCTGAGTGGCAGTAAAGGCCTATTCACAGGAGCTAAATTGCGGCCGTCAGGGCTCATCTTGAAGTTGGAAAAGTGCAAGTGCAAGAGCTGCACACCCAGTACGAGTACGGTGGTCCATCTTTGTAAACACTGTTGCCGCGTTCCTGCCTCTACAGTCCCCGCACATGTGCACACCTTTCCGGGAGAAATGCCGAAAATCGGTATTTTTCCCCCCGCAAATCAGCGGAAAAAACGGCCGCGATTCAGCTCGTGTGAACCAGCCTTTATGGTGTCTCCTCCATCTGTTTGTTTATTCATTTATTCCAAGAGACGGACTGCTTCTAGCTTTATTAGACTTTTCCTTAGTTCCTCGAGTCCGATAAATGCGAATTCCGCTATACTGAAGTCCGTTATATTGAGGTTTTACTGTATTCAGATAAATAATTATATTATATGAGAAATAAATAAAATATAAAAATGCCTGCCTGTGGCCCGTGTGCATACGTGTGTGTGTGTGTGTGTGTGTGTGTGTGTGTGTGTGTGTGGGAGGTCGGTCTACCACACACTACACAGTCAGTTTGAATCTGATTGTCGAACCGTACATGACACGCAAATCGTTATTTGTGGCTTATTTTTCTGCCTTCCAGTGACTGCATGCCTTGTTTGCCAACGTGGGGCCTAAGCATAGTGCTAGTGATGCATGTGGTAACACACCAAAGCAGGCTTGTAAAGTGATGTCGCTGACAGAGAAAGTTCAAGTATTGGACAAACTTAGGGAAGGAATGTCAGCGGGTGCTGCTGGTCGTATGTTTGGTTTTGGGATGATTCGCCGTCACAATAATAACAAGACAATTCCTCATCAGGACTTTTCGCCGTCAGGACGATTCACTGTCATTTATTTACAAACCAGTTTATTTAGCAAGTACACTAGTTTTTTACTTATATGAGTTATAAAATCCCCCTGATAATTAGTTATTAAAGTATTAATTAATCAATAATAAGTATATTTATAGAATGACGGAGAATCATCCAGGGTGCAAATTGTCCTGATGGGGAATCGTCCATGTTTTGATGGCGAATTGACTTGACGGCAAGTTGTCTCGGAACCGTATGTTTGGGGTGAATGAGTCAACTGTTCGTACAATAAAGAAGGCAGAACGTAGCATACGGGAGGCTGTGAGGGCTAGTGCACCAGACTGCAATAAAGTGTCTCCACCTATGCCTGTCAGCTTTCAGTGTTAAATTTTTTACATTTTTGCTGTGTTTCATACTTTATGCTAGTTTATTAGGTGTATGTAGTGCATAAACAGAAGTATTCAGATGTAATACACTTAACCCCTAAACCGCGGGGTTGTTTTTGCTTGACTTGCGTGTCTCGCGGGCATATTCGTGCTCCGACAGACTCTAAAAATATTTGCCAAAAATCAGTTATTAGTCCTAGAATATTAAAATTATATATGCTTATGGCACATACCTTCAGCTTTCTCTTGGGATGTTTGTTGAGCCTTCGTCGAGTACCATAGGACTTGTGGAGACCTCTAAAGTTGGGTAACGAAGTCTCCACTTTACACTTCCCGACAACTCGTAATATGATTACCACAGCCTGATATTATCACTAGAAACACTATTCTATGATTCTCAAATAGTTTGGAATCCAAAAAAAAAAAAAAAAAAAAAAAAAAAACACTGTGAAAGCAATGAAAATTGCGAGAGCGTATGACCTTCCCACTTGCACTCGTTCGCTGCTGGTGTTCTGTCATTTATTATTCATAAAAACACTCACACTTTATATTTCTATTACTATATAACACTTATATATATCTACAGTCTTTATCCATATGTTTCCTTCAGTAATAGTAGTTTATTGTCACTGTAGGCATTCAATTTCTCTTTCAGTAAAATATGTAGCATTCACTTTCTCGTCCTGTATACTAGCGCTGAGAGTGAATCTGTCACTTTCACTTCCACTTTCATAACTCATTGTATTCACACATGCTAGAGTGAAACTTTCACTTTCATTACTCCTAGTATATATAGTCATATTCTTATATTACTACTCATTTACATTTCTATTTACATTCTCTATATTATTTACATTATTTACATTTCTATTTTATTTACACTGTGTTATGCACTGTCACTTACAGTAACTTATAAAACTATTTTCCACTGTTCACTTATATTTACATTCATTGCTTTCACTTGCTGTTTACACATTATTTACATTTCCACTTGCACTGTTTTACTCACCAGAAAAATTGTAGTCACTGTCTATCATTTTCATTGACAAATTAGCCAGTTGACGTTCCACAGCAGTCACTTATCCCTTTAACCCTTTCCACACGAGGTTTAGTAGGGGGTAGAGGTCACAGGGCCCTTTGCATGCGGATAAAAGGCAGCGGAATTGGACAGACGCAAATCCGACGTGCTTTCACCTTGAAAGACGAATACAGTGTGGTGGCCTAGCCGCCTAGGGGGAGTGCAATGCTGCCAATGTCAGCGTGGTGACAGCTGCTAATATATACGCTATGAAATGATCAGCAGGAAATCTAGACAATACATAATAAATTAGGTAGTTCCAGGTGAATGTAGATATCACTTAGGCTTCTCCCTTCCTTTCTTATATATATTTTTATTACGAGAATAGATTATACGGCATATTTCAAGGGGAAATAAACAGCAAAAATTAGCGAACGAGTGCACTTGAGGTGTTGTCAGGTAATAATTAGCCAATTCCAGGTGTATGGCACTATCACTTACCTTATTTCTTTTTTGTATATATTATTTGGTATAAGAATAGGGCATAGGGCTTACTTCAATGGATGAAATCAGTGGAAAATTCCAGGTAAGATTTACTTAGCATAGCATGGCCGGGCAGGCGAGAGGAGAGGGTAATGGAGGGGAGGTAGGGAGGGGAGTCAAGAATGGGGAGAAATGGCTAAATTGTCAACAATGGATGGGAGTACAGATGAGATTGGAAGTGGTGACTAGTGTTGGACATTAGCAGTACTGATAAATGATACAAGCCACCACTTGAAAGCCAGGGCGAATTCAAAATAACACAGAATCACAAAAGTGACGCCCCGAGGTATGATCCCTTGCTCCCAAGCATCACGAAAATGATGCCCCACGGTTAAGGGGCTAATACACACGGATAATTACGTGCACACATGCGCAGAACGTACATGCAAATTTACTACATATGCGAAACGTTTGGGAACGTAACCCTTGCATAAATTAAGGGATTACTGTACTTGTAGGTGAAACTATGTACAGTAATCCCTGTAATATCTGGACGCCCAATTTCCAGACATCCCCAATAACCAGACATTTTCGTCCCGGGATCCAATATTCTCAAAATGGGCCAAAAACCGCAATTTTTTTTTTTTTTATCCGACTTTTTCCCGCCCGTAATTTGAAGTTGGCGTGCGCGGCGCAGGCCAGCTGTGTTTTGATGCGTTGTTTCGCCGATGTCTGCTAGAGCGCCCCTGCATCCTCCCCACTTACCGCCCGTCTCTTGTTGTGTGTGCATGCTCGTCGTCATGGTCGCCCATGTGCTCACTTTTGTGGTGGTGCCTTACCTGCTGCAGGCTCTCCTACTGCTCTCGTGCCTCTCCTTCATGTGTGTGATGATGGCCCCGCCGCCTAAGAAGAGGAAGAGAGTGGTTTTGACTCTGGAAAAGAAGAGGGAGATATCAGATAAGGTGGATGCGGGATGGTCTTCCTCACGCATCCTTCATGAATTCAACCTGGCCCAATCTACTTTGTTTGATATCAAGAGATCCCGCGACAAACTCATGCGGTACACAGCTGACTTCTCGTCGAAAAGCAAGCGCAACTTGGAGAGGAAGGTGATGTATACTCCCAAGTATGCAGAAGTCAACTGCTCCACGTTGATTTGGTATCGACAGCAACGTGCTGCTGGTGTGATGGTGCGTGGCACGGAGCTGAAGGCTGCTGCTGAGAAGTTCGCAGGGATTCACGATGCCCTAGACTTCAAGGCATCTGAAGGTTGGCTCTTCACATTCAAGTTACAACATGGCCTTACCAACTGTAAGTCTCATGGCAAAGCTTTGGACGCCAATGAGGATGAAGTAGACGAGTTTCGGCACAAGGTGAAGCGCTTGATCGACAGGGAGGGCCTCAACTTCGGTCAAGTCTACAACGCTGACGAAACTGGCTTATTCTATCGCTCTTTGCCTACAAACACTCTAGCCGAGGAGACGAAGAAGCATGTACCTGGCCGCAAGCTCTGAAAGCAACAGATATCTACTTTGTGTTGTGCCAATGCTAACAGCATGCACCGGCTCAAGCCCGTTATTGCTGGCCGTGCAAAGCAGCCTACGTGTCTTCGTGGGGTGATGGATGTCCTTCCTGTCATCTGGTACCATTCCTTGAAGGCATGGTTCACAGCCCAGATCTTCAAAGACTGGTTCCACTGCCATTTCGTCAAGGAAGTCATCCATTACCAGACAGAGAAACTGGGAATCCCATGCGACCAGGTAAAGGCCCTCCTTCTCCTTGACAATGCACCTGCCCACCCATGAGACAAGGAGTTGGTGGCTGAGAATGGGCGCATTAAGTGCATGTTTCTGCCACCTAATACTACTGCTCTCATCTAACCAATGGACAAAGAAGTGATCGTGGCAACAAAGAGGCTGTACCGGCGGAAGTTCCTGGATGAGGTGATGGTTGTCTTCAAGGACGAGGACGAGCGCAGGGAGGGACGGGACACGTGAGGCCAATGGGCTTTGGAAAACCTTCGTCACTACAACATCAAGTCTGCCATCTACAACTGGGCCAATGCATGGAAGGAAATCCCTGTCAAAACTCTAGAAAATGGTTGGTCTCGTCTGCTTCTCGGAACGGATGTGGAGAACGATTTCCTAGGATTTGACGTGGATGACTTCCATGCATGTCTACGTGCACATGGGGACGATGCTGACGTGGACAAAGTGCGTGAGTGGTTGGATGACAATGAGGGCGATCCTACGTATCAGACATTGTCTGATATCGAGATCGCATCTTCAGCTGCAGGTGTCAGTACCCAGCTTGAAGATTCCGACGAGGACGGCAATGATGATGCGGACTCCTCTTAGCGTGACACTACTCCAGCCATCTCCAAGCTGAGAGCACTCCGGTAACACCTAGAGTACGTTCTGGACTACCTGGAGCACCCGGACTGTGACAGGGAGATGGGGCCCTTGGGACTTGTGGAGGAAGTGCGCGCTATCAGGCTGCATATCATTAATCATCAAAATCGTTGTTCCTTGCATCAATCAACGATTGACAGCTTTTTCATGCCCGTGACCCCTGCTGTGTCCAGCCCTGGCTCCACTTCATTGCCTCCCCAAGACAGGCCCTCATGCTCCAAGCCACAGCCCAGCACATCAGGCACGGTGAAGTCACCGCTCGACGTGAGTTTGCGCCTCTCTTCAGAGTCGTCTGCAGTGGGTACGCCATCACCACGACCCAGCGACACACCCCTAGGTCACCTGCATGAGCTACTCTCAGACTCTGACAGTGATCAGACGCCTACAACTTCTCCACTAGACCACACGGGAATTTACAGAGTTGTGAAATGAAAAAAAAACAGTGCACAGTGTTAAGGAATTTGAGTTCTGAGTGAAAAGACAAAGATTTAATGGACTTTCAATGTAACATAAATTAACTAGAGTGTGTTATGTTAAGAAAATGGTTTTATGAGTGGAAAGACTTTAAGTGCAGAGTGCAACACTTATTTCATTAAGGTACAATGGAGCGCAAGTAAGACAAGAGTGCGCAGTGTTAAGAGAATGGAATTCTGAGTGCAAATGACTAAGTTCAGTGTAAGACTTCATGAACAGTGTACTGCAAGTGCTTCAGGAACTCCTTCTTACTGTCAGAGTCTGAGAGGAGGCAGGTTATTCACTAAGATGGCCAGGAACTTGCTGTAAGTATCTAGAATGTTTCATATTGTACTGTATTTTCCTTACTTACCTCTAACACCTCATTTCACTCTTTTATGTCCCTTATTGGTGTGAATAGTGTCTTAGGTACTATGCATGTGCATTAGGGAGATGTTTTTCAGAGTTAGGCTAGGTTAGGGACCATAACTACCAGTCCAGGAGCCAGGGACTTGTTGTAAGTACCCAGAATGTTTAATATTGTATAAACTCACCTCTAAAACCTCATTTTATGATTCTTTTGCATTTATTTCAGTCTTTTATGTCCCTTATTGGTGTGATTTGGGTCTTAAATAGGTGCAATGCATTCCAGAGGGAGTTGTATAGGTGTTTTTCTGAGTTAGGGTCCATAAGTACAAGTCCAGGAGGCTGGGGCCCAATATCCGGACAGGACCACTATCCAGACATGCCTTTGGCTCTATTACATGGGATATTGAAGGGATTACTGTATGCCGTGATCATATAGTGGGACCGCAGAATAACTTGTTATTCAGAGTTGGAGTCACCAATGACCTTGTGTGTGTGACTGGGCAACACCAATGAGGCCAGGTTGAGGTGACTCAGCCCATGTCCATGAAATCCAAAATCTGGGAATTCGTGGTACGGGAAATGGCGGGTCGAGTGTATTGACAAACGTCCAGATTAGCAGGGGGAAGTCCAGATATTGCTTTTATCGGAATTTCGCAACTTTCAGAACACTTTGGGGCCCAATTAGTCCGTTATAGTGAGGTCTTACTATATGTGGATGGGGCGGTGAGAGGTAAAAACATGAGTAATGGAGAGAGGGATGGAATTGGTAATGTATGGTAATGGATGGACTATCTCAAATTTTTTGTATGCTGATGATGCATTACTACTTGCAAATACCAGACAAGAACTTTGTAGACTAATGCAGAGTTCTGCTGATGTCTGTGAGCATTGTGCCTTAAGAGTAAATGTAGAAAAGAGTAAACTGATGGCTACTGAGAGAGAAGTGACTCCCAGTGTGATGTTACAGTGAAAGGAGACAGACTGGAATTGGTGAGACATTTCAAATACCTGGGTACAGTGACTGAAATGAAAGGACAATGTGCAGAAGAGGTGGAAAGTAGAGTGACACAAGGAAGGAAAGTAGCTGGTGCAATGAAGGCCTTGATAAGAAACAGAGGCTTGAGTGTTGCTGCTGCATGAGGCTTACACGAAGAAGTGTTAGTGCCAACTTTAATATATAGATGTGAGACTATGGTGTGGCATGAAAATGAAAAGTCAAGAGTGCGAGCAATGAAGATGGGACTGCTGAGGAATGTATATGGAGTACAAAGAGTGGATAGGATACGAAATAATGCGATTCGTGAAAGATATGAATAATAAAGTCTGTGGACACCAGAGTTGAAGAGAGTGTAACGAGATGGTATGGTCATGTGGAGAGAATGGATAACAACAGAGTGGTGAAAAAGGTATATCTGAGCGAATTTCAAGGAGGGAGGAGGCAAAGTAGGCCACGGAGAAGGTGGAGGGATATGGTGGATGAGTGTGTGAGGAAGAGAGGTTCGGAAGTCAATGAGGCTAAGGGACTGATAAGAGATTGAGCTGGCTGGATGAAGATTGTGAGGAGAAGCGCATGATCAGGGACCAGGCACCCATTTTAACATGACAGCATCCTGATTGATTCTATCGGATACACTTATGTGAAGCTACAGAATGTGGTGAATGTTTCTGGCATATCAGATAGAGCCCGGATTCTGGGGACTTGAATGGTGAGTGAATGGAAGCGTAGCCAAGAGGATTGGGCATTTTTGGGCTGTCTGGACGTTGCTACTCCTCACCCTGCCCTACGGTGGGAAAGGAGGTCTGGATGATGATGATGACATATCTTTTCATGTAACCTACATAACCTGGGGCTGATGTCAGTGTGAATGCTTACTTTGCCAGCATTGCCAGCAGTCACCAGCAAATCACATGATCATGAGCTTACAGCTCAAAGATCATTGATGGTGGCTGAGCTAAGTCAGTTTCACAGCAGCAAAAATGCCAAGTCTGATGATGTATTGAATTAGTTCTGCAAATTAGTTCAGATACAGCACCAGTACAAATTGCTTTATCATCTTCCTCATTAGTGCTGAAGACTGACGCCTTTGCATGGTGGCACGGACACAAACAGGCTCTACTGCCAGGTTACCAGCATATAAGCATCCCTCATCTCTCCCTATCCCCCAAAGGAGGAGGATGGCCTACAGGAGAAGGGGAACTTCTGCCTTCAGTCCATTGGATTCAGAGAAGCCTGGAGCCACAACAACAACCTTCCAGATCCACCAGCTTTAACTCTCACTGGCTTCTTTCTACCTTTCTTCCATTTAAGATAATACTTCTGAGAACTGAAATTTCTGGATAAAGTCAGTATTTTGTCTGGTGTTAATGCCTGGTTTATCAATGTGAAAACTTCTTACTGAAAAGGATCCAGAAGCTGGAAAAATGATAGAAATTTACATCCTTAGAAGAAGGCAAATAACATGAAAAAATATAACTCCTCCTTCATTGTTGGCCCTAGAAATTTTTTTTTCTATCATTATATTTATTCTGACTATACAAACAATCAAATTTTAGCTATGCTATGCATTACACAGAAAAAAAAAGTTTCTAGAAAGCCTCAAGAGGATAACCAATGTTTTCACAAACCATATAGTGACATTTTTACAGCCAGACAATTCAATGTAAAAATGTTATCGAGAGGTCTAAAATGGTAAAAACTACAATTTCTGAACAAGTATCATTTCTACTTCAATCACTTATTGGTTAAAATAGTATGAATATTATTTCTTCATAAAAAATATAATGAGCATGCTTGTGCCAAAAAATATGGTAATAAAAAAATTGTCATTTAAACTTTGGTTATTAACACAATACTGTATACACTAAGGTTCTTTCGCCTTAATATGGTTCAGGTTTTTCATTGTATTGCAGCTTAATTCACATAGCTCAGAAGCAGAAAATTACAATTATATGACAGTACATCTCTTCCACAGGACTTTTTCATGACTAGCATGATATTCTAGTGTGAATCTGTTCTTACTACTTAATACTGAAAATGTAGGATCACAATTTTTGACAAAGTAAATGTGAAAAGAGTATTGGTGTGGACAAAATATTAAAGTTTACCTTGGGCTTGTTCATACAAAGAAGCAGCTTGTGGGTGCCAGGAGGGTGGGGATGTGGGTGAGTAGCAGTGTCATCATCTGGAGTGTGCACCACCAGCATAAAGTCTTCCTGACAACCTCCAAATGTCACCACAGATCCATAGCCATACCTGAGGAGAAGGATGTATGTCTCTATCAACCCAAAGTCAGCAGTGAATGAAGTATCAATGGTTATGTCTATAAAGTGGTCAGGATTCTAGAGGCCTGAATTGTAAATCAATGAGTGTGGCCCATTTAAGAGAGCCTCATCATCATCATGATCATCATCATCATCATCCTCATCATGACGAAGACGATGATGATGATGATGATTCATTCACTAGATTTGGGAGTGCAAATAAATTATCCATCTAAGAGAGCATCATCATCATCATCATGAAGACAACGATGATGATGATGATGATGATGATGATGATGATGATGATGATTCATTCACTAGATTTGGGAGTGCAAATAAATTATCCTTTTCTGACCTGCATGACAAAAACAAAACTGTTAAACACTTCTAAAACCAAGATGTCAGTAATGAAAAAATAAAGTAAGTCACCATGTTCTACTGAGTGGTAGGTGGGGGCACCGACCACCAACTCACTCAATATGGGTCTGCCTTCAGGTGATTCTACATTGAGTGAGACACCTATTGGTTTCCTATCACCCAGGAAAGTACTTATTATGCTGGGTGGTGGCCATATACATAACAAAATGACGTCTGGTGGTCTCGGGTGACATGGTGGTCTAACTTGATGAGGACCCATAATGGTTTAAAATCCAATGGAAGGTTAGGGTTTACTGTTCACAGAATGCAATTCAGCTGAGAGAAAGGCTGGTCACCCTCACCTTAACCCTTCCCATGCCAGCTATTTTTAGCCCTATGGGTCGCCTCCATGCCAGCTTTTTTTTTTTTTTTTTAAACTAAAATGATAAGTTTTGATGTGAAAATAATGAATTTCACCATTACAATACTCACCGAAGCTCGGAAATGAGTCCTGCATGCTCATTTCTGCATACTCGTATACAGGTATTCCCGCTCTCACGCTCACTACATAGGTGAGAGAAAGCCATTTTCTATGTATGGTAGACTCAGGTATTTATGCTGGGAAGGTATAGCTAGGTTCAGTACACTTTTCTGATTACTTATTACTTCAACATCTGTCACAATTTGCATGTCAATCTCACTGTGAATGTATTGTCTTGCACTTACTTGAAGATAGGTACAACCTGACTTCACTATGTACAGTCCTGGCACTTACAAGAAGGTATTTACAACTTGACTTCACTATGTACAGTCCTTACACTTACAAGAAAATATTTACAACATGATTTCACTATGTATAGTCCTTACACTTACATGAAAATATTTACAACATGCCTTCACTATGCACAGCACTGGGTAAGGGACACAGGCAGAGTGAGGCAGAGCGAGCGTGAGGGTGGGAGCGAGTGGGTGTATGGCCTTGACCGCCTGAGGCATGGTAGAGGAACAGTTGCCATACATGCCTGCCAATTTTCACCCACATATCTCGAAAAATGCAGTCACAGTGAATTTTTTAATTTTAAGTCATTTTAACCCGAGGCGTCCCCTCGATGTATGGGCAGGTTGCAACGTTTTGTCACAGCTAGATCCATCAAAATACTGTACCAGTACGTCGCGCAATTGCAAGGTTCATAATTTGCACAATTTTCAATTTTCGCGCGTGATTTTTGGTACCTATACACGGGACACCTTCTTCTACAAGATGCCAGGCAGGGACAATGCCTTATCCCGCATGACCTCCCTCCCCCCCTGCCATGCCATTGTCTCGATAATTCACCTGTCATCAGTGACCTGGCCAATAAAGACATTCAGGGCCAGAGTGATTCCCCAATTGATGACAATGTGGAGGACAAAGTTTACGTAGCATTAGAGGAAGAAACTGTCAGAAATGATGATAAGGTAATGTCGCCAAAAAAGGTCAGGTATGTTGATGTGTTAGTGAGTGAAACAATGCTCACACTGCCTATATTACCGTGTGAAAACCAATATACTCTTGTACTACATATAAATTCGTATCAAATAAATAAATAAATACCGTTTATGAGTGGTGTGGAATAGTTACCCTCCCACAGAACTTGTTTTCTTTGGAGCCAGCCTGATAGAAAACCCAGTAAGGTAAGGAGTATTGCTAGCTGTATCGAGTATTTTAAACCTCAGGTGAGCGATTGTGTAACTGGGAATAATGTGGTGAAGAATGTAGAAAACTTTAAATATCTGGGAACGATTGTATCATCTAATGGATCATTAAACAATGAAATTGAGGAGAGGATTAGACAGGCTTGGCAAGCTGTTGGAATGTTGAAATCTGTTTGGAATAATAATATGCTTTCAGTACAAACTAAAGTGAAAATTTACAAGTCCATGGTTAGACCAATTTTAGTTTATGGGCATGAGTCATGGTACAGTACAATTGCAACAGATCAAAAAGCATTAGGATTTGAGAATACTGTGAGGCCTCAGTACCTAACAGTTCTCTTCCTTTGATGCTACAGAGTAGTGTTAAGTAATGGAATTTTCAGGGACACAGGATATCCCTGGAATGTAAGCCCACATAGTGTAAGAGCGCAATTAAATGTGGCAATCTCCTGTTTCTACTCACCTGCCAATGGAGACCATAGTGGTGTAGTCAAGGAGGGTGATGGCATCCTCACTGACTGCTACCCACACAGGGGTTGGGGGACCATCAGAGGCAGCAGGGGTGGTAGCAGGGAAGAGGGTTGCACCAAAGTAAGGCCACTTTCGAGTGCAGGTTAAGTAGATTCGTACGCAGTCACCTTGGGAACGACCACGCAGACTCACCCACTTTTCATGTAAGCTGTCTAGCAGAGTTCTGGTGCAAGTAGATGGAGTTAGCAGTGTACAGTGAATACAATTCTGAAGGCTTTAGCCACTTTTAAGGAAGTTTTAATTATTACACTTAATTCCTTATCTCTGAAATTCATTCTCATGTGATAATCCAGCATATTTTAGACAGCGAACACAAACATATGAAATACTGGTAACAGTAACAGGCAACAGCTAAACCCTGTCATATACTGGCAAATATTCGCATCCTGTATGTTTCTACTGATGACAAATATGCATGCAATCATATATAATACAACACAATCAACTTTCACATGCATCACTCTCACTACAAATGCCCTTTGCAATTATAATTTATTGCTGGCTTTTGCTCTCCATTATGGAGAAAACCTGATTCTGCAGTTGACAATAAACATTAAAGAGCCTCAAAGGATAGCATACTGAGTACAGTAATATGCAAATCTGATGGTGGTAATAAAATGAAGGAAGACTATGACTCACTTGGTTTCCTCTTCAGTCAGGTCTTCTCGATACCGAGCTGGGTAGAACTTAGTGAATGCCTGGTGTAAGTGCGCAGAAGATGGACCTGAAGACCCTGACCCTCTTGATCGTTCACTGTTTACTTCACCCATGTCAATCTGTGGATGCCGAGCTAAGTAACACAACTTGAAAATACAGGTTGTGGTAGGTGGGGATGCTCACCATCCACTCACTCGATGTAGTGCTGCTATAGGTGTCTGCCTTTTCCTCTCTTCCTTCCTTCCTCTTCTGTCTTTCTTTCCTTAACTGTTTCCTCTTCCTTCTACCTTCAGGTGACTTTACACTCCCTCCTCTGTCTTTCTTTCCTTAATACTTTCCTCCTCCTTCTGCCTGTGGGTGACTCTCCATTGAGTGACAAGACAAATGGTTTCCTGTGCACCAGGAAACACTTTACTACACTGGGTGGTAACCATTTAACCAAATTATGGCACCCGGTGGTTCAGTGGGCAATTAAGGAACTCCAATCGGAATGAGCCAGTGTAGGTTTATATCCAAGGGGTGTCTGGGGTTTATTGCTCATGGAATGCCACTCAGGGATGAGTGAGGATGGTCACTCTCATCTTAAATGTCAAGACCAACTTGTCTTGCCCCAGGCCCCTACGCTCCTCATGGGGCAACACAGGACTGGACGATGGATGATGCATGGATGCAAAATAAAGGTAAACTTATACACAGCACTTTGGTGAAAATAGCATTAACTTCTGAGTAGCTTAAAGTGGACATGAGAATTATTTCAGTATATTCAGAGAGATAACCTAAATAAGAATAAGATGTGTTATGAGACACTACATTCTACACAAGAGATGGGAGAATAAAAACTGAAACTAAGAATAAAATGGATGACTAGTAGGAAAACATAATATAACCTAGGAGGGCCAGGAGTTAACAGTAAGGGTTGAGATGGAAGATTTTTTTTTTTTTTTAATTAAGAAAATACTGTAACCTATAGAGAAGATAAAAGCTCTATGGACTGGAGAGAGAAACCGGAAAGGGAAGGCTTAAATTACACAGAATCATTAAAGAGAAAATACAGCAAAGTATTAACCAACAGAAGAATGCAACTCAGCATGTTTTGGCCTAACAGCATATCAGAGGGGCAGGAAAGTCCCCAACAATCATCACGTACGAAGAATGTTGCATTACTCTGCATCTGACCACTCATCAATCATAAACATACACATTCTGCAACTTAGAGAAATGTAGAAAATTTTGGAAAATTAGGCAAGATTCTGGAAAGCATAGCAAAGGCTTCCAAAATTCCATCAGACAGACATGTTGCAAGTGAATGGTTACAGTAAACTCTCTTATAATTCAGGGGTTATGTTCTTTCAAAATCCAACTGTAATGGCAAACTATTATCACTATTTTACATGACTGCACACTTGTATTCTAAACACCTATCTGGCCAAAGAATGTCTAGTTTGAGATGATACAGCACAATCTGTCAGTGGCCCCCTCTATCAGTCAAACCCTTGGCCCCTCCACTGGCCCCCTATTTGAAGCAGATTTCAGATTATTTAATGCATGCCTACTGTGCGGAAGTGACCCCCAGAATAAGACAGGCTCGGCCTGACCCTGACCGCCCCCCCCATTTATGTAGGCCTGGCAATGCCACTACAATCTGTTGACAGGAAGAGGGTTTGCTTAGGTTCTCTGCTTAAGTTACAGCTAATTCCCGCTTATCTGCCGCTGCATTACCCGGCATATGACATTATTCGGCGTAGCCAATGACTGAAGTATAATTATATCTGGCAGTAAGCATAAAATCTTTGACATTTTCAGGCATGAAGGACACTTTCTTCTGGTTAAAAAAGCACATTATTATCCAACATGAGACCATTATGTCATCAAACATCCAGCCATAATCATAAAAAAAAGAAAGCAAAGAAAGAAATACACAAAAAGAATGGGGTTATACTGTACTATGAAAATGGTGGTGTACAGGGAGGGAGGGGTGATGGTTGGTGGGCCTCATGGCTTACAGGGTGGGTAGGGAGGGGAGATGCAGTGGTAGGAAGTAGAATAGTTTTGATTGGCTAAGGCAGGGGAAGGAGAAATTTAACGGAAATTTTTCATTGGCTAGCAACAAGTGGATGTTCTCTCACTCTCCACTGTATTCCTCAGCTGCTATGGTGCCGATATATGAATGAGCCTACATTGCACTCCTAGTCTCTTCCAAAACATTATTACTGTTCAGCCTCTCCTGTCTGGTAAGTAGTCGTGAGCAAATTAAAGTACCCAGGCCTTGTCAATGCCATGGCCAGGAAACCAAGAATGGTTCATTGTTCGGACAGAGCTTCAAACCCCCTCCCCTCCTCCTCCCTCCTTCCATTATCAACTACCACCACCGCACTTCTTTGCTTTGCTGTTTGAAGCATGCGCGCACACACGCACGCGCACACACACACACACACACACACACACACACACACACACACACACACACACACACGGAGTCATCCAAGGCAGACGTCCGACATCGGCGCTCCGTACCGAAACAACACGGCCAGTGGCATTACCTAAATTAGTATCTTTGTGTGAGTCAAGCTCTGTACCAGGTTAGACTAAATGATTTTTCATTATTAAAAGGAAAAAAATAATAAGTTTAAACAAGACTTGTTCAAACAAATGAAAGAAGTACCAAGAGTTAAAAATGCGCTGAGTCAGCTGGGTTTGTTTAGACTACAGCAACACGGGGAAAGTGTACATACTCTGTACGTACATACTCTGTTATTTTAGTATTGCAAAATGGATACATACTTTAGTAAAACAAATTTGGAAAAGAAAAGGGATAAAAGTAAAAAGCAAAATAATGATTTCTACCAAGAACTGGTTGAAGTGGAGACTCACAATAGACTGAATGAACGTGTACACAAACTAGAAATGGCTTTCAAAAATGAAATTGATGAAATAAAGAAGCAAATGCACTTGCAAAAGGAAGAGATAGAAAAACTAGGAAGCGAGGCCAATAAGAAAGACACAACCATCAGTGAACTAACAGTGGAACTGAGTACGCTTAGGAAGAAAGTGAGTGAAATGGCAAGTACAGTAGTCAATCACAAGAGCGTTGTGGAAGAGTTCAAAAATGACACAGAGACAATTAGGCAAGCAAGCAGTCTTATGGACCAGAGCAGTGATATTGAGGAGAAGATAACACAGGTGAATGAAGCTGTGCAAAGCTACAAAAATGATGTACAAACCACGTATGCTGAAATGGTGAAAGTAAAGAAAGACTTAGAAACAAGGGTGGAGGAAAAAAGCATTAAAAAGGAAGTGAAAAGAATAATCCAAAACAATCCAAAGTTAGTCAGAGATTCAGTAGAGATAAACAAATCTATAGTAATCACTGGTATAGAAGAGGAAGAAATAAAAAACAAGATCACAAGAGACAAAAAGGAGATGGCAAATGTAAAGAGCATACTGAAAGAAGTATCAGAGGAAATCTGTAGTAAAGACATAGAGGAACACAAAAGGTTAGGGAAATACGAGAAATGCAAGACAAGACCTCTAAAGGTGACTTTCCAGAGTGTAAACACTGTGGAAGAGATATTAAAAAATGCAAAGAATCTTATGGAAAAAGAGGAGTTCAAAAATGTATGGATAAAAAGATGCCTAACACAAGGGGAACTGGAATTACTGAAAGAGAAAAGGGAGGAAGCAAAAACAAAAAATGAGGGAAGATCAGAAGAGGAGAAGAAGAAATTTTTTTACAAAGTAATAGGATTGCAAGTACAAAAGTGGTACACAGACAGGATAGAAGAAAAAGGAGGAAGGTAGTAGAACCATGTCATGACAAGTATATAAACAAGATGATAAAGTTGATGTACTCAAATGTGGATGGAATGGTATCAAAATTACTAGAGATGAATGATTATGTCAGAGAAAATGAACCACAAATAATATGCCTAACTGAAACAAAATTAACACCAAGGATATCCAATGACATACTAAACTTAGAGGAATACAATATATGGAGAAGAGACAGAAATTTAAAAAAAGGAGGAGGAATTATAATATTAACTAAGAAAAATCTAAAAGTCAAGGAAACAAAACTAGATATACCATCACAAGTAGAACTGATTGCAGTAGAGATCAACACATCTGAAGGTAAAGTAATTGTAGCCAATTTGTACATGCCACCCAGATCAAACACATGGGAAAGAGACGAATATGAGGACCTGGCAGAGAGTACAATTCAGAGTATAAGATCATTACTACATAAAATGGAAGAGAAATCGGAAAAAATTATACTAACTGGGGATTTCAATACAAATATAAATTGGAATACTCTAGATATAATTAGCCAAGAAAGCTGTTGGGACCAAAAGCTCCTGGATCTCGTACAAGAGTTTTTCCGAATGCAACATGTGAGGGAAACCACCAGAAAAAGAGGACTTGATGTACCTTCAGTGCTAGATCTAATATTTACTAGGCAAGAAAATGATACTGACAGTTTAATATATCACCCTCCACTTGGCAAAAGCGATCATGCAGTACTAAATTATAACTTCAGGATAGCATATGACAGTAAACAGCAATGACAGTTACAAAAAGAGCCTAAACTATAAAAAGGGAAATTATCAAGACCTAAAGAAGTATTTCTTAGAAGTTGATTGGGAAAATGAGCTTAGAGGACAAGATTTAAACGCTGTATATAAAAAATTCTGTGAATTTTATGAAATAGGAGTCCAGAAGTACATCCCACAGCACAAAGAAGCAGATAAGAAAATACAGAAATGGTTCAATACAGAATGTAAAAAATCAAAAGAAAGAAGAGATTTGTTGTGGAATAGATACAGAAGACACAATAGTGAAAGGGCGTATAATAATTACAAACAGGCAAGAAACGACTATACAAGAATAAGGAGGGAAGCCCAAAAACAGTTTGAGGAGGATATAATAAATAAAAGTAGTGATCAAAAAAAGCTGTTTTACAGCTATATCAGAAGCAAAACCAAAGTAAGAGATATAATACAATCCATTACGGACGAGGGAATCACTTATACACAAGAGAAAGAGATCTGTGAAGCACTAAATAAGAATTTCCAATTAGTTTTTACAGAAGAAAAAAATTTTGAGAGGGACTATGTGGAATACGCATGTCCACACATACTACCAGATATACAAATAGCAGAAAAAGTAATACAGGAGGAGTTAAGTAGATTAGACAGAGGAAAAGCAAGTGGTCCTGATGAAATTTCATGTTGGGTATTACGAGAATGTGCAAAGGAGTTAAGTAAACCATTATTTTTAATTTTCGAGAAATCCTTGAGTCAAGGTAAACTACCTGATATTTGGAAAAAAGCAAATATTGTCCCCTCATTCATGAAAGGAAATAGACAAAATGCACTCAACTACCGACCAGTATCACTGACCAGTGTTGTAAGCAAGGTATTAGAAAAGCTTATAAGAAAAGCTTGGGTAAATCATCTAGAAGAACACAGTATGATAACAGAAAGACAGTTTGGTTTCAGAAAAGGAAAATCATGTGTTACTAATCTGTTGAGCTACTATGACAGAGTAACAAACACAATACAGGAAAGGGAAGGATGGGTGGACAGTATCTATTTAGATTTCAAGAAAGCTTTTGACACAGTACCACACCAAAGACTTTTATGGAAACTGTACCATCAAGGAGGAATTCGAGGCAAACTGTTTTGTTGGATGCAAGACTTTCTCATGAAAAGAGAAATGAAGACAGTACTAAGAGGAAACTACTCATCATGGAAAGAAGTGACTAGTGGAGTACCACAGGGTTCAGTGCTGGCACCAATCATGTTTTTAGTGTATATAAATGATATAAACAGTACACTGGAAATGAGAGCTATCTGAATATGTTTGCAGATGATGCAAAAATACAAAGGAGAATTACTAACACAGACTCTTGTAAAGAGCTACAAGAAGAATTAAATAAACTTCATGAATGGAGTAATACATGGCAAATGGAATTCAATGTGGACAAGTGTCATGTAATCAAGTTTGGTAAAAGTGGAAAAAGACCTGACTGGGATTATAAGTTAGGAAATAAAACCCTATACACATCAGAAAGAGAGAAAGACCTAGGTGTGATTATCAATAACAGACTATCTCCGGCTGACCACATCAGCGAGAAGGTACGGAACATGTATACACTGCTCGCAAATATGAGAATAGCATTCACATACATAAATGAAGACATGCTAAGAAGGATAATAACATCATTCATTAGACCAACCCTGGAATATGCATCAGTAGTCTGGAATCCTCATCTCAAAAAGCATATAGACAAGATTGAAAAAGTTCAAAGGGCCGCTACAAGATGGATACCAAGCTTAAGGGACCTAAGCTACGAAGAAAGACTAAATAAACTGAATCTACCAACACTACAGGAGAGAAGGAAAAGAGGTGACATGATAATGCTATATAAGTGCATATCAGGGAAGGAGAAAATAGACATAAATGATTACTTAACATATGGAGAAGCATCAGCATGAGGACACTGCAAAAAACTGCGTAAGAAGAGAGGTGATAAAGACGTAAGGAAATTCAGTTTCCCAAACAGAGCAATTGATCAATGGAATGCACTACCAAATGAAATATTGTGTGCCAAAACAATTCACAAATTTAAGGATATGTACGATAAATATGGTTTAAGACACGGGACAGTATGAGCTTGACTCATTCCTGTAAAGATACAATTAGGTAAGAACAATTAGGTAAGAACACACACACACACACACACACACACACACACATACAAAGAGAGAGAGAGAGAGAGAGAGGAACTGTGATAAAAGGAAAGAAGACTGGTCATTAAGAACTTGACTAAACCCTGCAAAAAAAATAAAATCTGCTCTGTCTTCTAGAGCGTCAATGTAATTAATGTACAGTAGTTCAGTAAGTCATCACCATCTGGGGAGTTGCACCATCCAGGAAGCCAAAGTTTGCCCAATTCAATGGGCCACACTTCCATTCACTCAAGGAATCCTGGCCCCATCTGATAGGCAAAAAATTTCACCATATTCTATGGCTTCGCATATACAGTACAGTACTTATCCGACAGAGCTAATCCAAATGCTGTCCCATTAAAAAGGGGTGCCAAATCCCCGGTCATGTGCCTCTTCGCACAAACTTCATCCTGCCAGCTCGATTTCTTGTCAGTCCCTTAGCCTCACCAACTTCCATAACTCCCTTCCTCACACCTAATCCACCATATCCTTCCATCTTCTTCTTGGCCTACCTACCTCCTTCCTCCTAAAAATTCAATCAGATATACCCTTTTCACCACTCTATTGTCATCCATTCTCTCCACACGGCCACACCATCTCAGTACACACTGTTCGATTCTGGTGTCCACAGACTTCCTCACTCCACATCTTTCACAAATCACTTTATGCCATATCCTATCCACTCTTTGTACTCCATATACATTCCTCAGCCGTCCCATCTCCACTGCTCTTACTCTTGACATGTCATTTTCATGCCACACCATAGTCTCACATCCATTTGTTGAAGTTGGCATGAACACTCCTTCATGTAAGCCTCACACAGCTGCAACACTCAGGCCTCTGTTTCTTATCAAGACCTTCACAGCACAAGCTACTTTCCTCCTTGTGTCACTCTACTTCCCATTTCTTTTGCACATTTTCCTCTCTTTTCTATCACTGTATGCAGGTATTTGAACTCTTTCATCAATTCTAGTCTCTTTCCATTTACTGTAACATCACACTGAGAGTCACCTTCTCAATCAAAAACCATCACTTTACTCTTTTCTACATTTACTCTCAAGGGACAATGCTCATAGACATCTACAAAACTTGGCATTTGTCTACCATGTTCTTGTCTGGTATTTGCATGTGGTACTGCATCGTCAGCATACATTAATCTGAGATATCCATCCAACACCATTCATTACCAACGACATCCCTCTCACCATTACTCATGTCTTTACTTCTTTGATCATCCCATCCACATATATATTGAACAACCATGGGGACATCACATAACCTTGTTGAACACCCATACTGATTGTGAACCAATCACTTAGATGCCCATTTGCCCTTACACATGCCTCACTAAAACTCTTAACAGCACCTAGCAGCTAACCATCTACACTGTACAGGCACAAAACCTTCCACAATCGTTCTTTGTTTACTCTGTCGTATACTTTTTCCAGATCCATAAATGCCATAAACCCCTTGTAGTTTTTCTCACAAGCCTTCTCCACTATCTGTCTCACTGCAGATATTTGATCCATACATCCTCTGCCACTCCTAAAACCAACCTGTTCATCACTCACTAGGCTTTCTGACATCTCTCTTACTTTCTCTAAAATCATTCTTCCATATAACTTCCCTACTCCACTCAAAACACTTATGCCATGATAATTCTTGCACTCATTTCGCTCTCCTTCATTTTTGTGCAGGGGTACAATCACACCCTTTTTCCTCTCTAGTGGCACAGTTTCACTCATCCATGCCTTCTTACACATCACCAACAAGCACTTCATTCTGCTCTCTCCACTACACTCAATCATCTCTGCATACACCTCATCAACCGTAGCTGTTTTCCCATTTTTCAGCCACTTCACAGCGTTCTTCACCTCTGTGAGTGTCACATTTCTGGATACTGCATTCCTTCTCTGTACACCTCCAAAACCAATCATGTTTACAGTCGTTCTGTTCTTTCAATTCCCACTCAACAGACTTTCAAAATATTCTTTCCATCAGGTCCTTATTTCATCTCCATGGGTTAATAATCAAACACTTGCATCCTTCACACTTTCACATTTCTTTCCAATGTCACATCTACATTTCCGCACCTCTTTCTAAAATAACTTCCTTTTTTCATAGTGAATGGCATTCATTTTTCTTCCTAGATCATCATTTACCTTCTCCTTTTTCCTCTTCACTAGTCTCTTTACGTGTTTCTTGTGCTCAATATATTCAGTTCTTATTTCAGTTGAACCACTGTCCTGTAACCAAACTAGCCACTGCTTCCTCTTTTCCTCCACTGCTCTCTTAACCTCTTCATCCGACCATGCCATACCCTTTGTCTTTGCTGTTACTCTTGTCACATCACACACTACTTTAGCATTCCTAACTAAGCAAACCCTATTTGTATTCCCCAGGTTGTCCAGATCCATTTCATGCCAGTTCACTGATTCCCTGTGAAAAAAAGTGTCATGGGTGAGGCATGTTCTACCCTAAGCTATATAAAACTGTCAGCCAGTAGCAGGAATGAATTATCAGTTTACTTCATGAATCAACTATGGTGTTTGGAGAGTGTCTGTCAGTTATTCCATATGTCTGCATATGTTTTATGACTTACTAATTGGGGAAATCGTACACCTTAGTCCCAATTAACGCACCTATATGGTGGATATGCGAGTGTGTGCTTTTTGATATCGCACAAATTGAAACACATAACTTATGGGGAAAAATTCATTTGGTGGATGAGTGACTCCAACTTTAGGGGTTAAAGTTTTAAACACTGATAATTACCCTAGAACTAAATAATTGTGTGTATTTACCTATTTGTATTTACCTATTTGTAGTATACAGGAATCGAGCAATGCTCGTGTTGTCCTGTCTCCATATCCACATTTATCAAGTCTACCTTTACACACATGAATGTTTTTCTCATGCACCACCTCTTTGTCTGAGTCGTTCCAAATATTTAAGTATTTACCTAATATACCTAATTGTGATATACACGGAATGTACTATGCTCGTGGGTTTCCGTCGCTGTTTCTCAATAAGTCGAATTTAACTTTAAACTCGTTTAAGTTTTTAGACTGGACGATCTCTTTGTCCAGGCTATTCCATAAGTCTATACTTCTGTAAGGAAAGCTATATTTCTTGATATCCTTCAAGCAGCTTGACTTTTTCAATTTCATTCCATGTCCTCTTGTTGCTCTCTTATCCCATACAAACAGATCTTCTTTGTCAATTTTATCTACTCCCACCATGGTCCTGAACACCGCAATCATGTCTCCCCTCTTTCTCCTTTCCTCTAACGAAGGCAAATCCAGTTTTTCCAGCCTCTCTCTGTATGACAGGTCTGTCAGACTGGGGACCATCTTGGTTGCTGTTCTTTGTATTCTCTCAATCTTGTTTATATCTTTCTTTTTGTGTGGGGACCACACTACCGCTGCATATTCTAACCTGGGGCGGATCATGGCCACTATCAATTTTTTCATCATTTCCTCATCCATATAATGGATGTTAGTCAAGAGTTTATAAGTCTCTCCAACAATCTTGTTAATGTGCTTTTCTGGTGACAAACTATCTTGGACCAGCACTCCCAAATCTTTCTCTTCTCTCCTTTTTGTGATTAATTCATTACCCAAAAAATAATTCAGTGATGGTCTCCTGGTACTTTTACCCATTTCCAATATTTTACATTTCTTTACATTAAATTTCATTTCCCACGTCCGGCTCCAATTGTGTATCCTATCCAAATCCTCCTGCAGTATTTTACAATCCTCCTCAACCTCTATCTTCCTCAAGATCTTTACATCATCAGCAAACAGACTTGCATAACTGTTCACTCCATCTACCATATCATTTACGTAAATCAGGAACATTACTGGCGCCAACACTGAGCCTTGAGGGACTCCACTTGTTACTTCCCTCCATCCAGACATCTTTTCCTTTATTACTGTCCTCATTTGTCTGTCTCTCAAAAAGTCTCTCATCCATTCCAGAAGTTTGCCCTTTAGTCCTCCTATATATTCTAGTTTCCACATTAGTCTCTTATGAGGTACCTTGTCAACGGCCTTCTCTAAGTCTAAGTACACACAATCCACCCAACCATCTCTCTCCTGTACCACATTAATCGCTCTTGAGTAAAAGCTCAACAAGTTTGAAACACATGACCTTCCACTTCTGAATCCAAACTGACATTCAGCCAAAATATTCATCTCTTCCAGATATTTTATCCATCTGTCTTTCAGGATTCTCTCACACAATTTTGCGACCATGCTGGTTAGAGACACTGGTCTATAATTCAGGGGTTCTTCCCTGTTTCCTCCCTTGTAAATTGGTACCACATTTGCCCTCTTCCATTCTTTTGGCACTTTCCCCTCTTCCAGTGAGCATACAATTAAGCTGTGAATTTTATCCGCCAGTTGTTCTCTGCATTCCTTCAGTACCCAATTAGAAATTCCATCAGGTCCTGGGGCTTTCCTTACATCCTGAGTTTCCAGTAATTTATACACTTCCTGTACCTCCACTTTTATATCTTTCATCACCGGAACATTTCTAATCACTCCCTCCCCTTCCACAAGCTCCTTTTCTTTTGTGAAAACTGACTGGAAACGTTTGTTCATTATTTCTGCTTGCATTGCCGCATCCTTAAAGACCTCTCCTTCTACTTTCAGTTTGGTGATTCCTTCCTTTTGTTTCAGTTTGCCATTAACAAATCTATAAAACAGTTTGGGTTCATCCTTGCATTTGTCAATTATACCTTTTTCAAAATTCCTTTCTTCTTCTCTACGTATTCTTTTGTATTCATTTCTTGTTCTCTTATATTCTTCCTTTGTTCTGTCGTTACCTCTTTTTCTCCAATTGTTCCACGCCTTATCTCTCTCTTTTTTTGCTATCATACACCTTCTATTAAACCACTCCTTTTTCCTGTTTTCTTTCCCTCTTACTCTTGGTACAAGTTTTTCCACTCCCAAATTATAGAGGTCTAGAAAGATATCCCACTTCCTCTGTATCTCTCTTGTTTCTCTGAATTTTCTCCAATCCGCATTTTCAAAAAAGTTTCTCAATCCTGTAAAATTTGCTTTCCCAAAGTTGTATCTTCCCTGTCTATGAAGCTCGTCTCTTGGCTCGACGTTTCCTATTAACATCTGGAACTCAATGACCACGTGATCACTTTTTCCCAAAGGACAGAGATATTCCAATGATTCTATTACATCGGGTTCTTTGGTGAACAGTAAATCTAACCTTGCTGGTGTGTCCTCACCTCGAAACCGTGTCTCTTCTTTGACCCATTGCGTCATCACATTATTCATTATTATATTTAATAACATAGTGCCCCACGAATCCTCGCCGCCTCCCGAGTACCATTCCTCCCAGTTCACCTCTTTACAATTAAAGTCACCCACCAAAATTATATTATTACTTTTCTCAATTATTTTTTGCAAGTAGCTAGCCATATCTGACAACATCTCATGGTATTCGTCATCCTTCCATGCTCTCGTCTTTGGGGGAACATACACTACCGCCATATCTCTCTTAACATTCTCTCCAGTTTCTAATTTCATATATATCACTTCAGCCCTGCCTTCTCCCATTTCCACAGTATCTACATTTATGTTGTTCTTCACTGCTATCATCACTCCTCCTCCCTTTTTTTCTTTTCTGTCTTTTCTCCACAGTTTGTATTTACCATCTCCCAAATGAACATCAATATTTTCTCTTAATTTGGTCTCTACAAAGCACATGACATCAGGTTCATGTTCTCTCAAGAAATCATTAATTTCGATCCTTGTCGATATGAAACCATCAACATTAGTATATATCACCTTCAAATTATTTTTGACATTATTAATACCCTCTTCTCTCCTACTCTCTGTCCGTACCACTTCCTCAACTTCTGATCTTTCACAACCATCCCCCCTAGTTTCCTTCACTGCTATTTCCTTAAATACCATTTCCTTTCTTTCCTATCCAATACTCTCCAAAAAAAAGTATTACATTCTTCCTCTGTCCTCTTATCATTTTTTTCCTTTACTTCTTCCTTTAATGATTTTAAAACTTCTCTTTCTTCTTCATTCAGATCTTTTCTTATTATAATATTTTCCATCCCCGCCTCTTTGCTTAATTTCCAGGTCACTTTAAGTATCTCATTTATTACACTTTCTGATGTAAACTTGACTCTCATTGGTCTTGTTTCCCCTTTCTTGTAAGGCCCTATCCTCCTTACTTCCTCAATTTCTTTTACCCACTTGTCTCCTTCGGGGTCAATCTTGCCTAATATTCCTCTCACCATGTTCGTGTCTCTCTCGAGTCTTGCGAACCTAACCTTTTCTTCCTCTTCCCTGTTTCCAAATACTACCACACATCTGTTCCTTTCTACAGTTTCTCTCACTATTTTCTCTTTTTTCTTCAGTATTTTCACTACATTTTCTTCCATTTCTTTCTTGTTCATTTCCCTTTCTTCCTGGATGATCTCTCTTAAACTGACCACTTCTTTCTGTTCTTCTTCTACATGTGCCCACTTTGCCTTATGTTCTTCTAATACATTACTCACCTTCTCCGTTTTATTAGTACTCTCTTCTAGTTTCCTCCTCAGTTCAACATTTTCCCGCTTCAAATTCCTAATTTCTTCATTGGCTGTTTCATTGGACTGGATCAGACTCTGTATGGTGGTTTCTGTATTTTCAGACACATCTTTTATCACTAGATTCTCTACTTTCTTTTCGAGTTCACTAATCCTCATAATTAATGTTTTAACCAGGTCCATAACATTGGTATTAGCATCAAATCCTTGAAATTCCAGTCCCTCATTGTTTATATTTTCGGCCATGTTTAATGTAAAGTACCAAAACAGCTGTTACCGAAAAAACTACAAACATTCATGTATACTATAGCCAATAAATCTTTACATTTTTGGTAGTCTATTAACTTTCATTATTTCAAATTTAAGGCAAGACCTTAGGAGACAGGACAGACAAAATTCCTGAAACTACTTAAGGTTAGGAGCGATGGCTGGGACGTCCGCTCTCTCCAGCTGCTCATTTGTGTGTACATACACGCAAGCGTGTACACATACCCTCGATGAGCTGGTCTATACTGGTTTGCTGCCCCCCTCCCCCCCTCTCGATGAGCTGATCTGAGCTGGTCCGGGCTTGGAATACATACAGACATGCAGTTTGTTGCAAACAACAGCAGAAAGATTCAGGTTTGTCTGACAAAAATATTAGCTCTTAAGATCAAGTTGAAAACACACCATTTTTTCCTATTTCTCCACACTGTGCACATTCAGTAGGTTGTCGTCATGGCCGCTGCAGCCAAAGGGTTAAGGCATCTGCAGCAGCCAAGATTCGGCTGATTTGCATTATGGAGAGCTCTCCTGGTATTTCTGGTGTTGCTGGCATCGGTATAACCTCCTCTTGTCTCAGCTCCTGCAATGCATCCTTGATAGATGCTGCAGTAATCACATCTGCTGTGGTGGCTTCACCAGCATTGTTTATTTGAGACAGTGTGGATATCAGGAGACAGCTTGCACTATTTGGGAACTGCACTATTTGATCATGCACTAATTGGAACTTAGATGTATTTTCATTAAGCTAAATAAACTCATCTGGCAGTTCGCATTATTTGATAATGAACTAATTGGAACCTACGTTTATTTTCATTAAGTTAAATAGACTCATCTGGCAGAAAACTGTCTGTCTTTAGCAGGAGTGAAATAACAACCAATATGAAATAATAACTGAGAAACTGTCTGTTTGTCTTTCCCTCTGTTCGTCTATCCCATTGTCTATCGCATCTTCCTCTACAACAGGAGTCTGTTAACACTTAATCTGAATCACGTCATCTGGTGGAGCCACAAATGAAACAAGTCAACATGAATCAATAATCAAGAGCCTGTCTCTGTTTGTCTGTCCATCTGTTTATCTTACTTAGAAGACAATTTCCTTCCAAAGATGGATGTAATCATCTGTCTTTATCAAGAATAAAATAGCACACATCCTGAATCTCAAATGGCATGTGTCTGTCTGTATAATTCATTTTCCTCGTGGGAATAGTTTACACTCGTATTCATCTTGGCTTTCTAAATGTGTTTGTTGATACTGAGAATAAAATAACAACAATGACAAATCTCTCCAAGGCATATGCCTGCCTTTCCATCAGTTTTTCTGTCTCCTTATCTATATCTCTGAAGACGACTTTCGTTCAACAACATGGTTTTCTGCCAGACAGAATTCCATGCGAGCTTGAATGTTAAGGAAAATATTACAGTAAGTTTCTATTTGAAGCTAATATAATGCTCATATCTTTTTGCATTATGCTCATTTATTATGTTACTGTGCAGTGGGAATTTTTTCATACGTATTGCACAAGCACTAATTTTTGCTCAGAGGTGCCCCCATTATATACCGAGAAGAGAGGGGAGGGGAGGACAAAAAAAAGATCCACCTGTCTCTTCCCCAACTCCCAACCATCCACTATGCGCCTATCCAACGAAACTCCTACCTGTCATTTGTAACTGGCAGTTCCATCTCAAGCTGACCTCATTCTTAACACTCACGGTCACACAGTCTTTTAGTTGTCTTTTGATGGTGTATAGCGTTTAGGGTTTTCCAATGTATGTGTTTTAACAGCACTGCTGGGGAAAAAAAAAAAACAGGCCTTCCAACAGGAGGACTTAGATATTAACCCCTCATCAATATGAAATTGCTTCTGTACATAAAATTAGTGTACTTAACAGTACATCAGAGTATCTTATTATAAGGAATACCTATTGGCTGTTTTTTGATGTTTTAAAGCATTTTGTAGGGGTTAGACAGTGGACAAGTGTTATAGGGTTGGGGGTTAGGGACCTCTTGGGGGGGCCTTTTGCATAATGTGACATTCTGACAGCATCTGACAGGCCACTGGTTCTATTACGCCAGACAATATACTGTACATTGTTATATTGCTGACAAAATGTGGCAAAAGCAGTTCCATAACCAATTACTACAAATGGTGGCCTACCCATACCCTGTAATCACAGCCTGGTTGTTACACATTTAATTCTTGACTTGGGTCCAGTTTTAATTATGATTATCTTAACACTATAGAAATACAAACTACCCACCTGTGCCATAAGGGTTGCAAGTTCTAGCGCCAACTCTCTTGTGATAGGGAACTTGCCCTGCTGTATCTGCTGGTTGACCTGGTAGCACAACAGCAACTTCTCTCTGTCTGTTTCATGTTTGGCAGCTGCTCGGTAGTACAGCCGTGACCTGAAAGATAGTAATTAAGTTGGTAATTTGGTGACAGGTGGATGGGAATGAACACAATAGATGTTTAGGTAGAAGAAAAGTTAATTATGTAGCACTTAAATGGATGAATCACTTTCAACATCTGCATATAATTCTTGGTGCTGGATAAGGATGACTTCATGTGGTGGCACTCATATGACTTGACCTCTCCCCTGCCAATTTACAGTATACAGTACAACTATCCTTCAATTCTCTCCCTATCTCCCAAAAGGAGAATGGTGGACTGGAGGGGAAAGGCAACTTACCCTCCAGTCCACCAGGTTCAAGTTCAGATGGGCCTGAGATCATCACCACCATAAAAACAACAACCACAATCATCATCATCATCACCTCTGAAGCTTTGCTCTCTCTTCAGAATCCCTGAAAGGGTGGCCTTGACACAAATGTTTCACACCTATTTTCTCATCACAACCCACTCACTCTCTCAAACACTCCTCATCCTATTCTTTCCCTTCTCTCGCCAACACTCTCATATTGCTCTGTTCTCTTCCCCCATAGCACATAAGGTCTGTCCCTACAAACACTATCTTCAATTTCACTTTCATAACCTTTCCCTGACACCCAATCTATGTGCATTCTTTGTATACACCCATACCATCTCAATGAACTCATTCTTATCCACTCAGTGATTTGAACTTTCTTCCATTCCATATCTATCTCTATCTATCTATTTATAGCCCGATGCTCTAATCCCGCAAAGGGTGGTGGCAGACAAAACGCCTCCAAGTCGCTCTGTCACCCACCATTTGACTGCCCTCCCCCCAACTCACTCCCCCCTCCCTCATATGCCTCCATATCACCCATAAATTTAATAAATTTCACTGTTACATACATCATCCATCCTCTTTATGCCTGCAACTGTTCTAAGAATGATAATTTCAAAACCTTGTGATACAGAATGTTCTCTCTCACTCACTGTCCAGATCTCTCATAAAACTAGGATCTCATAGTACTCTTTTTTTTCCTTGAGGTGATCTTACTTTAACTTCATACTACATTTTCTCATATATAGATATGACAGCTTCCAGACATTTAAAACTAGCAACAGAGACAACCTTAACTCCTGCAAGTTTTACAGTTTCAATCCATACCATCATACACACAGCATGCCAGCCACAGTCATAGCTGCCTTTGATGATAACAGTAACACTTACTTGTACAGAAGACGTATGACCTTGGTGTTTTCAAACTTGCCAGACCCTTTTTCTCTAAGAGCCGTTTCCCATTTAGATATGACAATCCACACCATCATACACACAGCATGCCAGCCACAGTCATGGCTGCCTTTGATGATAACAGTAACACTTACTTGTACAGGAGACGTATGACCTTGGTGTTTTCAAACTTGCCAGACCCTTTTTCTCTAAGAGCCGTTTCCCATTTAGATATGACATCACAGAGCTGTAAGGTACAAAAACTTGATTTGTTTTTGACATCCTAACTGGGTCCTCAAAATTCTAAAGAGAAAAATATGTAATATTTAAGCCCTATATAGGACTGATAATACAGTAATAACAATAATAGTAGTATATGCACTGTGTGAAGGCAGGAGTGAGAGAGAGAAAGAGAGGTTTGGGGATGAGTTGGATGAAGCAGTGGGAGAAATACCCAGGAGTTGTAATGTGATTGTAATGGGTGATACGAATGGAAGAGTAGGCACTGGTCCTGAGGATAACATAATGGATTGTAATGGAGTACCAGGTGAAAATGATAATCGGAAGCAACTGAAACATATGTGTCAGGAAAGGAGGTTGTGTGTTTGTAACTCGTATTTCAACACAAAGATGAATATAAATATACAGTACATGGTACAAAGGGAATGGGGATCGTGTTGAAAGGAGCCTGATTGATTACGTGCTCACAGAGAGGACAATGCTGGGAACGGCGGCCTTGAGACGACGATGTGGAGGTCTCTCAGATCGTATGATTGTGGTATGCAAGATCAAGCTGAGAGGAGTGAGGTGGACCAGGAGACAGAGGAGCAGTCAGGGACAAACACTGATAAGTCTAGATGCTGAGGTTCAAAGAAATGGCAGATGAATACAGGACCACAATACAGAGGAGGAGTTAGAATCAAGTGAATTGGAATGAAATGGATCTGGACAGCCTGTGGAATGCATATAGGGATTGCTTAGTTATAAATGTTAAAGCAGTGTCTGGTGTGGCACGAGTAACCATAAAGAAGAAAGGTATGGCATGATGGGATGAAAAGGTTAAGGATGCAGTGGAGGAAAAGAGGAAGAAGTGGCAAGATTGGTTACAGGACAGAGGTTCAACTGAAATATATTGAATATATTGAGAGCATGAAGCACATAAAGAGACTAGTGAAGAGGAAAAAGGAGGTGGTAAATGATGATCTAGGAACAAAAATGAATGAAAACTACTCTGAAAATAGGAAGTTATTCTGGAAAGAGATGTGGAAATGTAGAAGTGAAAGAAGAAAGAAATGTAAAGATGTGAAGGATGAAAGTAGTAGATTATTAACCCATGGGGATGACATAAGGACCAGATGGAAAGAATACTTTGAAAGCCTGATGAATGGGAACAGAGAGAGCACAGAGGCTGACAACATGATTGGTTCTGGGGGTGTGCAGAGAAGGAATGCAGTGCCAGGAAACATGACACTTGCACAGGTGAAGAACGCTGTGAAGCGGCTGAAAACTGGGAAAGCAGCTGGGGTTTATGAGGTGCATGCAGAGATGATTAACCCTTCGTTAGTCAGGTGGGGTGTTTTGGCACCCCAAATTTTTCTTAAAACTCATACTTCCAAGCTGGTAATTCGAATATTTCTCTCCGTTCCAGTACTCTCCTGATTCAGTGAGGGGAGGGAGCATGTGAACTGATTTAGTCCTGCCTCTGCTACAGTGAGAGAGAGGGCCACTTTTCCCCCCTCCTTGGAGTGTCCAGTCACCATTTAGATCATATGGTGGTATACATTGGTATTTTATCTTATTTTTGTCTATATTTTATTATTATACTGATTTTAAAAATCACAAAATGTATTTTCCTGTGCGTGTTTACCTGACAAATGAGTTATGAGTCCATTTGTTATTTTTTTACTGATATTATATAAGACAGGGTGGAAGTGAGGTTAGCAGGGGAGTGAAAGATAAAAATGGTAGATTACTAGTGGAGAAGGAAGAAAAAGTGAGCAGATGGAGAGAACACTTTAAGGAATTGTTGAACATAGAGGATGGAAGTAATGCGAGTATAAGTGGCTGAGGAATGGCTGGGAGAAGGAGGGAGGTCAGAAGACAGGAAGAAATCAGTAGGATAGAAGTTGTGGAAGCAATGAAGAAAATCAAATTGGGGAAAGCCCCAGGAAGTGATGGAGTGTGTGGTGAAATGCTGAAGCATGGGGGGGAGATAGTAGTAGAATGAATGTGGAAGATGTGCAGACTGGCCTGGGAGGAAGGTAGAGTCCTGGAGGATTGGAAGTCAGGTATAATTATTCCCTGGTACAAAGGAAAAGGGGAAAAAGAAGTGTGTGGTAATCATAGGGGCATTTGTCTTCTTAGTATAATAGGAAAAGTGTAGGGTAGGATACTTATTGACAGAGTTAGAGAAAGAACAGAGAAATTAGTTGGAGAAGAACAGGGAGGCTTTAGGAAGGGAAGAGGTTGTGTAGATCAGATATTCATTCTTAGATATTTAGTGGAAAAGTTTCTAGAGAAGGGAAAGAAGTTGTATGCGCCTTTCATGGATTTGGAGAAAGCATATGACAGAGTGGATAGACAAAGATTGTGGAAAGTACTAAGAATATATGGAGTAGATGGGAAGTTGTTGAATGCTGTGAAAAGTATGTACAATGGTGCGAAGGCTGCAGTGCGTGTGGATGGTGAACTAAGTGAATTTTTCTCTTTGAAGGTTGGGTTGAAACAGGGATGTGTCATGTCTCTGTGGTTGTTCAATCTGTACATGGATGGGGTAATAAAAGAGGTACAAGGTAGGGTAGTGGATGTTGGAGTGGCCCTGGTGAGAGAGGATAGTGTTTGGAAACTCCCTGTACTGTTGTTTGCAGATGATACTGTGTTGTTGAATGAAGACGAAGGGGAGCTGCAAGGCTTGGTGGATGAGTTTGGGAGAGTGTGTAAGAAACGGAATCTAAAGGTGAATGTAGAGAAGAGTAAAGTGATGGTCTTTGAGAGAGATGAAGTCAGTGAATGTACAGCGAGGTTGGATGGTGAGGAATTGGAAAATGTGAGTACGTTTAAGAACTTGGGTAGTGTGATGAGTAAGGATGGAGGTTTGGAGGGTGAAGTGCTTGAAAGGGTACAGCAAGGAAGAAAGGTTGCTGGTTCTTTGAAAGCAGTGATAAGAAACAGGGAAGTGAGCATGGAAGTGAAAAAGTTACTACATGACAGTATTGTGATACCAACTCTAACGTATGGAAGTGGAGCTTGGACGTTGTTGGAAGGACACAAGTCAAGAGCGAGAGCAGTGGAAATGAGTTATTTAAGAGGAGCCTGTGGAGTCACATGGAGAGAGAGGCTGATGAATGTGGATATAAAGGAGCGTTGTGGTGTGGATGTGATAGGAAGCATTATGAGGAACACACTGAGGTGGTTAGGCCATGTGGAGAGGATGGAGGGTGAGAGACTGACAAAGAGAGTGTATGTGAGTGAGGTGGAGGGGGGAAGAAGGAGGGGGAGGCCGAGGATGAGATGGAGGGATGGGGTGGAGAGGTATATGAGAGAGGGAGGTGTGAGTTGGGAGCAGGGTAGTGAAATGGTGGGGAACAGGGCGACATGGAGGCGATTTGTTTGTGGCCACCCCAAACGGGATTGAGGCATCTGGCAATAGATAGACAGATAGGTAATTTACTCTATTTTATTATAAACTAATAAACACCACCTACAAGGCATTCAATCTTTTCATTAGTGATTGCAGAGATATGCTGGTGGCAGTATGAATATATTTTACATGTTAGTAACACTACATGTATTTTTGTATTGGGGTGTTGTAACCCCCCACCGGACTAAAAACGTTTGAATACCCCCACAAGACTAACGAAGGGTTAAGTGTAGTGGAGAGAGTGGTAGGTGGGGACACTCACCATCCACTCACACGATGTAGTGCTGCTCTCAGGTATCTGCCCTTTCCTCTCCTCCATCCTTCTTACCATCCATCCTCTTCTGTCTTTCTTTCCTTCATTCTTTCCTTGTCCTTCTGCCTATGAGTGACTTTACACTCCCTCTTCTGTCCTTCTTTCCTTCATTCTTTCCTCTTCCTTCAGCCTGTGGGTCACTCAACACAAAGTGACAAGCCAAATGGTTTCCTGTACACCAGGAAACCATTTACTACATTGAGTGGTAACCATATAACCAAATTTTGGCGCCTGGTGGTTTAGTGAGTAATTACGGTGCTCCAATCGGATTAAACCAGTGAAGGTTTATATCTAAGGGGTAGTTGAGGTTCATTGCTCAGGTAATGCCACTCAGAGATGAGTGAGGCTGGTCACGCTCATCTTAAATGTCAGGATCAACTTGCCCAGTCCCAGGCTCCTACGCTACTCATGGGGAATGCAGGATTGGATAATGACTGAATGAATGAATGAATGAGAGAGCAGAATGATGTGCTTGTTGGAGACATGTAAGAAGACATGGATGAGTGAAACTGTGCAAGCAGAGTGGAAAAATACTGTGATTGTACCCCTGTACAAAAATAAAGGTGAGCGAAGTGAGTGCAAGAATTATCGTGACATAAGTTTACTGAGTGTGGCAGGGAAGGTATAAGGAAGAATTATTTGAGAAAAAAAGTGTGACATCAGAAGTCCTAGTGAGTGATGAAGAGGGTGGCTTTAGGAGTGGCAGAGGATGTATGGCTCAAATATTTGCTGTGAGACAGATAGTGGAGAAGGCTTGTGAGAAGGACTATAAGGTGTACATGGATTTCATGGATTTGGAAAAGGCATACAAAAAGGTAGACAGAGAGGGATTGTGGAAGGTTTTGCGCACGTACAGTGTACATGGTAAGCTGCTGGGTGCCATCAAGAGTTTTTATGATGGTAGTGAAGCATGTGTCAGGGTTAATAGGCATCCATGCGAATGGTTCACGATCAGTGTGGGTGTGCGACAAGGTTGTGTGATGTCCCCAAGGTTGTTCAATATATATATATGGATGGGGTGATGAGACAACTAAAAACATGAGTAATGGAGAAAGGGATGGCACTGGTAAGGAATGGTGATGGATGGACTATCTCAAATTTGTTGTACGCTGATGATGCAGTACTACTTGCAAATACCGGACAAGAATCTGGTAGGCTAGTGCAGAGTTTTGCTGATGTCTGTGAGTGTTGTGCCTTAACAGTATATGTAGAAAAGAGTAAAACGATGGTTACTGAGAGAGAAGGTGACTCCCAGTGTGATGTTACAGTGAATGGAGAGAGACTGGAATTGGTGAGAGAGTTCAAATACCTGGGTACAGTGATATAAAACAGAAGAAAGTGTGCAAAAGAAGTGGAAAGTTGAGTGACACAGGAAGAAAAGTAGCTGGTGCAATGAAGGCCTTGATAAGAAACAGAGGCTTGAGTGTTGCATCTGCACAAGGACTTATATGAACAAGTGTTAGTGCCAACTTATAACATATGGATATGAGACTATGGTGTGGCAAGAAAATGAAAAGTCAGGAGTGACAGCAGTGGAGATGGGACTGCTGAAGAATGTATGTGAAGTACACAGAGTGGACAGGATACAAAATACAGTGATTTGTGAAAGATGTGGAGTGAGGAGGTCTGTGGACAACAGAACTGAGGAGTGTACCGAGATGGTATGGTCATGTGGAGAGAAAGGATAACAATAGAGTGGCGAAAAAGGTATATCTGAGCGCATCTGAAGGAGGGAGGAGGCGAGATAGGTCAAGAAGAAGGTGGAGAGATATGGTAGATGAGTGTGTGAAGAAGAGAAGTTTGGAAGTTGGTGCGGCTAGGGGACTGACAAGAGATCGAGCAGGCTGGATGAAGATTGTGAGGAGAAGTGCACGATCAGGGATTTGGCACCCCTTTTTAACGTAACAGCATCCGGACTGACTCTATTGGATAGGTTTGTGTCAGGCTACAGAACATGGTGAACGTTTTTGACTTATCACATACAGCCAGAATTCCGGAGGCTTGATTAATGAGCGATTGGAAGCGTGGCCCACTGGAGTACCAAATTTGGCCATTGCTACTCCTCACCCTGCCCTAGGGTGGGAAAGGAGGTCCGGATGATGATGAATAACAATAATAACAATAATACCACGTTGAGTACACCGCTTCCCGTCCGATCAGCGAAGTTAAGCAACGTTGGGTCTGGTTAGTACTTGGATGGGTGACCGCCTGGGAACACCAGATGCTGTTGGCATCCCTACATGTCAAGTGGGGTTGGTGGAGGATTAGTGCCCCTCCCTGTAAAACAATTAACTCTAAGCCACTGGCCACCCCGTCTGGGATACATGGCGTCTGGCAATGATGTATGATAATAATAATAATAATAATAATTTATCCATTCACTCATCATCTAATCCGGCATTGCCCCATGAGACGCTCAGGAGCTTGGGGTTAGGCAAGCTGGTTGTGACATTAAGATGAGAGTGAGCAGTCTCACTCATCCCTGAGTGGCATAATGTGAGCAATAAACCCTAACCACCCCTTGGATATAAACCTGCATCGGCTCAATCCACTTGGAGTGCCTTAATTGCCCACTAAACCACTAGGCACCATAATTTGGTTATATGGTTACCACCCAACATAGTAAATGGTTTCCTGGTGTACAGGAAACCATTTGGCTTGTCACTCAGTGTAGAGTCACCCATAAACAGAGGGAAAAGGGGAGAATGAAGGAAAGAAAAACAGAAGAGGAAGGATGGAGAGAAGGAAGAAAGGAAAGGGCAGGCACCCGAGAGCAGCACGACACTAAGTGAGCGGATGGGAGCACTGCCACCAACCAATAATAATAATAATAATAATAATAATAATAATAATTAGAAGAAGAAGAAGAAGAAAGAAGAAAAGTTCAATTATTCGGAATCTATGGGACCGGGCCGATGCCGGGTAACTAGATTTGCTGAATAATCGAAAAACCTACCCACTCAGTACCTTATATGTATTGGTGAACACTGTCATCACTGCTTATAGTTTACAAATGTGTTAGAGAGAGTGTTGTTTACTGTATGATACTGTACAGGATAATACTGTAATCAGTACAGTATGCCCACAGTGTACTGTATGTGCCCATGAGAAGATGTAACACACCATGCTCTGCTTCACGCCACAGTGAAACCCGACAGGGGTCCGGGTTATTTCAGCTGTAAGTCATTCAGGTTGTGATCTAATCTAACCTAACCTAACTTCAGCAACGTCAACTTGATGAAGTCTGGCTACTTAGGCTGTACTGTATACAATTTAGGCCGCATGTTGTTTAGGCCGTTTGGACATTACGGCCTAAATGATTTACAGTTGAAATTACCAGGACTGCCAAACAGCCACAAATGACCTCATCTCTGGCACCATGTTCACCAATTTCATTTTGTCTTCCACTGACATCACTTTCCTCTGACGCTTAGGCTCCCTAGCAGCGAATGCACCCTGAGCAGCATGTTTAGGACCCATTTTTCACAGGGATAAAGAATGGAGTTCATTAACGGAACCACAGTAACAAGCAGAACACATGCAGATGCTCAACCTGTGAGATGAACTAAGAGAGATTGAGCATGGTGGCATGTTAGAAATTCCGATTTGACAGTCATATACAGAATCGGCACTTTCAATTGGAAGATATCATAACTTTTATAACCATACAGGTTCACACACAACTATATGACATCTAGTCAAAAATCTGTATTTAAATTAACTACAGTACTTATGAAAGAGAGAGAGAGATTGTCCAGGTGCTTGAGGGTGCGAAAGTGGATGTATGTGGAATAACTGAAACAAAATGGAGAGGAGAAAGTGTGAGAGAATGGGAGTATGGATGGGGTATATGTGCAGGAGTAGGTGAGAATGAGAGGGCAAAGGAAGGAGTATGTATAGTTGTGAGTAAACGATGGAAGAAGAGCATAAGACAGTATAGATCAGTTGGGTCAAGGATTGTGTAGGTAAAGTTGAAAGTTGGAATACAAATGTGGGCGATTGTGTGTGTGTGTATGCGCCAACGCAAGATCGTGCTAAAAGAGTGAGAGAAGAGTTCTGGACAAATGTAGAAGTGTGCATGGAAAAGTTTGGAAGGAATGAGAGAGTGTTTTTGATCGGTGATCTCTATCTATCTATCTATTGCCCGACACCTCAATCCCATTTGGGGTGGCCACAAACAAATCGCCTCCAAGTCGCCCTGTCCCCCGCCATTTCACTGCCCTGCTCCCAACTCACACCCTCCTCTCTCATATACCTCTCCACCCCATCCCTCCATCTCATCCTCGGCCTCCCCCTCCCTCTTCCCCCCTCCACCTCACTCACATACACTCTCTTCGTCAGTCTTTCACCCTCCATCCTCTCCACATGGCCAAACCACCTCAGTGTGTTCCTCATAATGCTTCGTATCACATCCACATAACACTACAACGCTCCTTTATATCCTCATTCGTCATTCGTGATATGAATGGTAAAGTTGGGAATGTGAAGGTGGATGGAATAGTTGGAGAGTGAGGTGTGCCTGCTGAGACAGATGAGAATGGGAGTGCATTAATGGACATTTGTGCTGGGAGGGGGTTGGTGATAGCCAATACCCTCTTCAGGCATAAAATGATCCACAGGTATACATAGCGAGTGATGAGAAGGGTGGGTGGTGAACAGAATGAAAGAAAGGCAATGATTGATTATGCGTGTGTGGATGAAAGGATGCGAAGATGTGTAATGGATGCAAGAGCTTATAGAGGTTGGGAGAGTGGACTTTCTGACCACTACTTGGTGGTGGCCAGAATTAGGATTCAAGTAAGATAGGGGAATAGAAGAAGGGAAAGACGAGAGGAAGGAGTAGTTGCAAGGAGAGTGGAAAGGTTACAAAAGGATGAGAAAAAGGCAGAGTATAAGAGAGAAGTGGAGGAACGATTGGGCAAATATGAATTGGAGCAGATGGGAGACGTGGAAGGTGTGTGTAGGATATTTACAGAAGAAATATGTGCAGCATGTGATGTGGTGTGTGGAAGGAAGAGAAGACGGAGGGGGGTGCAAAGAACAGCGTGGTGGACTGAAGAGGTGAGACAGACTGTGGCACAAAAGAAGAAAGCATACAATGAATGGATGAGAAATAAGGGCATGGAAGAAGTTGAGAGGTGGAACAGAGAGTTATATGTAGAAAGAAAGAGAGAGATGAAAAGATTAGTAAGAGAGAGTAAGAAGAGAGTGGATGAGGAATTTGGAAGGAATTTGAGTGTAAAGTGGAGGGACTGTAAGAAAATGTTCTGGAAAGAGGTGAAAAGAGTAAGACAGGGTGGAAGTGAAGTTAGCAGGGGAGTGAAAGATAAAAATGGTAGATTACTAGTGGAGAAGGGAGAAAAAGTGAGCAGATGGAGAGAACACTTTAAGGAATTGCTAAACATAGAGGATGGAAGTAATGCGAGTATAAGTGGCTGGGGAATGGCTGGGAGAAGGAGGGAGGTGAGAAGACCGGAAGAAATCAGTAAGATAGAAGTTGTGGAAGCAATGAAGAAAGTTAAATCGGGGAAAGCCCCAGGAATTGATGGAGTGTGTGGTGAAATGCTGAAGCATGGGGGAGAGATAGTAGTAGAATGGATGTGGAAGATGTGCAGATCGGCCTGAGAGGAAGGTAGAGTCCCGGAGGATTGGAAGTCAGGTATAATTATTCCCTGATACAAAGGAAAAGGGGAAAAAGAAGTGTGTGGTAATCATAGGGGCATTTGTCTTCTTAGTATAATAGGAAAAGTGTAGGGTAGGATACTTATTGACAGAGTTAGAGAAAGAACAGAGAAATTAGTTGGAGAAGAACAGGGAGGCTTTAGGAAGGGAAGAGGTTGTGTAGATCAGATATTCATTCTTAGATCTTTAGTGGAAAAGTTTCTAGAGAAGGGAAAGAAGTTGTATGCGCCTTTCATGGATTTGGAGAAAGCATATGACAGAGTGGATAGACAAGGATTGTGGAAAGTGTTAAGAATATATGGAGTAGATGGGAAGTTGTTGAATGCTGTGAAGAGTACGTACAATGGTGCGAAGGCTGCAGTGCGTGTGGATGGTGAACTAAGTGAATTTTTCTCTTTGAAAGTTGGGTTGAAACAGGGATGTGTCATGTCTCCATGGTTGTTCAATCTGTACATGGATGGGGTAATAAAAGAGGTACAAGGTAGGGTAGTGGATGTTGGAGTGGCCCTGGTGAGAGAGGATAGTGTTTGGAAACTCCCTGTACTGTTGTTTCAGATGATACTGTGTTGTTGGGTGAAGACAAAGGGGAGCTGCAAGGCTTGGTGGATGAGTTTGGGAGAGTGTGTAAGAAACGGAATCTAAAGGTGAACGTAGGGAAGAGTAAAGTGATGGTCTTTGAGAGAGGTGAAGTCAGTGAATGTACAGCGAGGTTAGATGGTGAGGAATTGGAAAATGTGAGTATGTTTAAGTACTTGGGTAGTGTGATGAGTAAGGATGGAGGTTGGAGGGTGAAGTGCTTGAAAGGGTACAGCAGGGAAGAAAGGTTGCTGGTTCTTTGAAAGCAGTGATAAGAAACAGGGAAGTGAGCATAGAAGTGAAAAAGTTACTACATGACAGTATTGTGATACCAACTTTAACGTATGGAAGTGAAGCTTGGATGTTGTTGGAAGGACACAAGTCAAGAGTGAGAGCAGTGGAAATGAGCTATTTAAGAGGAGCCTGTGGAGTCACATGGAGAGACAGGCTGATGAATGAGGATATAAAGGAGCATTGTGGTGTGGATGTGGATGTGATAGGAAGCGTTATGAGGAACACACTGATGTGGTTTGGCCATGTGGAGAAGATGGAGGGTGAAAGACTGATGAAGAGAGTGTATGTGAGTAAGGTGGAGGGGGGACGAGGGAGGGGGAGGCCAAGGATGAGATGGAGGGATGGGGTGGAGATGTATATGAGAGAGGGGGGGGTGAGCTGGGAGCAGGGCAGTGAAATGGCGGAGGACAGGGCGACTTGGAGGCGATTTGTTTGTGGCCACCCCAAACGGGATTGAGGAGTCTGGCAATAGATAGATAGACAGACAGGCTTATGAAAAACAAAATCAGGATTCAGGGCGGAAATTTCCTAAAGTTAGTGGAAATGCTTTGTCTCTAGTTTGACAAATCGCCATGACAGAATTTTGTTTTGTATAAATGTTGATTTACAATGCAAATACATCAACTTGTACTATAAATCAATCTGAAAATATAGAGATTAGTGAACATATACAAGTGTAATTATACAGTAATCCTACACGTCACAGGTAACACCTCCTGGATTGCCGATATGATTTGGAATATCTGCTGAACAATCAAAGACTTTCATAAATGGAAGTATTTCTCAAAACTGCTGATATATCGGATCTACCAAATAATCAGCTGCTGAATAACTGGACTTTTACTGTAATAATATGGTCTTCTGTTTCTCAAAAATTGCCAGTTCTATCTAAGGAATTTGCTAGCTCTCGACACTCATTTACACTTTCACAATTACAAGAATTGTGACATCATTCATACACAATGGAGTTCATAAAAAGAAAAAAAGAAATGACAGCAATTAAATCCTCAGTGGTACTTATGAAATTCTACCAACTGTCTAATAACAAAATCTCTCCCTCATTCTGGATAAGTGTGACAGACAAACCTCTACCAAACTTAAAAGATTTTACTGCAAAATTTTTGTTGTTGTATTTTTCATTCTAGTTTCTTTACATTACCTATGGCCTGCCTCACACCCAGCTTCCTGAATTTCTTTCACTCACTCTTTAACCAATGCAGCTTAACATTCTCCATAACCCCCATAAACAAATAAATTATGTGATGTAGCTCTTACTTTGCTTATGCTAACTCTACATGATTTTCATAACCTTAGCAATGTACAGCCTTTTCAAACTGCAGGGGGTTAGATGTAGCTTACACTACCCATGCAATGAAAGATGTCACCCTTAAGCTACATAAAATCATCTACTAGTACCAAAACGACAGAGAAAATACATCTTTGGACTAAGAGGGTCGTTAGTGCTGCATCAACTTCCACACTATCCATCCATCATCCAGTCCTACATTGCCCCATGAGGAGCATAGGAGCCCGGGGAAAGGCAGTTGGTCCCAACATTTAAGATGAGAGTGACCAGTCTCACTCATCCCTGAGTGGCATTACATGAGCAGTCAACCCCAACTACCCCTTCTATATAAAACTTCACCGGCTCAATCCAACTGGAGCACAATAATTGCCCACTGAACCACCAGGTGCCAAAATTTGGTTATATGGTTACCACCCAGCATAGTAAATGGTTTCCTGGTGTACAGAAAACCATTTGCCTTGTCATTTAGTGTTGAGTCACCCACAGGCAGAAGGAAGAGGAAAGAATGAAAGAAAGTAGAGAGAAAAGGAAATGTAAAGTCACCCGTAGGCAGAAGGACAAGGAAAGAATGAAGGAAAGACAGAAGAGGATGGATGGAAAGAAGGATGGAGGAGAGGAAAGGGCAGACACCCGACAGCGGCACTACATCAAGTGAGTGGATGGTAAGCACCCCCACCTACCACAAAATCATGCCAATATATGTATTCAACTTTCTACTATACCAGTTAATCAAAAGACTTTATCTGTGTGACCCATTTAGAGTCAGTAACTATGGAGCTGACTTTGTTCACATCAAAACATGGGTCACATGCACTCGAAGTTCCACTGTCTTTCATTCGTCTCAAAATCTTCATCAGTAGTTAATGTGTGACTCTGAATCAAGTGCTGACTGTGGCAGTTTGTACATTAAAACACCAAGTGCCTCTGTTCTGCACCTGGTACTTTTTTATACAATATTCAGTGTAATTTTCTATGCCTGCATGTAAAAGCCAATGCTTATTTTACAGCCTTAGTCTTCAGATAATTTCTGAGCATCTCACATCCTGTTTTCATGGACTGTCTCATGTTCTCCTTCATACCATTTTCTTAGTCTAAATAATTGTTCCTTGACCTCTTCATGTGTCTGAACTATCCTATGCATGATCTTTCCATTATTTTCCATGCCCAGCTTACTTTTCAACTTCAACTGGGTAGCCAATCCTTGCAATTCACATTACACATTATTCTAAAGATCCCCCCTTCATTATATCCATACAGTACCTCAACTCATCTACCCTCTTGACTGTCCATATTCCTCAGATCCTCAGTTCCTCCCACTCCTTGTCACAATCCTTTGCCTATAAAATCATTCAATGAGCATCATCCACTATCCTACAAAATAAGTTATAATTATTCAACATGTACCATCCACTGACCAGAATACCGTGCCAATGTATGGCCTGGCCTTCACTACAGGTGGAGGATATCTTCTATCAAACGAACAAACTAACCAGAAATGAAAGACAGCAACCATGAAGTTCATAATATGGCTACAATATAATAAGACCAACCTTTGCATTACGGTTTAAACAGTGTTCCAGGTCTTTTTCTATAGGGTCATCTGAAAAGAGCGCAAAGCCAGACTGCTGTACATCACGACATCCAATTTCATGATTCAATGAAGTCAAGAATTCCTCGATGGTGGTTGATCCATCAAAACCAATCACCTGGCAGAGATAAAACAGAGATGATAATCATAATTAAAAGTTATATTAACATATATAACAGTTATTAAAAGCAATATTAAATGTTCTGAATGTAACTTCAAATATGACCTCTTCAGTTAAACGGCAACCTCTCTCTTTCATTTTGGCAATCACCACCCAATAACAGCTGGATATGAAATGACCTCTCACAGTCTGAAGGAGGTGGGATATTAAATTACCTTCAATGACCTTTTCAGTATGGTGATTACCAACTCCATTAACCCCTTCAGTATGATGATGTTTTTACTACCTTCATTATCCCCTTCAGTATGGCAATATCTTTACTACCTACATTAACCTCTTCAGTATGATGATGCCTTTACTACCTCCAATTACCGTTCACTACAATGATGTCTTGACCATGTTACTGTTACTACTCCAACATAATTTTACACAGCTAAGAAGACCTCTTGGACTTAAGAGTTAACTCCTGCAACCTAAGGTTTCTTCTATGCTGGGAAAAAAAAAAAAAAAAAAAAGTAGGCATAACAAATACAGTACTGTATATCCTTGAGATGAAGAGGCTAATGGTGAAAAGTGCTAACTATATTCATTAGTAAAACACAAACGGTGAGTTCTTCATCAGTATACAAAATTTAACTGATGTACTGTATGAAATATATTAACATACATGAAATGAACATTAATCTGACAACAACCTTATAAAAATAGATCCTTAAGCCCTGCTTGGTGATTTCAATTTCCAATGCAGCAATTTTCTCAAAACAATTCTGAGTGAATTTGTGAGTTATCAAATTCTCTGAAAGAACATTATTTATGAATGGAATATCATTTACTTCCAATACTATATCAATGCTGCTAATGCATATGCCTACAGAATGCTCAAGAAAAACTGCTAATTCACAGGACAATCATCTTTATACAGAGTATTTTTGGTTAAGTTATATTGTTTTGTTAGGTTAGACAATTTAGGTTATGTAAGGCTAGGTTATGAATATGTAAGGTTAGGCTAGTAATAATAAATTTTGGTAGATCTGAGTAGGTTTAAGAAAGTCTGCCATCAAGCTTGAGAAATAAAAAATTGATTTGGAATGAACACTGATAAAAAGAACAGGGAAAATAAAAGCAGCAGTATACAATCATTTACCATCCTACAAATGATTAGAAAAATATAGAAAACACCCAGGGAGAAAAGGAAATGAACTGGAGAGGTATTTCTGCTGCTTAAACTAACGTGAGGAAGTCTGTGACCTTGAGTGAGCGGCGGTGTTACATGGTGAGTTCTCCACCCATTGTGCGTTGTCTCCTGGGTGCTGTGCACGTGCGAGGGAATTTAGGGGAACACCTGACAACAGCTAAGCTGTGGTGAGTTGTCCTGAAAATACTACTATACTGTACAGTACTATGTGCACCCTAACCTAACCTAACCCAACCCAACCGAACCTAACTCAACTCATGACCTAACCCAACCCTGCCTAACCTAACCTAACCCAACCCAAATCTCAGCAAAAAATCAGAAAGGGACATCTGACTACAATAGTTTATCAATTTCCATACATGTGCATGACATCCAGGAGACAACTCACCATAGGGGACAACACACAATATTACTGACATTACTGGGTTTGGTTGTAAACAAAAGCTGGTCAAACCAAAATCAACTAGAACCCTGTAACTTCCTGCAGAGAGTTACTAGTCTCCACCTACTGTTTCTTACAATGACCTTGACCCCATTGGCGAGATTTGGAATTTTTCTATCAGCAATGGCCTATGCCAGGACACATAACCTGGACCATTCAGATTCCATGTGCAGGTCATATTGATATCTCCAGCAGACACCACCAATATCTCATTCTCAACATAATACTGATATGGCATTCTAACATGCCCTTCCATTGCATGTAAAAGATTTGGATTTTTTTTTTTTCTATCAGCAATGGCCCATGCCAGGACACATTACCCAGGCCCTTCAGATTCCTCGTGCAGTCCCCAGTTCTCCTGGAATCATAGCGAGACTCTGAGGCAGGAATAATACCAGCAAAAACAATAGTCTCCACCAATGTAATAGATGGAGACTAACTATATGCTACTTCTGTGCTTTTAAAATTATATGAGTATTTTAAGGTATAAGGGCGCTCACCATCCACTCACTTGATGTGGCGCTGCTCTTGGGTGCCTGCCCTTCCTCTCTTCCTTCCTTCCTCTTTCTTTCATTCTCTCCTCTTCCTTCCGTTTACGTGTGACTCTACATTGAGTGACAAGCCAAATAGTTTCCTGTACACCAGGAAGCCATTTACAATGCTGGATGGAATCCATACAACCAAATTATGGTGCCTGGTGGTTTAGTGGGTAAGGTGCTCCAACTGGATAGAGCCTGTGCAGGTTTATATCCATGGGGTGGTTGGGATTTACTGCTCACATAATGCCACTCAGGGATGAGTGAGGCTGGTTACTTTCATCTTAAATGTCGAGAGCAACTTGCCTAGCCCCGCACTCCTACACTCCTCACGGGGCAACACCTGATATGATGATGAATGACTGAATGAGTATTTTATCTGCAATAATATTACAGCAATATGTTACCTGTCCATTAAGCACAAAAATGAGCAATACAACTTGTATAACTGAATATTATCATGTATTTGACCCTGGATATTGCTGTTCATGGCTTCGGAGTGCGGGGAATGCTTCGTGAAATTCACTTTCTACTCGAGTCGTGATGGCACAGCCAAGGAAAAACAAACTTTGATGGCTAAAAGGTTCTAGCCAATGAAAGCAGCTCACTAGCTCACTCGTGTGATAATGTCATGGGCTGATGTGCTGGACATATGCATGCATGAGGTGTGAATGAGTGCATATATTTGTGAGTTGTGGGCTCACTTCAGTTCAGGCACGTGATAACCGTATTTTGAGCTGCAGAAATACGCTATAATGACAAGAGTACAGATTTTAATTTTGCAGTGATAATGAAGTATGCTATAACCAAGAGAAGACTATAATGGCAAATTCTTAGCCCATTTTCTATGATACTGACAAACGGTCTTCAATGCTGCATACCACTGTACTAACCAGACCATACAAAACAAAAATAATAAGACCTCCGTGTTCATGTAGGACTTACTGTAATGAACTGGAAGGGTGGCCTTCAATCCATGTGCTCGTGACTGCAGGTGTCCCGTTGAATATTCTCTCACCCCCTCAAAACACCTGGTGGTCTACAGAGTTACAGTGCTCCAAGCAATGTGGCTCATGAGAGTCTACTTCTATGAGGAGGCTCCTTTTTTTTCTTTCCCCATACTGCTCACAACTGTCCACTCTCATCTTCAAGCCTAGAATAAGTAGTCTTACTCCTCCATCCATCCATCCATCATCCAATCCTATGTTGCCCCATGAGGAGTGTAGGAACCCAGGGCTAGGCAAGTTGGTCCTGACATTTAAAATGAGAATGACCAGTCTCACGCATCCCTGAGTGGCATTACGCAAGCAATAAACCCCAACCATCACTTGGATATAAACCTATGCAGGCTCAAGTCAATTGGAGTGCCTTAATTTGGTTATATGGTTACCACTTAACATAGTAAATGGTTTCCTGGTGTGCAAAAACCCATCTGGCTTGTTGTTCAGTTAAGAGTCACCTGTAGGCAGAAGGAAGAGGAAAAAATGAAGGAAAGAAAGACAGAAGAGGTAGTGTAAAGTCATCTGTAGGCAGAAGGAAGAGAAAAGAATGAAGGAAAGAAAGACAGAAGTGGAAGGAAGAGAGGAAAGGACAGACACCCAAAGCAGCACTACATCGAGTAAGTGGATGGTGAGTGCCTCAACCTGCCACCCTTACTCCTGATGGGGCAATACTGGATTGGATGATGGATAAACAGAACAGATTTCACTTAACCCCTTAACCGCGGCACGTCACTTTTGAGACGCTCGGGAGCAAGTGTGAGTGTGTTTATGAATAATAAATGACAGCTCCGCCTCAGAATACCATCGGGAAACGAGCGTGGGTGGAAAGCTCGTATGCGTTCGTAATTTATGTTGCTTTCAGTGTTTTTTCTTTTTTTGGGGGAATATGGATTCCAAACTACTTGAATTCATAGAACAGTGTTTGTAGTTATAATATCAGGAAGTGGTAACCATATTACAGGGTATCGGGAAGTGTAAAGTGGACACTCCGTTACCCAACTTCAGAAGTCTCCACAAGTCCTACGGTAGTTGACGAAGGCTCAACAAACATCCCAGGAGAAAGCTGATGGTATGTGCCATATGCTTATCTAATTACAGTAAGCCCCCTCGTTTGGCGAATTTCAACTTGGCGAAACTCACTTTTGGCGGTAGGGTGGCCACGGACCACCGAATGCGCGCTTGGCGATTTGAATTCAAACTTGGCGGTCCCTTGGCGGCCGCACGTTGAACAATATCAAGAAAAATTGAAAATGTCAAAGCAGGCAAAAATAACAAAGTTTTTCTTAGAGAATCTGGACAGACAACGCAATATCCAAGACGTCATTGCCACCATTCCCGTAGACGATGATAACTGTGAAATCATTGATAACCCCCCCCCCCACTCGATGTGCCACAAGAACAGCCCCAAAAGCAGCCACAAGAACAGCCACAACCTCCCCAGCCATCCCAACCTCCCCAACCTCCCCAGCCAAGCTTCGCTGCCCTCTTTAAGCTGGATGCTGACTTTTCTGGCTTCGATGAAGTGGATGATCAAGCGAGACAAATGGTTGCTAAGGGGGTTATGGGGGAGGAGGGGGAGAGTGATGAGGGAAGTGGTGGTAGCAACTAAGCTGCCCCCACTGCCACTCCGACGTCCCCAGCCAAGCAAGCCTATCTTCACTCTATTTATGGTTAGTTACAACCTTTATATCATGTCTTATTAGCTTTATTTATTGTTTATTGGTCTGTTTTCTACATGTGTATTAATATGTGAAGGCAAAAAGATTTTATTTCAGCTCGAAAGATGGTGTTTTAGGGGTCAAAAGGGGGACTTTGGCAATGACCAAAGACTGATTGAGGCACTTTATAGGCAATTTATCCCTTTAACCGCGGGTGCCATTCCAGAATGACGTTGCAAAAACTGGACCAAACCACGGGTGTCATTCTCGAATGTTTGTGAATATTTTGAATACCCCGCGTTTTTTCCGTGCGCTAATTGTTTCAAGGGAGAGTAGCTATTAAGTTCTTTCACTCCAGCCGACCCCCACCTCCCTCTTCCCCCCCCTGGGGCCCCCACCTCCCACCCCCTGGGCCCCCCACCCCACCCCTGACCAAGCACGCATCAGTATCTGTCCAGCTGTGTGAGTGACAACACATGCTGATGTGGCAGTGAAGTGCAGGCAATTACAGTGCCTTTTACCTGTCTCAGTGAACACAGAGTGGGTGTTTATCGTATGTGCAGTGTTCATATATGTTTACAGTATTATTATCAGAATGTGATTGGCATTTGGTAATGGTGTGTGAGCGAAAAATAGTGATTACAACACCGCTGATGTGGCAGTGAAGTGCGGGCAATTACAGTGCCTTTTACCTGCCTCAGTGAACACAGAGTGGGTGTTTATCGTATGTGCAGTGTTCATATATGTTTATAGTATTATTATGAGAATGAGGTTGGCATTTGGTAATGGTGTGTGAGCGAAAAATAGTGATTACAACATCGCTGATGTAGCAGTGAAGTGCGGGTAATTACAGTGCCTTTTACCTGCCTCAGTGAACACAGAGTGGGTGTTTATCGTATGTGCAGTGTTCATATATGTTTATAGTATTATTATCAGAATGAGGTTGGCATTTGGTAATGGTGTATGAGCGAAGGTAATGGTGTGTGAGCGAAAAATAGTGATTTTACACCCCTCACTTCTAACGGCACTGCCCGTCCTGTGAAAGTCAACAAAGTCATGAAACCTACATCAATGGAAAGCTGAAGGTTAGTACTTTCTAATGGTATCTTATTTTTTTCTCTAGCTTTATTCTGTGCAGAGTTATTAAGGTTTAAAGGTTTGTTTACATTTGGCTGAAACCCCTGCGGGAGAGGACAGTCAGACCAAAACAATACCCGCGGTTAAAGGGTTATATGGTAAAAAGAACTCGCGTTTGGCAAAATTCGAATTTGGCGGTAGTTTCGCCAGACTAATTGGATCGCCAATCGCGGGGGCTTACTGTATAATATTCTAGGACTAATAACTGATTTTTGGCAAATATTTTTAAAAAGTCAGTAGGAGAGCAATTATCCTCCCGACATCCCCGTGGTTAAGGGGTTAAAGTTTATCTATTACAACAATAAAAACTCTATTGAGATTACCTGGTAAGTTTCGTTGATGAAGTGGACGGGTATAGCGTGGGGAAGGGAATGATGGTAGGGATTCTTCAGTAATATAGACAACACTTCCATGCGTGAGGGCTTGGCTTCTCGACCCCCATGCTCTAAGGTTCTTTCAAGGGCACGTTGGCAGTAAGCTGCATACTTTCCAACTTCACTCCTGAGTTAGAAAATATTTCAGGTTATGAGTATTTAAAACCCATTCTACTGTTTCTGTTATCTAATCATATATTCTTTAAGTTGAATTTAAGAATAAAGTATAAGAATCTTCAACTATCTATCTATCTATCTATTGCTTGATGCCTCAATCCCATAAGGGGTGGCCACAAACAAACTGTCTCCATGTCGCCCTGTCCAATGCCACTTCACTGCCTTGCTCCCGGCTCACACCTCTTTCTCTCATATCTCTCTCCACTCCATTCCACCATATCATCCTTGGCCTCCCCCTCCTTCACCCCCCTCTACCTCACTCGAACTCTCCTCGTTAGGCTCTTGCTCTCCATCTTCTCCACATGGCCAAACCACCTCAATGTATTCCTCCTAAGGCTATCACATCCACATCTACACCACAGTGTTCCTTCACTTCCTCATTTGTCAGTCTGTCTCACCATGTAACTCTACATGCTTCTCTCAAATAATTCATTTCTTACAGCACCTTAATAAGCTACACATAAATTTTCATTTTGGACACTAAAACTTTCATAACTTATGACATACTCCCTTTACACTCCACATTCAGTGATAAATCACATGGTATCTACAAAAATTACTTTCTATACAATTTTTCAAGATAAATATAACTTTACAATGTGTGTACATATTTGGATATACCTCTAGTACAGTAATACTATTATTGAAATGACTGAAATGGAAGAGGTATGTCAGCTTGATTACACCAATTCTATGAACTTGTCAAGCTTTTAGTAAAAAAAAAAAAAAATACCAATTCTACGAACTTGTCAAGCTTTTAGTAAAAATAAAAAAAAAAAAAAAAAAAAAAAAGAGTATTTATATATCAATACTCTTTTTAATTAAAACATCATAACTGCAACAAATTTAGGTTAGCTTAAAACTGATAGCTTATGAAAAGTAACTATATTATAGACATGCTACCTAATTAAACTTGATGTGTTCAGTTCCTGTTCATATATTTTTCAATAAATTTGCGTCTGACCTTTGTGTTCACTATATCAGGTACAGTAGCAATGTTTCATGTGATGTACTGAAAAAATACATTACAGTATTTTAATCTGGCATTTCGTATGCTGGCTGACATTTAGCATATTGATTTATGATCATTGCTACAGATGAAATTAATTATTCAAATGATGCCATGCACCCATAAAAAGGAACCACTATAATGAGGTGTGTGAAAAATGTTTCCAATATACATTGCTGGTTTTATCATATTAACAATCATAGATTTACATAGTAATGTATTAGAAGAACACAAGGCAAAGTGGGCACACGTAGAAGAAGAACAGAAAGAAGTGGTCAGCTTAAGAGAGATCATCCAGGAAGAAAGGGAAATGAACAAGAAAGAAATGGAAGAAAATGTAGTGAAAATACTGAAGAAAAAAGAGAAAATAGTGAGAGAAACTGTAGAAAGGAACAGATGTGTGGTAGTATTTGGAAACAGGGAAGAGGAAGAAAAGGTTAGGTTCGCAAGACTCGAGAAAGACACGAACATGGTGAGAGGAATATTAGGCAAGATTGACCCCGAAGGAGACAAGTGGGTAAAAGAAATTGAGGAAGTAAGGAGGATAAGGCCTTATAAGAAAGGGGAAACAAGACCAATGAGAGTCAAGTTTACATCAGAAAGTGTAATAAATGAGATACTTAAAGTGACCTGGAAATTAAGCAAAGAGGCAGGGATGGAAAATATTATAATAAGAAAAAATCTGAATGAAGAAGAAAGAGAAGTTTTAAAATCATTAAAGGAAGAAGTAAAGGAAAAAAATGATAAGAGGACAGAGGAAGAACGTAATACTTTTTTTTGGAGAGTATTGGATATGAAAGTAAGGAAATGGTATTTAAGGAAATAGCAGTGAAGGAAACTAGGGGGGATGGTTGTGAAAGATCAGAAGTTGAGGAAGTGGTACGGACAGAGAGTAGGAGAGAAGAGGGTATTAATAATGTCAAAAATAATTTGAAGGTGATATATACTAATGTTGATGGTTTCATATCGACAAGGATCGAAATTAATGATTTCTTGAGAGAACATGAACCTGATGTCATGTGCTTTGTAGAGACCAAATTAAGAGAAGATATTGATGTTCATTTGGGAGATGGTAAATACAAACTGTGGAGAAAAGACAGAAAAGAAAAAAAGGGAGGAGGAGTGATGATAGCAGTGAAGAACAACATAAATGTAGATACTGTGGAAATGGGAGAAGGCAGGGCTGAAGTGATATATATGAAATTAGAAACTGGAGAGAATGTTAAGAGAGATATGGCGGTAGTGTATGTTCCCCCAAAGACGAGAGCATGGAAGGATGACGAATACCATGAGATGTTGTTAGATATGGCTAGCTACTTGCAAAAAATAATTGAGAAAAGCAATAATATAATTTTGGTGGGTGACTTTAATTGTAAAGAGGTGAACTGGGAGGAATGGTACTCGGGAGGCGGCGAGGATTCGTGGGGTACTATGTTATTAAATATAATAATGAATAATGTGATGACACAGTGGGTTAAAGAAGAGACACGGTTTCGAGGTGAGGACACACCAGCAAGGTTAGATTTACTGTTCACCAAAGAACCCGATGTAATAGAATCATTGGAATATCTCTGTCCTTTGGGAAAAAGTGATCACGTGGTCACTGAGTTCCAGATGTTAATAGGAAACGTCGAGCCAAGAGACGAGCTTCATAGACAGGGAAGATACAACTTTGGGAAAGCAAATTTTACAGGATTGAGAAACTTTTTTGAAAATGCGGATTGGAGAAAATTCAGAGAAACAAGAGAGATACAGAGGAAGTGGGATATCTTTCTAGACCTCTATAATTTGGGAGTGGAAAAATTTGTACCAAGAGTAAGAGGGAAAGAAAACAGGAAAAAGGAGTGGTTTAATAGAAGGTGTATGATAGCCAAAAAAGAGAGAGATAAGGCGTGGAACAATTGGAGAAAAAGAGGTAACGACAGAACAAAGGAAGAATATAAAAGAACAAGAAACGAATACACAAGAATATGTAGGGAAGAAGAAAGGAATTTTGAAAAAGGTATAACTGACAAATGCAAGGATGAACCCAAACTGTTTTATAGATTTGTTAATGGCAAACTGAAACAAAAGGAAGGAATCACCAAGCTGAAAGTAGATGGAGAGGTCTTTAAGGATGCGGCAATGCAAGCAGAAATAATGAACAAACGTTTCCAGTCAGTTTTCACTAAAGAATATGAGCTTGTGGAAGGGGAGGGAGTGATTAGAAATGTTCCGGTGATGAAAGATATAAAAGTGGAGGTGCAGGAAGTGTATAAATTACTGGAAACTCAAGATGTAAGGAAAGCCCCAGGACCTGATGGAATTTCTAATTGGGTACTGAAGGAATGCAGAGAACAACTGGCGGATAAAAATTCACAGCTTAATTGTATGCTCACTGGAAGAGGGGAAAGTGCCAAAAGAATGGAAGAGGGCAAATGTGGTACCAATTTACAAGGGAGGAAACAGGGAAGAACCCCTGAATTATAGACCAGTGTCTCTAACCAGCATGGTCGCAAAATTGTGTGAGAGAATCCTGAAAGACAGATGGATAAAATATCTGGAAGAGATGAATATTTTGGCTGAATGTCAGTTTGGATTCAGAAGTGGAAGGTCATGTGTTTCAAACTTGTTGAGCTTTTACTCAAGAGCGATTGATGTGGTACAGGAGAGAGATGGTTGGGTGGATTGTGTGTACTTAGACTTAGAGAAGGCCTTTGACAAGGTACCTCATAAGAGACTAATGTGGAAACTAAAATATATAGGAGGACTAAAGGGGAAACTTCTGGAATGGATGAGAGACTTTTTGAGAGACAGACAAATGAGGACAGTAATAAAGGAAAAGATGTCTGGATGGAGGGAAGTAACAAGTGGAGTCCCTCAAGGCTCAGTGTTGGCGCCAGTAATGTTAAAGGCCTTTGACAAGGTACCTCATAAGAGACTAATGTGGAAACTAGAATATATAGGAGGACTAAAGGGGAAACTTCTGGAATGGATGAGAGACTTTTTGAGAGACAGACAAATGAGGACAGTAATAAAGGAAAAGATGTCTGGATGGAGGGAAGTAACAAGTGGAGTCCCTCAAGGCTCAGTGTTGGCGCCAGTAATGTTCCTGATTTACGTAAATGATATGGTAGATGGAGTGAACAGTTATGCGAGTCTGTTTGCTGATGATGTAAAGATCTTGAGGAAGATAGAAGTTGAGGAGGATTGTAAAATACTGCAGGAGGATTTGGATAGGATACACAATTGGAGCCGGACGTGGGAAATGAAATTTAATGTAAAGAAATGTAAAATATTGGAAATGGGTAAAAGTACCAGGAGACCATCACTGAATTATTTTTTGGGTAATGAATTAATCACAAAAAGGAGAGAAGAGAAAGATTTGGGAGTGCTGGTCCAAGATAGTTTGTCACCAGAAAAGCACATTAACAAGATAGTTGGAGAGACTTATAAGCTCTTGACTAACATAAGAGTAGCATTTCATTATATGGATGAGGAAATGATGAAAAAATTGATAGTGGCCATGATCTGCCCCAGGTTAGAATATGCAGCGGTAGTGTGGTCCCCACACAAAAAGAAAGATATAAACAAGATTGAGAGAATACAAAGAACAGCAACCAAGATGGTCCCCAGTCTGACAGACCTGTCATACAGAGAGAGGCTGGAAAAACTGGATTTGCCTTCATTAGAGGAAAGGAGAAAGAGGGGAGACATGATTGCGGTGTTCAGGACCATGGAGGAAGTAGATAAAATTGACAAAGAAGATCTGTTTGTATGGGATAAGAGAGCAACAAGAGGACATGGAATGAAATTGAAAAAGTCAAGCTGCTTGAAGGATATCAAGAAATATAGCTTTCCTTACAGAAGTATAGACTTATGGAATAGCCTGGACAAAGAGATCGTCCAGTCTAAAAACTTAAACGAGTTTAAAGTTAAATTCGACTTATTGAGAAACAGCGACGGAAACCCACGAGCATAGTACATTCCGTGTATCTCACAATTAGGTATATTCTTAAATATTTGGAACGACTTAGACAAAGAGGTGGTGCATGAGAAAAACATTCATGTGTGTGTTTTTTTTTTTTTTTTTTTTTTTTTTTTTTTGTGACCGACTCTGGGCATAGGCTTCACAGCCTGCTTTCAAGGCCCAGTAGTCCTCCTACGTACCGCACACCTCTACATGTCACCACTTCGGCGCTAACACCCACCGTCCATACTGAATACATGCTAGGGCTGTCTCATACAGGACTGGTGTATTGGTATTAGCGGGGGTATTTTTACGACATGTGTGTAAAGGTAGACTTGATAAATGTGGATATGGAGACAGGACAACACGAGCATTGCTCAATTCCTGTATACTACAAATAGGTAAATACAAATAGGTAAATACATCCATCCTACATCAGCCACAACAAAAAATCTTACATACTTTGTGTCTGCATTCCTTTCAAGGTGTAACTTAAGGTACCACAAGAGCTTGTTATTCTTCGGTACAAAAAGTGACACTGCTAATGCCAGGAACTGCCAGCCCTGGATGAAGGTGTATGAAGGGGGGTTGATCTTGGGATCTGCAGGGAGTGGCTGACCACTGCCTAGAGTTGGTGAGGCCTTCTGTGCACCCGAGGAATCACACAGAAAGAGCGACTGAGTAGCACATAGCAACAGGTTCTGTTAAGAAAGATAAAACAACACTCAGTGAGGAGGATGTGAAAATATGAAAAATGAGGTGCACAAAACTTCAAGTGTCCAGTATTATTAAATGTTATAATCATAAGGAAATAACAAATTTTAAGGGCAAACTACAACAAAAGGACCCCCTAATTCATGTGAAGTCCTGCCTCACACCCATAAACTTTGCAATGAAATATAGCTTTCCTTACCAGCTGCATTTTTTAAATGAATGATCATTCATGGAAAAAGAAACACAGGAGGAACACAATATCCTAAGAGTCAATACCTGTAACAGTAGAGTAACAAAACTGCTGAAATAATATTCAACAGTTCATTCTAACAATGCCATAAGAAAATGATGAGGATATCATTTTAGTTAAGTATACATATCTAATGCTGCAATAAGACAACAAAGAGCTGGGAAAACATGAAATAAAAGTAATTGTAATACAGTAATACCAATAAGACAACTATCTGGGATACAATTAAATTTCTAGAATTCTGCACATCATGCAAAAAATACAAAATTTAATTAACACTCAAACAAGAAACCAAAATGTAGATTTAAGGACCCTAACATAGCTTCTTTTCCATGAGACACCTACTTCATTCTTTGAAAAGGTACATCCAGCAATAACCCTCTACCTGTATTGTATTTCACTGCTGAAAGTACTTTCTACCATACAGCATAGTTATCAACACACATGAAAGGGTAAAAGAATTCTGCCATGTAGCATGCAGGAGACACTGCCTTTTACTTTCATAGCTTACAGTATTATCACAAATGACATAATTAGCACTGCCTTTTGTTAAACTGGCAACTATGCTGGCACAAATATATAATGTATGCTATCCACATCTGTCCATGTCTGTGGTCTCTGGGAAGTACTCCAAGAGCCACTGCAGAAAGCAACACACTAGATGACAAACATAAAATCAATATACCTGTTGACGAATATTAAATTATATGTATACCTATTAAAAATATGATAAACACTACACACACACACACACACACACACACACACACACACATGCACAAATTAAACATGTTCAAGCTTTTATCTGATTTATTACTTTCACTTGTTTGTCCTGGGAGACAATAACCAGCATGAACTTTACAGTACACAAGTATATTTCTTAACTTCCACATTCTTTTTCTTTGCCATTTCATTTTTTCAGTGTCAATTTACCTTTAAGCCCCAGGCAAATTCTCAATTTTTAATCACCTTTATCTAGCTTTTTCCCTTAATGGAGAGAGTACTGTAAAAAACTAAAATCATAGTAAAAAATTACATGCTTATGTTTGGAAATGGCATCAAGGACACTGTTGCTCTTGTCATCTTTTGGGTATGTAGGAACTCCAATTATTTTATGGTGGGGGGTGAGGGGAGGTTAAGCAACATCAGAGACCACACGCCCTCTAAGACCAAGTAGAAGTGATGCAGGTCACTCTTCGGGTTTAATGGCCCAACTAACACTTAGTGGGATGGCAGGAGAGCAGCAGTAGTGTGAAACACTAGCTTTACGAAATAGGTCAAGACCACAGCCTTGTCACTGAATCAGCTTGTTGGATAAATGATTTTTTTTTTTTTTTTTTTTTTCAGTCTTACAAGAGCTGCCTACCATGCACCAACTATTCTGCTGCAGTCTTACAAGAGCTGCCTACCATGCACCAACTATTCTGCTGCAGTTATCATTTTCTCTTTACATAAAAAATTCTGTTTTTTACATTTAAGCCTGCTTTGCTTAAAAAAAAAAAATGGGAATAAAGATAAATAAGTCAAATGTTTCATATTTATCATACAACTATTGTGCATTACTGTTACAGAGGATGCCTTCCCACTGAGGCACCAATATAAAAGGCCTGGTTCTACAAATGTCATTCATCTGTCCTACCCCCTGATTGGGTGATGGTGAATTGCAGAAGGGCAAGTTTAGTTGGCTATCCACTGGGTTCACAGCCAGATGAGCATGGGATAACAAACACATACAAATACATATTCTGCACTTAGTGAATTTAGGAGTAGGACTAACTGGCTGAAATATGTACTGTGATTATGAAATTTATTCAGCTATGTGAAGCTTTCACCACCTGTTCTGATTTTATACCAGCTAACCTATGTCACAAACTAATGAAAATCATACGCTGCAGAAAAAGTGTTTTGCTAGCACTTCTTCAGAGAAAAGGTAAACTGTATATGACCAATGTAACAATCTTTAAACTGTAATGATGCAAGTGTGTTCCACGTACTACCAAATACTTTTTGATGCATTTTAGAATAAAAAGACTAGATTACAGTAAAAGTCCTCTCAATCGGCATCTGATCTTATGGTATTTCCAGTTTTTCGGTGCTTTTCATAAACAGTCCCATTATGAAACTTCTCCGCTCTTCCAGCACATATGCTGAGCTGATAGGCACCTGCAACGGGATTGCCATCTCGTCGCTGGTACCTGTGTGATAATGCGCCATTGGCCATCATGACTAATGAATGTGTGGCTTTGTGAGCGGTACATTTCGAAAGTCTGGAAACTCTGTCGTGCTATTTTACAGAGTATATATGTAAATACATATATACCTAGGTTAAGGTAAATGCATGTGTATTATATCATTAAATACATTAAGAATAAGATGCTTATTAAATATTTAGTTTTTTCTTTTTTCTGTGAGGAAGAAGGAACCAAAGGCCACGAGCCTTAGGGGTGACCAATAATACTTGCAAGACACTGTGATTGCATTGGAGTAACCGACTATTATTGCTAGAAAATTTTTGGCAGGTTTTCCCAGTCATTCAGCAATTCCTGCTCTTTTGGCACCTGCTTGATCCTGAAGATGCCGAATGAGAGGACTTTAACTGTATTATCATCATTTTTATATTATTACCTACATCACTATAATTAATATTACCATATTCTTTTCGGCATTATTATTATTTCTATCTATCTATCAATCTATTGCCAGATGCCATAATCCCGTCAGCAGTGGCCACAAACAAATCACCACCATGTCGCCCCATCTCCCGCTATTTCATTGTCCTGCTCCCAGCTCACATCCCCTCTCTCATATACCTCTCCACTCTATCCCTCCTTCTCATCCTTGGCCTTCCCCTCCTTCTCCCCCTCTCCACCTTACTCACATACACTCTTCTCATCAGTCTCTCTCTCTCCATCCTCTCCACATGGCCAAACCACCCTCAATGTGTTTCTCCTACCGCTTCCTGTCATATCCACATCCACACCACAGCGCTCCTTCATTTCCTCATTTGTTAGTCTGTCTCTCCATGTGACTCCACAGGCTCCTCTTAAATAACTCATTTCCACTGCTCTCACTCTTGACTTCTGTCCCTCCAACAAGGTCCAAGCTTCACTTCTATACGTTAGAGTTGGTATCATGTAGTAACTTTTTCACTTCCATGCTCACTTCCCTGTTTCTTATCACTGTTTCAAGGAACCAGCAACCATTCTTCCTTGTTGTACCCTTTCAAGCACTTTACCCTCTAAACTTCCATCCTTACTGATCTCACTACCAAAGTACTTAAATGCATTCACATTTTCCATTTCCTCCTCATCCAACCTCACTGTACAGTACATTCACTGACTTCACTTTGCTTGAAGACCGTAACTTTACTCTTCCCTACATTCACCTTTTGATTCCATTTCTTCTATCTATCTATCTATCTATAGCCCGACGCCCTAATCCCGCAAAGGGTGGCCGCAGACAAAACGCCTCCAAGTCACTCTGTCACCCACCATTTGACTCCCCTCCCTCCACCTCATCCTCGGTCTACCCCTCCCTCTCCCTCCCTCCACCTCACCTACATACACCCTCTTAGTCAGTCTTTCATTCTCCATTCTCTCCACATGTCCAAACCACCTCAGTGTATTTCTCCTAATCTTTTCAACCACATCCACATCTACCCCACAACGTTCCTTCACTTCTTCATTCGTCAACCTGTCCCTCCACGTCACTCCACATGCTCCTCTCAAGTAACTCATTTCCACTGCTCTCACTCTTGACTTGTTCCCCTCTTGCAATGTCCACGCCTCGCTTCCATACGTCAGGGTAGGGATCACAATACCATCATGCAGTGACTTCTTAACTTCCATACTCACCTCCCTATTTCTCATCACTGCTTTCAGTGTACCAACAACCTTTCTTCCCTGCTGTACCCTTTCACGTACTTCATCCCCCAAAGTTCCATCCTTACTCATCACACTACCCAAGTACTTGAATGCACTCACATTCTCCATATCCTCACCATCCAACCTCACTGCACACTCTGTGACTTCATTCCTCTCAAACACCATAACTTTACTTTTGTTTACATTAACTTTCAGCTTCCTCCTCCTACACACTGTCCCAAATTCATTCACCAAACCTTGCAACTCCCATTCATCTTCACTCAACAATACTGTATCATCAGCAAACAGCAACACCGGAAGCTTCCAAATCTCACCCTCATTCATTAGGGCCACCCCCACATCCACTGCCCTACCTTGTACCTCCTTTACAACCCCATCCATATATATATTAAACAGCCATGGAGACATTACACACCCCTGTTTCAGTCCCACACTGAGATCAAAGAACTCACTCAGCTCACCATCCACTCACACCGTAGCCCTAGCTCCCTCGTACATACTCTTCACAGCACTCAACAATTTCCCCTCCACTCCATATATTCTTAATACCTTCCACATACCTTGCCTATCTATTCTGTCATAAGCTTTCTCCAAGTCCATGAAGGCAGCATACACTTCCCTTCCCTTCTCTAGATACTTCTCCACTAAACATCTTAGAACAAATATCTGATCTACACACCCTTTTCCCTTCCTAAATCCCCCTTGTTCTTCTCCAACTAGCTCCTCTGTCATATGCCTAACCCTATCAATGAGTATTCTACCATATATTTTACCAGTCACACTAAGAAGGCAAATACCCCTATGGTTACCACATACTTCTCTCTCCCCTTTTCCTTTGTACAGAGGAACAATTATACCTGATTTCCAGTCCTCTGGAACCCTTCCCTCTTCCCAAGCCAATCTACACAACTTCCATTTCTTAATGTTTTTAAAGTAATAAGGTACTGTAATAAGGTATAAAGCTTTCTGACCAGATAATGAAGGTAATGGCGAGAGTTCTAGAAGGTATGATTAGAGAAAGAGTGAATATTGATGAAATGCAGTTTGGGTTTATGCCAAGCAAAGGGACTACTGATGCCATATTCATTGTTCAACTACTCTGTGAAAAATATTTAGGAAAGAAAAGGGAGCTGTACTTTGTTTCTGTTGATTTGGAGGAGACCTCTGACAGAGTCCCTAGAGAGGTGGTGAGGTGGGCAATAAGAAAGTTTAGGATCGAGGAGTGCTGGTTAAGGTCATTATGGCCATGTATGTGGGTGCTCACATCCAGGTAAGGGTGAATGGAGATTTGAGAGATAAGTTTTCCGTGAATGCTGGTGTGCATCAGGGGTCGGTCTTGAGCCCCTTGTTGTTTATCATGGTACATGAAGCCCTCTCACATGACTTCAGAAATGGACTCCCTTGGGAGATGTTGTGTGCTGATGATTTGGTGTTGGTTGCACAGAATGAAAGAGAGGCAGAGGAAAGATTTAGGAAGTGGAGAGATGGTATGGGGCACAAGGGCTTAAAAGTACATGCAGATAAAACAAAAGTGATGGTATCTAGGGCTGGTGGCAGTACAAAGACGAGGGAAAGTGACCATGTGCGATTTGTCACAAGGGTGTAGGAAGTACTTCCATTTTGTGCAGTGTTTGTGATAAGTGGTGCATAAGAAATGTAGTGGTATTACAGGTAGACTGCGAGATAATGGTAATTTCATGTGTGCAGTGTGTCAAGGAGAGCATGTGGATATTTCCAGGTGTGACAGAACTGAACTTGCTCTTGAGTGTGTGGGAGAGTTTTGCCATTTGGGAGATATGTTATGTGCTGGAGGTGGGGCAGGAGCTACCTCTGAGGCTAGAGAGAGGAGTGGTTGGAAGAAGTTCAGGGAGCCATTGCCTCTCCTGACAATGAGAGGGCTCTCCCTCCATGCTATATGATCTCTGTATGCAGCATGTGTTAGGAAAGGAAGAGGATATTTGCAGGCTCAAAAGTATAGAAATAGCAAAGATCAGGTGGATGTGCAGTGCATCCTCGAGTGCAAGGCCTGGAGGGGCTAGCTTTACCATGGAAGAGTTGAGGTAGGATGGAACTGGAGTGTGTTGTTGTGATGAGGAGAGGTAGACTGAGATGGTCTGGGCATGTGGAGAGGAGGGGGGATAATAACTGGATGCAGAGAGGTGTTAATACTGGAGGCAGGGTAATGAAAGGTAGACCGAAAAAGACCTGTGACCTCAGTGTTAAGGGACTAAATAGGGATGCAGCCAGAGATCAAGCAGCATGGAAAGCCACCATTAGGTGACCAAGACTGATGCATGCAAGCAAGTTGGAGCCTTCAAAAACTAAAATGAAACAAAAACGAAATTACATTAACTCTACCGATCTGACATTGAGTAACAATGAATGATTTCATATTACTACAATGTAGTAATATGTCATGGTGTTTACATTTACCCTTACACGCCAGAGGTCTTCCGATGTTGCATGCTCCTCCCTACGGGGGATTGCTTGATATTGGAAAAAATACCCTTACTTCAAACCCTAACATCTGCCAAACTATAACAGCTAGAGAAAAAATTAATGATACATATGACTCACCAACTCTTCCTCTTTCAAATGAGAGTATCCTCTCGTCCCCAGGTGCTCCCATCGATGAATAAGGATAAGTTCAAGTTCAAAGGGTGGCGGGAAGATGCTTGCAGCTATACACGTCAACCGGCGTTGCTCCACGCCCAAAATTGTGACGTGTATGGGTTAAAGGCTACCAAACTCATACATCTGGACACTACCGCTTACCACTGATGACATGCACCAGAACCATCACAGTGATGGTATAGTCTGTAACCACTGTTGTTGTTGTTGCTCAACCTTGGTCATGCCTGTCCCAGCAGACCCATCACTTGTTGCTGATCCAAAAACATATTGGTACACACATGAATTTACTATATCCTTTTCACCTTAACCTGTACCGAGCTGGGCAAAAAAGAAAAGACTGATACCCCTCTATGCCAGCTGATTTTGGATTTTTTTTTTTTTCTGGGTAAATGGGCTTAATACATCAATATAAGATCCCTGGCACTAATAAAAGTAATCTTCAGAGCCAGAGAGTTGGTTGAATTAAGTCAGGTTGGTGCCACTCTACCTCTGAAATCTTCAAGGTTACTAGGAGAGCAGAGCGTATATGAGCTTGTGAACCGATTTTGGATTTTTTTTTTTTTACGGGTAAATGGGCTTAATACAACAATATAAGATCCCTGGTACTTATAAATGTAATCACCAAAACCAGGAAGATGGCTGAATCGAGTCAGGTTGGTGTCACTCAAGCTCTGAAATCTTCAAGGTTACAGACAGAGCTGAGCGGCTGTGAGCCTGTGAAGACTCAATCACCTCCCGTGCTCCTAAATCAGTGTTGCATGCGCAGCGGAGAAATTTCTGACGTTAGCGATACAATATTACCTTCTATTTCACTTCAGTTCCTTGCAACGACTTCTCAATGCTGCAGGACGTAGATCTACGTCACCGATGTTTTTGAAGGGGACGTAGATCTACGTTGCTAGCGTGGTACAGGTTAACATGGCCTAAAACTGTCATCTTTCCATCTTGAATGCTCAGCTGTAACAACAGGGTAACAATATGTGATGCTAGCCACAACACAGTGCTATGAATAGGATGTGTTTGTTTGTTTTTTAATACAGTATAACTGACATCGAGCTTTGTGATATAAGCTGCAAAAGGATGAAAAACTGGCCAAAGTTAAAGACAAAAAACTATAGGTACCTCACTCATATTCAGGTACCACAAAATTTCCACATCCATGTTAATTAATCATGTAACTTCTTGGAAGCATATGATGCAAGTGCATCTAGTACCGTATTTTTTTTGCGGGGGAGGGGGAAGCATAAATACAGTATACAGGTGTCAATCTGTACATTAAAAAATACTGCATAAATGGAATAGCCTGCCTTCCAAAGCTGACTGACAAAGAATTTCAATGTGGGCTAAGTCGATGGTCCACAACAACCTCTGGAGTATGTCATATAACAGGCAGTATGTTGGACAGTGGCCCAACATATGTTGGGCACTGGCCCAACTTGGTGAGTAAATACTGCCTAATTCAACTGTTTTATATTGAATTTTTATTATTTACACATTTTACATTTACAGTATTGTGAAGTATTTTTGAAAAACTGGAAATTCAATAAACTGGTATTTTACTGCATACAGTGGAGCTGAAGAATCTGAGGAAATACTGAGGAACAGCACATGCATCTATGGATATTCCACAGGGTGCAATATTATATGTGTAACAAAAGCTTTCTTCCATGAGAAAAAATCATATGCCTGGAAGATATCCACCGTCTTTGGTGTTTTGAATGATTTAACAAAATTTTTTTGAAGATAAATGCACTTACAGTATCATTTAAAGCAATGTTGTACACTGTACATAATCATAAACTGTAAACAATAATAGTGAATACAGTAAATAACTGTGAGATGCTACTGCAGTTTTGTAAATTGCCTTCTTTTTACTGTATTGGCACAAAAAATGATGCTATAACAAAATACTGTAATGTTACTTGCATCCAAACTTTTCTATACAGAATGGAATACAACAGTCACATTAGAAAACAGCAGTCTCTGTCTTCTAGCCCCCAACATGAACAGTTTAAAAGTCTATAACAAACCTATGGAAGGGTCAATGGCATATTTCCTCTCTAAGGGATGAGCTAATCAGGAGATACTATGCTCCTCAGATTTCATTAATATTACCAAAGAGAGATCTGACACTAGACTGTAGAATTCTGTACATCAAAAATGACCTATGAAATAGTCATTCATGCAAAGACTGAGGATCATACTTCACATATTAATTCAGTGCAAGATTATGATGCCATGTTTTCTACAACTCCTGGAGTAACAAAGTCTACAAAGTAACTTTCTTCCTTGGTGATAATGATCACCATCATCTTTACCCTGTTGTCCATGTTCATATAGGGTAGGGAGATCTTTGGCATGGTTCTCTATTCTCTATAAAGATATTACTAAGAGAAAAAAGAAGGTCCAATTTCACTTCCTTCTTCAGCATTGTACAAGAGATAACTCTTGCACCAAAAGCGATAGGTAAAAGGGGTCATCACATCCCCACAATAAGAAAATTAAATAGTTTCCAGTTCTGCTCCATTTTTTTTTTTTTTTTTTTTTTAATAAAAATTTGCTATAACATTACTGTATTGCATAGTACATCCCATTTGGGAGTGCTCCTGCAGAAGCACAGTTGTAAAAGAGAGGGTACAGATGAATGGCAAAATCTTTTACTTTCAGATGTTGGCAACCGTGTCAGTAAAAACCAATCAATACAGTATTACCTTTTGGGGACTTAAGAGGGTCCAAGGCATGGAAAGCCTCAAAGCTAGGATACCATTTCCTAGATCTGTTGTGTGAATGGCAACATCTTTTATTTTCAGATGCTGGCAACTATGTCAGTAAAAACCAATCAATACAGAATTATCTTTTGGGGACTTACTGGGTCCAAAGCATGGAAAGCCTCAAAGCTAGGCTACCATTTTCTAGATCTATGGTGCTTAACCGGGGGGGAGGGGGGGGAGCTATTTCCAAGAGGGGCTTGAAGACTAAGAGAAAAACAGTGAGTGCCTTGAATGTGTCCTTACCTAATTGTATCTTTACAGGAATGAGTCAAGCTCGTACTGTCCCGTGTCTTAAACCATATTTATCGTACATATCCTTAAATTTGTGAATTGTTTTGGCACACACTATTTCATTCGGTAGTGTGTGTGTGTGTGTGTGTGTGTGTGTGTGTGTGTGTGTGTGTGTGTGTGTAATTGGGTCGGTCAGGATCGCGTGATGGGGGGGCATGATCATCAACTTTTACTTTCCCAGAAGAGAGCTGAGAGTTCATATACAGTAGTCCGATCTATGGGCAACGCCATGACCTTCATACATGCACTCACCCATCTCCTTGCTCAAGGTAGACAGTAACCGCTAACTTCGTCAAAGAAACTTTTCACAACCTGAGCGAGGCGCGAACTCACATCTACCAGATGGCAAGCGAGAGTGATTTACCACTGTGTGTGTGTGTGTGTGTGTGTGTGTGTGTGTGTGTGTGTGTGTGTGTGTTCTTACCTAATTGTAGGTAAGAACACACACACACACACACACACACACACACACACACACACACGAGCAGCCGGAGAGAGAGGTCGTCCCAGGCATCGCTCCTAACCTTGAGTAGTTTCAGGAATTTTGTCTGTCCTGTCTCCTAGGGTCTTTCTTTAAATTTAAAATAATGAAAGTTGGTAGACTACCAAAAATGTAAAGATTTGTTGGCAATAGTATACATGAATGTTTGTGGCTTATTCGGTAACAGCTGTTTAGGTATTTTACCGGTACGTTAAAGATGGCCGAAAATGTAAACAATGAGGGAATGGAATTTCAAGGATTTGATGCTAATACTAATGTCATGGACCTGGTGAAAACATTAATTATGAGGATTAGTGAACTCGAAAAAAAGTAGAGAATCTAGTGATAAAGGATGTGTCAGGAAATACGGAAACCACCATACAGAGTCTAATCCAGTCCAACGAAACAGCCAATGAAGAGATTAAGAATTTGAAGAGGGAGAATGTTGAACTGAGGAGGAAACTTGAAGAGAGTACTAATAAAACGGAGAAGGTGAGTAATGTACTAGAAGAACACAAGGCAAAGTGGGCACACGTAGAAGAAGAACAGAAAGAAGTGGTCAGCTTAAGAGAGATCATCCAGGAAGAAAGGGAAATGAACAAGAAAGAAATGGAAAAAAATGTAGTGAAAATACTGAAGAAAAAAGAGAAAATAGTGAGAGAAACTGTAGAAAGGAACAGATGTGTGGTAGTATTTGGAAACAGGGAAGAGGAAGAAAAGGTTAGGTTCGCAAGACTCGAGAAAGACACGAACATGGTGAGAGGAATATTAGGCAAGATTGACCCCGAAGGAGACAAGTGGGTAAAAGAAATTGAGGAAGTAAGGAGGATAGGGCCTTATAAGAAAGGGGAAACAAGACCAATGAGAGTCAAGTTTACATCAGAAAGTGTAATAAATGAGATACTTAAAGTGACCTGGAAATTAAGCAAAGAGGCGGGGATGGAAAATATTATAATAAGAAAAGATCTGAATGAAGAAGAAAGAGAAGTTTTAAAATCATTAAAGGAAGAAGTAAAGGAAAAAAATGATAAGAGGACAGAGGAAGAACGTAATACTTTTTTTGGAGAGTATTGGATATGAAAGTAAGGAAATGGTATTTAAGGAAATAGAAGTGAAGGAAACTAGGGGGGATGGTTGTGAAAGATCAGAAGTTGAGGAAGTGGTACGGACAGAGAGTAGGAGAGAAGAGGGTATTAATAATGTCAAAAATAATTTGAAGGTGATATATACTAATGTTGATGGTTTCATATCGACATGGATCGAAATTAATGATTTCTTGAGAGAACATGAACCTGATGTCATGTGCCTTGTAGAGACCAAATTAAGAGAAGATATTGATGTTCATTTGGGAGATGGTAAATACAAACTGTGGAGAAAAGACAGGAAAGAAAAAAAGGGAGGAGGAGTGATGATAGCAGTGAAGAACAACATAAATGTAGATACTGTGGAAATGGGAGAAGGCAGGGCTGAAGTGATATATATGAAATTAGAAACTGGAGAGAATGTTAAGAGAGATATGGCGGTAGTGTATGTTCCCCCAAAGACGAGAGCATGGAAGGATGACGAATACCATGAGATGTTGTCAGATATGGCTAGCTACTTGCAAAAAATAATTGAGAAAAGCAATAATATAATTTTGGTGGGTGACTTTAATTGTAAAGAGGTGAACTGGGAGGAATGGTACTCGGGAGGCGGCGAGGATTCGTGGGGTACTATGTTATTAAATATAATAATGAATAATGTGATGACGCAGTGGGTCAAAGAAGAGACACGGTTTCGAGGTGAGGACACACCAGCAAGGTTAGATTTACTGTTCACCAAAGAACCCGATGTAATAGAATCATTGGAATATCTCTGTCCTCTGGGAAAAAGTGATCACGTGGTCATTGAGTTCCAGATGTTAATAGGAAACGTCGAGCCAAGAGACGAGCTTCATAGACAGGGAAGATACAACTTTGGCAAAGCAAATTTTACAGGATTGAGAAACTTTTTTGAAAATGCGGATTGGAAAAAATTCAGAGAAACAAGAGAGATACAGAGAAAGTGGGATATCTTACTAGACCTCTATAATTTGGGAGTGGAAAAATTTGTACCAAGAGTAAGAGGGAAAGAAAACAGGAAAAAGGAGTGGTTTAATAGAAGGTGTATGATAGCCAAAAAAGAGAGAGATAAGGCGTGGAACAATTGGAGAAAGAGAGGTAACGACAGAACAAAGGAAGAATATAAAAGAACAAGAAACGAATACACAAGAATACGTAGGGAAGAAGAAAGGAATTTTGAAAAAGGTATAATTGACAAATGCAAGGATGAACCCAAACTGTTTTATAGATTTGTTAATGGCAAACTGAAACAAAAGGAAGGAATCACCAAGCTGAAAGTAGATGGAGAGGTCTTTAAGGATGCGGCAATGCAAGCAGATATAATGAACAAACGTTTCCAGTCAGTTTTCACTAAAGAAAAGGAGCTTGTGGAAGGGGAGGGAGTGATCAGAAATGTTCCGGTGATGAAAGATATAAAAGTGGAGGTACAGGAAGTGTATAAATTACTGGAAACTCAAGATGTAAGGAAAGCCCCAGGACCTGATGGAATTTCTAATTGGGTACTGAAGGAATGCAGAGAACAACTGGCGGATAAAATTCACAGCTTAATTGTATGCTCACTGGAAGAGGGGAAAGTGCCAAAAGAATGGAAGAGGGCAAATGTGGTACCAATTTACAAGGGAGGAAACAGGGAAGAACCCCTGAATTATAGACCAGTGTCTCTAACCAGCATGGTCGCAAAATTGTGTGAGAGAATCCTGAAAGACAGATGGATAAAATATCTGGAAGAGATGAATATTTTGGCTGAATGTCAGTTTGGATTCAGAAGTGGAAGGTCATGTGTTTCAAACTTGTTGAGCTTTTACTCAAGAGCGATTGATGTGGTACAGGAGAGAGATGGTTGGGTGGATTGTGTGTACTTAGACTTAGAGAAGGCCTTTGACAAGGTACCTCATAAGAGACTAATGTGGAAACTAGAATATCTAGGAGGACTGAAGGGGAAACTTCTGGAATGGATGAGAGACTTTTTGAGAGACAGACAAATGAGGACAGTAATAAAGGAAAAGATGTCTGGATGGAGGGAAGTAACAAGTTGAGTCCCTCAAGGCTCAGTGTTGGCCCCAGTAATGTTCCTGATTTACGTAAATGATATGGTAGATGGAGTGAACAGTTATGCGAGTCTGTTTGCTGATGATGTAAAGATCTTGAGGATGATAGAGGTTGAGGAGGATTGTAAAATACTGCAGGAGGATTTGGATAGGATACACAATTGGAGCCGGACGTGGGAAATGAAATTTAATGTAAAGAAATGTAAAATATTGGAAATGAGTAAAAGTACCAGGAGACCATCACTGAATTATTTTTTGGGTAATGAATTAATCACAAAAAGGAGAGAAGAGAAAGATTTGGGAGTGCTGGTCCAAGATAGTTTGTCACCAGAAAAGCACATTAACAAGATAGTTGGAGAGACTTATAAGCTCTTGACTAACATAAGAGTAGCATTTCATTATATGGATGAGGAAATGATGAAAAAATTGATAGTGGCCATGATCCGCCCCAGGTTAGAATATGCAGCGGTAGTGTGGTCCCCACACAAAAAGAAAGATATAAACAAGATTGAGAGAATACAAAGAACAGCAACCAAGATGGTCCCCAGTCTGACAGACCTGTCATACAGAGAGAGGCTGGAAAAACTGGATTTGCCTTCGTTAGAGGAAAGGAGAAAGAGGGGAGACATGATTGCGGTGTTCAGGACCATGGTGGGAGTAGATAAAATTGACAAAGAAGATCTGTTTGTATGGGATAAGAGAGCAACAAGAGGACATGGAATGAAATTGAAAAAGTCAAGCTGCTTGAAGGATATCAAGAAATATAGCTTTCCTTACAGAAGTATAGACTTATGGAATAGCCTGGACAAAGAGATCGTCCAGTCTAAAAACTTAAACGAGTTTAAAGTTAAATTCGACTTATTGAGAAACAGCGACGGAAACCCACGAGCATAGTACATTCCGTGTATATCACAATTAGGTATATTCTTAAATATTTGAAACGACTTAGACAAAGAGGTGGTGCATGAGAAAAACATTCATGTGTGTAAAGGTAGACTTGATAAATGTGGATATGGAGACAGGACAACACGAGCATTGCTCAATTCCTGTATACTACAAATAGGTAAATACAAATAGGTAAATACACACACAACCTGAGCGAGGCGCGAACTCACATCTACCAGATGGCAAGCGAGAATGATTTACCACTGTGTGTGTGTGTGTGTGTGTGTGTGTGTGTGACAATGAACTATTGATTTATAATTGGCCTTCATATTCTGTTTCAGTCTTCAATGAACAGTTTTCTTTGTACTCATGTAATAAGTTGGTTTCTTTCCTTCATATCTTTTGTGTGTGTGTGTGTGTGTGTGTGTGTGTGTGTGTGAAAATGAACTATTGATTTATAATTGGCCTTCATATTCTGTTTCAGTCTTCAATGAACAGTTTTCTTTGTACTCATGTAATAAGTTGGTTTCTTTCCTTCATATCTTTTGCTTGGTCACCTTCTTGGTTCTTTACCCCTCTAATCTTGTTTTGAGGGAGACTGAATGATAGCAGTAAGCCTAATATTCCAAGACAGACAAAACTCCAGTTTAAATATACAAGTCCATCAACTTCCCCCCATCCCTTGAAAAGGAGGATAGTGAATTGTAGATGAATTAATGCAGCTTGTATTTAACTGCGGTCCACTTCAAATGGTGCCAAAAATAATATTTCTGGAGAAAGTTTTTGAATCAGATGATGGCATGAGGTAGGAAGGAGGGGGGGTAAATAAGCTGACCAAGGTGGGACGGGAGGGGGGGTGAATGTGAGCCAACGCTAATGGAAGCATGAACAGTAAAACGTTGAGAACTGCTGGTCTAGATCATTTAAACCATAAAAGACTACCCAGTGTTTCTGGCATTATTTTACAGGCTACAAAAAACTCCACACACATCTCGAAATCAAACTGTGACATAAACACATAACATTTTTTTTTTATCCCAGGCTTTTACCATTATGCCAAATATATGACAGATTGTAATTACTTTTCTCATTCTCAGTAGCCTCAACATGACCAGCTAAGATTTTCTTTTTTTTTTATTTCAGGTACAATGATGGTTTTATCCACTACTGTACTCTGGTTACCCTTTTCTTACTACAAAAATAAACAAACACTAGTTACTGCTGATGTTATTGTGAAGGGTTTCCTACTTATCTGGCCCTCTTAAACAAATTCAAAATCTTTTTATTTCATAATAAATGAACTGAAATGTAATGAAACAACCTTTTTCACTCCTATTTCCCTCATGAATACAAATGTATTATTGTATGTACACAAATGATCATTTATGTGTAACATATGGCTATACCTGCACTTATAATATCAAAATAATTGGGAAAGTGCAGATGGACCAATGACAGGTGAAAGTTGTGGGAAAATGCAGATGGACCAATGACAGGTGAAAGTTGTGTAAGTTATTTCACTTGCAAGGTTTTCCCATCATTCAGTAAAACACTTTGCATTAACCAGAACAAAATGACTAGGTGTACCCCCATCACTGAAAGAGTTATCCGATATCAGACTGTCTGCCATTCCTGGTAATATATGGGGGTACTCTACAGTACAGTATACATGTACTGTAATCATTAATATCAAGGCATACTTTATGTCCAGCTTTGAAGCAAAAGCTTGCAAGGTATGTAATAAAAATGCATTTTAACTTCAGCTGAAACAACAGGCATAGCTTTGCATAATGTGCTCCTCTGACAATAACTAAAAAAAAATATACAGAATATATATATATATATATATATATATATATATATATATATATATATATATATATATAAAATACTGATACTGTAAAAAATTGTTTTTCCATTAATATATATATGCTAAATTAGCAAATGTCACGCCAATAAATGACTAACAGATGTTCAGCCTTTCTGAAACAAGACAGTGTGTTTATGTAGCCATACCTTAGATGAGCCAATCATTTCGCTGCTATGAAAAGCAAGCTAAGGTGTTAGGCTTTAAGGCAGCCCAACAGTGAGGGAGGGGAGTGCAGTCCCAATAACTCTGGATGGGTAAGAGGAACAGGGGTTGCAAAACTTTGCATGGCCAGTGCAACATTTCAAAATAAAAAGAGCTGAGGATATTACTGCCAGCTATACAATTCAGCATTCTATTTAAACGGTGATCACATCTATTGAGTAACTCAGAAATTCATGCACTGCCATTAATTTTCAAAACCACTGATGCGTGTAAAATACTTCTATGAAGAATATGGGTGATTTACACAAACTATGCCATATTCAATGATAAAAGTGGTACTACAAGCTGAGTAAAAAAAAAAAAAAAATTCATAACACAGATGTGATTAAACGTAGGGTTGACACAGTCACTGTACAGTGAAAATTGTGGCAGTGACAGCATTCAAGAGCTTAAGCAGTTCAGCCTCAACTTAATAAAATCTAACTTAAGTTATTGAAAACTAATAACTAAGAAGCATTTGCCATCTCATTTAAACTTTTTTTATCATTCACGACCAAAATTTTTAAAAATTATTATTGACTAAACTACAAAAGGCAACATGCCATAATACATCAGTATATCAAACTACAGTACATAGAATGTGTCTAAATGAGATGACAAAGTCTGATGGATAAACGAAATGGACTGAGGAAATAATCTCCTCTTACCTTAGCTAGTATCAGTTTCTTGAAAACTAAGAAAATTGTAAATACTCCAAGAAAAATGCATTAAAGAAGCAAAATCTATCTTAAAAACTAAACCCAATGCTCATTTTACATTTGGGAACATCTAAATATCATTACACTGCCCATTTTCTTCCTTCAATTTTGATTAAATATCGCTGATCCACCAGACTGGCGACACAAAGCAGGACGACAACACTTACTCTCGAGTGCTTGATTTTGTTCAGTGTCTTGGTTACCTGGACCCCGGGTTTGGCCTGCAGGTGCTTGGAGGTCTGTTTGATGAGTGCGCTGAGGAGCTCTGACTGCAGTTCAGGATATGTTAGGCACTGCTGCAGGGCATTCTGGCACAGCACTACATGGTAATCAATTCCAGAGGAATCCATCAGCACAGACGTGTACAGCTGGCAAGCCTGGTAAATAGTAGTGTTGGAGTAGATTACAGTGACTAGTATGAGTGTGGCTGGAATGGGAATTTAAGAAGATCAGTATTAATTTATTATACGATGTTTCTCACAATTTTCATCAAATCTGACTCAAGAATTGTACTTTGCTTGAATCAGTTACTGTATACAACATACTTAAAAATACAACAGCTGACTATTGACAGGTAAATTTCATGGTGAGTTAACACCTTGGTGGAAATCTGACTTACTACCAATTGTCACAATGGTTGGTGGTCAATAATTTGAGCATGGTTAGTTAATGCAGTGTTGCGAAGCTAAAACGTAGACTAAGAACTTCAAACAAATTGAACAACGTGTGATACAGTTTTTGCATGAATACACATATGCATTATGTTTAACAATATAAAGTTATTTCCCAACATTATCAAAATGCACATGCACATTAATGTCCACCAAGATGTTACTAATGTACACCCAATCATTGAGTAATGTGGATAATAGGGACTGGACAAGGACTGTGCTACCCAAGCCTGCATCCCTCAAACAATATGTTTGCATGTATAATGGTACAATGTGTTCTGGCAACTTTCCAAAACTCTCACTTTTACCCCTTCTTACCACTCTACCTGCCTTTTCTCGAATCATAAAGCCTTCGGTAGGGATGTTAGGCCACATACTTAGATGAAAATTTATGGGTTTCACAGTTTTAGGGGATGAAATGGAATGAAAATGTTTGCTAATCAGAAAAAAATTACTCTTTCATCCATGTGCTCTCCTAAGTTAGGGTTCAGTTTTACATTCTTCGTTCTCTTTCGCGCTTCCCAACAAATATCAAACCGACTGAGCATATGGCTAGTTGTTCTTTCTCTTATGCTCCACATAATGCCCTATGAGCTTCTGAGTCAGCATCAGGACATCATTATGATCTTTCACTGCTGCCAGGTTTGCATCACCAGGGTTCCCATGCAAATTCTTTATCTTCTCCCAGTCCTTCCAAATCGTTCCAATGGTGCTTTCATTCATGCCATGTTTATCTGCTATTTCTACGTGCCTCTTTCCCTGCTCTAACTCTTTTACTATCATGCTTCTGAGAATAATTTCTACATGCTTCTTTCCTTGCTCTAACTCCTTTACTATCTCATACTTCTGGGAATAATTTCTACCTGTCTCTTTCCCTGCTCCAACTGCTTTTTTATCTCATACATCTGGGCATATGTGAAGATGTGCTGCTTTCTGAGAGGCTGGGGCTGATCATACGGCATGACTAAGAGTCAGTGTCCTCGCTCGACACTCAAACACACACGCACACACACACACCAAGTCATGACAAGTATATAAACAAGATGATTAAGTTGATGTACTCTAATGTGGATGGAATGGTATCTAAATTATTAGAGATGAATGATTATGTCAGAGAAAATGAACCACATATAATATGCCTAACTGAAACAAAATTAACACCAAGGATATCAAATGACATCCTAAACTTAGAGGAATATAATATATGGAGAAGAAAGAGAAACTTAAACAAAAGGAGGAGGAATTATAATATTAACTAAGAAAAATTTAAAAGTCAGAGAAATAGAACCAGATATACCCTCACAAGTTGAACTGATTGTAGTAGAGATCAATACATCTGAAGGGAAAGTAATTGTACATGCCACCCAAGTCAAACACATGGGAAAGAGACAAATATAAGGATCTGGCAGAGAATACAATTCAGAGTTTTAGATCATTACTACATAAAATGGAAGAGAAATCAGAAAGAATTATACTACCTGGAGATTTTAATACAAATATAAATTGGAATACTCTAGACATAATAAGCCAAGAAAGCTGTTGGGACCAAAAGCTCCTGGATCTCGTGCAAGAGTTTTTCCTAACGCAAAATGTAAGGGAAAGCACCAGAAAAAGAGGACTCGATGTACCCTCAATGCTAGATCTCATATTTACAAGGCAAGAAAACGATATTGACAATTTAATATACCACTCTCCATTCGGCAAAAGTGACCATGCAGTACTAAATTGCAAATTAAGGATAGCATTTGACATAGTTAACAGCAATGAAAGTTACAGAAAGAGCCTAAACTATAAAAAGGGAAACTATCATGAACTAAAGAAGTACTTCTTAGAAACTGATTGGGGAAAGGAGCTTAGAGGACAAGATTTAAATGCTACCTATAAAAAATTCTGTGAACTTTATAAAATAGGAGTCCAGAAGTACATCCCAAAGCACAAAGAAGCAGAACAGAAAATAAAGAAATGGTTCAACACAGAATGTAAAAAATCAAAAGAAAAAAGAGATTTGTTGTGGAATAGATACAGAAGACACAACAGTGAAAGGGCATATAATTATTGCAAACAGGCAAGAAACGATTATACAAGAATAAGGAGGGAAGCCCAAAAACAGTTTGAGGAGGATATCATAAATAAAAGTAGTGATCAACCGAAGCTGTTTTACAGCTATATCAGAAGCAAAACCAAAGTAAAAGATAAAATACAATCCATTACGAACAAGGGAATCACCTGTACACAAGAAAAGGATATTTGTGAAGCACTAAACAAGAAATTCCAATCAGTTTTTACAGAGGAGAAATATTTTGAGAGGGATTATGTGGAACATGCATGCCCACACATACTACCAGATATACAAACATCAGAAAAAGTAATACAGGAGGAGCTAAGTAAATAAGACAAAGGAAAAGCAAATGGTCCTGATGAAATTTCATGTTGGATACTACGTGAATGTGCAAAGGAGTTAAGTAAACCATTATTTTTAATTTTCAAGAAATCCTTGAGTCAAGGTAAACTACCTGATATCTGGAAGAAAGCAAACATTGTTCCCTTATTCAAGAAAGGGAACAGACAAAATCCACTCAACTACCGACCAGTATCACTAACAAGTGTCGTTAAGCGAGGTATTAGAAAAGCTTATAAGAAAAGCTTGGATAAATCATCTAGAACACAATATGACAACAGAAAGACAGTTTGGTTTCAGAAAAGGAAAATCATGTGTTACTAATCTGTTGAGCTACTATGACATAGTAACAGACACATTACAGGAAAGAGAAGGATGGGTGGACAGTATCTATTTAGATTACAAGAAAGCATTTGACACAGTACCACACCAAAGACTTTTATGGAAACTGTACCATCAAGGAGGAATTCGAAGCAAACTGTATTGTTGGATGCAAGATTTTCTCATAAGAAGAGAAATGAGAACAGTACTAAGGGGAAATTACTCATCATGGAAAGAAGTGCCTAGTGGAGTACCACAGGGCTCAGTGCTGGCACCAATCATGTTTTTAGTGTATATAAATGATATAGACAGTAACACTGGAAATGAAAGCTATCTAAATATGTTTGCAGATGATGCAAAAATACAAAGAAGAATTACTAACACAGACTCTTGTAAAGAGTTACAAGAAGAATTAAATAAACTTCATGAATGGAGTAATACATGGCAAATGGAATTCAATGTGGACAAGTGTCACGTAATCAAGTTTGGTAAAAGTGGAAAAAGACCTGATTGGGATTATACATTAGGAAATAAAATTCTACACACATCAGAAAGAGAGAAGGACCTACGTGTGATTATCAATAACAGACTATCTCAAGCTGACCACATCAGAGAAGGTACGGAACATGTATACTATCTATCTATCTATTGCCAGACGCCATAATCCCTTACGGGGTGGCCATTTGACTCCGAGTTATTTGTTTTACAGGGAGGGGCACTAACCCTCCACCAACCCACTTGACACACAGGGAGCACGTGTGGTTTGGTTATATGGTTACCACCCAGCGTTGTAAATGGTTTCTTGGCTTACAGGAAACCATTTGGCTTGTCACTCAATGTAAAGCCACCTGTAACAGAAAGAAAAGGAATAAGAAGTGACAGGAAAGATAGGAGAAATAGGAAGAGAGGAGGGCAGGCACAAAAAAAGAATGATAAAGGCTAAGGAATAAGAAGTGACAGGAAAGATAGGAGAAATAGGAAGAGAGGAGGGCAGGCACAAAAAAAGAATGATAAAGGCTAAGGAAGAAGTAGGCAGCACTACATCAAGTGAGTGGATGATGATCGCCACCACCTACTACATAACATGTATACACTGCTTGCAAATATGAGAATAGCATTCACATACATAAATAAAGACATGCTATGAAAGATCATTCATTCATTCATTCATTGCCAGATGCCGTGTATCCCAAACGGGGTGGCCAACGGCTTAGAGTTAATTGTTTTACAGGGAGGGGCACTAATCCTCCACCAACCCCACTTGACACATAGGGACGCCAACAGCATCTGGTGTTCCCAGGCGGTCACCCATCCAAGTACTAACCAGACCCAACGTTGCTTAACTTCGCTGATCGGACGGGAAGCGGTGTACTCAACGTGGTATGGCCGTTGAAAGATAATAACATCATTCATCAGACCAACCCTGGAGTATGCATCAGTAGTCTGGAGTCCTCATCTCAAAAAACACATGACAAGATTGAAAAAATTCAACGGGCCGCTACAAGATGGGTACCAAGGTTATGGGATCCAAGCTACGAAGAAAGACTAAATAAACTGACTCTACCAACACTACAGGAGAGAAGGAAAAGAGGTGACATGATTATGCTATATAAATGCATATCAGGGAAGGAGAAAATAGACATAAATGATTACTTAACCTATGTGGAAGCATCAGCAAGAGGACACTGCAAAAAACTGCATAAGAAGAGAGGTGATAAAGACAAAAGGAAATTTAGTTTCCTAAATTGAGCAATTGATCAGTAGAATGCACTACTGAATGAAATAGTGTGTGCCAAAACAATTCACAATTTTAAGGATATGTACGATAAATATGGTTTAAGACACAGGACAGTACGATCTTGGCTCATTCCTGTAAAGATACAATTTGGTAAGAACAATTAGGTAAAAACACACACACACACACACACACACACACACACACACACACACACACACACAGGTCGCCGACAGAGACAGAGCTCTTCCTGGATCATGGGGAAATAATCGCTGAATCACCGACGAAAAGAAGACCAGCCTATTTGTGATTATGTTAATGAGTGCATGAGTGGTGGTCCCGTCAGATAGTAGTTTTAAAAAAATGCGGTTTCAGTCATAAAAGGAACAAGATATAGTGAAAAAAGAAAGTTTCCATATGGTTGACTCATGGCGGAAAGGGACGGTGCATTGTTTATAATCAGCAACAGAGAGTTTGAAGGCTTTTCTGAAGAGGATGTGGCAAATGGAAGTATTAAGTTGAACCAAACAAGAATAGCTGGTGTAGAGAAAACAGTGGAGAGGAATGTCCAGGAGATAAAAAAGGTATGGGCAGTAATTAAAGAGTTACAGGAATGGACTATAGAGCTGGAAAACGAGATCAAAAGTCTGCGAAATAAACTGGAAAAAATTTTGTAAACGTAGTGACGAACAAGAAAGAGAAGTTACTGAACTAAAAGTGAGCAATGAATCAGCCTCAAGTGAAATAAAACAGCTTAAGAGAAAGAATAAGAGGTTGGAAGAAGAAACAGACAGGATGAAAAACAAACTAGATGAGTATGAATCCAAATCAAGAATACAGGACGAGCACATTAAATAAATCAAGGAGCAACATAAGGGGAGGAAGAAGATTCAGGAAGAGGGAAATGTAAATTTGAAAGAGACTATACAGTAGAACAACAAAGCAAGGAAAAGGTGGAGAGGGAAGTGGTTAGGGTGCTGAGAAGTAGAGAATCTTTAGTCAGGGATGTAGCAATAAGAAAAAATGTGTAATAATTTCAGGAGTTAAAGAAAAACGTATGACAATAAGATCAGAAAGAGAAAAAGAGGAACGGAGTAAAGTTAAAGAAATAATATCAGTAGTCATGGAGGAAAACAACGAAGCTCAAGAGGAGACTGAGAAGTATTTAGGTTAGGAAAGTACGAGGAAGGAGGGGCAAGGCCATTGAAGGTAAAGTTTAAGTCCCAGGCAACAGTAAACGAAATTATCAGTAGATCATGGAAATTATCAGACAAGGAAGGGTTAGAAAATGTTTGGATATGGAGAGATGCAAATGAGGAAAAAGGAACTAAAATAAAGGAGTTAGTAAAGGAAGCAAAGGTACAAAACGAACAGAGAACGGAGGAAGAGAAGACAGTGTTTTATTGGAGAGTCATGGATCAGAAATTAAGGAAGTGGTACCAACGGAGAGAAGGAGAAAAGAGGGTATAAAAAACATTAAAAATAACTGGAAGGTGGCATATACTAATGTTGATGGTGTAACATTGGCAAGGCTAAAAATCAATGATTTTTTGAGTGTACATGAACCTGATGTTATGTGCTTTGTAGAGACTAAATTAAGAGAAGATATTGATGTTCATATGGGAGATGGTAAATACAAACTGTGGAGAAAAAAACAGAAAAGAAAAAATGGGAGGAGGAGTGATGATAGCAGTGAAGAACAACATAAATGTAGATACCGAGGAAATGAGAGAAGGCAGGGCCGAAGTGATAAATATGAAATTAGAAACTACAACAGGGAAGAAAGGTTGCTGGTTCCTTGAAAGCAGTGATAAGAAACAGGGAAGTGAGCATGGAAGTGAAAAAGTTACTACATGACAGTATTGTGATACCAACTCTAACGTACGGAAGTGAAGCTTGGACATTGTTGGAAGGACACAAGTCAAGAGTGAGAGCAGTGGAAATGAGTTATTTAAGAGGAGCCTGTGGAGTCACGTGGAGAGACAGGCTGACGAATGAGGATATAAAGGAGCGTTGTGGTGTGGATGTGGATGTGATAGGAAGCGTTATGAGGAACACACTGAGGTGGTTTGGCCATGTGGAGAGGATGGAGGGTGAAAGACTGACGAAGAGAGTGTATGTGAGGTGGAGGGGGGAAGAAGGAGGGGGAGGCCGAGGATGAGATGGAGGGATGGGGTGGAGAGGTATATGAGAGAGGGGGGTGTGAGTTGGGAGCAGGGCAGTGAAATGGCGGGGGACAGGGCGACTTGGAGGCGATTTGTTTGTGGCCACCCCAAACGGGATTGAGGCGTCTGGCAATAGATAGATAGATAGAAACTAGACAGAATAGTAATGGAGATATGGCAGTAGTGTATGTTCCCCCTAAGACAAGAGCATGGGAGTGATGATGAATACCAGGAAATGTTGTCAGACATGGCTAGTTATTTACAGAAAATGATTGAGAAAGGCAACAATATAATTTTAATGGGTGGCTTCAATTGTAAAGAGGTGAACTGGGAGGAATGGGACTCAGGAGGCAGCGAAGATTCGTGGGGCACAATATTATTAAATATAAAAATGAACAATGTGATGGCACAATGGGTCAAAGAAGAGACACGGTTCCGAGGTGAGGAAACACCAGCAAGACTAGACTTACTGTTTACCAAAGAACCCGATGTAACAGAATCCTCGAAATATCTGTGTCCTATTGGAAAAAGTGATCATGTGGTCATTGAGTTCCAGATGATAACAGGGAACGTGGAACCAAGTGACGAGCTTTATAGGCAGGGAAGATACAACTTTGGGAAAGCAAACTTTACAGGATTGAGAAAATTTTTAGAATATGCAGACTGGAGAAAATTCAGAGAAACAAGAGAGATACAAAGGAAGTGGGATATTTTTTTAGGCCTCTATAATTCGGGAGTGGAAAAATTTGTGCCAAGAGTAAGGGGGAAAGAAAACAGGAAAAAGGAGTGGTTTAATAAAAGGTGTATGATAGCAAAAAAAGAGAGAGACACGGTGTGGAACAATTGGAGAAAGAGAGGTAACAACAGAACAAAGGAAAAAAAAAAAAAAAAAAATAGAAATGAATACAGAAGAATACACTGACAGGAAGAAAGGAATTTTGAAAAAGGTATAATAGATCAATGTAAGGATGAACCCACACTGTTTTATAGATTTGTCAATGGCAAACTGAAACAAAAGGAAGGAATCACCAAACTGAAAGTAGAAGGAGAGGTCTATAAAGATGCAGCAATCCAAGCTGAAATAATGAACTAATGTTTCCAGTCAGCTTTCACTAATGAAAAGGAGTTTGTGGAAGGGGAGGGAGTGATTAGAAGTGTAGTGATAAAAGATATAAAAGTGGATGTACAGGAAGTGTATAAATTACAGGAAACTCAATATGTAAGGAAAGCCCCAGGACCAGATGGAATCTCTAACTGGGTACTGAAGGAATACAGAAAACAACTGGCAGATAAGATTCACAGTTTAATTGTGTTTTCTGGAAGAGGGGAAAGTGCCTCAAGAATGGAAGAGGGCAAATGTGGTACCAATTTATAAGGGAGGAAACAGGGAAGAACCCCTGAATTATGGACCAGTGTCCCTAACCAGTATGGTCGCAAAATTGTGCAAAAGAATTCTGAAAGATAGATGGATAAAATATCTGGAAGAGATGAATATTTTGGCTGATAGCCAGTTTGGGTTTAGAAGTGGAAGGTCATGTGTTTCCAACTTGTTGAGTTTTTACTTAAGAGTGATTGACATAGTACAGGAAAGAGATGGTTGGGTGGATTGTGTATATTTAGATTTGGAGAAGACCTTCGACAAGGTACCCCATAAGAGACTAATATGGAAATTAGAGCATATAGGAGGACTGAGGGGGAACCTCCTGGAATGGATGAGAGACTTTCTGAGAGACAGACAAATGAGGACAGTAATAAAGGATAGGATGTCTGGATGGAGGGAAGTAACAAGTGGAGTCCCACAGGGCTCGGTGTTGGCGCCATTAATGTTCCTATCTATCTATCTATCTATTGCCAGACGCCTCAATCCCGTTTGGGGTGGCCACAAACAAATCGCCTCCAAGTCGCCCTGTCCCCCGCCATTTCACTCCCCTGCTCCCAACTCACACCCCTCTCTCTCATATACCTCTCCACCCCATCTCTCCACCTCATCCTCGGCCTCCCCCTCCCTCTTTCCCCCTCCACCTCACTCACATACACTCTCTTCGTCAGTCTTTGACCCTCCATCCTCTCCACATGGCCAAACATCAGTGTGTTCCTCATAACGCTTCCTATCACATCCACATCAACACCACAACGCTCCTTTATATCCTCATTCGTCAGCCTGTCTCTCCATGTGACTCCACAGGCTCCTCTTAAATAACTCATTTCCACGGCTCTCACTCTTGACTTGTGTCCTTCCAACAACGTCCAAGCTTCACTTCCGTACGTTAGAGTTGGTATCACAATACTGTCATGTAGTAACTTTTTCACTTCCATGCTCACTTCCCTGTTTCTTATCACTGCTTTCAAAGAACCAGCAACCTTTCTTCCCTGCTGTACCCTTTCAAGCACTTCACCCTCCAAACCTCCATCCTTACTCATCACACTACCCAAGTACTTAAACGTACTCACATTTTCCAATTCCTCACCATCCAACCTCGCTGTACATTCACTGACTTCACCTCTCTCAAACACCATCACTTTACTCTTCCCTACATTCACCTTTAGATTCCATTTCTTACACACTCTCTCAAACTCCTCCACCAAGCCTTGCAGCTCCCCTTCGTCTTCACTCAACAACACGGTATCATCTGCAAACAACAGTACAGGGAGTTTCCAAACACTATCCTCTCTCACCAGGGCCACTCCAACATCCACTACCCTACCTTGTACCTCTTTTATTACCCCATCCATGTACAGATTGAACAACCATGGAGACATGACACATCCCTGTTTCAACCCAACTTTCAAAGAGAAAAATTCACTTAGTTCACCATCCACACGCACTGCAGCCTTCGCACCATGGTACATACTCTTCACAGCATTCAACAACTTCCCATCTATTCCATATATTCTTAACACTTTCCACAATCCTAGTCTATCCACCCTGTCATATGCTTTCTCCAAATCCATGAACGCCGCATACAACTTCTTTCCCTTCTCTAGAAGCTTTTCCACTAAAGATCTGAGAATGAATATCTGATCTACACAGCCTCTTCCCTTCCTAAAGCCTCCCTGTTCTTCTCCAACTAATTTCTCTGTTCTTTCTCTAACTCTGTCAATAAGTATCCTACCATACACTTTTCCTATTATACTAAGAAGACAAATGCCCCTATGATTACCACACACTTCTTTTTCCCCTTTTCCTTTGTACAAGGGAATAATTATACCTGACTTCCAAGCCTCCGGGACTCTACCTTCCTCCCAGGCCAATCTGCACATCTTCCACATCCATTCTACTACTATCTCTCCCCCATGCTTCAGCATTTCACCACACACTCCATCAATTCCTGGGGCTTTCCCCGATTAAACTTTCTTCATTGCTTCCACAACTTCTATCCTACTGATTTCTTCCTGTCTTCTCACCTCCCTCCTTCTTCCAGCCATTCCCCAGCCACTTATACTCGCATTACTTCCATCCTCCATGTTCAACAATTCCTTAAAGTGTTCTCTCCATCTGCTCACTTTTTCTCCCTTCTCCACTAGTAATCTACCATTTTTATCTTTCACTCCTCTGCTAACTTCACTTCCACCCTGTCTTACTCTTTTCACCTCTTTCCAGAACATTTTCTTACAGTCCCTCCACTTTACACTCAAATTCCTTCCAAATTCCTCATCCACTCTCTTCTTACTTTCTCTTACTAATCTTTTCACCTCTCTCTTTCTTTCTACATATAACTCTCTCTTCCGCCTCTCCACTTCTTCCACGCCCCTATTTCTCATCCATTCATTGTATGCTTTCTTCTTTTGTGCCACAGCCTGTTTCACCTCTTCAGTCCACCACGCTGTTCCTTGCACCCCCCTCCGTCTTCTCTTCCTTCCACACACCACATCACATGCTGCACATATTTCTTCTGTAAATATTCTACACACACCTTCCACGTCCCCCATCTGCTCCAACTCATATTTGCCCAATCGTTCCTCCACTTCTCTCTTATACTCTGCCTTTTTCTCATCCTCTTGTAACCTTTCCACTCTCCTTGCAACTACTCCTTCCTCTCGTCTTAATGTTCCTGATTTATGTAAATGATATGGTAGATGGAGTGAAGAGTTATGCAAGTATGTTTGCTGATGATGCAAAGATCTTGAGGAAGGTAGAGGTTGAGGAGGATTGTAAATGCTCAAGGAGGATCTGGATAGGATACACAATTGGAGCTGGATGTGGGAAATGAAATTTAATGCAAAGAAATGTAAAATATTGGAAATGGGTAAAAGTACCAAGAGGCCATCATTGAATTATTTGATGGGTAACGAACCAATCACAAAAGCGAGACAGGAGAAAGATTTGGGAGTGCTGGTCCAGGACAGTTTGTCACCTGAAAAACATTTTAACAAGGCAGTTAGAGAGACGTATAAACTCCTGACTAATATAAGAGTAGCTTTTAATTATATGTATGACGAGATGATGAAAAAATTGATAGTGGCCATGATTTGCCCCAGGTTAGAATATGCAGCAGTAGTGAGGTCCCCGCTCAAAAAGAAAGATATAAACAAGATTGAGAGAATACAAAGAACAGCAACCAAAATGGTCCCCAGTCTGGCAGATGTCATACAGAGAGAGGCTGGAAAAGCTGGATCTGCCTTCCTTAGAAGAAAGGAGAAAGAGAGGCGACATGATTGCAGTGTTCAGGACCATGGTGGGAATAGATAAAATTGACAAAGATGATCTGTTTTTATGGGATAAGAGAATAACAAGAGCACACAGAATGAAACTGAAGAAACCAAGCTGCTTGAAGGATATCAAGAAATATTGTTTTCCTTATAGATGTATAGACCTGTGGAATAGCCTGGACAAAGAGATTGTCCAGTCTAAAAACTTATAACGAGTTTAAAGCAAAATTTGACTTACTGAGAAACAGAGATGGGACCCCATGAGCATAGCTTATTTCCTGTATATCACAATTAGGAGGATGAGGTGGAGGGATGGAGTTGAGAGGTATATGAGGGAGGGGGGGGTGAGTTGGGGGGAGGGGAGTCAAATGGTGGGTGACAGAGTGACTTGGAGGCGTTTTGTCTGCGGCCACCCTTTGCGGGATTAGGGCGTCGGGCTATAGATAGATAGATAGATAGAAATACACACACACACACACACACTGATTGGGATTATAAGTTAGGAAATAAAACCCTATACACATCAGAAAGAGAGAAAGACCTAGGTGTGATTATCAATAACAGACTATCTCCGGCTGACCACATCAGCGAGAAGGTACGGAACATGTATACACTGCTTGCAAATATGAGAATAGCATTCACATACATAAATGAAGACATACTAAGAAGGATAATAACATCATTCATTAGACCAACCCTGGAATATGCATCAGTAGTCTGGAGTCCTCATCTCAAAAAGCATATTGACAAGATTGAAAAAGTTCAAAGGGCCGCTACAAGATGGATACCAAGCTTAAGGGACCTAAGCTACGAAGAAAGACTAAATAAACTGAATCTACCAACACTACAGGAGAGAAGGAAAAGAGGTGACATGATAATGCTATATAAGTGCATATCAGGAAAGGAGAAAATAGACATAAATGATTACTTAACATATGGAGAAGCATCAGCAAGAGGCCACTGCAAAAAACTGCATAAGAAGAGAGGTGATAAAGACGTAAGGAAATTCAGTTTCCCAAACAGAGCAATTGATCAATGGAATGCACTACCGAATGAAATAGTGTGTGCCAAAACAATTCACAAATTTAAGGATATGTACGATAAATATGGTTTAAGACACGGGACAGTACGAGCTTGACTCATTCCTGTAAAGATACAATTAGGTAAGAACAATTAGGTAAGAACACACACACACACACACACACACACACACACACACACACACACACACACACACACACACACACACACACCTCTTGCTGCACAGTGTCACAGTGTGGGTAGAACTTGGTGTAATGCATGAAAGGACTGACAGCCATATGCTCAGTCGGTCCAAAGTGAGTTGGGAAGAGCGAAATCGAATGGAGAATGTGGAACTGAATGCTAACTTACAAGAACACATGGATAAAAGAGAATTTTTTCTCTCTGATTAACAAACATTTTTATTCCATTTCATCCCTTAAAACTGTGAAACCCACGAGTGTGGAGTAGAACTCAGTGAGACATGAGAACGGACTGATAGCCATATGCTCTGTAGGTCCAAAATGTGCTGGGAGGTGCAAAATCCAACAAAGAATGTGGAGCTACATGCTAACTTGCAAGAACACATGGATGAAGGAGTGATTTTTTTCTGATTAGCATACATTTTCATTCCATTTCATCCCCTTAAATTGCAAAAACCTTAAATTTTAGTCTTATTATACCGCCTTGAGTGTGCCCAGACATGTACCCGAATTTAAAACGGCCAATCATGGTGAGTCTGGCAGGTGATGTCACCATGCACAACTTTCAAATTTCTTTGCCAGGCCTGCTGACTTCCGCATGAGCTTGAGTTTTTCCGCGTGTTGATTATGATCTGTTGCATTATGCTGAGCGCGTTAATACAAAAATGTTACTCAAGGACTGAGTGTACTGTATTCACAAAATTATGATACTGTTCCTACAACTCTTAACTTACCAGTACCTAATTTACCATCATTCACAAAACATTACCATCAAGTGAAAGAAAATGCATAAAATTATTATTATTAGAAGTAGTACTGCATAAATTAACTACAGCCCACCTTAAAGAGTTTGATTGCTTCTGCCTGTAGCTGCGACGATGGAAGGGAAGTGAGAGGTGAAGTGATGGGATCTTTACTATGCAGCAGCAGAGGGTGTCTCCACAACACACAGTCTGCAACAACATCACACTATTACAGCTTCCACCATACAATGCGATGTACTAACCACTAAACAATAACAGTCAGCGTGGTAGGTGGTGACGACAATCATCCACTCACTTGATGTAATGCTGCCTTTTTCTTCATCTTCATTATTCTATCTCTGTCTGCCCTCCTCTCTTGGTACTTCTCCCTTTCCTTCCTGTTTCATTTAATTACTTTTCTTTCCACTTCAGAAGGCTCTATACTGAGTGATAAAACTAAAGGTTCCCAATACCAAGGAAACCATTTACAATGCTAGGTGGTAACCATATAACCTGATAATGGGGTGATGTGGATCCTATACCACTATGGTGCCCCTGCTAACTGGGTGGAGTGGCACAAACACAGCATCCATCCAAGAACCAAACCTCCACACTTTTCTCTGTGACTCCCTGTTGTGAGGCGTTGTCAACTGCTAGGGAACATTGGTTCACTGCATAGGCCAGCCTTGCAGAGGTGGTTGCTTGTCTGCAGTTGATGGGTCTCTGCCAGACAGACCAGGTCTGATCAACAACAATAACATCAACTTTTAACATTTTATTGCATTCATATTTTTTCCTCTGTCTTACTTTAGCATTCTTTTTGCTTTTTCTTACTGATTCCAGTCAAAGGGCTCAGTAATATTTATCATAAAACTAACAAGCAACTCATCCCAACAGCCTTCTATCATAACCAACACTAACTCTTTCAAACTGGTGACATCTCATTTCTTTTTAATCAGGCCAACACTAGATGTCTTTACACAAGTCAGGAAAGGCCTAGAGTCATGAACAGGTTAATTATGGCAATAATTAACTCCAGTTCAAAATGTCACTCCTCAGCCAAACAAAATCATCGGGAGATAGCAAGAATTAAATGAAAATACATTTTTGGACTGAAGGGATGAACCTGACTAATGTTAGATGATTTTATTTGGCTTGGGTGAGATATACCCTGGCTGTAAGGGTCAATGCAAATTACCATATTTTGGACTTAAGTAATGGTTTCACAAGGGGTGCTGATATGCCTAATCAATAGAACCTTATGGATGAGCAGGGAACACTGTTTGCCGTGAAAATAGTTAATGTGAGAAGAATTTCCCTCTACTAAATCACTTTCCTGTCACTTCTTATTGCTTTTCTTTCATTTACAGGTGGCTTTACATTAAGTGACAAGCCAAATGGTTTCCTGTAAGTCAAGAAACCATTTACAATGCTGGGTAGTAACCATATAACCAAACCATACAGGCTCCCTACGTGTCAGCAAGTGGGTTAGTGCCTCTCCCCGTAAAATAAATAACTCAAAGTCAAAATTAGTGGCCACCCCTTATGGGATTATGGTGTCTGGCAATAGATAAATAGATAGATAGAAATAAAACTGCCTGGTTGTATCTTCAATGGGATCTTAAGTTTGTACAGTAGCTCCCAAAAGTATCTTTAATGTCTGGTGCAAAGGATGGCATAATGAACAGTATGAAACATGCTGGCTGACCATATGTCGTCTTGGTAAGGTTGGTAAGCGTGGTTGGCCATCATAGGTGCTAGGCAAATCAAAGCCACCATATGACTGCAAACATCCATTGACATGTAACTGGTAACCGTTCCATAATACTACGTTAATGAATATAACCCATTATGGAATATTATGCTGTTCTACATGCATCTCGGGAAACATAGTAACAACAATGGGCTGAGTTGCCATGTTTGAATATGAGTGAAACCACAGATCATGAAACAATGAGAGAAATGTCCATTACAACTGTTTTATTATCACAACCACAAATGTGTCAACAATGCAAAGGGTCTGCATGTTGAACTATATTAACCACGTACCATTATAATCTATACCATGTGGGCGACATCTCAGTGTCGGAAGGTATTGTGATTTTGTGTTTCATTACACGAATGGCACAGCTTCATAGCAGGTGCAGGCCTACCATCTGTTGCCACCTCAAGCAACACATGTCAAATAACATTGTCCATTGTGTCAGACTGTACAGCACATTATTTTATTCTTTTTCTGTGTCTGTCCTCCTCTCTTCCTATTTCTCCCATCTTTCCTGTCACTTCTTATATCCTTCCTTTCCTTCACAGGTGGCTTTACATTGAGTGACAAGCCAAATGGTTTCCTGTAAGCCAAGAAACCATTTACAATGCTGGGCGGTAACCATATAACCAAACCACACGTGCTCCCTACATGTCAACAAGTGGGTTGGTGGAGGGTTAGTGCCCCTCCCCGTAAACAAATAACTCAAAGTCAAATGGCCACCCCTTACGGGATTGTGGCATCTGGCAATAGATAGATAGATAGTTTGGGGAGCTACTGTACACTGCTTGGTCGAGTGCTAATCAGGATAGTTTTCAACCTGTTACCTTCCAGGGTTTCTTTCTGTTGAATAAAATAATCTGGACCTTGGACCTGAGAAAGTGTCACTCAAGATTGTTTTTAATCTGCAACCAACCAATTAAGTCCTGATCTATATCCAAACAGATCACAGTCTTATAAGGAGCTCTATTTGCAAGGTACCTGTAAAAACTTCTATGCCATATGTGCCTACCCATGAATATGGTTGTTGTTATTTTTGTTGTTGTCATTGTTGATGTTGTTGTTTTCCCTGACTTATCTGGATGTGAACCCAGTGGACTAAGGACTGAATATGCCAGTCTCTTGCAGCCTATCCCCTCCTTCTGAGCAGGAGAGAGGGACCAGATGCTTGCATAACCAGGCAATGGAGCTGCCCAGTTATACTGGTTATCTCATGAAGACTGCCTACAGGTATCAGTCAGTTTACAAATGGGTTCCACTGACCAAAACCACAACATTAAGTAAATAAACATAAACTGATGATGTTACAACATGAATTCACTGGGGTACAGTATACATTAATGGAGAACCTAAGGCTGATCCTACAGGTAGTACTTTCACTGAATTAAGTCTAAATCCAACGTAAATAAAGTGCATAACTACCTAAAACACCACATACTGGTGCAATAATCCATAGTACATGATTTTTCTTCATCCAAGAAAGGTCCACAAGCTGCTTTGAAAAGGGGAGGATAACAACACGAATAGAGGGACAGTCATAAAAGGTAGGATGGCCCTTCAAGCCAGCAACTGGAGGAATTTACCACGCAATTTACTAGCTTCTTCAGGGTTCAGTGCTGATGAAGTTATGAACTGCATCTAATTATATATTTATCATCATCATCATCATCATCTAATTCTACACTGCCCCATGAGAAGCGTAGGAGCCCAGGGCTAGGAAAGTTGGTCCTGACAATTGAGACTGACCAATCTCACTCATCCCCGAGTGTCATTACATAAGCAATAAACCCCAACCATCCCTTGGATATAAACCTGCACAGGCTCAATCTGATTGGAGCCCCTTAATTACCCACTAAACCATCAGATGTCACTGTTTGGTTACTGCGTATGGTTACTACCAAGCGTGGTAAATGGTTTCCTGGTGTACAGGAAACCATTTGGCTTGTCACTCAGTGTGGAATCATCCACAAGGAGAAGGAAGAGGATAGAGTGAAGGGAAAAAAGGACAGCAGAGCGAGTGTAGAGTCACTTGTAGGCATAAGGAAGAAGAAAGAATGAAAGAACGGCAGAAGAGGACGGAAGGAAAAAAAGGAAGGAAGAAAGGAAAGGGCAGTCACCTGAGAGCAATACTACATCAGGTGAGTGGATGGTGAGTGCCCCCACCTACCACAACATATCTATCTACTGTATCTATCTATCTATCTATCTAGGGCAGTCACCCGAGAGCAGCACTACAAGTGAGTGGATGGTGAACGCCCTCATCTACCACTACATAAATATATCTATCAACCCATCTATCTATCTATCTATATCATCATCATCATCTACTTCAGTTTTATCCCAATCAGGAGCGTACGAGCCCAGGGTTTGGCAAGTTGGTCCTGACATCTAAGATGAGAGTGACCAACCTCTCATCTGTGTGGCATTCCATAAGCAATAAACCTCAACCATCCCTTGGATAGAAACCTGCACAGGCTCAATCTGACTGGAGCGCCTTAACTCCCCACTAAACCATCAGGCGCCATAATTTGGTTATATGGTTACCACCCAGCATAGTACAGGTATTTTGGTTTCCTGGTATACAGGAAACCAGTTGGCTTGTCACTCAGTGTAGAATCGCCCATAGGCAGATGGAAGAGGAAAGAATGAAGGAAAAAAAGAAAGAAGAGGGAGTGTAAAGTCACCCGAAGGCAGAAGGAAGAAGAAAGAATGAATAAAGGCAAAAGAGGAAAGAAGGAAGGAAGAGAGGAAAGGGAAGTCACCCGACAGCAGCACTACATCAAGTGAGGTGAGCTCCCCCACCTACCACAAATTTATAAAATATATACAGTAATCCCTCATTTATCTGGACATAATAGAACCAAAAGCATGACTGGGTAGTGGCAACATCTGGATAACGAACACTATTCCGTTACCACACCCAGACTCTACCTATACCCACCTCCAACCTATCCCTAACTTATTTGTACAGTACCTACAGTATGCTTAATTTGGCAGTGTCTTCCAGTCATCCAGGAATAATTACACATCAAAACACACACAGGAATATCCAAAGTAATACTAAACACCAAGAAAACAATGCAGAAAAAACAATGAGAACCAAAAAACACCCTACCTAAACCCTACTGTCTGTACCGTACCCCTCCTTATTTTGGCAGTGTTTTCCAGTCATTCTGCCATACTTTAACGTCAAAACATATAGTATTATCCAAAATTATTTTCAAAACCAAGAAAACCATGCAAAAATAACAATGAAAACCAAAAAACACCCTACCTATACAACACTGTATGTACAATACCCCTTAATTTTGCCACTGTTTTCAGGTCAATCTGCCACATTTGGGGAAAAAAAAAAAAAAAAAAAAATGAAAATCACCCTACCTATACACCACTATATAGACAGTCCTCCTAATTTTGGCATTGTTTTCAGGTCAATCTGCCACATTCAGACATCAAAACACACATAGGAATATCCAGAGTAATGCAAAACACCAAGAAAACCAGGAACAAAAAAAAAAAATTAAAACCAAAAAACACCCTACCTATACGCCACTGTAGGTGCGGTACCCCTCCTAATTCTGGCACTGTTTTAAGGTCAATCTGCCACATTTGGACATCAAAAGACACATAGGAATATCCAAAGATGCTATACACCAAGAAAACCATGAAAATAAAACACTGAAAACCGAAAAACACCCGACTTACACACAACTGTATGTACAGTACTCCTCTTATTTCTGGCACTGTTTTCAGTTCAATCTACCATATTTAGACATCAAAACACACACAGGAATATCCAAGGTAATGCAAAACACCAAGAAAACCATGAAAAAGAAAAAAAAAACACTGAAAACCAAAAAAACATCTGACCTATACACAACTGTATGAAAAGTACTCCTCCTAATTTTGGCACTGTTTTCACATCAATCTGCCATTTTTAAACATCAGAAAACACATAGGATTATCCATACTAATGTTAAACATCATGAAAACAGTGCATAAACAACAAAAATCAACAAAAAAACTGACGACGGTTTGAAAATCTGTTGTGTGATGAGTGATTGCTCCGAGGGCTTAAAAAAAAAAAAAAAAAATCCAAGGCCAAATATGCCGCTGTAAATTGGTCATATTGGTATAAATCATATACCATCATCTTCGCTGCTGTTTATACTATAAGCTAATAAAAATACATAAAGAAGACAAGTAAGAGTATGAAATTCAAGCAGGAATAAAGTGTTCAAGAGTAAAACTTACCTTCATATAACTTACTACCATACTAATTCAAAATTTGCTAGCATCTTCCAACAGTTAAGCAGAATTTCATGAGCTTTCTTGTGGTCAACTCGGAATTTCCATACAACCAATAGTAGTCGAATATATTGCAAAAAAAAATTTGAAAACTCACCATCCATCCATCCATCATCCAATCCTACGTTGCCCCATGAGGAGCATAGAAGCCTGGGGATAGGCAGTTGGTCCTGACATTTAAGATGAGAGTGACCAGCCTCTCTCCTCCCTGAGTGGCATTACATGAGCAATAAACCCCAATCACCCCTTAGATATAAACCTTCACCAGTTCAATCCGACTGGAGCACAATAATTACCCACTAAACCACCAGGCGCCAAAATTTGGTTATATGGTTACCACCCAGCATAGTAAATGGTTTCCTGGTGTACAGGAAACCATTTGGCTAGTCACTCAGTGTAGAGTCACCCACAGGCAGAAGGGAGAGGAAAAAATGAAGGAATGAAAGACAGAAGAGGGAGTGTAAAGTCACCCATAGGCAGAAGGAAGAGAAAAGAATGAAGGAAAAAAAGACAGAAGAAGATGGAAGGAAACATGGATGGAGGAGAGGGCAGGGCAGACACCTGATAGCAGCACTACATTGAGTGAGTGGATGGTGGGCGCCCCCATCTACCTACCTACGAGACAATGTTATCACCACGGATGAGGGTAGGAACTGAGGGAGTGAGGGGGGAGCCGGGAGGGTACAGAGAGGGACAGGAGGAGGGGGGAGAGAGGCGAGGCTGTGGGCAGGATTCTCCCCCTTCTGTCAACAGGCGGATGGGCTCTTTTGCCATACATTTACTCGTGGTTGGCGGTCTGTTAGACACCGAGTGGCCATGAGAAAACACAAAGCACTGTGACCGGGTGACTTTTGGCCTTCAAGAGAGAGGTGGATGGCCACTGTCATCAAACATGTATTTGTGGCTTGTGGTCTGTGTTCCCTGGAGGTGGCGGTTGGGAAAGACTTAGCCCCCAGGGCCGCACGACATTAGACATTCGGTGGGAAATGCGCACAGACATTTTGACACCACTTGCGGGGCAGTCATATTACACGGGTGCTGGAGGTTCACTGGGAGTGATAGGACGAGTGCGCAATTTTGACCATTCAGTACAGGGGTAGACGGACATTTTAGCTCTGGTTGTGGATTACAGACTACGTCCCGTTCACGGCTCGAGCCCCGCGGCCTTGATGCCAATGTTTGGACACGTCAGCTGCCCGACCGAAGTTCTCGGACACTTTTACATCCCGATAATACAGTATTAAATAAATTCGGATAATGGTTTAATGGAGCCAAGGTCCAGTGTCCGGATACTGAACACATCCGGATAATGAACATCTGGATAGTTGAGGGATTACTGTATATATATATATATATATATAGATAGATAGATAGATAGATATACTGTATATAGATATATATATATATATATATATATATATATATATATATATATATATATATATATATATACACACATCAACTTGGAAGTAGAAAAATAACAAAAAATCTCTTTAACTCTGTATAGCTAAGGTAAAGGAAAGAGAACTCCAAGAAATTTCTGCTGATTCTTTCTGCTCCAACCCTAGTATCATGGAGGTTTTAAAATGAAGGTTGTATCTATCTACTCCTACTTCAAAAATCTCTCATAAACCTAATAAAATTGTTTATATAGAAAAAAAGTGCTACTACATTGATGGGGTTGATTCTCTTACTAACATGATCATCTGGGTGCACTGACTTCAACACACAAGAATTGCAACAGCATGCACTTTTCATCATTCAAAGAGCAGTTAGTCTTTCCTTTCTATGTGTACAGTACATCTTAATGGCATCATAAGCTACGTACATAATGACTCTCCCTCCTTGTCTATTCTATCAAATTTCCACTTTAATCCACCTTTAGTTAGCCTGTATAAATTATTCATGGTCACTAAATTTTATTGCTGTCTAGAGGAATTTTCCATTTTAACCCACTGCAGGTTTCCAGCCCTACACATTAACAACTGAAAATAACTTACTTGGGTCGCCATCAAGTTCCATGAGCTTTTGAACCAATTGTTCATATTGTGTTCCTGCATTCGGGCCACCGCCAGATACAACAGTCAAGTGGTAAAGCCAATTGTCCTGTGGAGAGATGGCTTAGTCACATCATACAGCCCATGCAATTCTGCAATGTGTGAATTTCACCACATAAGTACTATGGTCCTTTCACCTTAACCTGGCCCAGATTTTCAACCTTTTGCAGCTCATTTCACATAGCCCCCTAGCCCAAAAAGGCAATACTATGGTTTTACATCCTTTCCACTGCGCTTCTTCATAACTAGCATCATATTCTGGTGTTAATTTGTTATAACACTCAGCATCCAAGATGGAGTGATGGCAATTTTAGGCCTGGATAAATTGAAAAGAGTATTGTAATCTGTTCATGAATAAACTTGACATGCATCTGTAGTCGGGTGTTATGCTTTAGAAATGAATGTATTTATTTTACTGCAGCAAGTTCATTTTCAAGCAGTACTTTGAAACAATATAAATAAATACAGATAGGTGATGCTGTGTAAATAGTTTCTTACATACCTATGGATTAAACAGATATAAATGTTGTGGCTAGGTGTGCATACCTTCTCTTGTTTATTGGGCATGATGAGATAGGTGGGTCCTTGGTGCGAAGGAAATATACCAATGGTGACATCCTCCCGTGTGGCATCGTCCTCAGTTGCCTCCTCCCCTTCAGAATCAGATACTCGCTCCACCTCTTCCACCCTGGCATCACGCATGTTGATTTGACTGATAGGATTCTGTACAACATAAGAGATTAATCCTTGTACCAAATGTCTTTGTAAGCACATGATATGAACAATGTCATCAACTGCTGGGACTTCAAAGTGACCAATCCTCTGACTGCTGAAGGGTTTCTTACCTGAGTAAAGTAATTTAGTATTTGAAGAATAAAATAATTTAGTATTTCAATGAATAAATTAACCTGGTGCTCACCACAACAAATACCTGAAGGGATGTTCAGCCCTTCCAAAATTAATCAAGATAACTGTAATTCTTTGAGTGCTAAATACAAATCATCTGCATTATTCAGAAGAACACTGTTTATGCTTAACAGTACTATGAAATTTCATAGCAATATTGTAGCTTTTGAGTGCCTGTTTCCCTAATTGTACATAACCTTTAAGTATTACAAAGCACACAGGAAAACTTATTGCTAGCCAAAGTAAGGGCACTGTTTTAGGGAGCAAATCCATCTAGCTCTGATGATATGCTTTACTTTCAACTTTAAAGTGTTAACCCTCCCCCCCAGTTATTATGATGTCTCTCTGCAATTCATTTGTGCTGCTCCCATACAGCTGTATCTGTCTTAGGGCAGCCTCATAGTAGTGAAACAGTTGGTGAGAACTGTGCCTAAATTGCTCAATTTTAAGTCTTTTCTAGGCTGAATAAAATTATCATGAGGCAGAAGGAGGGGAAAATTAAATGACCATTGCACTGAAGGATTTAATGAAAAATCCACAAAGACAAATAATGATGAAAGAATACAGCTTTAAACCAACTGATTCAGTTATGGAATTACTGTATATAGACAGCTGGTTATAGTTAAAAAAGAAAATCATAATATTCCAATCACTACACATCCTCAGGTTCCAGTTTTATGATCAGCCATGATCCACAGCATTAAGCCCTTACTGTAATGCAGCCCCTCACACTACAACATATTTACCTCATGCACCTCACTCTCACAACATAAACAATCCTTCAAAATAAACTCAACAAAAGATTGTGATTGTCTGGCTAAAGTACTATAGCCAGATTCCCATTAATGTCCAGGTGATCTGGGAGCCACGACAACGACAACAGAGTATCTTGACACTCAAAACCAACCTGATCATTAGGACTCTTGAAGTATATGAACATCTTCCCAATAAGGACACACCAGCAGCGCCGAGCATGTCCATGTTTAACTTTGGTTAACCATCCCTGAAGTGTAGGTTTGTTGTCCTCCTTACTCAAGAGCAGCTTTGTTGCATTTCGTCGCAGCACATTCTGAAAAGCAAGCTCAATATTAGGCAAAAGTTGGCTGTGAGGATAATAATCATGATGATAATAATAATAATCCATCCACCCATCATTCAATCCTACGTTGCCCCGTGTGGAATGCAGAAGCCTGCAGCTAGGTAAGTTGGTCCTGACATTTAAGATGAGTGACCAGCCTCACTCATCCCTGAGTGGCATTACATGAGAAATAACCCCAACCATCCCTTGGATATAAACCTGCACTGGCTCAACCCAACTGGAGTGTTGCAATTACCCACTAAACCACCAGGTGCTATAATTTGGTTATATGGTTACCACCCAGTGTAGCAAATAGTTTCCTGGTGTACAAGAAATAATTTGGCTTGTTACTCAGTGTACAGTCACCCATTGGCAGAAGGGAGAGGAAAGAATGAAGGAAAGAAAGACAAAAGAGAGAGTGTAAAGTCACCCGTAGGCAGAAGGACTAGTAAAGAATGAAGTAAAGAAAGACAGAAGAGGAAGGAAAGAAAAGTGGGAGGAGAGGAAAGGGCAGACACCCGAGAGCAGCACTACATCGTGATAAGAATAATAATAATAATAATTAATAATAATAACAATGTTTAATAATAACAATAATAATAATAATAATAATAATAATGGCTCATTCTCATCTTAAATGTCATGACTAACTTGCCTAGCCCCTGGATCCTACACTCCTCATGGGGCAACATAGGATTGGATGATGGATGGATGGATGGATGGATGGATGGATACTACAGGCAATCATAATTCCTCAATTTCATCCAGATCTACTTTCCCACCCCAAGATGGCGTGAGGTAAGATCCAAAGAGAAAAAAATTTACAGAATAAGATACTAACCAAAGTTTGCCCAACTGAATTAGGCACACATCCATTCACTCACCATTCAAGCCCCCAGAATCTTAGCTCCACCTGATAGGCCTAAAAGTATTCTGAAAGTAGCTTCACACTCACCTGTCTGACAGTCAATCTAACAACTGTCATGTAAAAAAAAAAAAAAAAAAAGGTTGCCACACCCTAGTCATACATTCCTCTGCACAAACTTCATTTAGCCAGCTTGATCATCTGTCAGTTCCAAGTCTTGTTAGGCCCTATACCTCTTTCTTACACACTCATTTACCATGACTACACACCTTATTCTTGGCCTAATAATCCATCCATCCATCATCCAATCCTATGTCACCCCATTAAGAAGTGTAGGATCCCGTAGCTAGGCAAGCTGGTCCTGACATTTAAGATGAGACTGACCACCCTCACTCACCCCTAAGTGGCATTATATGAGCAATAAACCTCAAACACCCCTTGGATATAATCCTACATAAGCTCAATCCGATTGGAGCACCTTAATTACCCACTAAACCACCATGTGCCATAACTTGGTTATATGGTTACCACCAATAATAACAATAATAATAACAACAGTAATATTAACCTTTCATTCATTCATTCATCATCTAATCAAGTGTTGCCCCACGAGGAATGTAGAAGCCCGGGGATAGTCCTGACATTTCAGATGAGTGTGACCAGCCTCACTCATCACTGAATGATATTACATGAGCAATAAACCCAAACAACCTTTGGATAAAAACCTGCACTGGCTCAATCCGACTGGAGAGCCTTAACTGCCCACTAAACCACCAGGTGCCATAATTTGGTTATATGGTTACCACCCAGCATAGTTAATGGTTTCCTGGTGTACAGGAAACCAGTTGGGTTGCCAATCTGTGTAGAGTCACCCACAGACAGAAGGAAGAGGAAAGAATTAAGGAAAGAAAGACAGAAAATGAAGGAAGGAAGAGAGGAAAGCACTGGATCAAGTGAGTGGATGGTGAAATAATAATGGTGATAATAATAATCATCTTCATACAGTAAAATTCCTCTCATTTGGTATCTTCGGGACCAAGCAGGTGCCGAAAGAGCAAAAACTGCCGAATGACTGGGAAAACCTCCCAAAAAGTTTCTAGCAATCATGCTCGGTCACCCCAGTACAATCACAGAGTCTAGCAAGTATTATTGGTCAACCCTAAGCACTAAATCGGCCTTCTGTTTCTTAACCCACGGATTGCACAATTACTTTTTTTTTTATCCCCCCCTGTGGTGCGCAAAACATTAAAAAAAATAATAATTTTTGTTTTATTATAAACTTGAAGATAAACATCCAGGGCATCATCTGGTGAAAAAAATCTCTCTCTCTCTCTCTCTCTCTGTGTCTTTGTGTTGTGCCATGCTAAGTTTGTGCAGGGATAGAGTAGTGGGAAAAAAAAAAAAAGTTTTTGTTTATTATAAACTTGAAGATAAACATCCAGGGCATCATCTGGTAAAAAAAAAAAAAAAATCTCTCTCTCTCTCTCTGTCTCTGTGTGGTACCATGCATAAGTTTGCTTGGGGGTGGGCAGAGATGCACAGCCACTGGAAGGTTAGCACAGCCTTAGCTGTGACTCACAACACGGCCCTTCCCAGCCTGAGATGTGACTTGCAATCCACGGGTTATTGTTGATTATAGTGGAAGAACTCACACCAAAATCTTCCATTATCTTTTTCCTAGGAAGAGCTGTCTCCAATTTTTTCAATAATTCAATCTTCTTGGTGATAGTCAGCACCTTATGGGTGCATTTTTTCACAACACCAGTAGGCTTTCCACTAGCAGAGGTCATAGTGCAACATGAGAACGAGTGGATGACCATAATATTTAGCACAACAAGGTTTCCAAACTTTTGAAAGGTCCCGCTCACAAAGCCAGACACTTACGAGTCATGATGGCCAACAGCATAAGCAGTGTTGGCAAGCAGAAATCTTCAAAAGCGCTAAGCTCAACTTTAAAACTTGCTATGCTGTAGGTACTATTCAAACTTTCATGCTAAATTGGACTTCAGAATGTGCTAGATACAGAAGAAAATCTAATATTTATTGGCACTATATTATTATGAAATGCACTAGATCTAGTACTAACAATGTCAAATTGGCTGATCGGCTCAGCATACATGCCGGAAGAGCAGGGAACTTTTGTCATGGGACTGTTTATGAAAACCTCCTTGGCATGAGTTTGCTGGATCGTATTATTATGGCAACTCGTGACATTGTATTATCATTATTATGGGAATGCTTGAACAATGTTGAAACCCACAGAACTTCGCTCAGTCAGTTAACCGCTCGTGTTTGCACTCAGATTTGAAACAGAGTTTTCATAACATTCATCACTGCTTCATAAGTGACCGTCTTTATGTATAGACAGTGCGTTTCACTAAGTGATATTTTTGTGTAATTTTCATTCCCATGCCTTGCTTCTCTAGCCGTTAAGTTAAACCACGCCCATTTCTCACGCTCCTGTACCTGCCATGGGAACATTAGTTAGTTAGTGTCAGACCACCACGGGAAGTAGAGGAATCGTGAGCAGTGTTGATACGCAAGGCCCCCATCGTAGCGGCTACAATCTCTAGCAGTTCTACGATTCTCGCATCTCCCCACCGAGTTGGCGATCAGCAGCAGTGGACGTCAATGGTGCAAATTAACAGCGCATCGAACAGACAGATGCCCAGACTCTTCGCAGCTAAAGCCCCAATTTCCGCCACTGACCAGTATTTTCGTTCTTTGTTTTTTCTAGGCTTAAGATTATTTAGCTATTGTTTGAGTGTGTGAGTGACAGTAGAGTACAGTATTTCCTTTGCTTGATATTTTGAATTCACTTTGAGATTCTTGTAATGTAAATTCATTTTGTTGTAATTAATAAATTTACAGTTCTTCTCTTTGGGCTCAATTAAATGTAGATTTGTGTTTAATTTCTCCACATTGTGCTTACCTTAGTTTGCCACTCCTAGTTTGCACAAACTTCTTACATTAATCACAACTGGTATTTAAGCCAGTTCTTTCGTATTAATTCTTAAATCCGCTGTGCCAGCCAGGTGTTACCCCCAGCATGAGTCTGTTCATTATTAGTAGTATTATTATTGATTATCAGGGGTAAGGACACTTTCTCAGAGGCCAACAATATCAACAATTCAGCATGTGTGAACGATTAGTCTCTGCTGTATACTGTTGAGAAAGTTTATGAAATTCTCGTCTTTAAAGATTCGGTGAAGTAAGCCAGCATAAAGTAAAATTTATTATTTGATTTCCTAAGTTGATTCCTTTGTGTCAACCGAATGTTTAATTGCATTTTGTTCATATTTCCACTTCCCCCATTGATACTCCTAAAGACATGAAATACTGTTGACACTCCTAAAGACATGAAATACTGTAAGACCAGCTGCTGATTGAGAGGACTTTTACTGTAGTAATAACAATGATACAGCAGACTCTCAGTTTATGTAGGACCGATATACATTAAACACATTTTGCTTCCTGGTGTCCAGGAAGGGTAACTGAATAACCCCTTGTACAAACAGCAATGGGCAATTATTATAGACAGATAATAGCAGTAATATAATAAAAAATAACAATAATAATATCAAAAGTAATAATAATAATAACAAACAATATAAATAATAAGAACAAAAGAGTAGGTCACGTGGTGTGGTCTCACATAGCAGCGCAAATGATCAGTTCGGAGAGGGAAAGGTAATGGACCAATTAGCAACTTGCACACTAAGGATTAACTAAAAGTGTGATCCAGCAGCCAGACCCAGGAAATGTTCATTCCTCTGGACAAGCATCTGTGTGAAACTAGTCAGGATTAACTTCTGTCTCAGACTCGTGTTTCTCTATACCACTCATATACAAATACTGCAATAATAATAATAATAATAATAGCAACAGATCTTCTCTTTCTCCAAAGTGACATTCTTCAACAGAATTTACTAGTGCTCAAAACCTCAAAATAACAACACAACTATCAATCCACAGGTGGTATTCCATCACACCAGTTGCCCAACAAAACAGTCACTGTATGCTAAAATGAAGTAAAAACACTGGATAAAACTGTCTTACATTCATACACCTCAATTGAGTTTACGTGCATATTACAAATAGGAGTACCAATGGTAAAATTTTAGGAAACATTCCCAGCCAAGGCACCAAGATGCTGTGGTGAGACGAAAACCTTCATTATCTTACATCTCTAACTTCTCACCCAAATAACTAACCATATTATTTAACTCACCTCCCACTTTTGGTCTCATTAACATTTCCTCCATATGACCATTTCATCTAATCACCCTCCTCTCTACCCATTTCTCCCATCCTTTCAGTTACTTATTACTCTTTTTTTCCACTTCAAGTGGTTCTACAATGAGTGACAAGCCTAACGCCCAACAACTTACAAAATCATTGACAGTACAGAGTGGTAACCATACAGGTAACCAAATAATGGGATGATATGGGGTCTACTATGATGTCCCTGTTAGCAAGGTGGAGAAATACATATGCACTGTCCATCCAGGAACAAAACCTCCACATTCATATCCACACCTCCCTGTTGTGAGGCACTGTCACCACAAAGAAACACTGGTTCACTGCACAGAACAACCCTGCAGAGGCAGCTGCTTGTCTATGGTTGATGGATCTGTTGGACCAGACAGACCAGTGTTACCCAGAAACAACAACAACAACAACACTCTTCTCTACCATTTTATGTCATGACTTGCTTAGTTCACATCTTTCACTAATTACTGTTTTTTATCCTATCAACTGTAAGCAATCCATTTACATTCCTTATCATTCCCATCTCTATAGCTGTTATTTTTCACCCAGTTCCACATCCATACATCACTGAGGCCACTATCATACTCTCATGCAACAACTCTTGCACCCAGCAAAATTACGCATCTCTCTCTTCATATCAGGCCTTTGCACCTATGGCCATCAATAACATGCTTTAAATAATTAAACAATATTTTACTTTCACAGCCTTACTGTTCATTCCTTATTGCTTAATGTACATCTAAGCAACTTTCTTCTGCCTTGACACTCTTCATCATTCATTCTTACCTCAGCAATCAATGAGCCTCCCCACTTCTAATTTCTCACTTACACCCACAGACCAAGACGTCCCTAACAAAGCTCAGCAGTTTGCATCCCTGTCCTTCACGGCAGTACTCCCACATTGGAAATATTCATACACAAATTATGCCTCATCTAATGGTTAGAACATCTCAGTCTGAGTGGCATCCTTGAATAGGTTCCAGGAGATTATAGGAGGTTTCTTGATAAGTACTGCCATCAAGAGAAATGGGTTGGTCATCCAACTTTAAATGTACTAGACTAGAGCAGCCTATACATGTGCCCCTAAACCTAAAAGGGGTTAAAATGTGATTAGCAGTTTCTTTCTTTATTTTTTATTTTTTTACTTTTCCTTTAATATCTCACCTGCAGCACTCGAACCCAGTCCTCAACGAGTGCAGTATTGTCAGCTGTGAGGTAGTAAGTTTTTTTGCCAGTGTTGACTTCAAAGGTATGGGCACCCTCTGATCTTGTGACACGACACACCTCATTTAGAGTGATCTGGCCAGCTGGCTTGCGGTGGATGTCACTCTGTTGGGATTATTTAATAAATGGTGCTAATGAATATACAGTACCACAGTGTTGTGTTGGGGCATGCTGGGAGGGAAACACACAAACATAGAGGGTTTTGCCTGATCAAAAACCCTTTTTCATTCTGGGGAGGCCATATAGGCACCCAGAATGAATGAAATCCACAACAATTTTAATGAGTACAGTAGAGATGAAACTGAGGGAACCATCAATAAGAGATCTGTATATTTCATAATACTTAAGAAAAAGAAAGAAAAGCAACTAAATCTAGAAGTGTCTCAGAGTGACAGGTACTTGAAGTAACTGGAGGTGAGGGGACTGTAAAGGACTCGCCACATTTGAACACTGACCACATTAGTACTCTGTCCTCTACAGTACATTTTGAGGTTTCTGCCTGCTTATATCACCAGTAATGTACCTCACTGTTTAATATCTTAGTATTAACTGTTCAAAGCAGGCACTTATGGAGTAAATTTCCTGACACAGAGAAAACATTAGAAAAGTCAGTGGGTAGAACTATCTCCAGACTAGAGGACAGCAACAGACTGTATCCTTTTTCTTGAAACTCCATACAGAGAGGATAAAAGTGCACTGTGACTGACTTACTGCTCCTGGTGACATAAAGCATCAGGCTTCATTCAAAAAGTATTTAATCTTATGGATGACACCTAAACAATTGTTGCAGCTCCTGTTCACAGTTTGAGCTCTATAACAAGTGAAAAATGACACAGGAACTTACGTCCGTCTTAGTTTAAATGGTTAGAAACAATTGTTATACGAATAATTCACTTTTAACAACAGATAAGTGCAGTACATAGTTGTACATAAAGTATCAGCCTGTCCTCTTAACAGGACCATAAGGATATTGTGACAGTACATGTGTAACAAAAATACAAGTCTTTACTCAGCTTTACCTCAGTCAGATCTGTACAACACATTTTTTATTAGAAAAGAAAAAACTGCTCTATAAACAAAACACAACTTCACTAACTGTACAGTCAAGAGTAACTGGCACTCACCTGACTCTTCCAGTAAGTCAAAGTTCCATCCTTGAGCACAAAATATCTCTTCTTCCAGGTCTTGAGCTTTCCACCTAACTTGGTCAGGTAGCCTGTCTTCTCTAGGGAGCTTTCACGTCGGGGGGACACAGTGCCAATACTGCTGAAACGTATTCTGTTATACAAAAAGTGCACCACTGCACTCAACATGGGAAACTCTGAGTTGCTTATTCAGGCTATAGGATATTTTCTATTATTAAGATGTACTTAAGTTCCCCTTCAAGTTCTGCAACTACACATTTTTGGGTCATTAACCCCTTCATTACAGTGACAACTTAAATTCATAATCTCCAGTTTATTTCATTCAGTTTAAGCTAGACTTTCTGAGCTGGAAGGTCAAATAATGCTTTCATTCACTCTTCTAAATTTTCCAAGCTGAATACTTGCCTAGCTGCAGCAAAAAAAAAAAAAAAAAAAAGGGGGGGGGGTTAATGCTTTGAGGTCTTTTGTGAATTTTTCCAAATGGCAATACCCAAAATAAATATTCTGGAAATTCTGTACAAAATATGTACAAAGTGGCTGCAAAACATAATTAATAATGCTTCTGTGACACCTGGGTTCATACAGTGTGATGGCTCATCAGTTCCATCTCAGCTATCTTGCAATGAATACAGAATCTGACTGCCAGACTCACTGTAAAATGAGGATAAAAGCTATAACAAATGGAATTCATGGACTCCTTGGGCTGCATCTGGTTCTGAGTTGCAGCTGTAGAACTAACAACACTCGGTTAAAATGCACAAATGAATTACAGAAAGAAACAAAACAAGCATTAATACTGTATAATGACATGGTAACAACAGAAGAAGAATAAACATCTTCTACTCCTTCAAAGTTGCCAAATAGAAAATGTACAATTCCACAGCAAAACACCAAGAATATCCTTTGCATTCCTTCCTGAATGATACTCACTGGCTGGAAGTGAGTGTGTTGGTGGTGGTCTCAACACATGATGTCCTGGCACTGAGGGTGGGTGCCATTGTGGACTCTAGGGACCCAGTGTCGCTGCGGGCATCTGGCGGGATTGCATAGTCATCGGATACGCCAGACTCAAAGGAGGTATCTAAAAGGGGGCAACAAGTTAGTTTCGGTTCATGTGATCTCACCATCAGTAAGATTTCTCCCTATATAGGAGTTTGTTTTTAATGAAGGTGCTGTACATAATGTACTGTACATTATGGTACACTACAATTTAAAAGTGTTTTTTTAAGTACTGTACTTCTGATGCTACTTTATATATGATCCCGAAGCAACTTTCCTACTTCTATAGAACAGAAAGTCAAACAGTGTGCTATTTGTGTATACTACACTCAATAAGTAAAAACGTAATGTGTGTGTGTGTGTACAGACATAAAAAAAAATAATACAAGTAAAACAAACATTTGTGGTAAAGTTTTCCAGTGCAGTTGGTAAACGCGATTTGCATGGACTGGGTACTTTAAAATTTCTTAATACAATAAATGCTGCAAAATGCAAAATGCACTGAGCAAACCAAATGATCTCACAGACTACCCTAATGTATCGTATGGTAATACAACACAGTAGAAGTTGTGGAAGCAATGAAGAAAGTTAAATCGGGGAAAGCCCCAGGAATTGATGGAGTGTGTGGTGAAATGCTGAAGTATGGGGGAGAGATAGTAGTAGAATGGATGTGGAAGATGTGCAGATTGGCCTGAGAGGAAGGTAGAGTCCCGGAGGATTGGAAGTCAGGTATAATTATTACCCTGTACAAAGGAAAAGGGGAAAAAGAAGTGTGTGGTAATCATAGGGGCATTTGTCTTCTTAGTATAATAGGAAAAGTGTATGGTAGGATACTTATAGACAGAGTTAGAGAAAGAACAGAGAAATTAGTTGGAGAAGAACAGGGAGGCTTTAGGAAGGGAAGAGGTTGTGTAGATCAGATATTCATTCTTAGATCTTTAGTGGAAAAGTTTCTAGAGAAGGGAAAGAAGTTGTATGCGGCTTTCATGGATTTGGAGAAAGCATATGACAGGGTGGATAGACAAGGATTGTGGAAAGTGTTAAGAATATATGGAGTAGATGGAAAGTTGTTGAATGCTGTGAAGAGTATGTACGATGGTGCGAAGGCTGCAGTGCATGTGGATGGTGAACTAAGTGAATTTTTCTCTTTGAAAGTTGGGTTGAAACAGGGATGTGTCATGTCTCCATGGTTGTTCAATCTGTACATGGATGGGGTAATAAAAGAGGTACAAGGTAGGGTAGTGGATGTTGGAGTGGCCCTGGTGAGAGAGGATAGTGTTTGGAAACTCCCTGTACTGTTGTTTGCAGATGATACTGTGTTGCTGAGTGAAGACAAAAGGGAGCTGCAAGGCTTGGTGGATGAGTTTGAGAGAGTGTGTACGAAACGGAACCTAAAGATGAATGTAGGGAAGAGTAAAGTGATGGTCTTTGAGAGAGGTGAAGTTAGTGAATGTACAGCGAGGAATTGGAAAATGTGAGTACGTTTAAGTACAGTATTTGGGTAGTGTGATGAGTAAGGATGGAGGTTTGGAGGGTGAAGTGCTTGAAAGGGTACAGTAGAGAAGAAAGGTTGCTGGTTCTTTGAAAGCAGTGATAAGAAACAGGGAAGTGAGCATGGAAGTGAAAAAGTTACTACATGACAGAATTGTGATACCAACTCTAACGTACGGAAGTGAAGCTTGGACATTGTTGGAAGGACACAAGTCAAGAGTGAGAGCAGTGGAAATGAGTTATTTAAGAGGAGCCTGTGGAGTCACGTGGAGAGACAGGCTGACGAATGAGGATATAAAGGAGCGTTGTGGTGTGGATGTGGATGTGATAGGAAGCGTTATGAGGAACACACTGAGGTGGGTTGGCCATGTGGAGAGGATGGAGGGTGAAAGACTGACGAAGAGAGTGTATGTGAGTGAGGTGGAGGGGGGAAGAGGGAGGGAGAGGCCGAGGATGAGATGGAGGGATGGGGTGGAGAGGTATATGAGAGGGGGGGGTGTGAGTTGGGAGCAGGGCAGTGAAATGGCGGGGGACAGGGCGACTTGGAGGCGATTTGTTTGTGGCCACCCCAAACGGGACTGAGGCGTCTGGCTATAGATAGATAGCTTAATGTGTGCATAAAACAACTCCTGTCAAACAATTATTAGTCTTGATAAATTAGTTGCATGCCAGACTGAATCCTACTGCAGTACAATCAATGTTCCTGTGCTATAACTACTGGTATACAGTTCCTAGTCATCAGCAGAACTTGAACATACCTCTTCCCAATACAGTACTTCCCAGTCATTAGTACTCAAGTTATAAGTACACAATGATTGGATGGTTATATAATGAGAAAAGTTGCTCTAGTTTTACTGCTTGCAATGCTTAAACTGGCACCCAAATTTTTCTAAACCTCAGATATAACAATCCCTATTAATTTGTTTCATATGCATCTACAGTTTAGACATAATTACAGTATCATTATTTGTTTATCTCCAAATCATACTGATTTCTGTCGTATCATTTATAAAGACTCCAACACCCTTGCATGCTCCGGCCTTGGTCACCTAATGGCGGCTCTCCATGCTGTTTGATCTCTGGCAGCCTCCCTATTCAGTCCCTTATCCATGAGGTCACATTCTATGACCTCGTCCATGGTCTTTCTTGGTCTGCCTCTCACAACCCTAACCCTGACGTTCACAGTTCTCACTTTTCACACCCAAGTGTCACCCTCCCGCCTCTCCACATGCCCAAACCATCTCAATCTGCCCCTCCTCATCACAACACCAGCACACTCCAGTGCCATCTGTTCTTTCAACTCTTCAATCATAAACCTAGCTCCCCCATGCCTCACATTCAAGGATGCACTTCACATCCATCTAATTGTTGTCATTTCTGTATGTTTGAGCCTAAGAAAATATTCTTTCTTTACTGTCCAGGTCTCATTACCGTACTGCATTACACTAATAAAGTTTTTTATTATGCCAATAAAGCTAATGATAAAAAAATATATATCACTATGTAATACAGTGCACTCTCAAAGACCCTAACATTTATTTTTGCTCCCTTCAGTTTAGATTTCATTCTTACATCCATCCACCCATCATCCAATCCTACATTGCCCCATGAGGAACGTAGGAGCCCGGGGCTAGGCAGTTGGTCCCAACATTTAAGATGAAGGTGACCAGCCTCACTCCTCCCTGAGTGGCATTACATGAGCAATAAACCCCAACCATCCCTTGGATATGAACCTTCACCGGCTCAATCCGACTGGAGCGCAATAATTACCCACTAAACCACCAGGCGCCATAATTTGGTTATATGATTACCACCCAGCGTAGTAAATGGTTTCCTGGTGTACAGGAAACCATTTGGCTTGTCACTCAGTGTAGAGTCACTCACAGGCTGAAGGAAGTGGAAAGAATGAAGGAAAGAAAGACAGAAGAGGGAGTGTAAAGTCACCTGTAGGGAGAAGGACAAGGAAAGAATGAAGGAAAGAAAGACAGAAGAGAATGGAAGGAAGGATGGAGAGGAAAGGGCAGACACCCAAAAGCAACACTACATCGAGTGAGTGGATGGTGAGCGCCCCCACCTACATACTTTCATCTATTCATTCATTCATCATCCAATCCTACATTGCCCCATGAGAAGCGTAGGAGCCCGGGGCTAGGCAAGTTGGTCCTGACATTTGAGGTGCTCCAAGTCAGAGGGGCGACCGTGCATTTTGCTTATTTGCTTTGACATCTAATTACCAAACCGTTATATACTTTAAGCATGTCATGTTTACCACCATTTTAATCATCTTGGTTAGCACTTTCATGCTAAACAATAAAATGCATAAAAGTATAGTTTTACCATTGTATAATTAGCCATGTCAAAGTTTAAAAACTAATTACCGAAAATAAGCAAAATGCACGGTCGCCCCTCTGGCTCGGAGCACCTCATTTAAGATGAAAGTGACCAGCCTCACTCATCCCAGAGTGGCATTGCATGAGCAATAAACCCCAACCATCCCTTGGATATAAACCTTCACCGACTCAATCCGATTGGAGTGCCGTAATTACTCACTAAATCACCAGGCGCCAAAATTTGGTTATCAATGTAGTAAATGGTTTCCTGGTGTACAGGAAACCGTTTGGCTTGTCATTCAGTGTAGAGTCACCCCACAGGCAGAAGGAAGAGGAAGGAATGAAGGAAAGAAAGACTGAAGAGGGAATGTAAAGTCACCTGTTGGCAGAAGGAAAAGGAAAGAATGAAGGAAAGAAAGACAGAAGAGGATGGAAGGAAAGAAGGATGGAGGAGAGGAAAGGGCATATACCCGAGAGCAGCACTATATTGAGTGAGTGGATGGTGAGCGCCCCCACCTATCACATACCTCCAGACAAATCCACCAAGCCTTGCAACTCCAATTCATCTTCACTTAACAATACAGTATCATCAACACCAGTAGAGGTAATATCCAAACCTGCCCTCCCCTCACCAAGGACATTCTTATTTCTATGCATTTCACTTGTATCTTCTTACCTCATGGTCATACAGTATAACACTTCTCCATAAGTTTTGTAAAGAGTACCCTTAGTGCGTGCACATGCACGCGCGCACACACACACACATCACTCGCAGGGTCAGTGGTAACATTCTTGTCTAGCATCTGCCAAGACGGGGCTTCACACCTTGCTCAGGATGCAAAGAGATTCATTGACGAAGCGGGTGGTCACTGTCCTCCTTTTGTGTGTGTGTGTGTGTGTGTGTGTGTGTGTGTTCTTACCTAATTGTTCTTACCTAATTGTATCTTTACAGGAATGAGTCAAGCTCGTACTGTCCCGTGTCTTAAACCATATTTATCGTACATATCCTTAAATTTGTGAATTGTTTTGGCACACACTATTTCATTCGGTAGTGCATTCCATTGATCAATTGCTCTGTTTGGGAAACTGAATTTCCTTACATCTTTATCACCTCTCTTCTTATGCAGTTTTTTGCAGTGGCCTCTTGCTGATGCTTCTCCATATGTTAAGTAATCATTTATGTCTATTTTCTCCTTTCCTGATATGCACTTATATACAGTAGCATTATCATGTCACCTCTTTTCCTTCTCTCCTGTAGTGTTGGTAGATTCAGTTTATTTAGTCTTTCTTCGTAGCTTAGGTCCCTTAAGCTTGGTATCCATCTTGTAGCGGCCCTTTGAACTTTTTCAATCTTGTCAATATGCTTTTTGAGATGAGGACTCCAGACTACTGATGCGTATTCCAGGGTTGGTCTAATGAATGATGTTATTATCCTTCTTAGCATGTCTTCATTTATGTATGTGAATGCTATTCTCATATTTGCAAGCAGTGTATACATGTTCCGCACCTTCTCGCTGATGTGGTCAGCTGGAGATAGTCTGTTATTGATAATCACACCTAGGTCTTTCTCTCTTTCTGATGTGTATAGGGTTTTATTTCCTAACTTATAATCCCAATCAGGTCTTTTTCCACTTTTACCAAACTTGATTACATGACACTTGTCCACATTGAATTCCATTTGCCATGTACTACTCCATTCATGAAGTTTAATTCTTCTTGTAGCTCCCTACAAGAGTCTGTGCTAGTGATTCTCCTTTGTATTTTTGCATCATCTGCAAACATATTCAGATAGCTCTCATTTCCAGTGTTACTGTTTATATCAGTGTGTGTGTGTGTGTGTGTGTGTGAAGGTCAAGGCTTAGCCCTTAGATAACTCTCAGCTCTCTTCGAGGAGGGTAAAATGCTGATGATCACAACAATCACGTGATCCTGACCAACCCAATGAATTACACACACACACACACACACACACACACACACACACACACACACACAGGCTCGGTGGTAAAACATTCTTGTTTGCCATCTGTTTCACAACATTACATCTCATACACCTACTGACTATGACTTCTGGTTTATCAATATTAACTCAGTTCCTTTCTTTCCATCCAAATCCTCCACCTCATGCACTTCTCTTTGGCCTTATCCATGCTTTAAGAAACTAGTCTGCAATGAAAATTTCATCTCTATGGTAAACAGTGAAAAGCCATACCCAACTGAAGGGGTAGAATCATTAATACCTATCTTACTGAAATAGGTGCAGTGGCTGAAAATGAGTATAATTACACAACTTAGTTCTTGAAATGTAATTATTCTTCATTATCCTCAGCCACATCCCTTTGATTCCAAAAAATGGGGAAAAAACAAATCACAGAAGGAATGAAGCCTTTAACACGATCTCTCATCCTCCCTCATGTACAAGTAGACCCTCGCTATACTGAACCTTGATATAACGGATCTCAGATTTACTGAACGCCTCTGTGCCCACCCAAGTTTTGCTGGCTATACCAAACTAGAGTCGATAAATGGGGCAGTACTGTTTACAATACATGTTTGCTACCCTTTTTACTCCAACCTAGCCTGAAACTGCCCTCATCCCACTGTGACTGCTGAGTTGTAAAAATTGATTATAGTAATACTATATTAGTCATGAAGAAGTGTTCTGACAAGGATTGAAATAAGAAGCAAAAGGATAAAATTATGGGGCTAGGTTAGTGTACAATACCAGAATAGGATATTATTGTCATTTATTTTCATTCATGTGTCTGAATTCAATCCGGAGAGGTGACCCTCGGATTCCAGTTAGTTCCATACAGTGAGGTTCTACTGTAGTACTGGAGTTAAAAGCCTGCTTGTAACAAAAGTTTAGCAACGTAAGGGCATCACATCCCTTGTATATAACAAAAGGAAGAGGCTACCAGCCCCATACTCTGCCTCATTTAGTTGTCTACAAACATTACCAGAAAACACACACTGCTATAATTTACAGGTACATACGGCTGGTGGCAAATGGGGGCACCCATCATCCACTCCCTTGATGCAGTGCTGCCTACTTCTTAATTCACCTACCTTCCTCTCTTCCTACTTCTCCCTTTCCTTCCCGTCACATTTCATTACTTGTCTTTCCACTTCACGTGGCTTTACACTGAGTGAAAAGTCCAATGGTTTCCTGTAAGCCAGTATACCATTTACAGTGCTGGGTGGTAACCATGTAACCCCAAAACAGGGTGGAGTGGATCCTACTATGCAAAATGGGCAAAGAAATACAATATGGCATCCATCCAGGAACCAAATCTCTACACTTTTCCCCATGCCGCACTGTCACAAAGCGCTGTCAACCACAATGGAACACAGGTTCACCGCATGGCTTGACCCTCTATGGGCAGTTGCTTGCCTGTGGCTGATGGGTTTGCTCGGCCAGACAGACGGAGCTGATCAACAACAACTGGTATATGGCAGTATGAAGATGTGTGGGGTACAAGACTGAATTCTGTATCCTAAAATTCTATTAAGAACTCAGAATGTATACAGTACAAATAAAAATACACAACTATTTACAGTCCCATTACAATATTGGTTATTAGCCATCAGGTACAGTACTGTGAGACTGTTAAAATGAAGCAGTGGTAATGAAACATGAATCAAAAAGAACCAACTGAGGCAAGACAACACCAACCCTGCGGAAGCTTAAGAGCAGGCAAGGAATCTGGTAATGGGTCAAGCATAGCATCGGGTGGGATGGCATAGTCTGCATAATCACCTGATTCTTGAGATAACCGACTGGTGTCTGTGGGATGAAAACACAAAAGAAAATGGTGTCTATAAAAAAAAAGGCTAAACAAAAGTCATGTTGACAACAAAATCATTAATAGAAAATGACAGGCATAAGCAGTGGAGAAAAAAAAAAAAAAATGTCAGGTGAAAAGTATTTAGTATGCACAATACAGCACACCCAAGCTATGGAACTCAAATAAAATATTGAAATTCACACTCAGCAGTGCAATCTGAGCTGCAGATGCAAGCAATTGCTCTTCACATTAAGAAAGACATCAACTGTGTGTGGTAATATAAAGGAAGATTTAAACTTGAAACACTTGATGGATTCCATAACAAACGACATTAGCAACAAGCATTCAAGCTGCACTCCTTTGTTGTGATACATAAGAAAGGATTTTATATACAGTGTTTGTTTGAAAAATCAGATGAATCACTGGGTGACACAAATCATATTTACAGATTTTGTGTCATAACACAAATGTACTACATAAGTGGCATAACTATGTACAATGCAGTGTGATTTAAAATCAGCAACATGCACTACTGCTTGTCTCTGGCCATGTTCATTCCTGTATTGGGGGCTTTATGAATTATCCATGCAAATTACAAGAATTTACATTAACACCTGGTGTGAAGCTAGAAAGCACCTTTTTTTGTAATAGGGCTGTATACAAAATTCTATAGAAAAGGCTACTGAAGCTTCAGTGAATTAAAAAATGATGAGCTGTACCAAAACATCTATTCATATAAAAAACAGAGGCTCCTGAGCTTAAAAAATGTGCAGCTCACCTCTCCTCATGCTCTTGGAAGGGGAGGAGCCTGAAAGCTTGGCAGGGGAGAGAGAGGAGGTCTTGCTCTTGGAGGGTGAGCTGGAGGAGGACTCAGTGGAGGAAGAGGGTGTGTGGGAGGACAAGCCTCGGGAGTCTGAGCCCCCACAGTGCTCCTCACCGTCAGAAGAGTCCGATGAATCTCCAGTGAATGGCACAGACCGGATCTGACTCGCACGCTGTATGCAGACACGAACATAACTATTTTACACCCAGAAGAAATTCATGTAGTTATCACAATTGAAACAATGTGGTACTGAAAATACAACATCAAGAGAGCTATTTCTTTTTCAATTACGGGCAAGGGATCTTAGTAAAGGGTTCCACAGTTCAGTAATACAATATTTGTTGTCCTTTCAAGATTATCTATGAAATATGACCTTACTGAACTGTAGCAGCATGTTATCAGTATTAAAGACTTACAAATTTTAATGAAGCAATACAAGAAAGCACTAACCCCCTTGACAGCAGCATAGACTGGGACATGTATTTCTGGGTAGCTGCCCAATCCAGAGGTCCTCACACGGCCCCCTGGTCCCTCACCTGGCCCCATTACCCCACATCCTGATAGTCCTTCCTGTGCCACCTGCAATATCAATGATAAATGTCACTTACAAAATCATTTAAGTACTGTATCAGCATTCCTTTTTATTTTACTATAGTCCTTCCAAAATTACAAGATCGATTAGGTGTTGTCCCTCACAGGAATTCCTCTACATGCGATGTGGCCACAGTTTCTACTGGCCCAATTATTGGATTAGAGACAAACTTCAAGGGGCAACCCTCATGCCCAGCTCACTACCTGTCTCTCTCTCTCTCTCTCTCTGCATATAAAATCAACATTTTATGGAGATTTATTTTTATAAAATGTCAATATGGTTTTATGAATTATAAGAATTTGAGGAAAAACCTCCTGTCTGTCTGTCTGTCTGTCAGTCTCTCTCTCTCTCTCTCTCTCTCTCTCTCTCTCTCTCTTTGCATATAAAATCTACATTTTATGGGGATTTATTTCTAAAAAAGTCAATTCAGTTTTATGAATTGCTATAATTTGAGGAAAAGCCTCCTGACTGTCTGTCTTCCTCTCTCTCTCTCTCTCTCTCTCTCTCTGCATATGAAATTTACATTTTATGGAGATTAATTTCTATAAAAAAATCTATACAGTTTTATGAATTATTATAATTTGAGGAAAAGCCTCCTGACTCCATCTTTGATGGCGGTCAGAGAGGAAGTGACCTGCGGATTGACACCTGACCCATCCTCACTGACTAACCTACAAGCATGACAGCGTTGGAAAGCAACGTTGCCAAGTGTTGAGGTATTTATAAAAAGTCATTGTTATTATTGAAAACAATAGGCATTTTCTTACACTATATAGCCTTATTGGAGAATTATATATACAGTATATATACTGTACATAAATTCAATTTAGAAGAAGTACATAGCTGACATGAGACAGAGAGATGTGTTTTGGTACAAATTCGGCAGCGTCGCACGAAGTGGAATTCCTGTGAGGGACAACGCCCAAATGATCTCGATATTTTGGAAGGACTATACGTGTTCTTCATTTCTTTCCTTGTAGAGTGTCATCTATCTATCTATCTATCTATTGCCAGATGTCTCAGTCCCGTTCGGGGTGGCCACAAACAAATCGCCTTCACGTCGCCCTGTCCCCCGCCATTTCACTGTCCTGCTCCCAACTCACACACCCCCCTCTCATATACCTCTTCACCCCATCACTCCATCTCATCCTTGGCCACTCCCTCCCTCTCCCCCCCTCCACCTTACTCACATACACTCTCTGTCAGTCTTTCATCCTCCTTCCTCTCCACATAGCCAAACCACCTCAGTGTATTCCTCCTAATGCTTCCTATCACATCCATATCCACACCACAACGCTTTTTCATATCCTCATTCGTCAGCCTGTCTCTCCATGTGACTCCACAGGCTCCTCTTAAATAACTCATTTCCACTGCTCTCACTCTTGACTTGTGTCCTTCCAACAAGGTCCAAGCTTCACTTCCATACGTTAGAGTGGTATCACAATACTGTCATGTAGTAACTTTTTCACTTCCATGCTCACTTCCCCGTTTCTTATCACTGCTTTCAAAGAACCAGCAACCTTTCTTCCCTGCTGTACCCTTTCAAGCACTTCACCCTCCAAACCTCCATCCTTACTCATCACACTACCCAAGTACTTAAACGTACTCACATTTTCCAATTCCTCACCATCTGAATGCTTAATCATACTTCAGAGCCTTTATCTCAACAACATATGGTACACTCACTCTGTATGCTGTGTCTAGATGTTCTCATGGCATAACTAGCCATAAACTAAAGAAGTCTGTGCTTACACAGCGATTTGGCAAGAAAGATATTTCAGATATTATTTTTATGAAAGCTTATACTAAAAATAGTGGAACTCTCTTATTTCTACTAAAAAAATACCTGAAATATTAGATGGTGGCATGAGCACTGACCATCCAATCAGTGAGCTGGAAACAAAAACTGGCCAAGTTGAGAGGATAACAACTACTGTCTGAGACAAGAGTGAAAGTAAGAAAGAAGCAAGAACTTCATATGGTTAGTTACCTACAATTTTCTGAAGAGAAGATGCCTTCCAGTTTATAATTTTTGTCTCTTGATGTACATTCTAAAGCTGATGAATCTGAGCACATTATTTTTGATAATTCAGATAATACAGTATCGATTTAAATAATAATGTTATGTTCACGTGCCATGGCATATGTCCGCTGTTTCATTCTTGATGGCTTTGTACATGCTTATGTGTATCAGCCTTGTTCACCTAATGGCAGCTCTACAGTATAAAAACTCATGTAAGCTGGCTGCAGCTTCTGTGAATCAAGTTTAGTAATTCAACATGTAAAGCATGAAATAAGTGGTGATAATGTGTGGGATGCCTTGTATGATGACACAGTTAATTTAGCTTGAATGACTGACACTGATCCTCCACAATGTTGCACCATGTTTCCCCACAAGCAATGTACAGCATGTCACAACAATATACCTGTTGATAATACCAGCCAATACAGGTACCTGAAAGGGTCCCTGTATTTTTCTTATGATAATCACCTGATTCATGAACTGGAAAGCTATCTGTTAATTCTGTGGACTAGAAGCATTTTTCAGTTCATACTCCCTACTTAATTTTCAAATTCTCACACTTAACATTCAGGATCAGATGTATATACCTTACCTACTATGACATCATCATGATCATCTATCAATCTATCTACTGCCAGACGCCACAATCCCACAAAGGGGTGGGCATTTGACTTTGAGTTATTTGTTTTACGGGGAGGGGCACTAACCCTCCACGAACCCACTTGCTGAGATGTAAGGAGCACATATGGTTTGGTTATATGGCTACCACCCAGCGTTGTAAATTCACCACTAATTTTTATGCTCTGCTCCACCATGGCAAACCCCTAACAAGGTATGACCATGGTAAAACTGCCTCCATGCTACTTCGTTATTTGCTGATCTCAGGTTCTGCAACCACTCTGTTAAACTACGATATGTGATCCTTCCACCCGGAGATATTAAAGTGCAAGTTAATCTTTTAGCATAAAAAGGGTTAATTTTCACACATCACTTTTTCACACCATCTAATGACTTTTTCACACCATCTATTGAGGTTGCCGTACTGGATTGCATTTAAAGATTTTTGCAATTTGTCAATTTCCAGTGGGTTGTATGAAAATTTTAATGAGGGCACAAATTGCTTCATTTTGATGCCATCACCAATTGCAGAAATTTTATGCTTTTATTCCTATAAATAAAGAAGTCTGCTTTATGGCCTTGACCTTTTGGGGGGTTACCTTGGGGTTGACCTGAACATGCTGACTATCATAACAAGGGCACACTGTCAACTGGAGAGAATTCGTCTGACACCTTAACTGTCAAAATTGGTCTATAACTAAGGCATGAAGGGCACATGAATGTGCGTACACCTTGTCCAGGTAAACCCTTTCACTTTCTGTGCTTACACTCTGCCTAGGTAAACTCTTTTGCCTTGGTCTTTGTATCTTTCCTTCTTGCTGGAAGTTTGTTTTCATTTACCCTCCCCAAAGAAGAGTGACTGTTACACACCCATTAACTATCACCCAATTGCTCTGACAATCTTATTTATAAAGTTTTTAAACCTATTATTTACAAAATAGAAATTTAAAGCACCTTTCCTATCATAACTCTTCCAGTCATTAGTATGGGTTCCACCAGGGGCACCCCACTGGCTCTTCTCACCTTCCTTTCTGGCTCCTGGTCATCCTCCTTTCGGGACATTGGCAAAAGCTTTGCCACTGAACTCCACAATTCCGAGGCTTTCAACTGAGTCTGGCAAAAATCTTTAATTTCCAAACTGCCCTCTTACAGTTTCTATCTTATTAGTTCCTTCATCTCTAGCTTCCTCTGGTCATTCCATTGCTGCTGCTGAAGACTGCCATCAACCTTCTCACAGCACTATTAACAGCAGTGTTCCTCAAAGCTGTACATCTAACCCTATCCACTCACACACTGATGACTCCACCCTTCACCTTTCCATTTGCTTTATGCAATGTTTATCACTGCAGCTGCTTCCACTAACATGGGATGAGATTATGGGACACCTAATTTTTGGCCTGGCTCATATTTCTGAAGTAACTTTGTTTTTAACTAATCAAAAATTAACTTCTAGCATCTTCTGACCATCAAAATATTTCACAGGTGTATCTGTTAATATTTAACAACATCCAACTCAATCCCAACCTGGAGTTTCATTTCCTTGGAACTTTTCATGGAAAGACATTAGGTGTGTTAAGCTGACTCTGTGCCTTCTTTACTCCCGCACAGCTGCTGACTTTTTACAGCAGTTTTCTCTCCCTGAGTCAAGTACAACTCACGTGTGTGTGTGTGTGTGTGTGTGTGTGTGTGTGTGTGTGTGTGTGTGTGTGTGTGTGTGCATTTTGGGGGGTGGGGGGTGCTTCCCCACATACAGCTCCTCTCAACAGGGTGGCATCAAAGACTTTCATCTCATTAAATCTCCCCCTCTTACTGGTTTCTTTCAACCCTGTCTCTCTGCCATACTACTGCAGCTTTATCTCTCTTCTATTGCTAAGTCAATGGTCACTGCTCTTCTGAACTGTCTGCTTGCATCCCTACTCCACTACAGTGGGCATGCAGCATCCATCTGGCGGCAAGCTCTCACCCCTTTTCTGTCCAGGTCTCTAGTGCAAGAGTTAACCGATGCTCCCAGTCCTTCATGTATGTAACACATCAACTTTTGAACTGTCCTCCTCTGTCTGTAATTCCCTCTGCCTATGACCTCCAATTTTTAGAACTCCATGTGTCCAAGCACCTCAAAATGAATGGCTCTTGAATTTGGCTCTGTAATTTTTTTTTTTCTTTGAGGGAACAATCTGGTGGGCTCCTAGCATCTGCATTAAAAAATAATAATAATAATAAATAAATAAATAAAAATGGACATATGGATGGAAAACTCTCATTCTGGGTCACCCACCCGAAGTCCTCAATTTCGTCTTTGAGAATCACCCTCAATCTCACTTAAAAAGACTTCCTTTGGCACCCTATCTATGCGTATTATTCGAATATTTTCATGCCATCTCAATGAATTTCTTTTAATACATTCAGAAATTCTACATCTCACTCCTACTGCCCTTCATGACATGCCAGGAACAATCCAGAAACTTCTATGAACACTTGACCCTCGATTTCCTGGACTAAAAGGGGGAGAGACCAGTCCAGGAACCCCAAAAGTCCGGGAATCGCACAAGTCCGGCCCCTCATACCATTCCCCGGACTATTACCATACTTTGTCTGAATTCTCCAATATTGTCCAGCAATTATTCCAATATTAGAGCATTCTGGAATGTAGGCTACCTATACCAACATAATTAACATACACAGTACATAAAATAATAACACTGACATAATAACAATAACTGACACAATAGCTGGTTAGACAGTTGTTGACGAGAATGTGGAGGGTATGATAGAAGATCAGAAAGCTAAGGAAAAAGAGGAAAATGAACAAGGAATGGAACACCACAAGGTGAGCCAACCACTCATCGGCTGACCAAGATACAAACACGCAATCATCGAATGTGATCTCGATCTTGGACCGAATCGGCAATTTTAACTGGAAAATATTTTAATATTTATCTTTCCTTCCTTCATTCTTTCCTCTTCCTTCTGCCTGTGGGTGACTCTACACTGAGTGACAAGTCAAATGGTTTCCTGTACACCATGAAACCATTCACTACGCTGGGTGGTAACCATATAACCAAATTTTGGCGCCTGGTGGTTTAATGGGTAATTGTCGTGCTCCAGTTGGATTGAGCCGGTGAAGGTTTATATCCAAGGGATGGTTGGGGTTGATTGCTCATGTAATGCCACTCAGGGATGAGTGAGGCTGGTCACTGTCTTAAATGTTGGGGCCAATTGCCTAGCCCTGAGCTCCTACGCTCCTCATGGGGCAATGTAGGATTGGATGATGGATGGATGGATCACCATATAGGTTTGCACAGCTAATTATTTCAAAAATTTATGCTTAATTTGATTAATAGAAAATCAGGATTCAGGTCAAAAATTTCTTAAAATCAGCCTTGACGGACTTTTGTTTTGTGTAAATATCGATTTACAAAGCTGATACATTTTTTTTTACTCAAAATAAATATTTATGCAAAACAGAAGTCTGGCAAGGCATGCTGATGATCTGAAAGGGAAATATCAGCTAACACTGGCGCATTTTAGCTCTGAAACCTAATTTTAAAATTAAGTAATACTAGGTACAATTTTTTTTACCAGATTTCAGATAATTAAGTGTGTATGAGCCACTGCGCGAAAAAAGTTAAAATATATTCCAATGAAAAGTGCCGATTCAGTATTTAGTCACATGGAGTCAGGTGACCTAAGTGAGTAGGAATGCATCGCACTGACTTTGTGCGTAATAATTTTTTCTTTTTTTTATTACAGTAAGACCTCACTATAATGGACTAATTGGGGCCCAAACCATCTCGAAAAATGCAAAATTCCGATAAAAGCGACATCCGGACTTCCCCCTGCTAATCCGGACTTTTTCCGATAAATCAGACATTAATCCAAATCGTATGAATGGTTTTTAAACTGTTTTGACTAAAATTGTGGTACTGTACTGTGTTATAACTTCACTACATTAATCAAATGGTATAGTATATATAATAATACTGTACGGTACACTGATAAACATGTCTTTCATTTACCTTATTGTGGTGAACACAGCTGAAGTGGTCAGACAATCCGGACTGCTTCTGACTTTATCGGACTTTTTCCAATATACTGTATAGGAATTTGGTCCAGCAGCTCCTCGAGTCCGATAAAAGTGAATTCCGGTCTATTGAAGTCCGTTATATCAAGGTTTTAATGTACTTATGAATTTTACTGTGTTTAAGCCTTCCTTAAACTTTACTGTGTTATGCAATAAACTATTTATAGTGGCATTTGGGAAAGGTAAGAGGCAAATCAGATATTGCCACAAGTTAGAACTGGTGGGGTGAAGCAGGTTGGCGGCAAAGATGCGTTTCATATATGAAAATATCTTCTTGTGTGTGTTACAAATGGCCTTTGTGGAGTCAAAACCTTCCTAAAACTATACTGTGCTGTGCAGCAAACTGCTTATAGTTTTATATGAGAGAATAATGGCCGGACTTTTGTGAGATATCCCTGACTTGTACGGGCATTTGCCCAGCATTTGATAATATTTGTCCGGCCTCGGCCCATGCCCGGGAAATCCAAAAACCGGGAAATAGGGGTACGGGAAATTGAGGGTCGAGTGAACACTATTTTTGAAACAATGTATTTCCAGTCACTACCCTTCTAATACATATTCTCCATTCTTATTTAGTCTGCACATCCATTCTCCAGTTACCCGACCATCTCATGATCTCCCACCCTTGCATGTACAACCGATCTTCCAGGCACCACTTCTTTTAACTGACACCTTTTACCCTCTCCCTCAGTTCATCCAAACATCTTTTTCTTCTTCACTTCATGGTTAATCACTATAAATGGCTACTATCTCTCATGGTTAACATCTTCCAAATTTAAACCAGCCTTGGAGCCATTTTGTCACTCAATCAATCTTATAGCTTATTTCTATTCAGCAATGCAATTCTTTCTCTCGCTCTTCCTCATTCACTCACACGAGACTATCACTGTTTTCCCCTTATATCCCTTAACTGCTCTTCTTTTTTGCCACTTTCAGGATGTGTGTACATATGAAGGTACCGGTATACCTCGATATACGATACCCCTAGATGCGATATCCTGACTTAACGATGGGGGTAGAAATACCACCATACCTCGTCTAATGATGGCCAAACCCTGGTTTAACAATGGATTTTGATTTTTAAAACCAATTTTGATGATATTTTAGACTAAAATTATGTGTTTAGGTTGATTTATAAACTGTTGTTAGACTTAGTGTGTTTCAGCCATAATTGGGGTGAACATTGTCATTTTGGAGTACAGTTTACTAAGCTTGATTTTTTACAGACTTATATTTGATGATTTTCAGATTTCATGTGTTGGTTTTGGTGAGTTATTTACAGGTGTTAGGTTAGCTTCTTTTACAGCTGTCAGGCCATTTAGATTGGCTTTAAACTTGTTTTGGGGCTCATCTGGGTGGGTTTTGGACTTGGTTGGGGGTGAAACCAAAGGCTGGAAAACGCATCCCATTACTTTAAATGTTAAATCTACCCCAATATATGACACCCCACCTAACAATGGGTTTTTACCTAACCAACTGCATCGTTAAACTAAGGTATATCTGTATCTAATTTCATTTCATAAAACACATCAACTATCTTGTTCTTATTCTGATTACATTTTTTGTACACTTGGTAAAAAAAAGTATCAGTGCATAGAAGGTTCGATGTCTTCTGAAAATATTCACTCACGTGCTGGCTGTGTGGGAGGGTTGGTAACTTGTTATGCTTGGCTGTAGCAGGTTCAGAATGTTTATTTATATTTTAGCGAGGGAATACATCAGATGACGTTATATGATACCTCCCAACACGTCGGACACAAATATTTCAGAGACCTTTGTACTGTGATCCAAAATGTTTCGTCAATGTTGTGCACCGATACTTTTTTTACCGAGTGTACATTTCAACTCTCTGGTCTCTGCCTGAAAGCATAACTCCTCTAACTCTGAATGTTAATTCTCATTTAGAATTGTGAATTTTCAATGCAAGATGAAAGGAGTCCTTTTCATTCACTTTTCATTAATATTTGTTTCATGCTATGATTTACAAAGGAAATGGGTGCTGATATTCATTCTCCTCTATTCCCAGGAATAAATTCAATATATCACAGAAATCACATGTAATAAATTATTCATAATATTATGTATATGACACTAACATCTGCAAGTAAATTCAGTTATCACTGTACAGTACCTGGTATATTCTAGATTCCCATGACGGAAAGCGATGCAGTGGTGGGGTGGGTGGTTTTTCTCCATTGGCTTGAGTATCAGACTGTGTGGGCCATGTATGGGGATCACGGCTTGGTGTGTAAATCTCACTGTAGTCGTGAATCTCATCTCTTGCCCGTGACCGTCGTCCATCTTCACTCAGGTGACTATCTCCTGATCGGGCTAGCTGGCTGGAGTCTGTACTTTCAGCATTATCATAACCATCAAGGTCCAAATCTAAACTATCAGTACTTTTAGTTACGTAAGATGGAACACTCCCACCCTTTTTCAAGTGTCGGGTACGAGGCTGCGGAACAGGCTTGCGTGGACTGTCCCCTCGACTGCCTGCCCTTGAGCCACTACCCCTAGAAAGACTACCAGTGCTTTGAGTAAGGCTATCTAACATGGCCTCCAAAGGGCTCTTGGGACTGAGACTCTGAGGAGTTTCAAGGTCCACTGACCCAGAGTCAACACGAGAGTCTCTAGTACGCTTATTGTTTTCATCTTGGTGCCGTCGCTGCTGGCAAGGAGCCAAGCGTCCAGTGCCATTGTGATGGTGATGGTGGTGATGACGCCGGTTGTCTCCATAGGTAGCGTCAGTATCACTGGAGCTGGCACGACGCAGACCACCCGGAGACCTGAAAGCAAATCCCAGCATTCTATTTAACATTATTAACAGTAATAAAACATACTTAATGTTATTACTGAACAATGAAATGAAAATGCAGTAATAAAATACAATCCATTCCTCCACCAACATCAAATCCCTTACTACCTCCATGAGGAGCATAGGGGCCAGGGACTAGGCTATGCAATCTTGACATTTAAGATAAAAGTAAGCAGATGCTTACTTGTAAGCAGCATTATAAGAGTACAGTACCTTGCACTTAAACATAAACTCTTATGAGCCAAATTCTGTTGGGATGCACTGAGTGTGAGGGAGCACCACCTCGTTCTGTGCGTTGTCAAGATGAATCTGGTGTCATTTGTCGCTCCAAGGATCTTACTGGAAGGTATGTGTGGCACATGTCATTAGTTAAGAGTGATGTGTAGAAGTACGGTACAGTACGTGTGTTCATGTTTACTGCTGATGATAAGTGTGGTGGTGGATTTAGCTAGGGCAATCATCAGCCTGTTATCCTCAACCCAAGTCTGCAGTAAGCTGCAATAGTCCTGTTGCAGTGTGCTGACTGTGCCTGCAATATGGTGTGTGGCTGTTATGGTAATGTCATCTGCACATGAGGCAATGTTTGTGGGTGGCTAGGGTGAGAGATTATTATGCATGTATAGGATGAAGAGTCTGTGTAAGAAACAGAGCCCTGTGGAACTTTGTTGGGGGAATTTTGTGTGCAATGACTTGCCCTGGAATGTATCATGTGCTTCACTACCAAACAAATAGTTGGCATGCCAGCATTTGGTGCCATTCTCCATGTTTGCATTATATATCTTGGTGAACAGTTTGCAATGGGGGATGGCATTGAAGGCTTTATTTATACAGTATCTATAGTTCTGTGGGTGTTGTAGAGATGCCATCCGATGCTTGTTGTGTGTGATAAGGAGATAAGTCAATAAGGTGTTTGTAGAATGCAGTGCTCTGAATCCGTGTTGTGAAGGATCAAGGTGAACATGGGAAGTGACTTTGTTGAGAGTGGGGCATTCACTTTTTCTGGACGATGTGCTAAGCGTCTGTACAAAGAGGGGTGTGTTGGGTATCTGTTTTGTTTAAATACAGTGATGAATGTTACATATGTCCAATGACTGGGAATACTTCAATGTGGAGAGTTCTTGCTGATGTTTGTAAGGACCCAGCTGCATTGTGGTCCTAAATTTTTCAGGTGTAGGTTGCTGACGCCATACAGCTGTGTTTGTACAATTCTTTTGTTTTCTTGATAACATTACTGTACATGTCTGTTCTGGAGTGAAAGGAGCTGCACTGTGACTGAATGGAGAGGACTCCTATCTTGAGAGGGTTGCTTTTCAGACTCAGTGTGAGTTGGTGTTCATTGATTTATGTTTGTAAAGTGGTTTAAGAGTTTGTTTGTTCTTTGCAGGAAGGGATGTGTTGGCGTTGGAGGAGGGCGGCATGGGCCTTGGAAACATATGTTTGTGATTTAGTGATACTGTTAAGCGTTTTGTAGAGCTGAGCGGGGTCTGTGGGGTGACTAAGTGTTGTTACAAAAGCAATCCACTTTCCATTTTCTTTGTACTAATTTTGTTACTGATTTCACTATTAAGTTCTTGGAGACTTGTGAGTGTACCATATATATATGTGTGTGTGTGTGTGTGTGTGTTCTTTCCTAATTGTTCTTACCTAATTGTATCTTTACAGGAATGAGTCAAGCTCGTACTGTCTCGTGTCTTAAAACATATTTATCGTACATATCCTTAAAACTGTGAATTGTTTTGGCACACACTATTTCATTCGGTAGTGCATTCCACTGATCAATTGCTCTATTTGGGAAATTAAATTTCCTTACGTCTTTATCATCTCTCTTCTTACGCAGTTTTTTGCAGTGTCCTCTTGCTGATGCTTCCCCATAGGTTAAGTAATCATTTATGTCTATTTTCTCCTTCCCTGACATTTATATAGCATAATCATGTCACCTCTTTTCCTTCTCTCCTGTAGTGTTGGTTGATTCTGTTTATTTAGTCTTTCTTTGTACCTTAGATCCCTTAAGTTTGGTACCCTTCTTGTAGTGGCCCTTTGAACTTTTTCAATCTTGTCTATGTGTTTTTTGAGATAAGGACCCCAGACTACTGATGCATACTCCAGGGTTGGTCTGATGAATGATGTTATTATCTTTCTTAGCATGTCTTCATTTATGTATGTGAATGCTATTCTCATATTTGAAAGCAGTGTATACATGTTCCGTACCCTCTCACTGATGTGGTCTGTCGGAGATAGTCTGTTATTGATATTCACACCTAGGTCTTTCTCTTTCTGTTGTGTGTAGGGTTTTATTTCCTAACGTATAATCCCAATCAGGTCTTTTTGCACTTTTACCAAACTTGATTACATGACACTTGTCCACATTGAATTCCATTTGCCATGTATTACTCCATTCATGAAGTTTAATTCTTCTTGTAACTCTTTACAAGAGCCTATGTTAGTAATTCTCCTTTGTATTTTTGCATCATCTGCAAACATATTTAAATAGCTTTCATTTCCAGTGTTACTGTCTATATCATTTATATACACTAAAAACATGATTGGTGCCAGCACTGAGCCCTGTGGTACTCCACTAGTCACTTCTTTCCATGATGAGTTATTTCCCCTTAGTACTGTTCTCATTTCTCTCCTTATGAGAAAATCTTGCATCCAACAATACAGTTTGCCTCGAATTCCTCCTTGATGGTACAGTTTCCATAAAAGTCTTTGGTGTGGTACTGTGTCAAATGCATTCCTGAAATCTAAATAGATACTGTCCACCCATCCTTCTCTTTCCTGTAATGTGTCTGTTACTCTGTCATAGTAGCTCAACAAATTAGTAACACATGATTTTCCTTTTCTGAAACCACACTGTCTTTCTGTTATCATATTGTGTTCTTCTAGATGACTTACCCAAACTTTTCTTATAAGCTTTTCTAATATCTTGCTTACAACACTAGTTAGTGATACTGGTCGGTAGTTGAGTGGATTTTGTCTATTCCCTTTCTTGAATAAGGGAACAATGTTTGCTTTCTTCCAAATATCAGGTAGTTTACCTTGACTCAAGGATTTCTTGAAAATTAAAAATAATGGTTTACTTAACTCCTTTGCACATTCACGTAGTACCCAACATGAAATTTCATCAGGACCATTTGCTTTTCCTTTGTCTAATTTACTTAGCTCCTCCTGCATTACTTTTTCTGATGTTTGTATATCTGGTAGTATGTGTGGGCATGCATGTTCCACAATCCCTCTCAAAATTTTTTTCCTCTGTAAAAACTGATTGGAATTTCTTGTTTAGTGCTTCACAAATATTCTTCTCTTGTGTATAGGTGATTCCTTCGTCCGTAATGGATTGTATTTTATCTTTTACTTTGGTTTTGCTTCTGATGTAGCAGTAAAATAGCTTCGGTTGTTCACTACTTTTATTTATTATATCCTCCTCAAACTGCTTTTAGGCTTCCCTCCTTATTCTTGTATAATCGTTTCTTGCCTGTTTGTAATTCTTATATGCCCTTTCACTATTGGGTCTTCTGTATCTATTCCACAACAAATCTCTTTCTTCTTTTGATTTTCTACATTCTGAATTGAATCATTTCTTTATTTTCTGTTCTGCTTCTTTGTGCTTTGGGATGTACTTCTGGACTCCTATTTCATAAAGTTCACAAATTTTTTATATATAGCATTTAAATCTTGTCCTCTAAGCTCCTTTCCCCAATCAATTTCTAAGAAGTTCTTCTTTAGGTCATGATAGTTTCCCTTTTTATAGTTTAGGCTCTTTTTGTAACTTTCATTGCTGTTAACTATGTCAAATGCTATCCTGAAGTTCAAATTTAGTACTGCATGGTCACTTTTGCCAAATGGAGGGTGGTATATTAAACTGTCAATATCGTTTTCTTGCCTAGTAAATATGAGATCTAGCATTGAGGGTACACTGAGTCCCCTTTTTCTGGTGCTTTCCCTTACATGTTGCGTTAGGAAAAACTCTTGCACGAGATCCAGGAGCTTTTGGTCCCAACAGCTTTCCTGGCTTATTATATCTAGAGTATTCCAATTTATATTTGTATTAAAATCTCCAGTTAGTATAATTCTTTCCAATTTCTCTTCCATTTTATGTAGTAATGATCTTCAACTCTAAATTGTATTCTCTGCCAGGTCCTCATACTCGTCTCTCTCCCATGTGTTTGACTTGGGTGGCATGTACAAATTGGCAACAATTACTTTCCCTTCAGTTGTATTGATTTCTACTGCAATCAGTTCTACTTGTGAGGGTATATCCAGTTCTATTTCTTTGACTTTTAGATTTTTCTTAGTTAATATTATAATTCCTCCTTTTTTTAAGTTCCTATCTCTTCTCCATATATTATATTCCTCTAAGTTTAAGATGTCATTTGATAGCCTTGGTGTTAATTTTGTTTCAGTTAAGCATATTATGTGGTTCATTTTCTTTGACATAATCAATCATCTATAATAATTTAGATACCATTGCATCCACATCCGAGTACATCAACTTAATCATCTCGTTTATATACTTGTCATGACTTGGTTCTACTACCTTCCTCCTTTTTATTGCCTCCTGTTTTTGTACCACTTTGTGTGTGTGTGTGTGTGTGTGTGTGTGTGTGTGTGTGTGTGTGTGTGTGTGTGTGTGTGTGTGTGTGTGTGTGTGTGTGTGTGTGTGTGTGTGAGAGAGAGAGAGAGTTACATAGATACACAGACCACAGAGAGAGAGAGAGAGAGATAGGTGAGTTGTGTTAGTCTCTCACATTGTCTCATTTATGAGGCAGGCAACCTCTGATGTAAAGTTTGGGTTGTAATGTCTTCTGTTCCCTCGTAGGATGTGGTGACATCTGTGTTGAGTGTGATGATGAACTTTGCAATGTCTCTGTTATTAATGTTGGTGATGGGTGTACTGATTATTCCCATAATTATTCACCCATCTCTCTCTCTCTCCAGTGGGATACGGCTGGGGCTAGGATTCACATTATTATCCGTAAAATAAGTTTACCAGATTAGAGAGACCTCCCCATAATTATGCTTATAAATTACCAACTTCAGAGAGCCAAAATGTGGAGCTCCAGACATAAAAACACAACTCTTCTCCCCATCCATTTTCATCATTACTTGCCGAACTGGCTTGGGATATCAGCTAGCCCTGCCTGACCTTTATCCAAGCTATTCTTGCTCTTGACCTTTACTGCAACATGAGTCAGAGGAAAGATTCGACAAGAGGGCATACCCAGGAGAGGGAAGGGAAAGAAAATGAAGGAAATGGAAGAGAGAGAGAGAGGGGGGGGGAGAGGGGTGAAGTGGAGTAATGTTCCACAGGCAGTAACTAGTTTGCATCATCATCATCGTCATCATCATCATCAAAATCCAGACCTCTTTCTCCACCTAAGGATGGGGTGAGGTTGGATCATGAGAGCAAGAAAAACCCTGATAGAAGGAGAAATTACATTCTCCTCAAAATGTCCAACTAAGAGTGTGTATGATGGGCAATGATGTATTAAGCATATACTGGTTCATAATCTATCCTTTATATTCTATACTTTATAACTGCATATTTGAACAGGGTGAAAAGGAAAGTACAGTAGGTCGCTAACCTATGAGACACATGTTCACTACAGAATGGATGTTTTTGGCAGTAACATCAGTGTGTACAGAATCAAGAACTGCAATGAGGGTCAGCAGAGTACGCAGTGAAGGTTTAAGGTAAAAGCAGGTGTACAACAGGAATAAGTTTCAATAATAGTGCTGTAACTGATACAATATGCCAAACCGATATTCAGTATTGCCAATATTGTATTTGTACTTTTTCCAATACTGATCTTTACTGTCAATATTGGATGTAGACAGATGAAACATAAACACATTTTATAGAAGATTTTGTTTATTTTGCCTGAGTCTCTGTGAAAGAGTGCTGTTACGTTCGCAATCATTAAAGGTTCAGAATATCAAGTGGTTAAATGGTAAAGGAGAAAGAGAGAAAACAAAAACATTGAAACATGAAAGCAGCGGGTTGAGAGTGAGGCATATGGTGGTGGTGTACAGGGCTGCCAAGTCGCACCCAACTCTACCCGGGGAAATCCAACTGAAAACCATCCCAAAAGTAGCCCAACACCAATAATTATTTTAAAAATCCTCATTATGCAAAATTAGTGTTTTATATCATTAATTCATGATCATCATCACTGTGTTCTTTTCTGTATACATTACGTCATATGTGAAACTTGCTAACATCATTTTGTTTGATGTGAAATCATTACAACACATGCTCTGACATGAAGAGTGTTTTCAACTGTTTCATGCTGCAGTCTGTTTCTTAATTTACTTTTCACTAAATTATATTGAAAGAAAACCCTCTCTACTGTGGCATTGCTTGCTGGCAACGATAGCAGGGATAAAACAAAACTGTCTAGTTCTTGGAAGTCCCTCTCTCTGCACAAATCTGTATGGTTATATAGTTATCCAGAACTGCTCTGGATCTCTCGTGGGCTGCACCCACTTGTCCCTATGGGAGTATTAGAGGGTCTCTCTCTCTCCGCCGTTATGTTTAAACAACTCTCTCTCTCTCTCTCAGTATTTTGTCGTGATGTGGTTTAACTCCAAACTAGCCCAAAAAACCACGACAGTTTTCAAACCAGCCCAAAAAACGCAACCCGCGACAGGTAAAATTTGCCCGCGGAAGAGCTTCAAAACCAGCCCAATTTGGCGGGAAAACCGCAACCTTGGCAACCCTGGTGGTGTGTAATGCAGCTATCACATGGGGACCCATGGATGTCCAAATCTGATGCCATGCAAGTGTCATGGACAACCACGTGTGGAACTTCGAGACCCATTCGTCGACATCCATGATCACTGTTGCTGTCCAGAACTCTGTAGTTTCATTTTTCTCCATGGATTTTATCCCTAGTTGTGGCTGGGTAGTGCGCACTGTCTGCTATCTTGAATTCCATAATTCCCACCTTATTCGTCTTCTTGCAGAGAGTTCTTCCTCTGCCTGCAGTGCAGTGTGTGGACTGCAATGCCCACTGCAAAAGTCACTAGCTGGTTCGTGTCCATTGTTGTTAATGATAAACATGTTGTCTGCTTGGAAGTCAGGACAAGTGACCTTGACTGTGGCCACCTAAGTGGAGTTAACTCGATAAAGATGGTAGCCGTCAATGCACACTATGTCATATCAGAAGGAATGCTGGGTTTGAACATCCATTCTGTTCTGCACGCTGCATACAATGTCCCTGTGTGATAGTGGCTTAATAAGAAACTTTTACTGTATTTACCAACCCAGAAATACTGTAATTTGAAAAATATAGCAGACTACCAGGAAGAACTGATTTGATAAGGTGGTTTTACTGCTTAAAGTAAAACGTATGTTTAGCCCCCTCAATGGCTGTGGGTTCAGATATTTGCGTGTTCCCGTGGTCAGCCTTGGGACCATTTTTTCAAAATTCTAAAATCAATTTCTTTTTCATACACATGTGAAAAGACTCGTCTGGCACACCCGTTTTTTTTTTTTTTTTTTTTTTTCTTTTTTTTTTTTTTTCCCCCTAAACCCATCCTGTGATTTGCTATGATTCGTGGAAATATTAATAAAATTAGGATGCATGTATACATCTGCCGAAAACATCTGGGACAAAGTGAACTGTGAATGCCGGACTGCTTGAGGTGGTAGAGTAGGGTTGTGTAAACACACCAGTGACCCTCATTCCCTTCCCATAATTGCTCGCAGTTTTTTATAGCTCACCCTAACTCAATGTCAGTGACACCAGTAGAGTAAGGTGTTGTTCAGGGCCAGCAGCTACGAAAGCAATAATGGAATGCATTATTGTTTGTATCAGTCCTCTCTCTTTCTCACATACACATAAGAACAAACAAAAGAATGAGCAGTAAATGTACACTAACTCTAAGGAGCAGAAACAACTGTGCTCAGTCGGTCTGAAATATATTGGGAAGAGTGATACCGAATGAAGAATGTGGAACTGAATGCTAACCTACGAGAACATGTGGGATGAGAGAGTAATTTTTTTCTGATCAGCAAACATTTTTGTTCCATATCATCTCTTAAAATTGTAAAACCCATAATCTTTCATGTAAGCATACAGCCTAAAGACCCTACCAATTCAGTTCACATTCCCCTAGTTTGTCTTCTATATTTTTCTGATTATTTTGAGGATGGTAAATAATGTTCTCTTGCTGAAAGAAACTTACACAAAATTAGGGCGTATGTAACATGAGCATGTAAACATTGGCGAATACATCTGGAGTGAAGAGAATGCCTGACTGATGGGATGGTAGAGTAGGGTCATGTACACACACCAGTGACCTTCGTTCCCTTCCTGAAATTGTTCGCAGTTTTTATAATGCCCTAACTCAACGTCATTGACACCGAAACAGTGAAGTGTTGTTCAAGGCCAGCAGCTATGAATAGGTTAATGGAATACTGTATGAAAAATTCAAAATGGGCGCAGTGCATAGCACTGCACTTGCTTGCCGAGAGAAAACAAACTAACTCCTCTCTGGTAAACAAATTTTTGCGCACTTCTCAGTTGAGTCCACGTCCCTCCTCTCCTCACAGCCTCGCTGTACATGAGGATATTTTCACATCCTTTCACATTTTCGTATTGTTTCGCCATGCCTCCCAAGCGCCCTGCATCATCTCCAGCACTGGGGGAACCCACTGCAAAGATGCAGCAGCATTGTACTCTAATTCTGGAAAGGAAATTGGAAATTATAAGACCCCACAAGGAGGGGCAGGAAGTCTCGGAGACTGGGCATGCTTTAGGCCTTGCTGTTTCCACCACTGGGACTGTGATGAAGAAAAGGGAGATGTACAAGAATATGGCCACCTCCTTCTCTACAACTGTATACAGGTATTGCTTACTTCTTAATAGGGGGGACTGAAGTTTAGGTGGGGGTCTGAGGGGGTCCTGGGACGCATCCCCCCATTTATATGTATATTTCAATGGGGAAAATTGTTCCAATATACGAAATTTCGCATTACGAAAGTTTTTTTTTTTGGTCCCTATCCTTTTCGTATATCAAAGGACTCACTGTATCTGGGGAGAAGTAAACAACATTTGAGCCCTAGTTGGGCTGAAGTGTTGTTTACTTCTCTCCACATTCATACAGTACTGTTTTCGTTTTTTAAGTGGATTTTCTATCAATTTTGCTTCTTTCACAGCATTGTGAAAGTTCCTCAACATTATTAATGCATTAGTAGGTCATAGAAACAATACAGTAAAAGCAACATTTTCATTACGGTAAGTAGCTCACAAACAATAACAACACACAGCATCACTTCATCTACACATCACTTGCGTCTGCTGCTGCCCCTCCTCACCCCGCTTCTCCACCTCCAGCCCTCCCCCACCTCCCACCGCTCCCCCTCCTCGCTCTGCTGTCCTGATATGTAAAGACTTCTATCTATCTATCTATCTATAGCCCAACTCCCTAATCCTGCAAAAGGGTTGCCACAGACAAAATGCCTCCAAGTCACTCTGTCACCCACCATTTGACTACCCTCCCCCCAACCCACTCCCCCCCTCCCTCATATACCTCTCAACTCCATCCCTCCACCTCATCCTCGGTCTACCCCTCCCTCCACCTCACCTACATACACCCTCTTAGTCAGTCTTTCATTCTCCATTCTCTCCACATGTCCAAACCACCTCAGTGTATTTCTTCTAATCTTCTCAACCACATCCACATCCACCCCACAATGTTCCTTCACTTCTTCATTAGTCAGCCTGTCCCTCCATGTCACTCCACATGCTCCTCTGAAGTAACTCATTTCCACTGCTCTCACTCTTGACTTGTTCCCCTCTTGCAAGGTCCACGCCTCGGTTCCATACGTCAGGGTAGGGATCACAATACTATCATGAAGTGACTTCGTAACTTCCATACTCACCTCCGTATTTCTCATCACTGCTTTCAGTGAACCAACAACCTTCCTTCCCTGCTGTACCCTTTCATGCACTTCATCCCCCAACGTTCCATCCTTACTCATCACACTACCCAAGTACAGTACTTGAATACACTCACATTCTCCATATCCTCACCATCCAACCTCACTGTACATTCTGTGACTTCATTCCTCTCAAACACCATAACTTTACTCTTGTTTACATTAACTTTCAGATTCCTCTTCCTACACACTGTCCTAAATTCATTCACCAAACCTTGCAACTCCCATTCATCTTCACGCAACAATACTGTATCATCAGCAAAAAGCAACACCGGAATCTTCCAAAGCTCACCCTCATTCATTAGTGCCACCCCCACATCTACTGCCCTACCTTGCACCTCCTTTACAACCCCATCCATGTACATATTAAACAGCCATGGAGACATCACACAACCCTGTTTCAGTCCCACACTGAGATCAAAGAATTCACTCAGCTCACCATCCACTCGCACTGTAGCCCTAGCTCTTTCGTACATACTCTTCACAGCATTCATCAATTTCCCCTCCACTCCATATATTCTGAATACCTTCCACATACCTTGCCTATCTATTCTGTCATAAGCTTTCTCCAAGTCCATGAAGGCAGCATACACTTTCTTTCCCTTCTCTAGATACTTCACTAAACATCTTAGAACAAATATCTGATCTACACACTCTTTTCCCTTCCTAAATCCCCCTTGTTCTTCTCCAACTAGCTCCTCTGTCATATGCCTAACCCTATCAATGAGTATTCTACCATATATTTTTCCAGTCACACTAAGAAGGCAAATACCCCTATAGTTACCACATACTTCTCTCTCCCCTTTTCCTTTGTATAAAGGAATAATTATACCTGATTTCCAGTCCTCTGGAACCCTTCCCTCTTCCCAAGCCAATCAGTGAGTATTCTACCATATATTCTTCTAGTCACACTAAGAAGGCAAACACCCCTATGGTTACCACATACTTCTCTCTCCCCTTTTCCTTTGTATAAAGGAACAATTATACCTGATTTCCAGTCCTCTGGAACCCTTCCCTCTTCCCAAGCCAATCTGCCCTACTGATCTCTTCCTCCCTCCACTCATCTCTTCTCCTCCCAGCCATTCCCCAACCACTGCTCTCACTCTCTACTGTACATTCAACAAATCCTCAAAGTGCTCCTTCCATCTCCTCAATTTCTCTCTCTTCTCCACCAACAATCTATTATTCCTATCTTTCAATCCCCTACTATATCCCCTTTCACACTGCCTTACTTTCTTTACCTCCTTCTAAAACAATTTCTTACTCTCCCTCCATTTCACATTCAGATTCCTCCCAAATTCTTCATCCACTTTCTTCTTACTCTCCTTCACCAGTCTCTTCACCTCCCTTCTCCTGCTCACATATACAGTACCTCTCTCTTCTCTCTCTCATCTTCTCCCCAACCTCTACTCGCTAGCCATTCACTATATGCCTTCTTCTTTTGTTCCACAGCTCGTTTCACCTCATCATTCCACCATGCTGTCCCTTGCACACCCTTGCATCTCCTCCTCACTCCACAAACCACCTCACATGCTGTGCCTATCTCTTCCGTGAATATTTTACATATGTCTTCCACCCCTTCCATCTGCTCTAATTCATACCTTCCCAATCTTTCATCCACCATGTTCTTATATTCTGCCATTTTCTCACTATCTTGTAGCTTCTCCACTCTTCTCGCAGGAGCAGTTTCCTCCTGTCTTCTCCTTCGTCTCTTCAACCATTTTCTTTGCAGCTTTACCTTGGCCATCACTAAGTGATGGTCTGAGACTCCATTCCCCCACCCTCTCCACACACTTGCATCCAACACTTGTTTTCTCATTCGCTCATCCACACACATGTAGTCTATCATTGTCTTTCGTTCAACAAGTCCACCATCCATCCTCCTCATTACTCTCCATGTATATCTGTGGATCACCTTATGCCAAAAGTAGGTATTAACTATTGCCAACCCCATACCAGCACAGATGTCCACCAAAGCACTACCATTCCCATCTACTTCAGCTGGCACAACCCACTGACCAACCACTCCATCCACTCGTACATTCCCAAGACTTAATTTACCATAATGAAACAGATACAATATATATATATATATATATATATATATACTCTCTCCTGAATAAATTAAACCATCCTCGAGACGGTCTATCAGCTCGGGACCGTCCAAGGCGCGCGCGGCTAATTTGAAAACATCACGTAAGTGTAAAGTTGCGTTAAATCGAGAAACCCTTGTTAGTTAAACATATCTCCTTAAATATTTGCTCGTGTTAAAACGAAAACGCGCTGTTTAAACTCGCGTTAATTGAGAGGTTACTGTGTCTATATACATATATATATTTATATATATGTAGGATACTTATTGAATGAGTTAGGGAAATAACAGCGGAATTAGTTTGAGAAGAACAGGGAGGCTTTAGGAAGGGAAGAGGTTGTGTAGATCAGATATTCATTCTTAGATCTTTAGTGGAAATGTTTCTAAAGAGGGGAAAGAAGTTGTATGCGGCCTTCAGGGATATGAAGAAAGCATTATGACAGGGTGGATAGACAAGGATTGTGGAAAGCATTAAGAATATATGGAGTAGATGGGAAGTTGTTGAATGCTGTGAAGAGTATGTATGATGGTGCTAAGGGTGCAGTGCGTGTGGATGGCGAACTAAGTGAAGTTTTCTCTCTGAAGGTTGGGTTGAAACAGGGATGTGTCATGTCTCCATGGTTGTTCAATCTGTACATGGATGGGGTAATAAAAGAGATACAAGGTAGGGCAGTGGATGTTGGAGTGGCCCTAGTGAGAGAGGGTAGTGTTTGGAAACTCCTTGTACTGTTGTTTCAGATGATACCGTGTTGTTATGTGAAGATGAAGGGGAGCTGCAAGGCTTGGTGGACGAGTTTGGGAGAGTAAGAAACGGAATATAAAGGTGAAAGGTGGGAAAAGTAAAGTGATGGTCTTTGAGAGAGGTGAAGTCAGTGAATGTACGGCGAGGCTGGATGATGAGGAAATGGAAAATGTGAGTACGTTTAAGTACATGGGGTGTGTTATGAGTAAAGATGGAAGTTTGGAGGGTGAAGTGCTTGAAAGGGTACAACAAGGAAGAAAGGTTGCTGGTTCCTTGAAAGCAGTGATAAGAAACAGGGAAGTGAGCAAGAGAGTGAAAAAGTTACTGCATGACAGTATTGTGATACCAACTCTAACGTATGGAAGTGAAGCTTGGACGTTGTTGGAAGGACACAAGTCAAGAGTGAGAGCAGTGGAAATGAGTTACTTAAGAGGAGCCTGTGGAGTCACATGGAGAGACAGCTGACAAATGAGGATATAAAGGGGCGTTGTGGTGTGGATGTGGATGTGATAGGAAACGTTAGGAGGAACACACTGAGGTGGTTTGGCCATGTGGAGAGGAAGGAGGGTGAGAGACTGATGAGGATAGTGTTATGTGAGTGAGGTGAAGGGGGGGAGAAGGAAGGGTAGGTCGAGGATGTGATGGAGGGATGGAGTGGAGGTATATGAGAGAAGGAGGTGTGAGTTGGGAGCAGGGCAGTCAAATGGCAGGGGACAGGGCGACGTGGAGGCGATTTGTTTGGGGCCACCCCGTATGGGATTAAGGCATCTGGCAACAGATAGATAGATTCATAGATAGATAGTAATCCCTCAGGTATCCAAACACAACAGAGCCAAACGCATGTCCGGGTATTGGCAACATCCAGATAATGAATACTATTCCCCTACTATACCTGGACCCTACTTATATTCAACCTATAGCCATTACCCATTTGATCTGTACCTATGCTTAATTTGGCAGTGTTTTTCGGTCATTCAGGCATATTTAGACATCAAAACACACAAGGGGATTTCCAAAGTAATGCTAAACACCAAGAAAACCATGCAGAAAAGCCACTGAAAACCAAAAAACTCCCTACCTATACACTACTGTATGTACAGTACCTCTCCCTATTTTGGCAGTTTTCCTGTCAATTTGCCAAATTTAGGCTGCAATGGAAGCATGAAGGCTGAAAGTACTACATGTTTGCATACCAAAGGAGTCTGTCACTGGTTTGGGTAAGGAGCCTGTGGCAGAAACTGAGAAATGTCCTTGTGCTGTCTGTGAATAAGATTTATGTATGCTGTATATACATTATGAAGGATAGTCTTTCAAGACTGCTCAGGGTTTGCCTTGTTCAATGGGTGCTTTCTAAGCTGTATGATCTCCTACAACATCCAAGCCCAGTAATGTACAGTACAATAATTTTGCTCTTTACTTTAGACACTGTCAAACATTGTCTTTAAATTGCTCTCAGTGGCTCTCCCTTCCATGTTCAGATTTGTAGAGTTCTTTACCAAGTTACTTTTACAAACATTTTGTCCCTCCAAACTATCCCAGTCAACCCAAATGCATTACTTCACTAAAATTCTCAAAAATAATGCATTCTCTTAACTCTTCACATTACAGTCTGTTGCTCAGTGTGTCATTATGCTTCAATCTCACACTTGTCATTTCAGTTTGCTTACATCTAGGCACTTTCTTTACTGGATATGTTTCCCTACCAAGATATATTAAACTTCTAATACAGGAAGTAAAAAATCCCACAACACAGACAGAGTCCCTGCCCTATTAACAGGGGAGCAGCTCTCTAAAATTATTGCAACCACCTCCAACTCAAAACTGAGCTAGCTTCTACACTGGCACCAAACTAATCTTGCCATCTGATAACAAAGTGTGGGCATGATTTCATTACTCAATGAATATTTTAACAAATGGAATCACAAGGGAACACTGTAGAATGAAAGACAAAGTACTGCTGACTTTAGATTCAATGGCTGTAATGTCATCTGGGGATAGGTGGCCCAGTGCAAAGAGAGGTAAGGTAATGCTAAAATGCTAATAACAAGTGAAAATGATGGCAATGGTAGATGCATGATGAAAATTTATGAATATGGGGAGCAGAATGATAACCACTCCTTGCAGCACTCTGGACTAGGTGATGCAACACATTCTTATAGGTAATGGTTTAGTTGGGAGACAGCAAAAGTCTCTGCAGCTTGGAGAGCTGCCTTGATGTAAACGATGACTATCACCTGCAAGCCTGAAGCCTGGATAGGCTGTAAAATAATGATGAAGATGATGACAATGATGATGACAGTAATGATGCAGATGCCTTCAGCTGGACCTCTCATGTTAGATCACTTGCTAAAACCGCCTCAAAGAAACTTGGATTATTGTACAGAGCCCGTAACTTCTTCACTGACGAGCAGTTGGTTATAATTTATACGAGTCATGTGCACTCTAAGCTTGCATACTGCTCACCCTTGTGGAGTGGATGTGGAGAGGTTGCATTAAAACAAGTAGACAAAATTCAGGACAAAGCTGTTAGAATTATTAATAACCCTGTTATTACTAATAAACTACCTCCCCTACAAGTAAGAAGGAATGTTGCCTCCCTTACGTCATTTTACAAATACAGTAATCCCCGTACTTTCCGGACATCCCCACTTACCGGATATTTTGGTCACGGGATCCAATACCCTGTATTCCCAAAATGGGCCAAAAATCGCAAAATATTCGAAAAAAATCCGACTTTTTCCCCACCTGTAATCTGAAATTGCCCTGCGGCGCCAAACAGCTGTTACACCATGGTCCCTTCACCCCTTCCTTCCTCCCCCCTCCCCTGTCAGGGTTGCCATTTGGTATTTTTCATTACCAAATGTGGGCCAATTTGGTAATGAAAAATTCGTTTGGTAATGAATCGGAATAATACAATACCAAACGGATTTTTCACACATATGAGGATACACAGGATAGAGATAGTTGGATTGTTTGCTCTCTCTGATTAATTTGGTAGCCTATATAGCGTGATAATAATCATTTTTTTTCATTGCCAGACACCATGCATCCCAAACGGGGTGGCCAAGGGCTTAGAGTTAATTGTTTTACAGGGAGGGGCACTAATCCTCCACCAACCCCACTTGACGTAGGGATGCTAACAGCATCTGGTGTTCCCAGGCGGTCACCCATCCAAGTACTAACCAGAACATGCTGTTAATTATAAGAAGAGTGATTACATGTATTTCCACTTGTATATATAATTAGTGAAGAATAGATGCTAGCTTTACGAATCTGGTAATGAAAAGTTAAAAATGGTAATGAAAATTGAGGAGTTTGGTAATGTGGCCGTTGCGATCTGGCAACTCTGTTACCCGATCATCAACAGTCACAGCCTAACTCCAATCGAGAGCAGATGCTTATCGCAATGCAAGCCACACGTGTTCGTTTTTTGTGAATAAACAGTGAATAAACTGCAATATCTCGCCACTAGAACACATGGAAATTTACAGTGTTGTGCAGTGTTAAGAAATCAGAATTTAGAGTGCAAAGGATTACCTAACTGTGGAGTGCAAACTGGCAGTTCAGACCAGTCCAGGAGCCAGGGACTTGTTGTAAGTACCCAGAATGTTTAATACTGTATAAACTCACCTCTAAAACCTCATTCTCTGGTTCTTTTGCATTTATTTCAGTCTTTTATGTCCTTTATTGGTGTGATATGGGTCTTAATAGGTGCTATGCATGTCCAGAGGGAGTTGTATAGATGTTTTTCTGAGTTAGAGTCCATAAGTACCAGTCCAGGAGCCAGGGACTTGTTGTAAGTACCCTAAATGTTTAATATTGTATAAACTCACCTCTAAAACCTCATTCTCTGGTTCTTTTGCATTTATTTCAGTTTTTTATGTCCCTTATTGGTGTGATTTGGGTCTTAAATAGGTGCTATGCATGTCCAGAGGGAGTTGTATAGGTGTTTTTCTGAGTTAGGGGCCATAGGTACAAGTCCAGGAGGCTGGGGCCCACTATCTGGACTGGACCACTTTCCGGACATGCCTTTGGCTCTATTACATCGGGTAGTGGGGGGATTACTAAATTTCTTTAGCAAATGCTCAGACGAAGTTGCGTCCACGGTGTCACCTCTCCATGCCTCCCCTTGTGCTACACGGCCAGCTGGCAGCGCTCATGACTGGAATGTCACTCAGCCATACTGCAGAACTTCTGCCTATCAGAATTCTTTCATTCCCCGAACTGCAACTCTCTGGAACTCGCTTCCCCTGAGTTGTTTCCCTCCAAACTTCAACCTACTGCTGTTCAAGTCTAACTGTTACAGATATTTTATGAACAGAGGACACCAGTAATCTGGCGCATGGATTTGTTTTTTTTTTATTCATTTGTTTTTCCTTCCTCTGCTCTATTAAAAAAAAAAAAAAAAAAAAAAAAAAAAAAATGGTGACAATGACGATGACAATAATGATAAAGATAGTGACGATGATGAAGATGTACTATATGAACTTTCTGTACTAGGACAAGAAACTAAATTATAAAATTATCATACAACAAATGCTAAAAAATACTCTGCTGCATTTGCTAGCTACTATGATTGCACCTTAAACCTAACTAGATTTTTTTTTTTTTTTTTAAGTATATAGACTCACTTCCACATTATCACTCTGGTACTACTAACCGTGATTTTGAGCGCCTATCTCTGCCTAGAGTGGCTGGTCGAGAGGGGATATAGTCAGACTGGTGATGGCCATCGGGGAGAGACTCATCACTGTCTGGCCGCTCTCCCTCAAAGCTCCCACGGGATGAGTCCTGTAGAAGCAGCAAGAAAGGGAGGAAGTGAGAGACATATATGTTGGAGACATAAGAGAAGCAAGAGAACACACTTTACAGTAGAGAGAGAGAGAGAGAGAGAGAGAGAGAGAAGGGGGGGAGGGAGGGAGTTATAACCCATAAACTGAGGCTTTGGGAAAATATGCTGTGCCTAAAAAGAAATTCTGAAGCTCCTTCAACTTACTTTTTAGTCATACTGGGTCACATGGAATACAATGTACATATATATATATATATATATATATATATATATATATATATATGTGTGTGTATTTAGTCATACTGGGTGACATGGAATATGACGTACATATATATACTGTATATAAATATATATAGTAAAACCTCAATATAACAGACTACAATAGAAATGAATTTGCTTTTATTGGAACTGAGGAGCTATCGGACTAAATTCTTACATATCGGAAGAAGTCCGATAAAGCCAGAAGCAGTCCAGACTGCCTGACCACTTCAGCTATGTTCACCACAACATGGTAAATAAAAGACACATTTATCAGTGTACAGTACAGTATTATTATGTATATTATACCATTTGATTACTGTAGTGAATGTATAATACAGTACAGTACTGTAATGGTAGTGAAAACAGTTTAAAAACCGATAGTGCAATTCGGACTAATGTTTAATATATTGGAACAAGTCCAGGTTAGCAAGTGGAAGTACGGAAGTCATTAATATTGGAATCTCACTTTTTTTTTAATGGCTTGGGCCCCAATTAGTCCATTGCAGTGAGCTTTTACTGTATGGTGTGTGTGTGTACATATATATATATATATATATATATATATATATATATATATATATAATTAAATTATGAAAGAACAGTTTAATGGATATGAGAATGAAGATGGCATGCTGAAATACTCATATGGGTTTGCATATTGCCAGAGCAACATATACTTCAGTTTAGCAACAGCAAGTGCCTAGGCACAACACTGAAAATTCAACTTTTAACTTGACTCACATGTGATGGACACATGATTTATGTCACAGTTCTCCTAGGAACAGCTCATGATATATGTCGCAGTTGTTGGGTTAAAGGGGTTTGTCAAACCATAAAGTAACATGGACAGCAACTATAAGAAAGGGTGAAAGATGGAGATCAGGTAGTGACAGTGGCTGATCAACAGTCTGATGGTAGAAGGCAAGAAGCAGATAACGGGTACACTGAAGAAAATGGGGGGATAGGATAAAGAGCTGACAATGAAAGTTTGTACTTAAAGCTGCATAAAATTATAAAAACACACACAAAAAAGGGCACATTTACAGAGACAACATGATGAAAGAAGAGCAAGTAAAATCTGGAACAAGAGGGTAAATATTTCAGCTGCAGAAAGTCTAAACCTATTACAAAACAGGTCACATAATACTGTACACCATAAAATACAGTATACATGGTACTGCAGATCACTACAGTATCAGTACAATGTCATACACTAGTCCAGACAGAATGTGACAGAAGTGGTGTTTACCAGTCCAAATGCTACATATCAAAACTGCACTACTGGTGGAGAGGGTTAATCAAATAAAACAAAATGAAACAAAAATGGAAATTCCAATCACAAAATAAAAATTGTGCCCTCAACCTTTAATACCCAAATTTAATGGAAACACACTGTAATACAGTGAAGTGCTGATCTTACATAAACATTGATCCTGCTCTGTACCAGAATGCACAATAAAAAGGAACGGTACTTGAAAACTGTCAACAATACATAAAATGATAAAATTATATACAGCACTCCATGTAATATCAATTACTTGGTTCATAAACATGTCACAGTATAAAAAAAATACATAATGCATGATGAAAACTTTTTAAATCTAGGTTACTAAAAATGTGTAAGCTGTGGAAACAAAGTGTTATTTTGCTACTAAAAATGCATAATCCTGCCAATATAACTTTCTCTAAAAAATCATACAAATTCACAGACAAAACTAAAACTAGACTTGATATGTCTCTTGGGCTAATAAAGTCTGAAAGGTCTGGTAAAGTAAGAATATATCTATAAACACTTGTCCAATGTCACAAGTGATTTCCATGCACATGTCTCAGCAACAGCAGTCATCACCTGTCCTCAATACTGTGACTATTGATATGATCCAAGCATTCTAAAATGGAAGAGATTCAGAACCATAACCTTCAAGTTTTGCAAATACAGTATGTGTACATACACACATACATAAAACTTGCTTGAAGAAAAATATCTGACAGCAGTATCAAGTCCATTTCTACTACCATTAAATGAAAGCAATTTAAACAGTAGTTTTCCTTGATGAATGACCACAACTGGCTGCAATCAGCAACAATTGCCTGATATCATAAACAACTGCATATTCACAATCATCAGTCAAGCATCACAGCACACATTGGCAGCCATGCTAAGCGCAGAGTTTGAGAGAGTTAGTTGTACTCTCACAATAAAAAATTTGTGTCTGATAATTAATCATGCTAGAACCCTGAAGTAAATAATAAATCTGTTTCTGTTAACCCCTTCCTCCTGAAGACTTAAGTTTTGCTTTACTTCTGCTGCAAAATGACAATTTTATTCAGCTTAGATGAGACTTGTTGAACTGGAGGAATTAGATACAGTTTTCGTTAACTCCTTCATTAATGTCCTTGGGTGCTCTCCTAAGCTGAATTATAGTGTATGTTCCAGCTGCAGCAAGAACAAATCATAAATGACACACATAGGTTGAAGGGGTTAAATAAATTCAATAAGTAATCAATATATTCCCCATTTAATGATGGTTCCACAATCACTGGTAATGATGGCATGTCTTGTAACATAAAGGTGAAATATGTTAATATTAGCCTTTAACTGTTGAGTCAAGCAGTAAGTCCCCCCACCTCCCCCTCAAAAAAAAAAAAAAAGTAAAAAAAAAAAAAAATCAGTCAGCAGGAAGCTACAGGGTGTTAAGTGTCAAGCAAATGTGGGTGCCAAGTGAGGGTGTGAACCATTCTCATCATTCCTTGGAAAATAATGACTACTGGCAAAACAATGATGCAATGTGTCTCAACTCCAAATAATGTAGGGTTATAAATTACTGCCAGGAAACTTCAAAATGCAGTGCAGTATTGTAAAGTAATAAATTACCTTGCACAGCATCTGACAGCTTTCCAAGGAATGACTTGATGAGTGTAAAAACATGTAAGCCTTCAGCAAGACAAACCAGATTGAGGCCTGGCTGTGATATTTCAAATTTACAGGTAACCAATGACAAGTCAAATCATACAGATTCACTTTTGTGGCATTAACACAAAAGTGCAACTTCTATTGCAACTTTTATGATTAAAACATTCAAAAGAGAATCAAATTCAAATATGATTTTTCTGTTAATTATCTGCATAAAAGAATCTGTCACTATTTCAGTATTATGCAAAGTTCATGTTTCCATAACTATGCATTATATAAATATGAGATTTAATGCTAGTCAGTTATATACAGCAGTCATCTATATGCTTATACTGAATACTAGAGTCATAAATTACATTACCAAGCCCTTTGGTGTCTAGAGGAAATCAAGTTATTGAATTACCCCTTATGAAAGGTCTCCTAATCTTATGACGTTTCTCTTTATCTATTCACACCAAATCAACTGGGCACAACTGCTCTCCCTTAATCTGTCATCATTAGCCATTCTTCCCTCCCACCTAGCCAAGCAGACCACAATCCCACAAGCAGACAGCACCTCCATACCTTAGGCAGACTTAGCGATCTCCTTTTCCATAACCTCTGGAATGGAGAATTGAGAGTGGAGTGAAGATAAGTCTGTGTGACACGTGGGGGGTATCAATGTTTACATCAAACAAGTGTACAAGTTTACCTCTATCCACTGACGGGGAGGGATGGGGAATAAGAGTGGATTATTTCTATGTTAGTGTTAAATATTAAACAATATACTAAAATCAAGTGTACTGCCATATCATATAAAGATGAACTGTACATGTATTTCTACAACCTAGACTCACAGCAATTAATAGGTCACCATTCAAACATACTACACCTAACTGTGTTTTGGCTAGAGATAACTCTATATGAAGCTATTAACCTACCTCCAGGCCAAAAAAAATCAATGACATAAGGCTAAGACAGCTTTCACCAACAATATGTCACAATATAATCAGGACCTCCTTATTTCCTACAGGGGATATCTGATCTAACTGTTCCTGTTACTTATAATCTGTAAAGAACAGCTCTCTTGAAAACTATGACATAACCATTTGGTGACTGGGACTATTTAATCCTTCCTCATTATTTGCAGCTAACGACCAGTTACATACTCTTAAAGCAGTACATGAACTACAAAATCAGTCCGCATGTATGGTGAATTAAACGTAATTCACATCATTCACATGCCAGTTACAATATTATATCAGTATTGTTTATGCTAAGTCTCTTCCTGTTATTACAGTACAAAAAGAGGCAGACAGCACGAGTACTATAATAAACAAATATGGAAAAAGCATCCAGTGGAGAAAAAAGGTTGAAAGTGCCACACCTAAAATAGAGGGCAAAAGTCTGAAAAAAGTTATACCACTGTCACATGACCTGCATCTTCAAAGAGGCCAAGGGGAAGGAGGTGAACCAGACTAAATAATAATAATAATAATAAATTAAAAATAAATAAACAAATAAATAAATACCTTCCACAGGCTTCAATTACTTAAATGGCACACAAATATTTCAAGTAGAACAGGAATAACAATAAAGAATGTCTTGAAAAAAACAAAATAATAATAAACTATAATCATCTATCCACCTAACTCAACTGCCTACTGTATACTGAAATGAGAAGGGAGAAATCTTATGAAAGGCTGTGTTCTTTTCAGTTATACAAATCTGGAGGGGAATTCAGTAAGTCTCAAGTACAGTTCAGTTTTTGACTATTCCTAAGCCATGGGCAATATGAGGCTACTTGCAATACCAATGCTGGGTGGTGAGGTCACAACATCCCTACACCAATACCAAAGGGTGTCTTTATGCCTACTCCCACCTCTTTCAGCCACCTGTTATGAGAAGCAGGGAAGATATGGGATGTTTTATTTTATCCCTATACCCACATATACAGGAAGACACCTTCATATTATACACAAACATACTGACAAAAGTACAGTATAATGATAAACATGTAGTAATAAAAAAATTTACAAACAACAATAAAGTAAACAAGAAATTACCTAAATTAATATACATGCATAATATATAACAATAATAACTGTTCCCAAAACCTTGAACTGTATACCTCATTTTAACCTCATATAGGCCTATATATCAAGTGGAAAAGAAAAGCAATATAAACTGTCTTTACCTTCTATCATTCACCTCTGTTCAATCCATTCAAACAGGAGGAAAGTGCGATATGCTCATTTTTTCCTTGATAATCTTATAACAGAGAATCAGCTAACAAGAGCTCAATAAGACAGCTTCAACAGCCATTCAGCAGATCATTAGGTTTTGCTGTGTCAGTGTTTTACAATTAAGGAATTCGGCATATCTGCCACACAGCCTTAATCAGTGTTTCAGTGCTCTCTTCTTTAAGTTCTCTGGTCAACCTGGTCCTACCAAATTTGTCCATAGCCACCTCATCCCCCAAGTCATTTCTGATCTGACTTAAATTTACCTTAACCTAAACTACCTTAATTTTTTTTTTTTATGCGAGGAAGAAGGAACCAAAGGCTGAGCCCGCACAACAGTTCCTTCCAAGAAAAAAAAACAGAACAAAAAACAAAAGACAGCCAAATTCAAGATCCATTCACTACCATAACCTACCCTAATCTAACCTAACCAGAACAACCTGGAGGCAAATTGGTTTTGGGGTCAGATCAACCCATTACTATACTTCATCAGATGCCTTCTCTTCCTGCAATTGGCATATTTACAACAGACAGAACTCAAATGGACTCACTGTACTCCACAAAAATTATGAATCAGTCTACATTAAACAATATTTATCATATTTGTACTCCCACTGTACACTCATGTGGTATGTAGTGGCAACCATCACCCAATCATTTGATGTTGTGCTATCTACTTCTGCTTTCCTCATTCTAATATCTTTCTACATATCTGCCCTCCTCTCCTATTTTTCCCTTTTCCCTTTCCTTCCCATAATTTTTACTACTCTTCTTTCCACTTCCAGTGGATCTGCACTGTGTGACAAGCCTAATGGTGTTCTGTAACCAAGGAAACCATCTACAATGCCCAGTGGTAACCATATGGCCAAACTGCGGGGTGAAGTGCTGCCTGCTATAGTGCCCCTATTACTGTAAATGGGTGGAGAGATGCAAATGCAGCATCCATCCAGGAACTAAACCTCCACACCATTCCCCACACCTCACTATGATGAGGCATTGTCATCCAGAAGGGCTCATCAGTCTACTGCACGGGATGCCCCTACAGGGGTGGATGCTTGCCTGCAGCTGATGAGTCTGCTCAGCTAGACAGGTTGGGGATGATCAACAACAACAGCACCAATGATACACACATTCAACTTTTAAGTGTAGTACTATAAGCAACCCACATAATTTGCCATCAATGGTACTACTGGATCAATCATGCATGAGACCAGTATAAAACTCACTCATATCTCATGACAGTATGGTCCCATACTGGATATACATTATACAGCTGCGCAGTACTGTACTACAATTCTATGATTTGTACAAAAAGTTAACACTATATCCCTGTAAATATGAAAATAAAAGATTTATCTATCTATCTATTGCCAGACGCCTCAATCCCGTTTGGGGTGGCCACAAACAAATCGCCTCCAAGTCGCCCTGTTCCCCGCCATTTCACTGCCCTGCTCCCAACTCACACCCACCTCTCTCATATACCTCTCCACCCCATCCCTCCATCTCATCCTCGGCCTCCTCCTCCCTCTTCCCCCCTCCACCTCACTCACATACACTCTCTTCGTCAGTCTTTCACCCTCCATCCTCTCCACATGGCCAATAAAAGATAATAATTCTATTCTTCCATCAAGAAAACTTTTAGAGGCACTCCTGCTTACTACACCCTGTGCTTGAATTATGGACAGCACAAATTAATCAAATTCTACTTTTTTCCACATTCTCCAAATTATCATCATGCAGTAAATGTGCATAAAGAAAACTGCTTACTTATGATATAAACAAGAAAATGTTCAAAAGAAAATATCTCAACACTATGAAAAACTGGATTTGAAGGAAAAAATGTATGACAGTCTTCTGGATGAATAGCTTCTTGCTTGCCAGGCAAGTATTGCATCAGAAATACTGTTTGGACTGCAAATACAGTATATCAATCAATCAATATAGATAAACCTGACATGATAATAAAGGACACATAATGTGTACAATAAAGTCAAAGAATAGCATTTACTATCTACCGCCAGGTGTCTTAATCCCGTAAGGGGTGGCCACAAACAAATTGCCTCCATGTCGCCCTGTCCCCCACCATTTCACTGCCCTGCTCCCAGCTCACATCCCCCTCTCTCATATACCTCTCCACTCCATCCCTCTATCTCATCCTTGGCCTCCCCATCCCCCATCCCCCCCTCCACCTCACTCACATACACTCTCCTTGTCAATCTCTCACTCTCCATCCTCTCCTTGTGGCCAAAGTATAGCATTTGCGATAGTATATAACTTCAATTTACATAACACTAACAATAAAATATAAATACTAGCGTATGATTAACCCGAGGCGTCACATAGTGGTAAGTGGTGGCGACCATCATCCACTCACTTGATGTAGTGCTGCCTACTTCTTCCTTAGCCTTTATCATTCTTTTTCTGTGCCTACCCTCCTCTCTTCCTATTTCTCCCATTTTTTCTGTCACTACTTATTGCTTTTCTTTCCTTTACAAGTGGCTTTACATTGAGTGACAAGCCACATGGTTTCCTGTAAGCCAAGAAACCATTTACAACGCTGGGTGGTAACCATATAACCAAACCATACGTGCTCCCTACGTGTCAAGCGGGTTGGTGGAGGGTTAGTGCCCCTCCCTGTAAAACAAATAACTCAGAGTCAAATGGCCACCCCATACGGGATTATGGCGTCTGGCAATAGATAGATAGATTGATAGTCCCATCGACGTATGAGTACATCACAACGTTTTGTCAGAGCTAGACCCATCGACGTACCAGTACGTTGCGCAATTGCAAGGTTCATAATTTGCGCAATTTTCAATTTTTGCGCGTGATTTTTGGTACTTATACTGTACACGGGACACCTTCCTCTACAAGATGCCAGGCAGGGACAATGCCTTACCCCGCATGACCTCCCCCCCCCCGCACGCCATTGTCTCGGCAATTTCCCTGTTACCAGTGACTTGGTCACTGAAGACATTCAGGGCCAGAGTGACTCCCCAATCGATGACAATGTCGAGGACAAAGTTTACGTAGCATTAGAGGAGAAACAGTCAGAAATGATGTTCAGGTAATGTCACCAAAAAAGGTCAGGTATGCTGATGTGTTAGTGAGTGAAACAATGCTTATATTGCCTATATTACTGTTTGAAAACCAATATACTCTTGTACTACATATAAATTCGTACCAAAAAAATAAATAAATACTGTTTATGAGTGGTGTGGAATAGTTACCCTCCCACAGAACTCGTTTTCTTTGGAGCCAGCCTGATAGAAAACCCAGTAAGGTAAGGAGTACTGCTACCTGTATCGAGTATTTTAAACCTCAGGATAGCAATTTCTCACTGAATTTTTTTTGTTTCTCCCCAAAAGCGGTGGGTTGAGCCAAAATTTTTTTTCTTCAAAACTGGTCGGGATTGGGGGGAGTCAGTGGTGGAAAATCGGTCAGGACAGGGCGGGTTAAAAGGCTTTGCCTGGTGGCACAATTGGTAGAGCATTCTAGTCAGATTGCACTGTGACCTAGGCGCTAAGGTTCAAGTCCATGGGGTGGCCAGAGCTTTTTCTATCATGTGAAGTACTGTAGATACTACCAGGGGTGTTGAGTGGTTTCCTACCCTTAAATATCCTGGACTAATGGTAGCTTAGCCTTGGGCTCCTCCTACATTTGGAAGCATGCAAAATGGAATTTGGTAGCTTGACCTTATTACTCTAGTGTACTGTATATAGCAAGAATACTGTATACAAAAAAAAGAGATACCAATACACCATCATACATAATGCTGTACACTGGTGAAACTTAAAAGAGCAGCTGTTCATCACACAAATGCCTGGAAAAATACTATGGCACACAAAAATACAGTATGAGATCATGTTTTTTTGGGGATAACTAAGTGCCATATCAAAGTTCAGTTTGTAGGTATGCTACCAAAAAAACACTATTCCGAGTTTGTTGCAGTATACCTTGCCTACCACACTAAGTTGTACAACATATACTGATGAAAACTATGTACTCAGCAAAATGAAATCATAATGTAGCTGCAGTGAAAATCTTACACACGTGGTAGAATAATGAACAACCGCAAAGCAGAAATCATTGCTAATAATTCAAACAGCAATAAAATCATCATCATAACCCTCTTTTCCACACTCAAACAGGCTAGGTAGATCTAAAGCATGGCTTTGACTTCAATGGGGATAAACACAGTCTGCGACAATGTTTGCCTTCTATTTCACTGCATATTCTACACTCTTAAGGCATGCTGATAATTCCCCTATCTGGCATCAAACAGAATATAAGAAGGTAGTGCATCTTCATGGTGTTGCAGTTAACAGACACTGTTTATATGAACTCCTTCATCCAGAGGGGTATCACATAAATTGTATAAAATTGTCTGGTGTTTGCTGGAATAAAGTACAAAGTGCTGCACAGTACGGCACTGTACATCTTTTTACTATAGTTTTTATTAAAGCAGAATTCAGACTACCGAGACAGCTTGTCAAATATTTTTTCTGCAGTAGCTATTTACCCACAACTGACTGAGCAGTCTTCCATGCTGTTTAGCCAGGAATTCTATGAACATACATTAACTTTTTAAAAACTATGTTGTTTTAAAATATTTATGATCATCTTCATTCAGTTAAAGACCTAATCTGATAAAACCTCATTTACTACAGCACATGGTTTGGATGCTCTTTGCCTGTGTAGTGGGGCCAAGAATTCCAGAGGCCAAAATTATGAGACAATGGGTATAGAACCCATTTCATTAAGCACTCTGTTGACAGTTCTCCTACTTTTAGATATCCCTTCCTGTTTCTGGATCCTATCCATTTTGTCTACTCATGGGAACAAGGTCATGAAAATCTATCAATAGCCAAATGCCCTAATCCTGTAAAAGGCCACAAACAAATCACCTCTGTAAGGGAAGGCCACAAGCAAATCACCTCCATGTCATCCTGCCCCCCGCCATTTTGCTGTCTTCTCCCAAACTTACCCATCCCTCTCTCATGTACCTCTCCACTCCATCCCTCCATCTCATCCTCAGGCTCCCCCTACTTCTCCCCACCTTCCACTTCACTCTCATACACTCTCCTTGTTAGTTTCTCACTCTTCATCCTCTCCACGTGGCCAAACCACCTCAATGTATTTCTCCTAGTGCTTTCTATCACACCCACATTCACACCACAATGCTCTTACACTTCCACATTTATCAGTCTGTCTCTCCATGTAACTCCACATGCTCCTCTCAGATAACTCATTTCCACTACCCTCACTCCTGACGTGTGCCCTTCTAACAAGGTCCGAGCTTTGCTTCCATAAGTTAGAGTGGGCATCACCATACTATCATAGTGGCTTTTTTTCTTCCATGTTCACTTCCCTATTTTGTTACCACTGCTTTCAATGAACCAGCAACCTTTCGTACCTGCTGTGCCATTTCAAGCACTTCACCCTCCAAACTTCCATCTTTACTCATCACAGTGTCCACATACTTAAATGCACTCACATTTTCCATCTTCTAAAACTCATTCATTTTTACATTAGCCACTACCTGACTGTGAGACACAAAAGTTCCAAAAATGAAGTAAAGGGAATGTCATACTCCTGTAAAGCTTAAGCTTTCCATGTCCATGTGATATATGATAAGAGTAAACAACAAAGTGAATATAATAGAAATGGGGGTGCTCATCATCCACTCATTCGATGTAGTGCTGCTCTCAGGTGTCTACCCTTTCCTCTCCTCCATCCTTCTTTCCTTCCATACTCTTCTGTCTTTCTTTCCTTTATTCTTTCCTGGTCCTACTGCCGAATTTACACTCCCTCTTCTGTCTTTCTTTCCTTCATGCTTTCCTCTTCCTTCTGCCTGTGGGTGACTCTACACTGACTGATATGCCAAATGGTTTCCAGTACACCAAGAAACCATTTACTTAGCTGGGTGGTAACCATATTACCAAATTATGGCACCTGGTGGTTTAGCGGGTAATTAAGGTGCTCCAATCGGACTGAGCCAGTGAAGGTTTATGTCCAAGGGGTGGTTGGGGTTTATTGCTCACGTAATACCACTCAGGGATGAGTGAGACAGGTCACTCTCATCTTAAATGTCAGGACCAACTTGCCTAGCTCTGAGCTCCTACGCTCCTCATGGGGCAATGTAGGATTGGATGATGGATGGATGGAATATTCTGATGAACATGGTACAACATAACTCTACATTATTTTGACAGAAAACCAACACTTTGTGTTTTGGTGCAGCTTTCTTCCCAATGCACTGCAAGTGATTCTGATGAAGACCGCTTCAAAGTTATGAGACAGAAATTATCCTCACACACAGTATGTATCCAGCTTAGCTGCTTTTCTTTCATGGCATTGGCATGTTGCACAGCTGTCCATCACTCATTATTAGGTTAGTGTTGGCTGTCTGTTATGTTGACACAATCATCCAAACAGCCACAGAAAATAACTAATGGGTTCTGTTTCAAAACTGTCTTGGTCAATAGGGTTTCACAACATATTTTATAGGGAACAGCATCTTCAGTCACAAATTAGTCCATTTTCACATCATACAGTACTTGCTTTTGTAACTGCACTTATTTTCACAAAAGGTTTCAATTTCCTAGTAGAGCTTTTAGCTTGTCCATGCTTACTTGAGTGGAAATACTATGATGGGTAGAAATTGAGCAGATGCAGATGATGACAGAGAAGCTAGCAAGGCAGGCTCTCTAGAAACTCCAAGTGCTGGAAATGCAGGCGATGTGTGCTCTCCAGAAGCTCTAGGATCTATCTGAACCAGACACATTTTTCTCCAGACTCCCATACCAATACTGTATACATCTAGGTCCTGACAGAGGGTACAGTAACTTCTGGAAATTGCACAGTTCGCTCTCTGATGCCAGTATTACCAGCTGCAGTGTAGTAAAAACATCTCTTAAGAACATCATGAACATGAAGAATGCAAGAACTCCAGCTACTGGAGTGTGGCCATACATCCCTCAATGATGAATGATCTGGATTCATACACTGATGTGCCTAAGTTCACAATTTAAGAAGGAAGACAATTTGAAGCAATGTCTGTGCTTTCATGAACTGTACCTGGCACTGTGGGTAACTGCTGTTTTATTTAAACGCTGGTTTCCAGACTCACATTTCTACTAACTGAGGGAATTAATTTCATCTGCAATCAAGTAGCTGTTTATGTATATGTAGATGAAAATTGAAATATAATTTTTGAAAACTACTACAAGGTCACAACCATATTCCAAATGAGTAAAGGAACACTAGCTACAACATCAAGGTGACTGTCCACTGTAATCATACCCAAAATGAGCACAGGAATGTTGGAGACAAAGTCATATAGCGCTGGTTACATGGTTACCATGTAATAATTTGTGGCTGGAAAAACTGTCCAGTATAGTATATGAATTATAATGTTAACTCACATTCAGTTTTCAATACTGTCCTGATTTACAATCACTTCAAACATTATAATATTGTATTATAAGTAAAGTTTGGAAAAAGAAAGTGAATGCCTAATGTAAAATCAAGTGATAGCTAAACAACTCTGCCAAGGTGATCAGGATTCCACAGTGCAGTATGTCAAACCCCTGAGGATAGTACAAACATGAAGACTTTATTCTAGCTGCTACCTGATAACTGTGCTCCGCTTGGAGAAAAAATTCTGTCCCCAAGGGACTAATACCTCTCAATAAACCCTGTGAGGGCAGCTGGGAAACATAAGGATTGTATTTTGGATACTGTATTTCTGGTCAATCTTATTCTGCCGAGAGAAACATCCTGGCCCTGGAAAGCTAATAATATTCAAGAACTCAACCAACCATGTTGTATAGAATATAACAAATACTTAGTTTTAGAAAATGCCCTGCAAATACTTCAGTATATCCTGCCCTCTGAAATATTCTGTACTGAACAGTAGTGCATCACGTCCTAATACAGTACGTCTTCATTACATGTTGCCTTTTTAATGCCTTTTTTTGCATTTATATTCACAAATATAGGCTACTGCCAAAAAATTGTCTATAAAAGCTTCACTGCTACCCATCAAGGTGATTTACCAACTTTCCACATTTTGCAGTCCTGGATGCAGGAAAAAAAAGTGATACATTATTTTGGAATACTTGTATATCCCTGACATAAATATAAAAAGAACTGACTATACAGCACCTGTATATGAAAGCTACAACCTACTAAACAAACTTTAGGTGTCTGTGAGCTGACCTCAGTGTCACGGTCACGTTCAGTGTGCATGGTGGAGAGGTGTGCCAGGCGGCCTCGCAGGAGCTCCAGCTGGACATTGCATTTAGCATTCTGCTCCCGAAGGTGGGCATTCTGGTCTTCAAGCTGCAAAGGTTATGGACTGTTAGCGATGCTGGCAGATTATATGCAGGATCCCCCCCCCTAATATGATGGAACTGGGCCACACTACAACTTGAATACAGTAAGCCCTCATCTTTTGCAGTATTTGACTTTGCCAGCTTCGTTTTTCCACAGGTGGGTAAACCATCACAAATTAAAGTAGTTTAAGATGTATTTTGGGTTTATGCCAAGCAGAGGGACCACTAATGTCATATTCACTGTCTGACTGCTTAAGGAAAAACAAAGTACAGTATGTAGGAAAGAACTGAAGCTGTACTTTGTTATTTGGAGAAGGCCTTTGACAAAGTCCCTAGGGAGATGGTGACCTACACAATGAGAAAGCTTGGGTTGAGAAGGGGCTAGGAGAGGTTATGGCTATGTATGTGGGTGCTCACACCCCAGTGGGGGAAAATGGAGATCTGAGTGATGAGTTTTCTGTGAGTGTTGATGTGCACCAGGAGTCAGTCTTCAGCACCTTATTCTTTGTCATGACACTTGAAGCTCTCTCATGCGACTTCAGTAATGGACTCCCATGGAAGATGTTGTATGCTGATGACATGGTGTTGACTGGAGAATGAAAGGAGGGTGAAGAAAACATTTAGGAAGTGGAGAGATGGAATAGGGCACAGAGGTTTGAGAGTAAAAGCCAATAAAAAAAAAGTGATGATATCTAGGGCTGGTGGCAGTACTATCAAAGCAGAGGGAGTATGGCCATGTGCAGTTTGCCAAATGGGTGTGGTAAGTAACTCCATCTTATGAAGTGTTTGTCATATGCGGATGCATAAGAGATATAGTGGTATTAAAGGTAGGATGTAAATTAATGCTGATTTCATGTGTGCAGTCAGGGAGAGCTTGCAGATTCCCAGGCTTGAAAAGGACTGATCTTGCTGGAGAGTCTCTTGAGTGTGTGGAAGTTTTGTTATTTGGGGGACATGTTATGTGCTGGAGGTGGGGTTGGAGCTAGCTCTGTGGCTAGGGTAAGGAATGGTTGGAGGAAGTTCAGGAAGCCACTGCATCTCCTAACACTGAGAAGGCTCTCCCTCCATGTTAAGAGATCCTTGCATGCGGCATGTGTGAGGACTGTAATGCTGTATGGTAGTGAGACCTGGGCAGTAAATGAAGAGGATATTCGTAGGCCCAAATGTACAGAAATGGCAATGATCAGATGGATGTGTAGCATGTCCTTGAATTCATGGCCTGGGAGAGGGATCGGGATTGTGACTGAAAAGTTGAGAAGAAGGATGAGACTTGAATGTGCTGGTGCATTGGTGCTATGATGAAAGAGGGGTAGATTAAGATGGTATGGGGAAGTTGAGAGGATGGAGGATGACAAATCAGTGTGGCAGAAAGTGTGAGGTATGAACTTTGAGGGTAGGGTTGCAAGTTGAAGACCAAAAAAGACCTGGGACACCAGGTCAAAGAGTGTGACCTCAGGGATATGGGACTGAACAGGGAGGCTGCCAAAGACTGAGCAATATAGAGAGTTGTTATTAGGTGACCATGATCGACACATGCAAGCGCATTGGGGCTTTTATATACGAGTGATAAATGAATGAAACTAAATGATTCTGACAATAATTTTTAATATACTACAGCACTAGTCGTGTGTGTGTGTGTGTGTGTGTGTGTGTGTGTAATTCACCGGGTCGGTCAGGATCACTTGATGGTCGTGATCGTCAGCATTTTACCCTCCCGAAAGGGAGCTGAGAGCTCATATAGTCCGATGTAAGGGCAAGGCTGTGACCTTCACACACCCACACACCCATCCCCTTGCTCGAGGGAAGCAATAACCACCCACTTCGTCAGTGAAACTTTTCGCAACCTGAGCGAGGCGCGAACTCCCGTCTACCAGATGGCAAGCAAGAACGTTACCACTGCGCCAGCGAGCGGTGTGTGTGTTTTGGGCAGCCAAAACTACCCATTCAAATCACACCAAAACTGGCACAAAAATAAAAAAATTCGCTGATGTGAAAAAACTTGGTCCAATCACCATTGAAAAAATTTTACTATATTTAATGAGCAATCACATTTTGACCAAAACACACTGCTCTTGGTGCCCGGCATAGGATTTCCATAGAATTTTTTGCCCATAGCTACAGCAGTGCGACAGCCCTCAGCAGGAGCAAGTGCAAGGGGCCCGAAGGGCCCACGAGCACTTGTTCATATCTAAGGAGGCTTGTTAATTGTAAACGCTGGCTGTGATCCTTAAGGGGCTCTTCTCTGGATAAGGACTTAAAGGGTCTATGCCATTATGTTGGCCCTGAGAAAAGTACAAAGGGAGCGAGGAACTACACTAGAATAAATGTTGGTCAAAAAAAAAAAGAGAGAGAGAGAGAGAGAGATGGAGTAATGGCATGAGAGAGGAAGAGACAGGAGAGAATGAAGGCATGGAAGAGGAAGAGGCAGATATGAAACAGAGGAGAAAAAACATAGTCCTGACAGAGAGAGAGAGAGAGAGAGAGAGAGAGAGAGGAGGGGGGGAAGTTATGAATGAGGAAATGGTAGAACAGGAAGGAGGCAGGTGAATGGAAAAATGAAGTAAGAAAGGACAGCCTATAAAGAAAACGAGTATGAAAGAAAATATGAAAATTAAATATATATAGGAACACACACACACACACACACACACACACACACACACACACACACACACACACACACACTCTCTCTCTCTGTCAGGACTATGTTTTTTCTCCTCTGTTTCATATCTGCCTCTTCCTCTTCCATGCCTTCATTCTCTCCTGTCTCTTCCTCTCTCTTGCAATTATTCCATCTCTCTCTCTCTCTCTCTCTCTCTCTCTTTTTTTTTTTTTTTTTTTTTTTTTTTTTTTGACCAACACTTATTCTAGTGTAGTTCCTCGTCCCCTTATTCAAGAAAGGAAATAGACAAAATCCTCTCAACTACCGACCAGTATCACTGACCAGTGTTGTAAGCAAGGTATTAGAAAAACTTATAAGAAAAGCTTAGGTAAATCATCTAGAAGAACACAGTATGATAACAGAAAGACAGTTTGGTTTCAGAAAAGGAAAATCATGTGTTACTAATTTGTTGGGCTACTATGACAGAGTAACAAACACAATACAGGAAAGGGAAGGATGGGTGGACAGTATCTATTTAGATTTCAAGAAAGCTTTTGACACAGTACCACACCAAAGACTTTTATGAAAGCTGTACCATCAAGGAGGAATTCGAGGCAAACTGTTTTGTTGGATGCAAGACTCTCATAAAAAGAGAAATGAGGACAGTACTAAGAGGAAACTACTCATCATGGAAAGAAGTGACTAGTGGAGTACCACAGGGTTCGATGCTGGCACCAATCATGTTTTTAGTGTACATAAATGATATAAACAGTAACAATGGAAATGAGAGCTATCTGAATATGTTTGCAGATGATGCAAAAATACAAAGGAGAATTACTAGCACAGACTCTTGTAGGGAGCTACAAGAAGAATTAAATAAACTTCATGAATGGAGTAGTACATGGCAAATGGAATTCAATGTGGACAAGTGTCATGTAATCAAGTTTGGTAAAAGTGGAAAAAGACCTGATTGGGATTATAAGTTAGGAAATAAAACCCTATACACATCAGAAAGAGAGAAAGACCTAGGTGTGATTATCAATAACAGACTATCTCCGGCTGACCACATCAGCGAGAAGGTACGGAACATGTATACACTGCTTGCAAATATGAGAATAGCATTCACATACATAAATGAAGACATGCTAAGAAAGATAATAACATCATTCATTAGACCAACCCTGGAATATGCATCAATAGTCTGGAGTCCTCATCTCAAAAAGCATATAGACAAGATTGAAAAAGTTCAAAGGGCCGCTACAAGATGGATACCAAGCTTAAGGGACCTAAGCTACGAAGAAAGACTAAATAAACTGAATCTACCAACACTACAGGAGAGAAGGAAAAGAGGTGACATGATAATGTTATATAAGTGCATATCAGGAAAGGAGAAAATAGACATAAATGATTACTTAACATATGGAGAAGCATCAGCAAGAGGACACTGCAAAAAACTGCATAAGAAGAGAGGTGATAAAGACGTAAGGAAATTCAGTTTCCCAAACAGAGCAATTGATCAATGGAATGCATTACCGAATGAAATAGTGTGTGCCAAAACAATTCACAAATTTAAGAATATGTACGATAAATATGGTTTAAAACACGGGACAGTACGAGCTTGACTCATTCCTGTAAAGATACAATTAGGTAAGAACACACACACACACATACACGAGGAAAAATGTAAAACGGAAATAATGGTGAGGGTAGAGGATGATGAACATGGAAAAAACAGGTAAAACGTCGGAAGAGACAAAACGTAATACAAGAACTGTGGTTAAATGGAGAGGTATCGAACGGGCAGAATTTAAGAGAACACTCATTTGCTAAGTTGTAAGGTGGGGTGAAGTTTGCTGTGTGACTTTCTGGCTGAGTAGGGGGAATCCAGACGTACACTTAACGAGAGAAAAGAATGGCTGAGAATGGACTACATGCAAGAGCTAACCAGGATAGGTGTACCAGTGTGTTTTTCACTACACTTGCTTAACCTCCCCACCTATCTCTCTCTCTCTCTCTCAGTATGGAAGTGTTCAAGCAATAACATGTGAAATGTGCCCGGAAGTTACGAGTTAGTGGACTGCTGGGACTCAAGAAGTGTGTGTGTGTTCTTACCTAATTGTATCTTTACAGGAATGAGTCAAGCTCGTACTGTCTCGTGTCTTAAACCATATTTATCGTAATATCCTTAAAATTGTGAATTGTTTTGGCACACACTATTTCATTCGGTAGTGCATTCCACTGATCAATTGCTCTATTTGGGAAACTAAATTTCCTTCCGTCTTTATCACCTCTCTTCTTATGCAGTTTTTTGCAGTGTCCTCTTGCTGATGTTTCCCCATAGGTTATCATTTATGTCTATTTTTTCCTTCCCTGATATGCATTTATATAGCATAATCATGTCACCTCTTTTCCTTCTCTCCTGTAGTGTTGGTAGATTCAGTTTATTTAGTCTTTCTTCGTAGCTTAGATCCCTTAAGCTTGGTACCCATCTTGTAGCGGCCCTTTGAACTTTTTCAATCTTGTCTATGTGTTTTTTGAGATGAGGACTCCACTCTGTGTGTGTGTGTGTGAGTGTGTGTGTGTGTGTGTTTCTCCCGAGGTGTGCTGTTGATACAGTAGTTCTCAGCTTTTTTGCTTTTCCCTTCACTGTTTTAGGACCCTGCATCACCCAATCTTTGAGAGGGGGAGGGGGAGTCAGCAGAGAATGATAAGAGTACAATTCAGTGCGATTTTCCATACCCTTTCTTATTCCCGATAACTTTCACGTTCATCGTTTTCACTTTTCTTCATACAAACTGTATTACTTTTTCTTTCCCTTTAGTTTCCGTTTCTTCCCAACCTATCTTCATGATTTTTTTTCCTTTCAGCGTCCTTTCTATCCTAATCCATTCTCTTACTTTTCTTTCCTTTCCTTTCGCCTTTCAGTCCATATTCGTAGTTTTCCTTCCCTTCAATTTCCTTTCTTTTCCCAGTCTATTCCCTTACTCTTTTCACCCTTCAATTTCCTCTCTAATCCCAATATATTCTCTTACTTTTCTTTCCCATCAATTTCCTTTCTTTTTAATCCATTTCCTACATTTCCCCTCCAACTTTCTTTCCAAATCCATTCTCTTACCTTTCTCTTTTAATTTCCTTTCCTTTCCCAATCCATTTTCATATTCTTCTTTCCCTCCAACTTCCTCTCTTTCCCATCCTTCCCCTACCACTAGCATCTGCCATCCGTAGTTTTACCTTTCCTTCCCTTCAATTTCCTCTCTTCTCTCAATCCACTCTCTTATTTTTCTTCTCTTCAAAATTTTTCCTTTTCCCCATTCGTTCCCTTATTTTTTCTTACCTTCCAATTTCCTCTCCCCCCCAATCCATTCTATTACTTTTTCCCCTTTATCCTCTCTAATTATTTCTTGCTTTCCTTTCCTTCCACTTTCCCTTCCTCAAGCTTTTCCTCTAATATCCTCCCTTTTTCCTAACCCACCGTCTTACTTTTCCTTCCCTCCAATTTCCCTTCTTTTCCCAATACATTCTCTTATTGTTTCCCTTCGTCCTCTCTAATTATTTCTTACTTTCCTTTACTTCCACTTTCCCTTTTTCAAGCTTTCCCTCCAATATTCTCCCTTTTTCCTAACCCATCGTCTTACTTTTCCCTCCCTCCATTTTCCTGTCGTTTCCTGATCCACTCTCTTAACTGACTTTCCCTTCATCATCTCTTTTCCATAATCTATTTCTTACTTTCCATTCGTTCCATTGCCTTTCTCAAGCTTTCCCTCCCTTTCCTAACCCACCGTCTTACTTTTCCTTCCCTCAACTTCCTTTCTTTCTCTTTCTCTCCTCCCACCCACGCCCGCCAACTTCCTTTCTATCCCTTCCTCTCCCCCACCCACGCCCATCAACTTCCTTTCTACCTCTTCCTCTCCCCCCATCCGTGCCCGCCTACTTCCTTTCTTTCCCTTTCTCTCCCCCACCAACGCCCGCCAACTTCCTTTCTTTCCCTTCCTCCCTCCCCCCCCCACCCACGCCCGCCAACTTCCTTTCTTTCCCTTCCTCCCTCCCCCCCCCCATCCACGCCCGCCAACTTCCTTTCTTTCCCTTCCTCTCCCCCCAACCACGCCCGCCAACTTCCTTTCTTTCCTTTGCTCTCTCCCACCCAAGCCCGCTAACTTCCTTTTTTTTCCTTCCTCCCTTTCTCTCCCCCCACCCACGCTCGCCAAACTGATTGAGACGAGTTCCCCTCCTGTCGCAGCGGACCCAAACTTTAAACACACACAGGGAGGAAGAACAAGAAAGTGGGCAAGGGAGTGGTGGAGAAAGTTCACAAAATGCGGCAGGAATCGCGAACGAGGAAGGAGGAGGAGGAGGAGGAGGAGGAAAGTTGGGTGAAAGGAATACGGCTCTTCGACAGGCTGTTCTCAAAGTTCAAAGTAAATTACCGGTATTCTGTGTTCAAGTAAGTATCCGGTATTCTGTGTTCAAATAAACTACCGGTATACTGTGTTCACGTAAACATCCGGTATTCTGTGTTCAAATGAACTACCGGTATTGTGTGCAAATAAACTACCGGTGTTGTGTTCATATAAACTACCGGTATTGTGTTCAAATAAACTGCCAGTGATATGTTCATATAAACTCAATTACACTGTGTTCAACTAAAAACTACTGGTGCTGGTACTATACTCATATAAAATACACGTATTCGTTGTATTCACATATATTACCGGCATTCTCAAATTTCATGTGAATTACCGATATCATTCACATAAAAAAAAAAAAAAAAAAAAAAAGCGGGAATTATCGACATTCAATTATAAACTTCTCATTTCACAGTTCTACTGGACGATTCGAAAGGGCCAAGGGAAAATGAATACACACACACACACACACACACACACACACACACACACACACACACACACAAATAACAAGTCTTAGATAAATATTCAAGTTAGGGCATATGATGTGTCCAGCTTTACCAACGAAATGTACCCAATCAAATGATTTCCGACAATTTAACATTCCAATGTGTATTTCCGTTTTAACAATATTATTACTCTAGATAAAAAAAAAAAATCCCTTTGGTCTGATTTAGTATGTCTGTAACCCATTAACGCGATTAAGTAATCGTAATATTCATTTTACTCCGACTAAGACTTGAGGATATTATTGCCATGCGATCTAATTCAGGTTAGGGAGGTCCTCAACTAGTGAAAGGATGAATGATGGCTTGATCTAACCCCTCCAAATTAAAACCTAATCCCTGATTTGAGTAAAATGAAGCTAGCTAGAATAAACTAAAAATGTCATCGAATTCTGAAAGTAACTAATTTTATGTATGTACCGTAATATGCTCAAAACTGTGGTCAGATAAAAACACATGCGTACGGTATACCACAGGTCTAGCTTTGTATGTCTATTTACATCGGGCTGCACATCCCGTCGACGTCCTCTGCTGATATATATATATATATATATATATATATATATATATATATATATATATATATATATATATATACAATTTTTCCTTTCTTACATCAACCTGACAATGATTAAGTCCACAAGAATCAACCTCAAGACATGAGAACACTGAACTCCACAGAGATCAGATCCTACGATAACACAAATTTAAGCTTCGTAGTTCATTTGCGATATATTTTGTACATTTCAATATCCTCTTCTATGCTATAAATGCAAACTCCGTGGATACCTAAACAACATAAATAGCAGAGGAGAAACTAAAGGTGTAATATGTACAAATAAATAGCTAAGGATGTAGTGCCAACACTTCCAAAAGACGGTGGCGATGGCAGGTGATATTGAGAATCTTTTACGTTATGGCAATATGAAGTACACAATAAAAACGTATAGGCCTACGTAGGATACTCTCTGGCGTTCGAGGAAGAATGAGGAGTATAGCCCTTGTCACACACAAACGACTCAAGGGCCGACCGCGGCGCGACTCAAGGTCGTGTCCTAGTTGGCTCCCACGCCTCCCGACTGGCCCCGAATCTGCTCTGCTCATGACTGCCTAACGACCGCGTCAGGACTGCCTCACGACCGGTTGTGACGTCCTAAAGAACATGACAAGATCACGAAGAGACTGCAAGGCGACAGAGCTATTAGTCTTCAAATTTGAAATTTAACAAATTTTTGTCAGCCACGACCATGACATGACCACAAGACGACTCCGTGATGCATTTGGGGAATGAACCCTGACCCCCCCATGACACCAAAACGACCCCCCCCCCACGACCGACCCAAGGGGCAGGGCATCACACCTGAACCACCAATGACACCCAGTGTGGGGTGGGGCATCACACCCAGACCACCAATGACACCCAGCAAGGGGCGGGGCATCACACCTGAACCACCAGTGACACCCAGTGTGGGCTGAGGCATCACACCTAGACCACCAATGACACCCAGTGCATCACCATGGATCTCTCCTGTGTTTGTCAGTTGATGAGGGACACGCAGCATAGAGTTTTTTTTTGTCGGTGACAGCATCACGACACGCAACCACCGCATCACAACGCATCCAATTGAGCTAAGATTGCTTCACGACCAACGTACGACACTCCCGATTGCGACGTAACCGTGACACAACTTTTGGCAAGTCGTGAGGCCCAACAAGTCGTCCCAGCAGCTCACAAGCGTCGTAAAGAGTCCGGGCTTTGTTGGCGAATCAAGGGACGATAGATGAAAAAATGCGTTACGACCTTGAGTCGCGCTGCGGTTGACCCTTCAGTCGTTTGTGTGTGACAGGGGCTTATGGGAGACAGGACACATTGCCGAACGTTTGCTCCTGACAGTACATCCTTAATTCTCCGGTGACTCAATACGACCAGACCTGACCCCACTGACCCCACCACAAGACCCGACCCCACTGACCCAACCACTACAAGACCCGACTCCACTGAACAAGACCCGACCCCACTGACCCCACCACCACAAGACCCGACCCCAATGACCCCATCGCCACAAGACCTGACCCCACTGACCCCACCTCCACAAGACCAGAGAGCGGAAAAAGCAGGAAATGACCTCAAAACTGTCTACAACGCGCTCCACGCAGACAGGGGTTAGCGGACCCTAGTGACCCTAACTCACAGTCATTTTTTTTTTTTTTTTTTTTTTTTTAAGGTGGATAAGGGAAGGAGACTTAAATCTTCCCACGTCTCTTGTCCATCATCATCATCACCGTTTTTTGTCATCATCCTCACCATCGTCATCCCCGGACCTTGTTCTTCTTACAAATTCAAATCCTAGCTGAGAGAGAGAGAGAGAGAGAGAGAGAGAGAGAGATTGTGTGTGTGTGTGTGTGTGTGTGTGTGTGTGTGTGTGTGTGTGTGTGTGTGTGTGTGTGTGTGTGTGTGTGTGTGTGTGTGTGTGTGTGTGTGTGTGTGTGTGTCGACGAATCTGAACCAGGAAAAAGATCTGGAGCCTAATTCATGAACTTTCTCAAGCTTATAGTGATTAAGGTGCCCTGCTTGTTATTCAGATCTTCATGTAAACACCTACCAAACACCTTTCGACCAAACATGACTGAATATTTATATGAAGAAAATAAATCATCAATAGGTATATTATGGAGACTTGTTTACTGTAGGAATTTATAAAGATCCTTTCGCAAAATCACCCCTGGCCCCTCAAGGACAAGGGGCCATGTCCTTCTTGGGTTACATTTCTTAATATCTTTACCATAGTTCCTTATTTTTAGGGGGTGGGGGAAAGGGCAGCTTGATGGAGAAGTGTGGCATGGAAGTGATTGGTTTGTGGCAATTCCTTCTCGGATTACGGTGTTTGAAGATAGATAGATACAGACAGATAGACGGTTTAATACAGACATAGAAATACATTTTGCATATTCCCATCTTAACCCTTTCAGCCAGAGGATATTCTTTATTTTTTTCTCGCTACCCCTCTGACAATTACACTTAGATTAGTACAGAAATTTCCGACCACAAGACACAGAAATAAACCGGTAAGGATGGGGTGTTACGAGGCCTGGTTAGCCGATAAGCGAATACAAGACGACGAGACGCGACACGGAGATAAGGGACAAGAACATACAAAGCCCCGGACGACAAAGCAGGATCCGACACCACGACCTGAAGTGTTTATGCGTAAAAGACCTGCCGGGGAATTACGTGGTGGGGAAGTTTGGGGCGGGGGTGGGGAGGTGGGAGGATGTGGGAGGGGGTCGGGAGGTGGGAGGATGTGGGCAAGAAGGTTAAGTGGGGGGAGGGGGGACAGTTGAGAGGAGGGGAAGTTTGGGGAGGTGAGAAGGATAAGAAAGTTTGAAGGTGGGGAGGCTGAAGTAAGAGGGATGCATGGTGGGGAAGTTTGGGGAAGGGGTGCGGATAAGAGGGGCTGAGGGTATGGAGGATGAAGTAGGGGGAGGACTGCGAATCGGGGAAGTTTGGGAAGGTAAGATTAGGTGGAGGAATGGAAGTGAGAGATGGAAGGTGGAGAAGTGGGTGTAGATGAGGTTTGGTGGGGGGGATGTGTGAAGTGGGGAGGTGAGTCAGTTGCTATCAGCTGGAGAACTCTGGGGAGGTGGTGAGGACGTAGGAGGTTGGGGATGGTGAGGTTAAGGTAGACAGAGGGGTAATTTAGGTCTAAAAAAAAATATATATATGCCGAAATAGGTTAGGCTGGGGATATGTAAGACGATGGATGATGGGTTCCGACAGGCAGGGAATTACGAGGTGGAGAGAGAGAGAGAGAGAGAGAGAGAGAGAGAGAGAGAGAGTCCACGAAGACAACAAATGTAGCGTAAGGGATGACATTTTCCACCTTACCGATCCCCCTTCTCCTCTCTCTCTCTCTCTATGTACGCTCATACTTCTCTCCCCCTCTTTTCATTTTTTTTTTGTTCTCACCTCATCCTTCCTCTCCCATTTCCCTCTTTCCTTCCCAATTCCCTTTCTCTTTTCCTCGCTCCTCTCCCTTATCCTTACTCCCATTCTCCACTTTCCCTTCCTCCCCCATTCCTTTGCTCCCCCCATTATTCTATTTCCCTCACTCATTCTTCTACTTCCCTCCTTCCATCCCGTTTTCCTCCCTTCTTCATTTCTACCATTCCCTCCCACTTCCCCCTCCCTTCTTCCTTAGTTCTTCTTTGCCCCCTCTTCCTCCGTCTCAGCTCCACCATACTTATTTCCTTCCACCTTTCTCTTTCCTCCCTCCTCCATTTTTCTTCCTCCCTCCCTCCAGTACCTTTTCTTATCCTTTTTTTCCTTACTGAGGCTTTAGAAATGGTCTGCAAAATCTCTCTCTCTCTCTCTTTTCTTCATCTCACTTTCTTTCTTCCTCCTTCTCTCCTTCCTTCTCTGTCTCCTTCACTTCCCATCCTCTTTCCTTCTTTCTGTGCTCCTCCATATCTCATTCTTTCATCCTTATATTTATCCTTTCTCGCTATCATTTTTCTTAACTTTTTTCTTCCTTCCTTGTTATCCCTATTCCTTCGTCTCTTTCACCCTATCTACCCTCCTCATTTCACATGTCCTCTCCTTCCTTCCTTCCTCCTCCTATTATCTCTCCTCGTTTTTTCTGTCCTTTCTTCCTTCCTACACATCTCCTCTCCTTTCCCCTCTTCTTCCTTCCTACTTATCATCTTACCATCTCCTTCCTTCCCTCCATTTCTTCCTTCACTTAACCTCTTCTCATTTCCTCTGTCCTTCCTTCCTTTCTATTCATCCCCTCTCCTCACTTGCTTCTTCGCTTCTTCTTCCTTCCTACTTATCCCCTTTCCTCTTCCTCCTCTTTTCTTCTTCCGCCTCTTGTCCACTTGTTATCTCTCTCTCCCTTCTTGGCATTTTCTCGTCACCTTCCTTTTTCCTTCCTACCTACCTCCTCTCCTCACTCTATCCTACAGATCATCATCATTCTTCTTCCATCCTTCTCTCCTTCCATGTTTTACCCTCTTTTATACATTTCATTTTCGTCTCTTAGCCTCATCTCATTAGTTCTCCCTTCCTTCCTCCCTCTTCATATCTTCTCTTCAATAACATTTTCCTTCCTTCTTCCTCCCTGTTTCCCTCCTTCCACGTTACTCCCTCATTTCTTATAATCTACTCCTCTCTGTGTTATCCATTACTGCTTCATTGCTTCCTTCTTCTTTTCTCCTCTCTATCTTTCTCCTTTCATCTCTCATCCCCCTCTTACCTCCTATCCTTCTTAATATGTACTTCTTTCCTTCCTCCATAACTCCTCTCCTTCCTTCCTCCATAACTCCTTGCCTTACTTCTCCCTTTCCTTCTTCCTTCCTATCTCTCACCAACCGTCCCTATCTTCCCCTTATCTCCCTCCTTTCTTTTCTTTCTTTCTCTCCCTTCTTGCCATCTTCCCCTTTCATGTTCTAACAACCTGCATCATTATCACAAATTCTCCTTACCAAGATCTCCCCTCTTCTCTTCCTTAAGGCCATTCCTCTCTCTCTCTCTCTCCAATCCCCGTCTCGGCTACCTGTGATGAGCTCTGTCCTCTCACCTGACAGTCATTTCCACCTGGGGAATCTGATACCTGCCTCTCTCTCTCTCTCTCTCTCTCTCTCTCTCATCTATTTACCCCCTCTGTCGCCTTCTTCTAACTATTTCTGATTGGGTCCCTTGCCACGATCCATATCTCACCCCTTCTGTCTGTCTCTCTATTTTGGTTTCGTCCCCACCCTTCTCCCCTCCCTTCCTCCACTAACCCTTCTCCTCTACCTTCCTTCACGCTCTCCCCCACTTTCCTACCTACCAGGATTGCCAGTCCCCTGTCCATGTCTCTTTCTCTTCTTATACCTGTTTCTCCTCCTTTCTCCTCGTCTCCTCCTCCTTTTCTGTTTGTCTTCTTCTTTCATCTCTTCCTTCCTTCATTCCTGTATGTCTTCGTTTCTGATTTCTTCTTTCCTTTCTTCATGTTTCTCCCTCTCTCCATGCCCCTTCCTTCCTTCCTGTTTGTCTCCCTCTCAGCATGTCTCTACCTTCCTTCCTCTGCCTCCATCCCCATGTCTCTTTCTGCCTTTCTGTTTGTTTCCCTATTTCCATGTCCCTTCCTTCTTTTCTTCCTTCCTTCCCATCACTATACTTATGTTTCTCGCTCTTCTTCACATACTTACCTCATTTCCTTCCTCCCTCCTCCCCTCTTCTTACCTGCCTACCCCGCTTCCCCTCCCTCCTCTTATCAACCTGCCTTCCCATTTCCCCTCCCCTTCCTCCTTTCCCTTTTCCTGTCTGGCTGCCTTCCTGCCCCTCACCTTCCTGCTTCAGTCTACTTCTATGTCTTTCCCAACATTTCTGTCTACATGTCTACTTCCTCTTACCTACTTGCTTTTCTCCTTCCCTTTGCCTATCCACCACCAAGCCTTACCTCTTTGCCTGTCTGCCTACCTCCCCTCCCGTCTTCATCTTCTTTCCTGCCTTTCCTCATTTATCTGCCTCTCTCTTTTTCCTTGACAACGCTTCCTCCACCTTCCACTTGCCTTAACTACCTTCGCTTGTCAGCCTGATTCCCCTCTGACTCCCATTGCCTTCCCTGCCTTTCCCTTGCCTACCTACCTTCCTGCTTCCACTTGCATTAACTACTACTCCGAGCCTGTTTGTCTGCCTATCTGATTACTTCCTTTCCGTTGTCTACTTTCCTTCTTTTTTCAATTTGCATTCAGTGCTTCCGCTTGCATGCCTGCCTAACTCCTTCCTTCCTTCCATTTGTCTTTTCTGCCTTTCCCTAATTCCTTCCTGCCTCTATCCTCTATCTGCCTACCCTGCATTTTCCCGCCTGCCTGTTCCTCTTCTTACCTGTCTCCACCTGCCTATCTTCCCCCCTCCTACTTGGTTCCTCATGACTTACCTCCTTTAAACTTTCCTATCTTCATCCTTCATGCCTATCTAAATTTATATATATATATTTTTTTTATCATAAACCACACGGTCCGTCCCCGAGGCTCAGCAAGACTCCTACATGCAACAAATGCGTCACACATCTTTGTATTCACTGTTGCCTGTCTCCTCGCCTCCTTTACGAGTATACTAGTCTGCCTGTCCTCTCGCCTCCTTTATGAGTATACTTGTCTGCCTGTCCATCTTCCCACCAACCCACCTACCCATCTCTTACCTACTGTACCTGCATACTTACTGGCCTGCCTGCCTCCTCGCCTCCCTCTTTTCTCTGCCTGCCTACCTATTTACTTCCTTGCCTGCCTGCCTCCCTGCCTTCCCCACACATGACAGGCCCCCCCAGGGAACAAGGTCCACCCATAAATATTTCCTGGCTCTCACAGGCATGACCTAGCTTGCTTGCTCTCTCTCTCTCTCTCTCTCTCTCTCTCTCCAGCTTTCCGTTACCTGTATTTTTCCCTTCTCTTTCTTGGCTTTTTTTTTCAGTTTAGTATTTCTCTCTATTTTGTTTTACTCCTTGTCATCTTCTCCTCGGCTCCTTCTTCTTTTTCCTTATTTTTTCCCTTTTCTTCCTTTACATTCTTTCTTCTCATCTCACCCTCTTTTCCTTCTCTCTTGTTTTCCCCCTCCGTTCCGCCTCTTCATTTTATCCCTTTCTCATTTTTTCCTCCTTCATCAATTCCTTTCTCTTCTCCTCCATCTCCCCTCCCTTTTGCCTTCCTGTATCACTCCCCTTCCTCCCTTCCCTCTCATCATCTTTTCCTTTCCCCTTCCTCCACTTCCGCAGTTTCCTCTCCTACTTCTAATATCTGTTTCTCTTTTCCTCCCCTCTCTTACTCCTTTTCCTTCTGAAGTTTCTCTCTCTCTCTCTCTCTCTCTCATACTCTAAATCACCGGTAATGTTCTCTGGTCGGAGCTACAAGCACAAGTTTACATTAGTCCGGGATGGTCCGCGCACACACACACACACACACACACACACACACACACACACACACACACACACAATGCAAAGGCACACAAACGCATGCACGCACATACGTACACAGACACAAACGTACGCACGCACCTACATACGCAGACACACAAACCCACGCATGCGTCCACTTCCAAACACACATACACACACACACACACACACACACACACACACACACACAGCACCGGCTGGCCGGGTTTCATACACATGAACAGATATGCATGAAATAATTCCCAGTCACGCATGCACGCACACATACACACAGGTCGAATGTTTCCTGCACACGCACAGGTAGACGCACATGCACCAAATGGTCTTTACTTATACATACTGAGGATTTACACACACACACACACACAAATCATGGCTGGTTCTTGCAAATATACACTTTATAAATTCATATTTAACATACTTGCATACGTTCACACACACACACACACACACACACACACACACACACACACACACACACACACAGGATGAAAGTCAGACTAGTCAAATTTCTGTTAGGTTGTGTAAGTCAAGACACAAGATACAGGTTAAAGAGTAGTTTATAGGATCAGCCACCTAGCTTGGCCTTAGTTACCTTAGTTAGATACGCAAGGTTAGTTAGAAATTAAGCAGTGTAAATCAGACTCTACATCTGCCTCGAATAATTTAGGCTAAGCTTGGTCAGGTTAGGAATAGGTTGAAGTTAAACGTTAGTTGATTCCTAGCCTGAATAAAATCGTTTGAAGATAGCAATAAATAAACTATTAATTAATATAAACAAACATACAAAAATGGAACTCATCAGATTAAAGAGCCAAAGGAAAAAATTATAGTGAAAAGGTTAACACAGGTAGGATTTCACTCAGCAGAATAAAATGGTCTGGTGTTACTGTAGGTGGAGGTGTGATGTCTAAAGTGCCCGTGAAAAGCAACATGGGGAAAACACATGATTCACAGCTCCCCACCTCCTCTCTCTCTCTCTCTCTCTCTCTACCTACCTATCTATTTCACTAATGTTCTCGCCCATTCTCTCTTCCGTTTCCCCTACTTAGTTATTTCCCGTCACTGCCCTTCCCTTTCCTCCCATTTCTATCCCCTCTCCTCTCCACCTATTCTGATAATTCTGCTCTTTCTTTCCTTCTCTTTTTTCCCATCCACCACACTTACCTCTCTTTCCCATCCAACATAATTTCTTCTCCCTTTCCCCAACTACCGTTTCTCCTACCTTGTTATTTTCCCCTCCGTGTACTTTACTGCCTTTCTCTTTACCCCTCCCTCTCATTCCCCTTCCGTTCTCTCCCATGACCATCTACTGTATACTAATCTTACTGCCCTTCTTTCCTTTGTTATCATTCCCATTTATTTACTCCTTCTCCTCACCACCGCTCCTTACCCATTCAATCCAATTTTCTTTCCCCTTTCCCTTTGCTCTCCATCCCTTTTCTTCTCTCTATCTCTTCCCTACCGTCTTCTCTCTCCCTTACCTTCCTATTTCTCCCCTTACTGCCTTCTACTACCTCTCTTCCCCCACTCTCATTCCTCTCCCTTCCACTACATACGAGTCTTCTCCCTTTTCTTCCCCCCTCCTCCCTCTCTCTTATTCCTTCTCCTCCTCTTTCTTTTCCCCTACCTAGCAATTTCTTCTACACTGCCCTTCCCTCTCACCGCACACGTGTCCTCCTCCCCTTACTGCCTTCCCGGGCTATTGTCATCGCCCTCCACTCTTTTACTCTTTTTTCTTCACCTCTTTATTTCCTTTTTCGTCCTCTTTTCTTATTTTGTAGTCTTTCTTTCCTCTCTTTCTCCACTCCCCTTTCGTCTCGTATTTCCTCCTCTCTCTCTCTCTCCTATCGTCTTCTTTCTTCCTTCATGCCTTGGTTTCTTCACTTTTCCCCCTTTTTTCTTTCTTCCCTTTTTTCCCTCCTGTATCTTCTTCCTGTGCCTTCCTTTTATTTCCTTTCCTCTTCTTATTTTTCCTCTCCCTTATCCCCTCCTTTTCACATTTCCTCCTTTTTATTCCTCTCTTTTCCCCTTTTTTTCCTTTCCTCTTCCCCTCTTTTCATCCAATCATTCTATTTCCACTGCCCTCTTCCTCTCCACTCCTTTCCTTTTACTTCCTCTCTTCCTCACTTTTCCCCGAACCCTTCTTTTTATCTTCCTTCCTATCTTTTCCCCCACATCTTTTCTCGCCCTCTCTCTTCCTCTAATCCCATCTTCTTTCTTTTTTCGTCCACTAGTTCCACGACCCTCTTCCTCTTTTTTTTTTTTTTTTTTTTTTTTCCCCTCCCTGCTTCCCTTTCTCTATTCTCTTCCTCTCCACTCGCTTGTTCTCCAAGACAGACAGACAGACAGACATAGAAACAGATACATATACAGACAGATATGCAGACTAACAGACAGATAGATAAACAGATGGATAGATAGATAGTGAGATGGACTGAGACATAGGCAGACACAGAGACAGATGGCACGATAGATACAAATAGTCATACAACACTAAAGTACCAGTATACTGAATTTCAATAAACACACACATACTCGTACATATTCACATCCAAACAAAAACAGATGCCGACAGATATGAATAAATTGGCTTATCGATCGGTATGCATTGACAGATACATAGACAGATGAAGCTCGACAGATTAATCAATATAAAAGTGGACAGGAACTACAAAGACTGACAGACACCGATAGCTGGTTAGAAGACAGACTGGCAGGCTGATAGACAGAGAAGCATAAACAGATATAAATTACAGACATAAGATACTGACAGATAAACACACTGATTTATGGACAGATAAATGAAGAGAAATAGACATACAATATAAAAGCAGATAAAGACACACTAATATAAACACACACAGACGAACAGACAGTCCAAACCAATGGACAAAAATATAAACAAACAAGCTTACTACACAGGAGAGACAGAGAGACGGATAGACGATGAGAGATAGACATAGTGAGAGATATACATTGCTAGATATTCACACCCCTGCCGGAATATTCATAAGGCATACACATAAACGCGGGTGACACAGATGTATACGGAGGCACGCATACATATTCATACAAACACCTCATGCCGTAAGCTGTTAGAGTCGGCACAGGGGGATTTATGTAGGCGATACTGGGAGCTTAATGGCCCGTGTAATTAATACCCTCTCTGCTGGGATTTACCTCGGCTGGGCAAAATCGTCCGAATAGGGAGACTGTATTAAAGCGCGTTTGTTCTGGCCCGACAAAGATCCCTAGCCCCTTCCAGTTAAGTTGACGGCCAAGTTTAGTCAGACTGATGTCCTGATTTCGCTAGTAACCAAGGGGACTACCTCATAACTAAGGCACCTAACTTCAGTGCATCCAGGAGCTGTGGGAATGGCCCAGTTCTGTCAGATGAAAACAAAGACTATAGCAGATTAATGGTCCACTCACCTCCAAGAACTCGTCTGGAGATAAGGAGCTGGATTAGTGTTTCCTGTCATAATTCTGATTTGCTTTCAATGGAAGAACTAGACAGGGAATGATTTTGCACTTCTTTCTCCAATCTTTCAGCAGAAAATAGTTATAACCTGTAATAATTTTCGTCTCGTAACTACGCTTTATTTACGAAGTTAGAACAGGAGACAGAGGATGATTCGACAGAGGAAGGAATAATCCCCGAGCTGGACCATGACAGATCATACAGCCCTGCTAGTGTGAAAGGAGAGCGCTACCCCTTCCAGCAAGGCAGCTACACAGGCGGGGCCCGAACTCTCGATCTCGTGGACTCGAGTCAAGAGCTCTCCCACTGAGCTACCGTGCTCCCCAGGAAGATTCGACGCCTCTTTGCCCTTCCTGCATATCAAAACCAAAGATACGACCGGGAATTTATAGTAAGTGCGTTTGTGTGTTGACGTTTTCCGTGATTCCTTTTGCAGTTTATTTCACGTAGCTCAATGACAAAAACACTGCTACAACTTTACATTCTTTCCAATGCACTTCTTCGTGACTAGCACCATATTCTTGTAATAACCTACTGCTCGACGTGTCACTCAAGATGGAGAGATGGCAATTTTAGGTGAGGCTTGCGAGAGAGAGAGAGAGAGAGAGAGAGAGAATTATAGGTGCAGGGTCCTCTCTGCTGAACAAAATCGTCTGGAGATCCGCACTGGTAAGAAGGCAGGTAAGTAGGTAGGGTTGTTGGTAGGCAGGCAAGTAGGCAGCTGGGAAGGTAAGTAGCTATGTGGGGATGCAAGCAGAAATATAGGTAAGGAGGCAGGCAGGACGAGAACGAAGGTAGGTAAGTAGACAAAAGCAGGGAGGGAGGGAGGGAGGGAGGAAGGTAGGTAGGTATTTATTTTGAAGGCAGGTAGAATGGTCGCTAGGCATATAGAAAAGCCGGTAAGTAACAGCTAAATATAGGAAGGTTGGAAGGTAAGTAGGTACGTAGGTAGGTTCACAGGCAGGTAAGTAGGAAAGAAAACAATGTATCGGTATTCATGAAGGCAGGGACAGGTAGTTAAGGAAGCAATCAGGAACTAGACAACGGAAAAAAAAAAGTGACAAAAAAAAAGAAAAAAAAAAGTGAGAGAGAGGCAGACAGAAGCACCGATCCAATTGTAGTCTCTCCCCTCCTGAATTTCCGCTTTCTCTCTCTCTCTCTTTCTGTGTGTGTGTGTGTGTGTGTGTGTGTGTGTGTGTGTGTGTGTGTAAGGAAAATGTGATGGAACTGTAATATACCACTGTAATAAGAGTAGGAGAGAGAGAGAGAGAGAGAGAGAGAGAGTCAACGTTGTGTCACAGTACCACCACATAAATCCTCGTTAATCCAGACTCACCACACCAGGATTTAGGATTACCATCAACCCCTGGATTTGACTTACCACTCACGCCCGTCCTCCCTCGTGCACCACCACCCACCGCCTTCACACCCATTTCCACCCTCAACTACACCCACCTCCACCTTTACTCCCATCCACTCCCACTTTTACTTTAACCCACACCCACCCTTACTTGCACCCATCTTAACCTTGACCTACACCCATTTCTACACTTTCCTACACCCACTCCCATTCTTGCCTACACCTACCCCCCTTTACTCACATCTACACCCACCCTTACCTACTCGTACACCCACTCCTATCCTCACTTCCACCCACTTCTACCCATACCACTCCCACTCATACTTATACTTTTGGAAGGCTACAAACTAGAAAGGTTAATTACAACTTTTCACAATAACACGTATCCTCAAAGCTGAATAAAATCGTCTGGAGATAACCGCAATAAAAAAAAAGCATGCCATCGTACTGAAGGGGTTAATTACCATGTGGTCAGTAAACTATCCCTTTTGTGTGCATGGTTTCCATGAAGGACGATGTTGGGCAATTTCAAAAGTTCATTAAAGGGGAACCCAAACTCTCGACCTACTGAGTTTCGCGCGGATGAGTCGATAGGCGAAGGGCAGCACATAAATATAAGTTACCAGAATAATCCCACGCGCAGCAACGTCACGCATAATGGTTTAGGTCACTCTGCACTTATATAGTTAGGTAGGGTCGGCTTGTTTCCGTCTAACAGAAGAGGAACTTTCTCATCATTTCATTACTATGTCGTATCTGCATGAAATTCGAAAAGCCTTAGTAGGTAGGAATCAGTTTCTTAGGTAGTCATATCCAACCTTCAGTGTGACTACAACAACCTGTAATTAACTAAGTTGAAAGGAGCTAGGAATCACTGCCAGGTTAGAACAAACGGGCTACTGTTGGTTAATAACATGCCAGTACTTATGGGCAGGTGGTATATGGTTAGGTGGTCAATGAATTTCACAGGAACCGAGAATGTCCCTGAAAACTATGAAGCAACAAAAGGTAAAAAATAAAAATAAAAAAAAATACGCAATAGAAAAGAGGACAATGGACAGCAAGAGAGAGTAAGAAGACATATAAAACGAGGAAAGAGGAAAGGAGTAAGAAGCTCAACAAGAGGAAAGGGGATAACGTCCTCGGCTGAAGATGGTACCCTATTCCTCCCTGCCAGTACAGTCTAGCTCCTGGGGATGGTCAAAACAAAGTTGCTCCCTCACACACATGAAAAGTAAGGAAATGAAAAATTGTGGTTCAGGCATACAGAGTATGAGAAGAAAAGGGTCAGATAAAGACTAGAACACTAGCAAACAATAACGGAAAAAAGAGAAGGCAAGGAAAAAAGAACAAAGAGAGTCGAGAAAATTATCAATGAAGCAACATGGCTACGTATACAAGACAGGGCTGATTAAAAAAAAAAAAAAAGTAGGCAAGGTTGGGAGATGTGAAAGTAAGGGAGGTGATGAGAAGAGACGAGAAGAAAGATAATGAGACGAGAAAGTAATAAAGAGTCAAGATAAAAGAGGGCAAGGGTCCGCGGGTGAAGATGGTACCCTCTCACCCTCCCACCCAGTACAGTCCAGTCTAGCTCCTGGGGACGGTAAACACAATCAAAGTCGCCCGCTCACACTATTACCTTCTTCTTTCTCTTACTCCACGCTCTTTTGATTTCTCTTACTCCGCTCTTTTCTACTTTTTGCTCCACCCTTCGTTCATACTTCCTCTTACAACCTCTTCTTTTTCTTTTTACTCCAAATTCATTTTCTTTTACTCCACTCTTACTCCAGCTTCTTTCTCTTACTCCACGATCTTTTTATTTCTCTTATTCCAAGTTCTTTTTTCCTCCTGTTCCATTCTTAATCCACACGCCTTATTTTTACTCTGATTTCTTCTTCCCAGTACTCCAAACTCACCATTTCCTTTACTCTTACTCCATCCTCTTCTTTCTCTTACTCCACTCTCGCACCTGTACTACCCTCTTACTCCATGCTCTTTCCCTACTTGCTTCGCCCTTACTCCAAACTTTTACTTCTCTCTTACGCCGATCTTTTTCAAGTACTCGGCCCTCTTCTTCCTATATAATGCTCCACCCAATCTTCTTTCTCTTCCTCAACCCTCCGCTTTTCATATTCCACTATACTCTTACTCCGCCTGCTCCTTTATCTTCCTAGACTCTTATTCCAACCTCTCCTCTCTCTTACTTCAATCTCTTCTCTCTTTACCTCTGCTTCTCATTCAATTCTCTTCCTTCTCTACTCCAGTCTCTTCTTTCTCTTATTCCATTCTATTCTTCCACCCCCTTCCTTTCCATACTCTTAGGTATTCTTTTCCCATTCCCTCTCGTGGAACTGATGTCATCCAGCTCTTACTACACTCTTCTCCCATTCCGACCTCTTCCACCGTCCTATTTGTTTCTCACTTTTTTTTTATTGGCTAATATTTCTATGTTTTGCGAGGCTTGTTATGTTTTTTCCCCTACAGATGATGCTCTGATGATATGATGCGTTATGGAGGAGTAATGGGTCTCCCCTAGGTGTGAAATAGACGCAGCAGAATAGTACGCGAATTTTTGTCCCTCACTGTAATCTCAGGGTTGCCTGTGCTTGTACCGAAAGATAAATATAAAAATGCACAAAAACTTCAATGGCATATCAAGAACCATAAAAAATAAATTTGACTAACTAAAATTCATAGAAAACAAAGTCGTACCAAATTCAAAATGTCACACCAAAAGCCACACAATGTAAAGAATGGCCAATCAAAATATATAAAGGAATTACCTCCCAAAATATATACGACGTAAAGCATAACTTACCAAGATACATATAAAATAACGAATAACTTACCAAGATACATATAAAGTATAACTTACCAAAATTAAATGAAGAATAACTTACCAAAATATATATAAAATAAGAATTAACTTACAAAGATACATATAAAATCAAGAATAACTTAAAAAGATATATTTAAAGTACAAAATAACTTACCAAGCTTAAATAAAGAATAACTTGCCAAAATACATATAAAATAAAGAGTATCTTACCAAGATAAAGAATAACTAACCAAGATACATAAAAAATTACGAATAACTTATCCAGATACATATAAAATAAAGAACAGCTTACCAAAATAAAAAATAACTTACCAAGATACACATAAAGAATAACTTAACAAGATACACATAAAACAAAGAACAACTTACCAAGATACACATAAAATAACGAATAACTTACCAAGATACACATAAAATAAAGAATAACTTACCAAGATAAAGAATAACTTGTCAAGATATATATAAAGTATTAATTTACCAAGATACATATAAAATAAAGAATAACTGAACACGATACGGATAAAATTAAGAATAACTTACCAAGATACATAAAATTAAGAATAACTGATCATGAAACAAAACAAATAACTTACCAAGACAGAGAGAAATTAAAGAATAACTTACCAAGGTACATGTAAAATAATAACTTACCAAGAGAAAAAATATTGAATAACTTACCAAGATATATATAAAGTAAAGAATAACTTACCATGATACACAAAAAGCAAGAGAATAACTTACCATGATACATGTAAACAATACTCTACCAAGGTACATCTAAAGTAAAGAATAATTTACCAAGATCTATCTAAAGTAAAGAATAACTTACCACGATACAAGTAATATAAAGAATAACCTGCCAAGACTCATGTAAACAATAACTTACCAAGATACATTTGAAGTAAAGAATAACTTACCAAGATAAATATAAAGAATAACTTACCAAGATATATATAAAGAAAAGAATAACTTACCAAGATACATATAAAGCAAAGAATAACTTACGAAGATACATATAAAGTAACGAATGACTTACCACGATACACCTAACGTAAAGAATAACCTACCAAGATACATCTAAAGTAAAAAATTATTTATCATGATCCATCTGAGGTAAAGAATAACTTAATGAGATACAAAGTAGAGAATAACCCACCAATATACATAAAATACATAAGATGACATAAGAAAACATACAAACTAATAATGGTGTACCAACATATATACACTGAAGAATTACATACCGACAAAGAGAGAAAAGAATGACAGCAAAACACACACACACACACACACACACACACACACACACACACACACACACACACACACACACACAAACTTACTGGTGACCCACTCCAAACTACAGAACGGCAATTACAAACGCAAACCAAAAAATAACAAAATACAATTAAATAAAGGAATGACATACGAAAAAACACATATACAGAAACTACAGAATGACATACAAAAAATACATATACTCGGGGGTTCAACAGAAGGATGACCTACCTCCTTGAGTTTATTGGTGACCCACTCCTTAATCTTAGCAGCCTTGGCCTCCACCTTCTTGGCATCCTGAAGGCGGAGCTGCCGCTGTGGGGGGAGACGAGGGATTAGTGGGTGGTGGGGATGGAGGATGGGGGAAAATGAAAGGGAGAAGGATGGGGGAGTGGAGAAAAGCCAGGGACAGAGGGACTGAAGTTTGGGGGAAAAGATGAGGGCTGGTGCGTAGTGAGGGCGAGAGGAGAAACGACAGGGGGAATAACTGGGAGGTGCGAAAGGAGGAGAGGAATGAGTGGTGAAAGGGGGGAAGACGGTGGGGTTTGTGGGTGGTGGGAGAGGGTGGAGGGGTTAGTGATCTGGGGAAAGAAGGTAGTAAGGGAAACAAAGAGAGACGTGGAGGGGAGAGTTGGATAAGTGAGGAAAAGTGGGGGGAAAGGCGCAGAGTCAGGGTGAAGGGGGGAATAGGGAGGAAGAGGGCGATGGGAAAGTGGAAGAGAGACGAGACAGACATGGAGAGAAAAGAAAGAGGGATAAAAAGTGGAAGGAAAAGGTGAGATGGAAATGCAAGAGAGAAAGAAATAAAAAGAAAATAATTAACTTTCAAGGATTAGAAGAATGACAAGAGGAAATGCATGTTAAAAGGGAAGGAAATGGAAGATGAGAAACTGAACAATGGTAAAAAAAAAAAAAGACAAGGAATGAGGAATGGAGCAAGAAGGAAAAATAGAATGAAAAACAATAAAAATACAAAGGAGAGAAAAGCTGAAGAATTGGCACTCAGGAAAGGAATTTACAGTAATCAAGGGGTGAGAGAGAGAGAGAGAGAGAGAGAGAGAAGAGGGCACCAGTGGCTAATTCAAATACTGTACATTATCTTATTTTTTTATCATCAAACAAGAAAGAATATGGAAATACCTATACATTCATTTGTCTTCACTTTCATTCAAATTTTCATTCAGTCATTCCATTCATCCATTTTCAATTTTCCACTCTGCATTTATCGCTCATTCGTTTTCATTATCGTGGGCCGACCTCCAATTTTTTATTGCCGAGGGGGGACTTTCACCTTCATAATACCGCAGCATATTTTCCATACCATCATCTGGCATTCTGCTCTTCCCGCTTCTCATATCCATCATCATCAGTTTCATCCACTCATCTTTCCATTAATCTCTCTTTTGCTTCATTATTCATCATATCTTCATCCCCTCCAATGATCTTTCTCTCATTCTTTCTCTTCCTTCATATTATCAACCATCTCATTCATTCGTCTTTCCATCGTTTCGTACTCTTATTTTCAGTCATGCATTTCGTCCACTCATCTTTCCATTATGAATTTCCTTAATTTTATTAACTTATTTCACTAATCAAGTTTCCTTCCTTCATTTTTATCATCCACATCATCCAATTCTTTCATCCACTTATCCACCCTTATTTTCATTTCTCTCCCATCCACTACTTCACTCCATTCCTCCCCACTTCTACTCTTCCCATCCTCCCACACCGCCTCTCCCATCAACATCGTTCCCTTTCTCCCTTGCCACCATCCCCATCCACTCCATTTCTCTCCATCTCTCCCCACTCCCATCCGCTCCATTCCCTTCCACTTCTACTCCTCCACTCCTCTGCCTCCACCACTTACATCCACTGCTAAGTCTACACTCCATTCCTCTCCACTTCCACTCTTCCCCTCTTCTTTTACAACCTCTCCCATCCACATCGCAGCCCTTCCACTTCTCTACCATTAAGCTGAGTTATTCGCCTCCGTGAAGTCCACCCAACTTTCTCCTTTCATGAGTTTCTAAAGTCCACTTCATCCACCCCTTTCATCCACCCTTCCCATTCACCGCATTTGCCCCTTTCATCTCCTTCATTTATCCATTTCGTCCATCCGCCATCCACCTCATCATTCTTTAATCCACTTCATCCACCAATTTCATCCATTCCATTTACCCATTTCATCCATGTATCTATCCACCCCTTTTCATCAACCTCTTCCACCCCTTTCATCCATCCCATTCATCCTTTTTATCCACCTAGTCAGCCTTCTTCATTCACCCCATCCATCCCTTTCATCCACCCTGTTTATTCATCTTATCCACACTAGTCTTCCACCCCATCCACCATTTCATCCACTCTGTTTTTTCACCTTATTCACTCTATTCCTCCACCTCATTCACCCTTTTCACCTACCTCATCCATCCACCTGATCCACTCCTTTGGCTCACTTCTAGCTCCACTTGCCCTCCATCTACTGTACTTCTAGTTCTTATACCTCCGATCAGCTCCTCCACCTTCTTCCATCCATATAACTCATCTACCTCCTTCCATCCACATCTCATCCACCTCCTTCCATCTACATTTCATCCACCTCCTTCCATCCACATCTCATCCACCTCCTTCCATCCACATCTCATCCACCTCCCTCCATCCACATCTCATCCACTTCCTTCCATCCACATCTCATCCACCTCCTTCCATCCACATCTCATCCACCTCCTTCCATCCACATCTCATCCACCTCCCTCCATCCACATCTCATCCACTTCCTTCCATCCACATCTCATCCACCTCCTTCCATCCACATCTCATCCACCTCCCTCCATCCACATCTCATCCACCTCCTTCCATCCACATAACTCATCCGCCACCTTCCATCCACGTAACTCTTAAACCTCCTTCCATCCACCTCCTTGCACCCACGTAGCTCGTCCACCTCCCTCCATCACATAACTCTTCCACCTCGTTCCTTCCACACGACCCCTCCACTTCCTACCATATATCCACAAAACGCTTTCACCTAAATTCCACCTCCATCACCGCATCATACTCCTCCATCCACACAAATCTTCCACCCATACTCCATTTTCACATCCTCCCGTCCACACAACTTCTATTCCACCTTTGCCATCCACATGACTCTTCCACATCACCCTCGGCCTACCCCTCTATCTCCACTTAACTCTTCCATCTCTTCCACATCCAACCAACACTTCTATTTCTAGTGTTCAATGTCCACCTCCACTTACCCTCCTATCCTCTGCTCCACCCACCTGCTCCTCCACTTGTGTCGAGAGATTGCTTATCACCGCCTCCTTCTCCTCCATCTCCACCTGTAGCACGTCCACATCCTCCTCCACCTCTCCACCGCCGCTGCCGCCACCTCCACCTCCGCCTCCATCACCTCCTCCACCTCCACCGGCAGACCACTCCAGCCTTCTCTCCATCACTCGGACCTGTGGAAGAAAGTGGAGAGGGTTAGGACTTGATGATGACAAGAAACGGTAAGGTTCGTGTAAAAAGGAGCCGACAGGAACAAGATACAATATATACCTGTTTATAAAATTGACAGCTGTATCACAGGATAATGGCACGAAGTAGCTGAGGTGTTTAACAAGAAAGTGAAACTGTGGTTGATGAGCCCGAAGAGTTTTCCATCTTGGCCTACCCGTATGCTGTACAGTGTCCATCATTGGCGGGAAAAGGCCCAGTGATTTCAAGTACGGCCTTAACGACCTGGAGGAATGTTACAGATCAACTTCACTTACCATCGACAGGCATTGTCATGCGACGATTCAACTCACTGAGTACTTCAGTTTGCCCATGCAATGAGGAGACTCCGACACAGCCCGACACGTACGCAGACAAACATACTTTTGTGTATTTTTTGTACCAAATGAAGAACATTATTAGTGTCCATCACATCTGATGAGGACTCATTAGAATGATGACGACAGTTGCTGACGACTGATACAAGTGACTGACAACAGTGCCTAGTTTGACTGACAACAGTGCCTAGTTCACAACCTATCTTGAAACACTGAACAACATTATGACGTAAATTTTTGCGTTTGCGCTAAATATACCAACAGAATACTGATGGAGTACAGAATAATATCCACTTTAACTCTTCCACTATTATAATGTCTCTCAGCGAACAAAAATCGTGTTAAACCTCGCTCCTCTCCGTACTTTACCTCTTCGTCTCACCACACCTCCCTCACCTGCTTCACTCCCCACTTCCATTTTCCTCCCTCCCCACACCCTTCATAAGATGCCCTCCCTGCATCCCCTCACGTCACCCTTCCTACCCTCCTGAGCAACTCCTCCTCCTCGTCCTTAACCCCCACACCCTTCTTTCTCTTCCTCCTCCTCAATCCCCTTTCCCCTCCTCCTCAACCCTTCTTACCATTCCTCTTCCTCAACCCTTTACCCCTTCTCCTCCTCCTCAAACCCTCTTACCCCTCCTCCTCCTCAACCCCCTTACTCTTTCCCTTTCTTCATCCGCTCCCCTCTCCTTCCCAACTGCATGGTTTCTTACTTCCCCTTACTCTCCCCAATATACCTGCCAGACTCCCTTACCTCCCCTCACTCTCCCCTTTTTTCCCTCTCTTCTTTGCCCATTCGCTTCGGTCCTCGCTGTCCTCCCCCCCCCATCTCTCTCTCTCTCTCTCTCTCTCTCTCTCTCACTACAGGGCTCCACGGCTGAGCTTTAATCACACCTTTGCATAAAAAATAGGAGCTGATCCGGTGAGAATGAGAAAGTCGAGAGAGAGAGAGAGAGAGAGAGAGAGAGAGAGAGAGAGAGAGAGAGAGAGAGAGAGAGAGAGAGAGAGAGACGGGGGTAGGTGAGTTAAGCAAGTAAATGTGATCAAGTGAGTGAGTGAGAGTAAAAGTGAGAGAGTGGGCAGGTCAGAGCGAATACAATTAGGGGAGTAAGTCAGAGCATTCTAAAGTGAGAGAGTTAGAGCAAGTAAAATAAGATGAATGAGCAAAATGTTCAAGTGCTTTAGTAGGTGCGAGAGTGAGTGAGTGAGTAAAAAAGAGAAAGTGAGTGAGTAATGCTGCGCAAGTGAAAAAGTGTGCGAGTGAGTAAAGGTGAGTAAATGAGAAGATTAGCTAGCCAACAAAAGTGAGCGGGTGAGTGTGAAAGTGAGAGAGTATGTAAAAGTGAGAAAGTGAGCGAGTGGTGTTCAGTGTGTGTTATGCACGTCCCATTACCAGCTTACCAGTAATCCCTGTCTCTATCTCACTCACTCTTTAATCTCCCCCCTCACTCACTACTCTTTCTTTAATCTCTCTCTCTCTCTCTCTCTCTCTCTCAAATCTCCTTCCCTCCCCATTCTGCCTCCCCCACCCATTTTCCTACTCCTCGATCTTCCTTCCCTCCACCTCCTTATTCTTTCTGCCTTTACCCCATTCCCATTCAATACCCTCCCTCTCTTCCCTTTCTTCCCCATTCCTCTCCCACTCTCCCTCTACTCGCCCATCCCCTCCTTCCCACTTTTATTTTTTCATCCCCTCCCCTATCCGATATCCTGTCTTCTCTCGTCCCCCCTCTAATTCTCTCTTCTCCCCTTTCCCTCCATTTTCTTCCCTCTTCTCCCCATCCCTTCCCTTCTCCCTCATTTTCTCTTCTTTCTTCCCGTTCCCTCCCTTACCCACCTACTCTTTACCCCGCCCAGTCCTTCCACAAATTCTATTCAATTTCTTGCCTTCTCATTCACTCCCCTCCCAGTCTCCCAGTAGTTCCCTGTTTCCTTCATTCCCCCCACTCTCGTTCCCTCCCATCCCTTCCCTCTTCCTTTTCCTATACTTTTCTCTCCATCTTCCCTCCACCTCTTATTCCTCATCCCTCTATTCTTCAGCTTTACCTCCATTCCTATTCAATACTTAGCCTTCTCTCTACCCTTCTCATGACCACCTCCTCTCTCTCCTTTCCTACACTTCCCTCTTTCCCCTTCCATTCTCGCAGTCTCCCTTCACTCTCTCTCCTTATTTCAAAGCTTCACCCCCACTCAGGCTCTGTACACTAACCCCTCTTTCCCTCTCAACTCCCTCCCTATCCCCTGAAAGGAGGATGGTTGACTGGAGGATAGGGGCAACTTCAGACTGTAGTGCACTGGGTTTACAATATGAACATGGGGTACAAAAAAACAATCACCACTCTTATTCAACATTACTCCCTTCTTTCCAGCACTCTCCTTCTTTCCTTCTTCCTCATTCTCTTTCCTTGACTGACTCTCTCTCTCCTCTTCTCCTTTTTCCCCTCCCCTGCCTACCTTTCCCTCCCTCCCATCCCTATTCTTCAGCTTCATCCCCAGTCCTATTCAGTGTATACAGTTTCAATCCTAATCAAGCCTCTCTCTCCTCCCTTCCCCCTACCTCTTCTCTCCCTTTCCCCTCCTCCCTCTCATTCACTCCTTCCCTTCTCCATCCCCCTCTCACCCTCCAACTCTCCTTTCCTATTCTCCTGTTTGACCCCTCCTATTCAGTATCCCTCCTAAACAAAATCAGTCCCCTTCCCTAACCATCCCCCTTTCTTCTCCCCACCGATCCCTTCCCCTTCCTCTCTCCCCCCCTCCCACCCCTCCCTATTCTCCCACTTCACCGCCACTCCTATTCAATACCTCTCCAATCCCAATGCAATCCCAACCCCGAGGCCGGAATCTGCATAAAAACCGGTCATCATTTGGCATAAAATATTACACCCAGAATGCGAGAGAGAGAGAGAGAGAGAGAGAGAGAGAGAGAGAGAGAGAGAGAGAGAGAGACAGAGAGAGAGACAGAGAGAGAGAGAGAGAGAGACAGAGAGAGAGAGAGAGAGAGAGAATGTCAGTCCTCCCACTGAATAACACATACCAAAAATGATAAAAAGGTAAATCTGATACAGAATTTTGGGAAAGGGTGCCTAAAAAAGATGGAATAATGACTATCTGTGAACAAAATATCAGTTACCCCTGGAAAGAAAAAAAAAAAAAGGAAAATAGAAAAGAAAATGGTTAAAATATTGAAAAGCGCTCCGAGTTTTTAAATAATTAAGATCCGGGGTTATATTATCTTCCTAAAGGCAAGATTTCTGAGCAGGAGGAGGAGGAGGAGAAGGAGAAGGAGGAGAAAAGAGAGGGAGGGGGGAAAAGGAGGAGGAAGGGAGGAAGCACTCATCATAAGGGTATTTTTCCTTTATTTATGTACATATTTATTAACTCATTTTTATTTATTTACCTATTAATGCACAAAAATCACGTGTAAACAATTGAAATTAATTCGACAAGTTCATTTTGCAGGCAAGTAGAGCACTGTCAGGATACTTTGTGTCTTGGTATTTTTCTTTATGCTTTTACTCTAATGACGCATTTTTCGATTTTATATTTTGCTGCTTCTAGTCTACTTAATTTTGAACACACTTTTAGCAATACACAGTCTGTCTGGCCTTAAAAAATAATAATTCGTTTTACTACAATACTCAGGAGAAAAGCATCACAAAATAATGTGTTTTTTGTTTCGTGTTTCAGTTACACCTTGCATCAAATTTTACTATATTATTTGCCGTGTTTTTTTTCCATAACACGTAGAATCAACAACTATTGAAAAAACAGACTTTATTAAATTACAATATGAATCAAATATTACGGAAGTCTCTCTGAGTGGAAAATTTATGGGAGTAAAGTATATGCATTCTCCTCTCGTTTTCCGTCTTGGCCATTACACTCGCTTCCCCCACCCCCTCTCTCTTTCTCTCCTTTCTGAATCATCCTCTTTCTTCCTTCCCTCCATCACGTTTTCTTCTCATCCTTCCTCTCCCCTTCTCTTTCCCTCTTCCTTTTTCCCATCTCTCCCCTCCTCTCCCTCCCTTTCTTTTTCTCTACCTCAATTCTCTTGCATCTTCCCCCTCCTCCAAATCTCCCATCCTCTCTTTCATCTCATATCCAATTACCAATCATCTTCTTTTTCCCTTGTTTACTTTTCCTTGTCCGTTCCTTCCCTCTTCAATTAAACCCTTCCTACAATGACGTGATTTTCATTTTAATCAGGATACCAAGAGAAGATTTTAACTCAACATTTACCTATCTGTACTGTGCCACGATCAACTAAAATGCTGCCTCTCCAGGGTTGGATCCCAGCACAGTACAAAGTGGACAAAATTAATGAGAGGTGATGTTTCCTGTGGCACTATGTTTCTTATACCAAAGGGATTTTCTTTCATTTACGATGGATCTGTAGCAGGGTTACTTAAGGCTTTAGCTAACACTTCCGGTCCGAAAATTCTCCCAGACGGAATAAAAAAGGACGTCCTTAGACTGAACGGGTTAGCTTTCCTTCCTTCCTTCAGTTTCTCCCGCCTTACCTCTCTCCCTACCCCGCCTTTTCCCTCCCTGCTTCCTTCTCCACTCCTACCATACCTTTTCCTCTCCTCCCGTCCCTTCTCTCCCCCCGTCCAGTCCTTAGTAATAACCCACCCTATAACAAACACCTTTCACACACCAATAACTCTGCTGCTGTTTGATTTCCTTTGTACTCCTTCATATTCCATCCAGCCTTCCTCCTTCACCACTTCCCCCCACCCTTTCTCTCCTCCATCACCTCCCTTCCCCACCGTCATTCCTTTCCCTCTTCTACTCCCTCCACTCTCATTTTTTTCTTCTCTCAGACCTCCTTTTATTCCCTCTCCCATCGTCCTCCTTCCCTCTCCTATACCATTCACCCATCTTTCACTTTTTCCTCTCTCAACCTTCCCTCTTTCCTTCCCTTCCCTCTTCCGTAGCCCTTCTCTCTTCTCCCAACTTCGTTCGCCGTCTCTCCTCCCTCTATTCTCCTTCCTTCATCTTTTCCTTCCACCTCACAACCCCCCTCCTCTCCCTCGTTATTTCCTCTCTCCAGCCTCCCCATTTCCTTCCCTCCTCCATCATCCTCCCTCTGCCATCGCCCTGCTCGCTCCTTCCTCCTCCCTCTTCTCCCTTCACTGCTTCCCTCCCTTCTCTCTTCTTTCCATCTTCATTTCTCCCCCTCCTCCCTTCATACTTCTTGCTCAGACATTTCCTCCTCCCTCATCTTTCTTCCACGGCCTAGGATTATACATACTACATACATATACATTATTCTTCCTCATTTCTTTCCGCTGATTCGTTCTTTTTTTTTGTTCTCCCTCCATCATTTCCATTTGATGTTTTTCTTCTCCCTCTCCTCCTGCTCATCATCATTCCCCTCTCTCTTACGTTTCTCCTCCTGCTTTCTCCTTTCTCCTTATTCTTTTCTTCCTCTTCCCTTCTCCACCTCCTCCTCCTCTACCTCTTCCTGTTATCCTTCTCTTCCACTTCCCTTCTTCTTCTTTCGAAAGGATCATTAGTTTTATTGCTATTTACTTTCCTTTGTACTCCTTCTCCACCTCCTCCTTTTTGCTGGTGCTCTTTTAATTCCTACTCTTAAAAGCATTCTCTTTTTCTCTCTCTCTCAGTATCATTTGCATAGCCTCCTCTTCCTCTTATTTCTTTTCAACGTTCCCTCCTTTCTTCATCTTAAAAAACTTATTCTTTTTCCTCCCTTTTCAAACTTTACTGTACCTTGATATTATACACGTTCATTTTTCATTTGTTTTCATCAACGGAATTTCGTTCTTATTAATTTTGTATAGTTTCTTCCTCTCTTCCCCCCACTCCAAAATCCCACTCCCCTCCTCAGTCTTCCTACTTCCCCACTCCCCACTCTCAACTCCTCACTCCTATTTACCCACTCTTCCCACTCCTCATTCCCTTCCCCAATCCTCTAACTTCCCCACTCTTTCTACTTCCCCATCCACACTTCCTTTCTCACTCCTACTTCCCCACCCCCTTCACCACCCCCACATTCCCACTCCCCTCCTGACTCATATTTCCCCATCCTAAATTGTCCCCACTCCTTCCCCACTCTCCCCACTCCCCGTCTAAGGCAGGTCGTGTTCTGGGTGGCCACTCAGGATTGCACTGAATTTCATTTTGAGAGAGTGAATTCCTGCACTGGGGGGGGGGGGTAGAGAAGGAGGAGGAGGAGGAGGAAAAAGAGAAGCCAGAGTAAGAAAAAGAGGGAAAAATGAGTATGTGGAGAAAAGGCAGACGAGGAGAGAGCTTCTGGAAGATAAGGTGAAGGAAGGAGAGGCGGAAATACATGCCGCGAAGGAAGAGGAGGAGGAAATGGTAGACGAGGGAGAGAGGAATGGAGGGGAAGGTGGAGGCAAAGGGAGAGGAAAAGGAAGATATCAGGAGTAGAAAGGGAAGCAGAAGACAGAAGAGGAAGAGATGGCAAGAAGTGGAAAAGAAAATGGGAGGTGCAGGTTGCCGAGGATGAAAAAAAAGGAAAAAATAAAGATACGAGAAGACGGAGAACGATAAGATGAAGAAAAATGAGAGAGAGAGAGAGAGAGAAAGAGAGAGAGAGAATGTGTGTGTGTGTGTGTGTGTGTGTGTGTGTGTGTGTGTGTGTGTGTGTGTGTGTGTGTCAAAGGGGTCAGTTGAACATGGTGAACAAAAACTGAGACTGGAATCAAAGGACTGAGGGAAATTAAAAAAAAATAGGAATTTAAAGTAATAAGATTATGGAGTAAGTTACAGAAAGATCCAAAGTTCAGAGAAAAGGAAATGAAGTGAGAGTATGGAAATGAAGTGAATGGGGAAATGGGATGGGAAGAAGAGGAAGCGGTTTGGGATGAGGAAGAGGAAGGGGAATGAGAGGAAAAGATGAGGAGGAAGAAGAGGAAAGAGTACAGGAACAACGGAAAAGAAAGAGGAACAGGAAAAATGGAAAAGAATACAGGAAGGAGAGAAAGGAAAGAGTGATGAAGATGAGGAAGTGGAAGGTCACTGGGGGAAGAGGTAGTGGAACAGGAAGAGAAGGAGAAACCGGAAGAGGAGGAGAAACAGGAAGAGGAAAAGGAAGGGTAAAAAGTAGAGGGGCAGCCACCATAACAAATACCCTGACAGACTGGAGCGAGAGACTGGGATAAACATCATGAGGAGGAGAGAGAGGGGTAGGGAACGTGCTAGGGGTTATGAGGAAGAGGTGAGGACGAGGCGAAGGGGTGAGAGGGTGAGGATGGTGTAAGGGGATGAGGAAGGAGTGAGAAGGAGGTGACGGGGTGAGGGATGTGAAGGGGCGAGGAGCAGTGAGGTAGAAGCGTGGGGTGAGGAAGGAAGGAAGAAGTGAGGATGCGGTGAGTAAAGTGAGGGAGGAGGGATGGGGAGGAATGAAGAGGCAGTGAGAGGGGTAAGGGGGTGAGGAGGGGGTGAAAGGAGTTATAAGAAAGGGGTGAAGGGAATTAGGAGGAAAGGGTGAAGGGAGTTATGAGGAAGGCGCGAAGAGTTTGTGAGGAAGGGGTGAAGGGGTTATAAGGATGGGGTGAAGGGGATTATGAGGCTGGGGTGAAGGGGTTTTGAGGAGAAGGGGTGAAGGGGTTTTGAGAATGATGTGAAGGGGGGTTGGGGAAGCGGTGAAAGGGGGTTATGATCAGGGGGAGAGAGGGGATATGAGGTGAGGAACGGGGGATGGAGGGGTGGGATGAGGTGAATGGGTGAGGCTGTAGGAGAGGAGAGGAAGAGACAGAGGAAAAGAAAAAATGTAGAGGACTGAGAAGAAAAAGAAGAGAGAATGGGGAAGGGGAAGAAAAAGTGAAAGGGAAAACAGACGAGAAGTATGAAGAGGAAGAGGAGGAGGTAGAGGAAGAAGAGGAAGAGGAAGAGGAAGCAGAAGAGTAGGAAGTGGATGGAAAGACAGGTCAACTATCCTAACTAATAACCTGACAACTGGACTGAGGGAGAGGGATTGTCATGTGAAGGGGGGTGAGTGGGGGTTAGGGGTGAGGGGATGGGACTGAAGGTGTGGTGGAGGTGAGGGCAGACAGAAGGGGGATGGTGAGGGAGTAACGGGATGAGGTTCAGGGGTGTAGTGGGGATGAGGGGCTGGAATATTAAGTGAAGAATAGAGCAAACAGGAGGAGTGCGAAGAAGTGAGCGGCTGGGAAGGAAAGGAAGGGGCATCGTGAAGGAAGAAGGAAGAGATAGGGAATGCTGAAGAGAAAATGGAAGGTAAAGAAGAAGCTGAGAAAGGAAACGAAAGAGGAAGGATAAGGAGAAGAGTGTAAGGGGGAGAAAGAAAAGGAAGCAGAGGAAGAGAAAGGAATAAGGAGAGAAAAAGTAAACAGGGGAGGAGGAGAAGGGGGAACATGGGGAGAAAGAAGAGGAAGAAGCAGGATGAGAGGAAACAGGGAAAGAGGAAGCACGAGAAGAAGAAGGTACAAGAGGAATGGAGGGTCAACTATCCAAACTAATAGCCTGACAAACTGGACAGAGGGAGAGGGATAAATGTCACATGAAGGGTGGGGGTGAGGGGTGAGTGGGGTGAGGGAGGGGGGAAGAAGAGGAATGGAGTAAGAGAGAATGTATGAGAATGAGGGTAGGCTGTGGGAATGGGGGTGAGCATATAGGTGGAATGTGGGTGCGGTGTGAAAAAGGGTGAAGGATATGGAATGGGGTGAGGGACTACGAGAATTGGGATAAGGTGTGAGTGAATGAGTGTGAGTTGAGGGGAGGTGGAATGGGGTTCGAGTGTGAGTGTGTAAGAATAAGAATGGGGAGCGGAATGAGAACAGGGGGATGGAATAAAAATAAAGGAAAAGTACAGTGGAGGTGAGGAATGGGGACGTGATACAGAAATGAGCTTGAGAGATGGGAGCAGGGATGAGGTGGGTGGAGATATAAAAATGACAGAGGTTAATGGTGACTTTTATTCCCTTCAATGCGAGACGTCAATTCTAGACAGAGCAAAATCGACTGGTTCAGGCAAAAAATATAAACAAGAATATAACAGGAAACAGGCAGGTGGGAATGGAGATTTTCTACTTCCTTCCATACGAGGGGTCTGTCCTAGGCCGAAAAAAAAATAGCCTGGAGATAGAAATAATAATAATAATAAAAAAAAAAAAAAAATAATAATAATAATAACAATAATAATAATAATAATAATAATAATAATAATAATAATAATAATAAGACGTCAACTTACTGTACGGGATAGAAGCCGAGAAGAGGGAAAAAAAAAAAGCCTGGAATAAGGACGAGGGGGGGGGGGAGTGAGACTGGCAGGGGAGGGGTGTGTGCAAGGGAATGAAAAAAATTGTTCAAACGAGGGACAGGTGTTAGGGACGGAGGGAGGGGGTGAGTGAGAGGACGACGGAAAGGGTGAGTGAAAGTGTGAGGATGAATGGGTGAGAGGCAGAGGGTGAAGAGGGAGGGAGAGGGAAATGGTGAAGAGTAGGAATGGGAGAGGGTGAGAGGGTAAGTGACAGGGAGAGGAAGAAGGAAAGAAAGGTGAAGCGATGGAGAGTGGAGCCAGGGAGAGGGTGAAGAGAGTGACAGGGGAAGAGAGGAGAGGGAAATAACTGGTAGAAGTGAGGAGAGGGAGAACAGGGTGGAGGTGATAGGCAGCTGGGGTGTGGTTGGTAGGGGATGGGGGGTAAGGGTTGAAGCAAAATATTCCGAGGTACAATTTTCTGGCACACCAACTATCTGTGAATGTTAACTGAGCAGCACCAGGCCTGAGCAAATAGTTGTGTTCGTGGTCGGCATGCTGATGTGCCCCCCTCACTCACGCCTCGGCGGCTGGGTTGGGCTGGGTATGTTGGGTTGGATTGAGTTGGGTTGGTTTATGTTAGGTGGGGTTTGGTTAGGTTTGTGATGCCTTAATATACGCAAGGCGACTTTAATCAGATTAGGTTACGTTAGGTTAGGTTAGGAGCGGTCGTCTGGTTTGGTTCGGTTAGGTCTGGTTCGACTCAGTTTCATTACATTAGGCTAGGTTAGGTCTGGCTTTGTTATGGCTGGGCTGAGCTGCGTTAGGTTGGGTTAGGGCGGCAAGCTGATGTGGCAGCCCTCACTCAAACTCACACTTCAGAGCCCACACCACCACCGCTTTGCTACCATGTTCGGCGCCTCGAATTACATTACTGGAGGCTTGGAATACCTTTGGGTGGGAGGCGGAATAACTCTGGGGTTTTGGCATAACTTTTGCGGGTTTTGAATAGTTCTGGGAATCTGGAATTACTTTTGTGTTTTCTTTAATAACTTTCTGAATTTTCACTAGCTTCTGAGGTTCTGATGATCATGATGACGATGATGGTGACGATGACGTAGAGGATGACGGCGACGATGATGATAATGATAATGGTGATGATGATAATGATAATGGTGATGATGATGATGATGATGATGATGATGATGATGACGACGACAACGACGTATGAGAATTATTAAATACGTCAGCCGCTAGAGTCGTGATCTCCAAACGTAAAAAATAAAGTTGAAAAATTAACAAGTGTGAAAATAACTAAAAAGAAAATACTAAAACAATGATAACAATAAAACATGCGGGGTTGGATAATTTTAACTGGAGTTTTGAATTGCTATAATAAACAACGAATAAGTTTACAAAGGTTCCCTACAACTATGTCTCGGGATTCCAGTTAATAAAACCATCTGGAAGTAGCAAGACTAAACTACACGATATCATAATGATGGGATGAATGGATACTTTTTTCTAACCTCTTTAATACAATGAATTAAGGTAAAAAAAAAAAAAAAAAAAAAAAAAAAAAGAAAAGGGTCTAGTGGTGGAAAAGAACACTCAATCTAAAAACGCGTCAATGTGCTGGTCGTTTTTTTTTTTTTTATTATATTCTTGCCATCCTAGGACAATTTTATCTGGCTAGGGAAAATCTTCTCAATGCAGCTTAATCCCTTCAATCCGGGTGAGGTGTATTTTTCACTTTATTCTTGCTAACCCCAGACGATTTTATCCAGCTCGAGATAAATAAAGGCTGAAAGTAACCCCTCTGGTTGGGGAAATCTCAAAAAAAAGCTAAACAATTTCATCAGGACGTAGCAAGAATGTCTCTCTATATAAAGCTGAAATGACGAACGCGCATATCTCGGGGAATCAATGGAGATTTGAAGCAGAAATTTTTTGTATACTCTTCTGGCATCTTGGGGAAGGTTTTCGGCCATAAATCACTGAAATTCATTAGCTATGAAATTTTGGTCGATTTTTGCTACAAAGCTGCATACGGTAGATATCTTTTATGCGAAAAAAAAAAAAATCCGCGAAACCCAAGTGATCATAAAGAATGGTTCAAGATTATTTGCTGCTGGAGTTTTACTACCAGATATTTGACCACTGAACCGGATTTTCTGGATTTTGTCACTGCCGAATTTGTCACCGCAGGATTTTGCCACATCCGGATTTCTCGCCACCGGATTCAGTATCCGTCTAGAATTCTTTGCCGTTTTGAAAGCATGCATTTAACAAATCAATACTTCGGACATGCCCAGCAAATAAAACACAAATGCCGTCATCCTAAGTCGAAAATATATGACACCAATATCCACCCCTCTCAGCGCCAGTCTCCCCCAAGCTGAAGAAAATCGTCTGACATGAAAAGGAATTTTTAAAAGGGCGCCCCGGGGTTGAAGGGGATAAGGTTGGAGGGACTAATGGTTTAACTGATTGCCTCTGCCGTTACCTGAGTTTACGGGAAGCAATTACAGAAAGGCGAGGGGAGAAGACGAGTGTGGAGCCAGAGATTACTATTAAACACTCCAGTACTATGATGATTTTTTTTTTTTTTTTTTTTTTTTTTTTTTTTTGGCTACCGTCAGACGACTACGACTATTTTTTTTTTCTTACTGAGGGGATCTGATATCGCCTTAATTTACCTCTTCAATACAAGAGAGTTTTCCTAGGTAAAAAAAAAAAAAAAAAAACTTGCCACACCATACTGTATATATGTGTCAGTGTATATGGCACGATTGTAAGGAATAAGCTAACAAAGGTCGTTTACATTAAAGAAAAAAAAGTTTTCCTCAGCTATACTGGATTTATACTTCCGTTGGAGGGATTAAGGGTTCAACTGACTACGCTGCCTCTCCCGTTTCTCGATTTTACGGGGAGCAATTACTGAAAAGCAGCGTGGGTAGATGGAAAGGTGTGGGGGTGGCTGGTGGTGGACATTCACTTCGAGGCACAGTAATTTAGTTCCACCAAGGCTGCCAAAACTTTACGCGCGGGAAGAAAGCTGCGTTTAAATCAGCTCCGTTTAGATTTGACGATGGAGGGACTGGTCGCCACTTGACTGTCTGTATTTTCCTGATTTTGTGGAGCCTGGATTGGAGGGAAAGGTGAACAGCGACAGGAGCTTGGAGACATTTTAGGCTGGTCGAAGTAAATGAATAACTACTTGAGGTGATAAATAATGCTCTTGTCACAGTAGCTCCTTTTCAATCAATGCTGGGGGAATTATTGGTTAAATCCCTCGACTGTCACGACTTCATTCAGCTAAGCAAAATGATAAGAAAAAAGCTTAAATACAATACCCAAGTGTCTTCAGATCAGCGATAGATCGAAGTGGCTGCCTCTTCGTCACCTGATTTTACGAGGATTAATTACAGAAAGGAGGCCAGGGTTGAAGGGATGGGCGGGGTGGATGGTGACAGAGGCTTCAGGGAATATCTGTTGTGGCCACCATAAATGAACCCAGCCCAAAGAAAAATTATGGTCTATTTCATGTTTTATTATTATTATTATTATTATTGTAGTTTTATTTCTGCTCTTCATTCTGGTATGTATTAACATTGTATTTACTATTCATAATCGTGTGTGTGTGTGTGTGTGTGTGTGTGTGTGTGTGTGTGTGTGTGTGTGTGTGTGTGTGTGTGTGTGTGTGTGTGTGTGTGTGAGAGAGAGAGAGAAATACATAAGCAGACTGTGAAATACGTAACTTCGTGAAATAACTAGTCATGTCGTTTCAAAAAGGTTAACATAGGTTGCTTTAGTCTCCACCAAACTTAAAGATTAAAAAACAACCACATGAATATACTTTCCTGATCACTTGCTTCGTCTCCCCAGTGTGATAATTATTCCCCATCACCCAGAAAGCGAAAATTTGCATAAGCCTTACACACACCTAACACACGCTGTATATATATGTGAGTTTATATATGTGTGACCTAACCTAAACGAAGCCAACCCTACTTCACGGATGTCTAGTTATTTCGAGTAACAAGTGACTTCACGATATTGCTATAAAATATGAAGTCACATATATAAATAATGTCTTGGTTTAATCTGTTTATTGTTATTCCCAGATTCAGTCAGATCTCTCTCTCTCTCTCTCTCTAAATAATAACGTATGTCTCGGTTAAATGTTTTGTTATTTCCGATTCCCTCAGTTACCTTATCTCTCTCTCTCTCTCTCTCTCTCTCTCTCTCAGTCCAGCCACTCAACCAACACAATTTACCCAGCTTGTCAAGTGCATCGCTCACCCAATATTTTCCACATGCCAATCTCGCAAACTCCTCCAAACTCCGGTATTTTCTCTCACTCTCTCTCTCTCTGAGTCTGGTCACATTGGCCGAGTAGTGGGTTCTAATATCTTGTAAACTGGAGAGAGAGAGAGAGAGAGAGAGAGAGAGAAAGCACCCGTGATTTGCTGGTGTAAATCTTTCGTTCCCAAATGGCCGAAGAAAAAGACAAAAAAAAAAAAAAAAAAAAAAATCCAATGACGTCACAGTACAATTCTTTTTCCCTCAACTCAATGACGTCATAAATCTAACATTTTTTACTAATTCATGACGTCACAATTGCACCATTTCTTTACTCATCTATGACGTCAGAATTGCTCATTTTTTTTACTCACCCTGACGTCACACTTGTAACACTTCTTTACTAATCCATGACGTCACAATTTTACTTTCTTTACTAATCCATGACGTCACAATCTATCTATGATGTCACAATTGTACCACTTCTCATCCATGACGTCACAGTTCTATCATTTTTAGCCTATCCATGACGTCACAATTCTTTTTTGTACCTTTCCATAACGTAACATGTCCCACTAAGTATCACTTCTTTTTCTCCAACCAATGACGCCAGTTCCCACTATCTACATATATAATTTTGAGTTTATCCATTTTGTACGAAGGTGTGTGTGTGTGTGTGTGTGTGTGTGTGTGTGTGTGTGTGTGTGTGTGTGTGTGTGGAGGAAAATACGTAACGGAGAACCAAAAACAAAACACCCTGGTAATAATAATAATAATAATAATAATAATAAAAATAATAATAATAATAAGACTGCAACTTATGAAAAAAAAAAGAAAAACTCAAAATAGGCAAGTCCGTGAGAAACTTTAATCTGTGAGCGAGACGGACCAACCAAGTAAAAGTTAGAGCCTCCATTACCTGCCCAATATCACCTCCCCCCCCCCTCTCTCTCTCTCATCTATTTTCATTTCTCATCGTATTTCTTTTTGTAATTTCTATGTTATCTCGTACATTACTTTTTATTATACTATTTCCAGACACACTTTTTCTTTGACAATTTCTCGTACTTGTCATCTATTGTTTCTGTCCTATCTTAATCGTCAGACTCTCTCTCTCTCTCTCTCTCTCTCTCTCTCTCTCTCTCTCTCTGGTAGTAGGTAAAAGTGAATCTCTGGCTCCATAGACTTTCATTGTGCTCGTTCAACTACTTGTGATCGGCAGCCGTATTCTCGTGAGCTGTAGAGGAGCCGTGTGTGTGTGTGTGTGTGTGTGTGTGTGTGTGTGTGTGTGTGTGTGTGTGTGTGTGTGTGTGTGTGTGTGTGTGTGTGTGTGTGTGTGTGTGTGTGTGAGAGAGAGAGAGAGAAAGAGAGAGAGACGAAGCCCCACCCCTACAGTCAGGCCTCCAGCGCGGAGTCAGCAAAGCCACATTCTCCCAATTTCACCACAAAATTCTCGTAAGGGCAAAATCTTATCAAAAGGTCGAAGCTATGCTGTGACTTAAGTTCAAATATCCTCTTACGCTAAAAGAAATCCTCGTAAGATCTTCGTAAAATGAGCTTAGTAACGAGAGGCATTCTTAAGCATAGTGACGCCCAGCCACTAACAACTCACCTCACCCCTCCTCATCTTACTTCACCTCACCCCTCCTCACCTAACCTCATCCCAGCTCATCCCGTCTCACCTCATCTCACTTCATCCTTCCTCATTTTGTCTCACCTCAACTCACTTAACCTCGATTCATCCCACCTCATTTCTCCTCATCACACCTAACATCACCCTACCTTACCCCACCATGCCTCATCTCATCTCACCTCACCTCTACAGTATATATAAATTGATTAATTATCTATATAAAAGAATATAGTGATAAGACATCTGTTTATAGTCTCTCTCTCTCTTTCTCTCCGTTTGTATTTATTTCCAGCTCCTCTTCCCCCTTCTCTTTATTACATCTACACCTTTCCCTCTCTTTTAATTTTCTTCCCTCCCTACACTTTCTCTCGCCTCTTCCTTCCCCCGGACATTTTTCCTCTCTTTCTTTTCATCAATTTTATCTTTCTTCTTTTCATTCATCTCGCTCCTTTCCCATATAACTTTTTTTTTTTTTCATTTCTCCTCCTTTCCTTCATAAAACCCCTTCCTCCTACCTCTACTTTTCTTCTTTCCCTCCAATTTCATTCTGTTCTCCTTCTTCCTCTTCACTTTGTCCGTTGTCGTTCCTCCTCCTCCTCCTCCCATCTTTATCTCCTCCTCCTCCTCTTCTTTCCTCTCTTTCCTTCCTCCACTTGTTCCTCCTCATTACTCCTCTCTCTCTCTCTCTCTCTCTCTCTCTCTCTCTCCCCTCCTTTCGCTAAACCATGAAACAATATTAATAACAGTTAAGTTTGTCCCTTCCCCTCTGTCTTCCTAATAAATTGCTTATTCCCTTTACGGTAATCTAATATTTACCTGTCTATCCCCATCTTTTATTTATTCCTATTATTATTTTATTGATAGATTCATAACTTATTTCTTGGATGTTACGATAAATACTGAGCCCCTTCAATACGAAAGGTTCCTCTAGGCTGAACAAATTCGTCTGGAGGAAGCAATAAAAATAGGTAAACAAATAAGCACAAAAATAAATAAATAACTGAATAACTAAATATATAAATAAATAAATCATTACCATCGTGAATCCGAATTATTTTCCCACCTAAATAATAATAATAATAATAATATACTTCCATGCTGTATCCTTAACGTCAAAGTTTGGGAGGCATGAGTTAACCTGTGTTCTCTAGGTTGTATTCTAAGTGGCTCTAGGAACTTCGTAACACCTCTTCTTTAGCGATTTATTTTTGACATGACACTTCAGTACCCTTGTGTATGTTACTGACGCAAACTATGTCGAAACTACAACAATATAACTAACACACACGAGACGGTTTAAGGTGTATATACGCAAAATACTTCATTAAGGAAAAGCTGTTACGAAACCTCCAATGCCACATAAAACACGCCCATGAGTCTTTCATATGCACAACTGGTCAGCTCTAAAAGTCAGCTTCCTGCTACCTATCCCCCTGCCTACGATCTCCAGTCTTTTGACGCAATGTGTCCTGGATTTCAAAATGAATGGATTTTGACTCTCTCTCTCTCTCTCTCTCTCTCTCTCTCTCTCTCTCTAAGGTAACAACATCCACCTCCATATTGTCTAATCAAACGTCCTCCTCTCCAACAGCCATCTACCAGGATACTATCTTTTAAATATTTTTCTAACATTCACTTCCTACCTACCACTGGATAACTATTTTTTTCCAACTTTTTTTTTTTTCTCCAACATTCACCTCCTAAACTATCATCCACTTTCCTTTCCGTGTACCATTTTTTCTTACCTAATCTACGGCACCATCCAACCTGCTTTCTTGGATGCATTTATCTACCTGCATACCCTACCGCTGTAACTACATAACCTCCGCTGTGTCCCCCGTGAGCTGTACCTGCACCTTGTACCTGTTTCTGTTTCCGTACCTGTATCTATGCCGGCGCCTGTACCTGTGTCCGTGTTTGCCTGTGCCTGTTCCTGTGTCTGCGTTTACCTGTGCCTGTACCTGCGTCTGTGTTTACTTATGTCTGTACCTACGTCTTTTTACCTGTGCCTGTACCTGTGTCCGTGTTTACCTGTGCCTGTACCTGCGTCTATGTTTACCTGTGCCTGTACCTATGTCTGTGTTTACCTGTGCCTGTACCTATGTCTGTGTTTACCTGTGCCTGTACCTGCGTCTGTGTTTACCTGTGCCTGTACCTGCGTCTATGTTTACCTGTGCCTGTACCTATGTCTGTGTTTACCTGTACCTGTACCTATGTCTGTGTTTAACTGTGCCTGTACCTGCGTCTGTGCTTACCTGTGCCTGTACCTACGTCTGTGTTTACTTGTGCCTGTACCTGTGTCCGTGTTTACTTGTGCCTGTACCTTCGTCTGCGTTTACCTGTGCCTGTACCTGCGTCTGCGTTTACTTATGCCTGTACCTACGTCTGTGTTTACCTGTACCTGTGTCTGTGTGTACTTGTGCCTCTACCTACGTCTGTGTTTACCTGTGCCTGTATTTACCTGTACCTGAAGGTTAGTCTGGTGACCTGCTTTCATCCGTGTTTGGGGGTGAGGGCAGGTCAATATTATCCTCACGCAACCTCTGCCGTTTCCCCTGCTGCCTCCCCTCCATCCGCTAGTTGCTCTAGGCCTCTCCCTCCTTCTTCCTCTTCCTGCTTTCCTATTCCTTCCATTCTTCCTTCCTACATCTCTTCCCTCTCTTTTCCTTCTTCTCCATCAAAAGCGTAAACAGTAACAAACCGCCCTGCATTGTGGTACAGCCCTATAGCATTAACAATTACAACCATACCTGCTACTGAATAATATATAGTCTAGCTTCGAAAATTTCCCTAATTCCGATAACTGTGCATACCACACTTTTATGCTAATTTCCTTTACAAGTATAAATCGTGTAGAATGTGTTGTCCACGTTGTCCATTAAATCTTCTCCACGAAATTCGTATATTCTATGGTAGTCCTTCTCACTGTTTCCTGCCGGATTTGGAGATATTGGTGAGAGTAGGAAGACTGAATACATGGCAATCCAAACGTTTTAATTCATAGACGGGGAATCTTATTTATAAAAGACTCGGAGTCTCCAAAACAGTTTACTATCATGGATCGCTCTATTTTTCGCATTCTGCCATCTTAATGTTAACATCTATTTGACTGTAAAGTGACTAAAAACAATATCAGTAAAGACAAACGCATATGCAGGCAATCTTAAATACAACTTAAGCTTAGGAGTCTTTATAAATACCGCCCTATATAAGAGGTATACCCTACTCTATAACAAACGGCATCGAAAGGGGTGGTAAGTCAGATTTCTTGTGTGCTTTCTTTTGTTCCTATGTATTCAATCTTTTTTATATCCTCGTCCTCCTACTGACCTCTCCTTCCTCCTCTTTCCTGCCCATCTATGTTTTTATTTAATTATCCTACTGACCTCTCCTTCCTCCTCTTTCCTGCCCATCTATGTTTTTATTTAATTATTTATTATATATCGTCCTTCCATCTTTTGCTTCGCTTCTTCCATCTAAACATCTACTTTTCTCTTTCTCTCTCTGTTCTTCTTTCTTTCTACCGCCCCTTACATATCTCCTTTCTCCTCTTTCCCTCCTCCTGTTCCTTCTTTCATTCCCCATCCTTCTCCCTCCCTTCCTCCAATCGTCTTTTCTATTCCTTCCAGTATTCTCTTCCCCTTTCTCTTTCCTTCTTCCATACACATTCCTCTCTCTCTCTCACACACGCTTTTTCCTTTCTCTTCCTTCCATCGTCCTCCTTCCCTTACCTCAGCATATTTTTCCTTCCTTTCCCTTCTGTCCTAGTTCCTCTTTCTCTCACTCTCTTCCATTTCTCCCTCTCTCACCCTCCTTTCCCTCTCTTTTTTTCACCCAGCTTCCCTAGCTTCCCCTCTTCTCTCTCTCTCCCTTCCGCCTTAATTCCCCTCTTTATCCGTGCCCATATTTTACATCATATTATCCTATTCTCCCAAACGCTTATCCATTATTACAATCTCCCTCTTTCCCTTCCTCATTCTCTCTCTTCCCTCCTGCTCCTCTCTCTCTCTCTCTCTCTCTCTCTCTCTCTCTATTCCACGCTCATCATTTCTTTGCTCCTATCTTTTCTCTCTCCCGTCCTTCCTCTCCCATTTCCTTCCTTTTCTCCTCATGTCCACATTATTCCCATATTCTCTTCTGCCTCCTCCAACTCTTTCCACGTCCCTTCTTTCTTCTCTCTCTTACTTTCCATCTTCTTCTACTCCTCCCCCATTTTTCTCTTCCTCCTCCCATTCCTCTACCACCTGTTCCTCTTTCCTTCTTCCTCTTCTCTCAATATTTCCTCGTCTTCTCACTACTCTTTTCCTCTCCTCTTTCCCCTTTCTTCTTTACAATGTTCTTGGAAACGAGAGAGAGAGAGAGAGAGAGAGAGAGAGAGAGAGAGAGAGAGAGAGAGAGAGAGAGAGAGAGAGAGAGAGGTGTGTGTGTGTGTGTGTGTGTGTGTGTGTGTGTGTGTGTGTGTGTGTGTATGTGTGTGTGCGTGTGTGTGTGTAAACAAAGGGACAGCATTATCAGTTCAATACGAGAGAGAGAGAGAGAGAGAGAGTGTGTGTGTGTGTGTGTGTGTGTGTGTGTGTGTGTGTGTGTGTGTGTGTGTGTGTGTGTGTGTGTGTGTGTGTAAACAAAGGGACAGCATTACCAGTCCAATACGAGAGAGAGAGAGAGAGAGAGAGAGAGAATGGTGTGTGAAGAGGAAAGTAAGAAAGAAAAAGGCAGATGAAAGGAATGGAGAGGAGAGAAAGAAAGGATTATGAGAGATGAGGAATGGAGGGAAGAGGCAAAAATGCAGATGGAAAAAAATAGAGAATGAGAGGAAAAACGAATGGTAAGAGAAAAGGAAAACAGACAAGAAAAAGAAGTGAAAGGGGGAGTAGGATTACAAGACAGCCTAAGTAAAGGATGTGAAATGAGGTTATCATGTTAAAGAAATGATAACTATGAGACGATATGAAGTGATAATGAGTGAAGTGACGGGCTGGGGAAAGACTGAATGAGGTGATAAGTGAAGTAAGTACGGGAGTTTAATATGATTTGAGATGAGATGCTTAGGTGAGGGTGTCACGTGATATGACAGACGAAGGGGTGAGAGGGGAAGGGAAGGTTTGGTTAAGCTGTGAGGTGAAATCAGACAGTGAAATAAGGAGGGGGGGGGAGGGGAAGGGGAGAGAGGTTGAGTGAAGTGAGCTAAGTATGGGGAAGGGGAGGTGGGGAAGCTTAGAGAGTCAGGGTGGAGTTGAAGTGAAAACGAAAGGATTTGTGAAAAGAGGGATAAGGGAGAAAGCTGAATTGAAGAAGACGAGAAGATGAAATGAAAGTGCGGTGAAAGTGAAAATGAGTTACGAGGTAAGGTGACGAGGGGGAGATGCGGGATGTGGAGGGTGGAGGGTGGAGATGGAGTGAACATGGGATAATGAGGGCAAGGTAGTAGAGGGTACGACAGGGAAAGGTGCAGACGAAATAATAAGTCAGATGAGTGACGTGAAAGACTGAGATGGAGAGTAGGTGAGGGTGAAGATGAGGTGAGTATGAGAGGTGAGGGGGTGGAGAGAAGGGGTGAGGGGGACGAGACGGGGGAGGAGACGGGGGAGGAGAAAGGGGAGGTGGGGTAAGTGAGAGCAATCAATGAAGACCACCGTAAAAAAAGCCATTAAAGTCGACTGGTATTCACAAGTTTTCCAGGGAAGCGTCCAATCATACAGAGTGGGGGTGGAAAGGATGGAGGAAAGAGGGAAGGAGGGGGGGGAGAGGGTGGGGTGGGGCGAAGGAATGAGGAAGGGAAGGGAGGGGAAAAGTGTATGTGTGGTGGTGAGGCTGGGGGGGAAGGGAGACGGGGGAGGAAGAGGAGGGCATGAGGAAAGAAGGGCTGGGGAAGACGGGTAAACGAAGTGGAAAAAACAAGGAAAGGTAAGGGGAGGATGAAGGTAGGAAGGAACCAGCATGAAGGGGTGGAAAATGAATGAATGAACGAGCGAAAGAATGAAGGAAAGAAAGAATGGATGAATGAATAACAGGCGGGAGGAAGAAAGCAAGTGGAAGAAGGAAGAAAAAAAGGAGTAAAAACCTGAAGGAAAAGAAACAATGACTATAAGACTGAAGGAGACGTGAAGGATGGGATTGCTCAATCCTTGCCTGACCGCTGGGCTATCAATCGCATAATTTATTTACTGGATACCAAATACCTAATCCCAACATTCAGTGAACGTGCTGGAAAAATAAGGAAAGAAAGAAAGAAAAAAAGGCCCTTAAGCTCCTCAATTCTCACTCTCTCCTGCCCCCTAAACCCTTAAAAGTAGGAAAAGGTGCAAGTTACCTATGGGGGAAAACACCTTAATCCCTTTAACCCGATGACGTACTTTTGACTTTTACTCATGCAACCACCGGACGATTTTATTCAACATAAGGAAGATGTCTTGGAGTGAAGGATGTAATGGAGAAAACAGCCAACCTCTAGTTCGAAAAGTCTCTACTACACTAAATTAAATAATTAAATAAATTATACAAGATCGTCTAATGATAATAAATAATGAACTACAAACAATGTGGCGGGATGGGGGGGTGAAGCTCCCACCATCTGCCACTCCAAGCGATCCTCCCTCATACAATAGCCCAATTACAATATAAAATAGGAAAACCCCTCTAAATTCCTCTATCCCCACTTCAAGACGCCTTGCCCCATGTACTCTTTACGATAAAATATACTCCCATATCCAATGCTGAAGTCCATTATAAATTCCTGATATGAAATTAATAAAATGAGGCACGATTTTCCTCATTAAGGGCGAGTTGTTGGTGGAAGTTGTGTGTGTGTGTGTGTGTGTGTGTGTGTGTGTGTGTGTGTGTGTGTGTGTGTGTGTGTGTGTGTGTGTGTGTGTGTGTGTGTGTGTGTGTGTTTCTACCAGCCCCGCTCATTTCAGCCTCCACTCCCTCTCACCGACCCCTTTCAGCTCAAACCCACTCCAAAACCACTGAAAGAATGCGCTAGGGCGGAAAGCTCGGGCGCGCGCGCGCACACACGCACGCACACACGCGCACACACGCGCACACACGCGCACACACACACACACACACACACACACACACAAACGAATCTGAACTTTATTCTCTCTCTCTCTCTCTCCCTCTCTCTCTCTTAAAATGAATAGAAATATAAATCCCAGAATCAGAATGCCCGTGTAATCAATGGCAAGCCCAGGTACAAACCATTCCAAATATTCCCGAATTCCAAATACTTTTTACCCTCAAATATTTACAACTTTAAACCTATTTTTTATACATTCCCATCGTTTTTTTTTTTTTTATTCTTGTTATCCTGGAACGATTTTGTTCAGATGATTCCAAACATTTTCTATAAAATATTTACTCTCTTCTTCATATGATCCTTCCCCTTTTGTTTTACTTTATTTTTGCAACTTTCATGTGATTTTATTCAGTTGATTCCACGTTTTTCTGGTTTTCAAATATTCTGCACCTAGAGTATTTGCTATTATTTTACTCCCTTCACCACGATGATGTCTTTTAGATGTTCATTCCTTTTATTTCAGGACAATTTTATTAAGCTTCGGTAAAGGTTTGCCATCTGGAGAACTAATTAATCTTTACAAACCCCCGTAATGCGACAGGGCTTTCCTAAGCTGAATAAAATCAACTTGTATCAAGAGTAAATTAGTATTATGTTATCATAGTGCAGACGCTGAAACGATGTCTTACTCGTTTTATCCTTGTGGTCTCAAACGTTTTTATTTACCTACCATGAAAATGACTTCTCTTTAGTGAAACAAATGAAGAAAGCAAACTCCAGCATGTTACAAGGGGGCGAATGACATGTCAAAATATTTTTGTTGGCCACGAAACCGAGTAATATGCTGCAAAGTAATCGTGTTGATCCAGTGGGTTCTGTCGCTCAAACCAGATGGGACACATAAGGACTTATATCTGAGGAGAGTTTACTGTTCACATAATGCCACTCAGGAGCGAGTTTGGCTGTTACTACTAACCGAGGAATTTATTATAATGAAGCGAGATGCCAGCCCATATGAAAACCCTCTGCTGGCCGACAATGTATTCTGCTTTACTCTTGCTACTATCGAACACTATTTTTCACAAGGATCACATACTCATACTGGAGGACTTCAGACTGTCTACAGCACGGCTATTCAACTGGCGGCCCGTGGGACCAATCCTGTCCTTGAGCCATTTTTCATTGACCCATTGATAGATTAGGAAGAATGGAAAAAAATAAACAAAACAAAGTTTCGTCATTTCCATTTTATTTATGTACTTGGCGGAAAATGTAAAAACAAATTAGATCATTTCTTTTGTTCCTTTCTATGTATAACTGTTTAGACACAGGGAAAAACTAAGCATAAAATAAATGTATAGCTCTTCAATCAACTTGAATGTCATAATCCGGCCGTACTCCTAAAGTAATTGAATAGCCCTGGTCTACAGCGTTCAATTACCCCTTTCACGGTAAGAGGTCCTCCCAAAGCTGACCTAAATCGTCTGAAGGCAGCAAGAAAAAAAAGGCACAGAAAGTCTCTACTGGCGATAATTTTACCAATGTGTCATCAGGTTTTGACGTGGCTGCGAGAAAGCTGAAAAACCACTGATCTCAACCGTATCTTCCACCTTGAATCTCGCCACGGCTGTACACAGGGTCGTCCGTATTCCAAGTAGCAAGGGAGCATTAAAAATTTCGTAGAAACTCTTCCTTAGCGATTTATCTTGCACATTACAGTATATACATCTAACATACTCCTGTATTTTATTTATATGGTTTTAATATCGAAATAGCTTCTATCAATGCCATACAAGAGAATACTGTAGGGTAATGTGCAGAATAATTCAGTAAGGAAGAGGGGTTACGAAATTTCCACATACACGTCGAACAATACGAGCTATTTCTGAAAACCGTTTGCCTGACGCCCGCTAAAATACATTACACAATATACTCATCTACGGTAAATCCCCATGCCTAATCCTTCCCAGTCCCGCTGTGTGTGTGTGTGTGTGTGTGTGTGTGTGTGTGTGTGTGTGTGTGTGTGTGTGTGTGTGTGTGTGTGTGTGTGTGTGGTTATGCTAATACGTCTAGAGTGCCATAACAGTCCAACTTTCCCTTCATCATTCATCACCACCTGTGTTCCACCTCTCTCTCTCTCTCTCTCTCTCTCTCTCTCTCTCTCTCTCTCTCTCTCTCTCTCTCTCCAATCCTAAGACCTCAGCATTCACCCGATGTTCCGAGTTCATATTTCTCCATCATCATCATCACCATCATCATGACTTTTTCCCACCTATGGATGGTATTTAGTAGAATAAAAATAAAAAAGGAAAAGAAAAAGAAAGGTAAAGTAACAAAAATATCAGAAACGAGAAAAACTTAGTAAAGAAATGCATGAAATATTACACCCGAAAAAATAATACAACGAAAATACTATCAACATAATAATAATAATAATAATAATAATAAATAATAATAATAATAAACAAAAGCAAGAACATACATTAACAATACCACACAAACGGATCACACATACAGTATCCTACTAAACAGAAAACGGAATGAAAAACAGAAACAGAACCCCACAACACAATATACGGACACAAAGCAAAAACAAATTAGCGGCCAAGCTCTGATGATTAAGAGTCTGGCGGTATCTGGAAAAGAATACGAGAGTTATTCCCACAGCCAGGGTCAACAAAGCCTACTAAATAAAACAAAATAAATAAAAGTAACAATTGAAACGAGACCAACAGTCACCACAATAAAACACATACAAAAATGAACCATAAGCAATTCAATAAATGCCCCATAAATAAAAGTAACAATTGAAACGGGACCAATATATACAAAAAAAAAAAAGACGGCAATAAAACATAATGGCACACAAAATAATAGTAACAAAAAACATTAGGAAATTACCAAAAGCCTATAAACAGCTGAAACAGAATCAATATCGAGAAAAAGAACACCACAATAAAACATAAAGGCACACAAAATAATAAGAACCAAAGAGAACAATTTACTAAAAGCCCACGTAATGAACAATAGTAAAAACGTAATGGAAGCTTACAACGCACGAAAACAAAAGCCGGAAAAAAAAACCATGAAACCAAACGAGCCAAAACTAGTTACTGAAAACCCACAATATTATGAAACTAAATAAAACGAAAATAAATGAACAAAGGGCCACGAAATAAATAATGGCAAAAAGCTAAACGTATCTGCCACATCCGGCACACAATAAAACACTTTTGAAATATGCATATAATTCCGATATCAGGCCCTAAATTTGCATACGGCCCTGATAGCATATATAACATTTTTGCAAACGGGGTGATGGCTGCCTGTTTTTTTATCTGTGTGTGGGTCTGGGTCTCTTTTTCATATTTCTCACCCGGTCTCTCTCTCTCTCTCTCTCATATATATATATATATATATATATATATATATATATATATATATATATATACACATAGATGAACAGGTAGACAGATAAATACATATATACAAACATACACGTACATATAGACAGCCTAACTTTAAAAACTAGGTAATGGGCGACTGTCTGTATACCTACCCAATCTCTCTCTCTCTCTCTCTCTCTCTCTCTCTGTCTATCTATCTATCTATCTATCTGGGAAACGGTGGAATTACAATACCTATACTTTTTCCAGGCCAACGAGAATTCCCGAAATAAATGTGTGTTCGCAGCAAGTAAGGCAAAAAACGAGGAAGGGTTAAAAAAAAAAAAAAAAAAAAAAAAAAAAAAAAAGGTTATATCTAGGTCGATGTATTCCGGCACAAAAGGAAATTAATGGAAAAGCCTACAGTCTGAAGGTTGTTTTTCGTTCAGGGGTATCTTAACTTTCGCTCATGTCACCCAATCACCCCCATGATGTATTTTCTATTTCCTTCTTGCTACACCTGGCGATTTTATACAACTTAAAGGGGAGGTCTTGCAATCAGGGGGTTAGTTGTGTCTATAAGTAACCCCTTTAGTTAGAAAAGAATCGTCTGGGATAAAAACCGTCTGGAAGTGGAATGAATACGTCACCGTAATAAAGATGTTACGTTATTCCCTCTCACTACAAGGAGGCACCAGGGGATTTACGGGATTAATTTACAGTAGTATCAGATGATTTTGCTCAGCTAGCAGGAATGATAGAAGTGAAAGGGTTAAGTTTGTCCCGTTGGTGCGTGTGGCTGTGATTGTGTGTGTGAATGTTTGCTGTGTTGACTGAGGAACCATCTCTCTCTCTCTCTCTCTCTCTCTCACACACACACACACACACACACACACACACACACACACACACACACACACACACACACACACACACACACGAGAGAGAGAGAGAGAGAGAGAGAGAGAGAGAGAGGAGGTGGTCAGGGTGGAGAAAGAAAGGTTAGCGTAAATAATGAAAGACGGGGGGTGGGAGAATGGAGAGAGGGGCAGACTAGGGGGGAGGTGAGGGGATGGAGGTGGAGGGGAGGGGAGAGGAGAGGGAATGGAGGCAGAGGTGTGGGAGAGGGGAAAGGTGGGGGGAGGGGGAAGGTGAAGGTGAGGGAAGAACGAGGGGACGGGGGAGGGGGCGGGGAAGCGAGGAATAAAGAGGAAGGGGAGGATGAGACTGAGGTTGAAGACGAGGGGATGGGGAGAGTACGAGGGAGGAAGGGGAGGAGAAATGGGGAAAGGTGGAAGGGGACAGGAGAGGGGAAAGATTGGGAGGGGGGGGAAGGTGAGGTGGAAGGACTCACTCTTGCGTCAGTGAGGTGGAAGCAGGATGGACGGTGGATGTGAAGGACGAAGTGGAAGAGAAGAAGGAAGAGACGGGAAGGAAAAATGAATGGAAGTGAAGGGAAATGCGAACGAAGGGTGCCGGGGGAAAAGAGGGAATGAAGAAGGATGGAAAAAGTAAGACAGCTGGGAGAAAGGATGGAAGAAGAAAGAAAGGGAGGGAGGAGGGGAAGGTGAAATTTAGGACGGAAAGAAATGAAGGAAAATGGAGGAAGAAAAGAAGGGTGGGAGGAGAAAGATAGGAAGGAAGGAAGGCTGGAAGGAGAAAGAAGGAAGAATGGAAGGAGAAACAAGGAATAATGGAAGGAAAAAGGAAAGAATGGAATGAGTAAGGAAGGAGGAAGGAAGTTGGGGAAAAAAGAAAGAAGGATGGAAGGAGAAAAAAAAGAACGGAAAAGGAGAGGGAGGATAAGGGGAAAGGAACCAGGAGGGATAAAGGGAGAAAAGAAGGAAGAGCGGGATGAAGAAATGATGGAAATGGGAGAAACAAAAAAAAGGAAGGAAGGAAGGAAAAGAGTGAAGAAAGAATGGAAACGGAAGAAGGGAGGAAAAATAGGAAAAAGGGAGAATGGAAAAGACAGGAATGATGAAAGTGGAAGGAAATAAGGAAGGAAAGAAAGAAGGACGAAAGGAAGAAAGAAAGGAGGGAGGGAAGGATGAAACGGAAGGAAGGAAGGATGGAAGGAAGGTTAGGATGGAAGGAACGATAGAGACACGAAGGATGAAGGAAGAATGGATGGAGAAATGAAGGATGAATGGAGAGAGGAACGAATGAAGGAAAAATGAAAGCAGGACAGATGATAGGATGGAAGGAGGAAGAATGAACGGAAAAAGATGGATGAAGGAAGAAAGGAAAGAGGGAAAGGGAAAGGAAAACAAAAGGAAGGAAAGTGGAAGGCAAGACAGAACAAAATGCTACAATCACTGAATTTAAGAACAGGGAAGAAAATGGAGAACGGGTGATCGATCAGGGAGGGAAAAATGAAGAAGCAAAAGTTGAGAGAGGGAGAATTGAGTGGGGGGGGGGAAGGACGAGGATTTGGAGGAGAAGAAAGGAAGGAATGAAGGAAGAAGAGGTGATGGAAAGAAGATATGAAGCACTGGAGGATAAGCAGAGGGAGGTGAAAGATGGGGAAGAATATTAAAGAGGAAGGAAGGAAGAAGAATTAGGAGATAAACAGAAAGAGATGGACAAAGAAAAGATGACAAGGAAGAAAAGATGACAAGGAAGAAAAGAGAGGGATGAGGAAAGGAAAGAAGGGAGGAGGAGGAAAAGAGTGAGGTGAAAGAAAAAGGTGAGGAGGAGGAGGAGGAAGAGGGTGAAGAAAAGATGGGGGGAAAGGAAATCAAGATGGGAGGAGGTGGTGGAAGAGAAGAGAAAAAAAGAAGGATAAAAAGAGAAATAAAAAAATAATGGAAGGAGGAGGATGAAGCGGGGGAAAGAGGAGGAAGAGGTGGCGAGAAATGAGAAAATGAAAAGGAAGTACCTGAACATGAGAGAGAGAGAGAGAGAGAGAGAGAGAGAGAGAGAGAGAGAGAGAGAGAGAGAGAGAGAGAGAGAGAGAGAGAGAGAGAGAGAGAGAGCGCCGACACACAAGCTCCCAAGAGACCAAAAAATGTCATAAAATATTCATAATTATAATAAATTAGAAAACTTACCCGAGAAAAAAGTTAATGATACAGTAAAGGTGAAATGAGAAAACTTTACATAAAGATAAGCTTTATGTTAATTATGACATGTAGGCCACTGGAGCTTCATTAATGTTGTGTGGTTTTATTATTATTATTATTATTATTATTATTGTTAGTGGTGGTAGTAGTAGTAGTAGTAGTAGCACTGCAACAACAGCAGCAGCAGTAGTAGTAGTAATAGTAGCAGTAGTAGAGGTGGTGGTGGTGGTATCATTATTATTATCATTGTTACTGAACTAGTGGAAGAGATTGGAAAAAGTGGAGGAGGACGGCAAGTGTGGAAGTGATCGCGAGGGGTGGAATCCAAAATGATACGGGTGAAAGAGAAAGGTCAGGGAAGTGGATGATAAAGGTGGAGAAGAAAAAAATGGTGAGGCTGAAGAGATTGATAAAGGAAGTGGTAGAAATGTGCAGGAAGGAAATACTGTGAGGTGGAAGAGAATGATGGATGGAGGAAGTGAGTGGGGTGGAAGATGAGAATGGCAGCAGGAAGTGGAAAAGAAATGTGGACGACGGAAGAAAAATGAGCTGGTACAGAAGTGGAATGAGGTGAGTAAGTGGAATAAGATGGAAATGAATGACTGAGGAATGAAAGACGAGAGTGAACTGAGATGGTAAAGACAGGCTGAGATAAAGAGAATGGTGATGGAAGGAAGGCAGGATGAAAAGAATGAAGGAAATTACGCGAGGCGGAAAACTAGAAATGGACGGAAGGAAGGAGGGAGAGGAAGGAAGGAAGGAAGGATATTACGCGAGATGGAGGAGAAAAGTGGAGGAAGGAAGGAAGGAAGGAAGGATATTAAGCGAGATGGAGGAGAAAAGTGGAGGAAGGAAGGAAGGAGGGAAGGAAGTGGAGTAAGGACCAGTAGATTAAACTTTCCTGCCTTCAGCACTTTACGAGTCACCACTTCAGCACTTCCAAAACACCTCTTCCAATTTTTTTTCCATTTTTTCCTTTTACCATGATACGACTTTGAAAACCACGACTGGGGAAAAAAATTAAAAATGTTCAAAGTTTCATGGGACGGGGAAAATTACCACTACCGACAACCACCTCAGTATATGACGTAGCTCTCTCTCTCTCTCTCCCTCCCTCCCTTCTTCATATCTCCAGACGATTATTCACCTTTAAGGGCAAGACTCTTAAGAATGGAGAGGTTTGATACAGCCTTCATTCTGGCTACACTTCCCCCCTAATTCAGGACTATCCTAAGCTGAAGGAAATCGTCTGGTGTCAGCTAGAACTACAAATTACGTCCTCTGGGTGAAGGGACTACGTAATTAAATCAGAAGATGTCTTTTTAATTCTATCTCAGGACGATTTTATTTATGACGGGGTTAATGGAGGCTATAGCTAACCCCCTCCAGTTCAAAAAATGTCTATCCCAGGCTAAATAAAATCGTCTGGAAGCAGCAAAGAGTGAAATGGTTCCCTTCCCTTCGACGACATCTTTTTCATCTCCTTGCCATCCCCAGACGGTTTTATTCAGCTTACAAAATTTCACGCGCGAGGGGTTAGGTGTGGCCCTCACTATCACTTTGGCTGATATTCTCGTCGGTTAAGGAAGCTCCCAAACACCTCTTCCTTACCGATTTACTTTTGGATACGGCTGGTTGATGTTCTTTTGTAGGTTAACTGTGCTGAGTATGACAATGTTAGAGGGATCTATATAACGTAAAATAGATCAGTAAGGAATATACAGCAAAATAAGTCACTCAGGAAAAGGTGTTAGGGCGTTTCCTTATCCAACGGGAAAACAAGCCTTTTTCACTTCCACGGTGCTCGCTTATGATGATTAAAATCGTACGATAATAATATTCGGTAAATTCATTCATTGCAGAGTGTATTACCCTAAACGCGCGCGCGCGCGCACACACGCACACGCACACACACACACACACACACACACATTCTCTCTCTCTCCCTCTCTCTCTATTCCACCTTAACCCCACTGTCCAGAGAGCGTTTCTAGCAAGTCTGTATAATCCTGAGCAAATATCAATCTGGTAACAATACCGACCGTGTCCTTCACTGATACAGTTGGCAATACCGGGACTCTCTCTGGTGTGTGTGTGTATGTGTGTGTGTATATATATATATATATATATATATATATATATATCACGCAAAGCCTTGAAAATCCATATCCAGGCCTAATCCACCTCCAGGATTCCATGACAAACAGGAAAGGGCAGCTTCCCCCTCTCCCTCCCACTTACTCTGCCATCGGAGAGAGAGAGAGAGAGAGAGAGAGAGAGAGAGAGAGAAAAGGGGTACATGAAAGAGGGAAGAAGTGCAATAATAGACGCATAAAACCGGTGAAAATGGGAAAAAGAAAAAAGAAAATTAAATGCAGTCATAAATAAATGGACCTGGAAAATAAATGTGAAATGATATGGCGAAAAAAAAAAATAATGATAAAAAATAAGGAAATAATACGGAAAGATAAAATGTATAAGAAAAAGTTGAAAAAATATACAGTACCAAGAAAAAAAGAAAATTAAAGAAACGGAAGACAGTGTAAAAGTGGAAGAAAAAGAAAGGAGAAAAGAGAGGAGACTGTTGGAGAGAGGTAGTGGTGTGGAGAAAGAGGTGAGTGGGACGGGAGGTGAAAAAGAACGGGAAAAGTTGAGAGAGAGAGAGAGAGAAAAATCCATTGTAAGAAAAAAAGCGAAGTAGTTAAGTAACCTGAAAAGGTTGAGGGAAAGAAGGAACGAAGATGGAAGTATGGAAGGAAAGGAGAGTACAAGGGCGATGGAATAAAAAAATAGGAGGAAAGGAAGAAAGGAGCGTGAAGGAGGGAGGGTAGGAGAGTGAAACAGGCAGGAAAGGCGAGTGAAAGAAGGAAGGCAGGAGAAAAGCAAGGAAGGAGTGTGTGAGGAAAGGAAGGATGGAAGAAGAGTGTAAAAGGAGAAAGAGTGAAAGAGAGAAGGAAGCATAAAAGGAAGGAAAATGAAGAAGGAAGACTGATGGAAAGAGGAAGGTGAGGGAAGGAAAGAAGAAAGGAAGGAAGGAAGGAAGGAAGATGAAGGATGGAAAGAAAGATGGAAGGAAGGAAGAAGGGAGGGAGGGGGAGAGAAGGAGGGGATATGCATGCATGGAGGAGCGTAGGTGAGAGCGGGTAAAGCTATCTCACTGGCTCTCACTGTAAAAGGTGGTCAGGGGGGAGAGGAGAGAGGAGGAGGGGAGAGAGAAGGAAGAGCACGGAGGGAGAGGAGAGGAGAGAGGAGTAAAACAAAGCAGGGAGAGGACAGAGGAAGAAGAGAAACAGGTGAGGGGAGGTGGGGAAGGGAGAGGAGGGGGCTAGAGGGGATGGGATGGGAGAGGAGAGGAGAGGAGAGGAGAGGAGAAAAGAAGAATAGAGGAGAGAAGTGAGGATAGGAAATGAAAGGCGAGAGTTACACACTAAATACACACAACACACAAACTTTACTTGTGATCCAGACTTACAGCAGAAATCCCAAATCTAATTAAGTACAAGAATGAACGGTATAAGGCTCTCTCCCACCCTCTATACCCTCTGGATATCCCTGAGGCTAGAATATAGGTGGAAAATACACCGCAAAACTGAATATACCGAGGGAAATTTTATAGGAATGGTTGAATGTAGTACTGAAAGGGTAAGTGAGAGAGAGAGAGAGAGAGTCCACCAAGTTTACTCCCAAAGTTCCCTCCCCCGTCATCTCTCTCTCTCTCTCACTCACTCATTCAGTCACTCTCTCTCTCTCTCTCCATCCCTGTTTTTATTCTCAAACTTCCCCAAACCCTCCAGCTTAAATCACTCTCTCAATCCTCCTTCCTCAACTTCTATATTCTCCTCTTCCTTTTTCTCTGCTCATTTTAACTCTCTCTCTCTCTCTCTCTCTCCCCCTCTCTCTCATTCGTTCCCTGTGACCCCCTCTCCCCCAATCCATGTTCTCTTCAGTATTTCATCACTTTCGCCATGTCAAACTTTCCAGATCTCTCTCTCTCTCTCTCTCTCGTATTCTTGAACTTCGGTAATTAGAGTTAGTTCTATTAATATCAAGAAGGGAACACAAGGAGATGATCATAAAGTCTGTGTGCTCTTGGGATCCACTCAAATCTCTCTCTCTCTCTCTCTCCCTCTCTCTTTCTCTCTCTCTCTCTCATCCACCCCAAAGCTTCTGTTTTCACCTCTTTCTCAGTCTCTCCTCCTCCCATCAATTTCGCCCCTCTATACCTAAGCCCTTCCTTCAAATTACAACCCTATCCTTAACACTTTCTCGCTGATGACTTTGTTTTCCTACCACTAGACGATTTTATTCAGCCATCATTCACTCCCATGACGTAGTGTATTTTATATTTTCTTACCACCAGACGATTACATTCAATTTGGAGAGATTTTTTTCGAACTTGTGGATTTAGATTAACACTCACTACGTCTTTCGAGAAGTGAATAAAATCGTCTGGAGGCAGTAGCATATGGATAAACAGGTTCCCGGATTGACAGACGTAACCTTTCATTACACTCACGTCTTTTTATTTCCTTCTTAAACAACACACACTATTTTATACTGCTAAAGGGAAGATCTCAAGCTGTCAAGTGTCCTCTCAACAATTCTTCAGATGGATAAAATCGTCCTGGTGAAGCATGAATAAAATTTAGACCTCCACTAAAATACTAGAGCTCCACAACGCTGACTCTAAAATTACGAATCACGATACTCTGCTTACATTAACTATACGGCTAAATCTGTCATTTCTCATCTTGAACGCTGAGCTACAACAAACATTAACACTAAAATATTACACTACTCGGAAAAGAAATGCCATGAAAAGGATGTACAGTAGAGCCATAATACTGTGCATTTCGCCTTGGGGGTATGGGAAATAAGATGCAAAAGAACGAAAATCTCTGTTAAGGTGAATAACACAACTCAATTCCACAATTCTATACATCTCCACACCTACGTATGCATGTATGTAGCAGCCTGATATAGTCCTGATATACATGTATGGGCCGTCCTTTTAACGTCCAGCCGTGTTTTTCTGGTCTACAAGGGGAACTGATACACACGACCGAGAAGCTCCAGTCTGTTATTTTTTTTTTTTTTAATGTGTCCGACTCTGGGCATAGACTTCACAGCCTGCTCTCAAGGCCCAGTAGTCCTCCTACATGCCATACACCTCTACATGTCACCACTTCGGCGCTAACACCCACCGTCCATATTGAATACATGCTAGGGCTGTCTCATACAGGACTGGTGTATTGGTATTAATGGGGGTATTTTTACGACATGTCGGCAGGTCTTCCGGTAGATCAGTAAAGTCTGGGTTTAGACATGAAGAATACATGAAAGGACATAATACTCTGACTGAACCCAACCAAGGAGAGCTGATTGTGCGATACGCTACTCACCCGACCACCGGACACTTCTCAAAACGCAACTTACACCTACACATCACACACACACACACACACACACACACACACACACACACTCTACACCTTCCCACAATTACACTCCTGCCACTAAGTAAACAAACTCCTATCTACCCCTTCCTAGATATACCTCTACTGTACACCTGCACCTACACTCACCCTCGTCTGCAGGTGCTGGCCAGAGCTGTATCCGCTCCACAACACACTAACATTTCAATTTCGATCGTACTCTCTCTCTCTCTATTTATTCTCCCCTATGAAAGATGTAAACCGCCGAACCGCATAAATATCGCAAAAGCTAATATCCATCCAGTTTTAAGGGGGAACTACACAGGAATCCGAGTGGTATTTAAATCTTCCCTAAATATTCCATGTCGATTTCCATTCCGTCACACCAGCAGCGACTTCGACGAAAAAAAAAGTGTGTGTGTGTGTGTGTGTGTGTGTGTGTGTGTGTGTGTGTGTGTGTGTGTGTGTGTGTGTGTGTGTGTGTGTGTGTGTGTGTGTGTGTGTGTGTGTGTGTGTGTGTGTGTGTGTGTGAGAGAGAGAGAGAGAGAGAGAGAGAGAGAGAGAGAGAGAGAGAGAGAGAGAGAGAGCATGCAAAAATAAAACCTCTCTCTTTTAGTGCCAGTTCAGTTGTTGTGTCAATACCATGTCAATTTTTCTAGTGTGTTGCAGCGTCCCTGTCAATATCTTCCCTTTTTACTCCCGGCTATCCAATATCCCGACACATCTACGCCCCCACTCAATATTCCCTCCACCCAGAGTCTGCTCAGGTATTCCGCCAACTTATATTACACGTGATTTTTATGTGTAACCATTCCTGTCCTGCCTCTTCTTCCCTGACCTCCGGCTACCTTCAGTTACTCTCTCTCTCTCTCTCTCTCTGCTTGTTCTTTAAAGTTGCAACGTCTTTAGTCTCTTTTTTTTTTCTCTCTCTCTCTCTCATCTGACAGCTCCTTAATAATTCACAGCTCAGTTGATGGCCAAATGTTGTCAGATTTAAGGGCTGATTTGACTAGTAACCAAGGACACTCATTTCCCCGTCATAACTAAGGCTCTCCACGACTTAATAATTAAGTCGTGGGAGTGACTAGGCTTCGGCAGATGGAAAAAAAAATCGGCTACAATTAACTTACTACACAACTCTCCCTCGCTTAAGTACTATCATCTCACTTAAATACTGAAATCTCACATAAGTATTAAAGTCTCAGTTAAGTATTATAATCTTACTTAAATAAGGTAACCTCACTTATGTACTATAATCTCACTTAAGTATCATAATCTTACTTAAGCACTGTAATCTCACTTAATATCATAATCTCACTGTAACATTACAATCTCACTTAAGTATTATAATCTCATTTAAACATTATAACCTAAGTATTATGATCTCACCCTGTCGGATTTATTCAGGTGAGGAAAAAAGGTGCCATAACTTCTCCCTTTTTAAATATAACCGTCTGGTGGTAGCTGGAAATATTACCATCCTTTTAGAGTTTAAACTATCACTTTCATTTATCCCGTAAAATAAACTGTGATAAACCTGTAAAATAAGCTGACAAACCCGTAAAACAAACTGTGATGAACGTGTAAAATAACTGATAAACCCGTAAAATACTGATAAACCCGTAAAATAAACTGATAAACCTGAAAAATAAACTGATAAACCCGTAAAATGAGCTGATAAACCCATAAAATAAACTGATAAACCTTAAAATAAACTGTGATAAACCTGTAAAATAAAGTGATAAACCAGAGCATCCCACACCCCAGCCCAAGTACCCTCACGTATCACTTTTGTTCTCACGCCAATATTCTACATCACCCTTTCTCGCCATCCCTCTGCTCCCCTCTCTGTGTAAAGAAGGCAGGGTGAGGGGACTGGGTAACGTAGGGTGATGGGAGGAATGGTGAGGCAGGGTGAAGGGAGGCAGGTGCAAGCAGGGTGTGGAGAACAAAGCCAGGACCAGGTGTAGGCAGAGGCAGAGAGGAAGGCAGGTGGAAACAAAGGGAGGTAGAGGCACAAAAGTTTTGTGGGGCAGAATAGGAAGAAGGGGGAAGGCAGGCGACGACAGGGTATTGAAGGAAGCTGGCAAAGAGGTAGACAAACACGATGAAGCACAAAGGGAGGTATAGATGAAAGGGCGAGCGAGAGGTACAAGGCAGATGAGACAGGGAGGGAGAAAGGGAATATGTTCAGGCAGAAGAGAAACTGCTAGAAGTGGTATGAAAGTGGAGACACAGAAAGACTGAGACGCAGGTAAACACAGAAGCACAATGGACGCACAGATGGAAGGATTTGTAAGAGGCATAAGGGAAGATGAGGCAGAGACGGAAGAAAGAAGGTTTAAGAAGAACAGAAACTGACTGAGGATATATGGATGTTGAAAGACAAAGAAGCAGTAGAAGAGAGACTGACAGAATGTATGTAAGCAGAGAGAGAGAGAGAGAGAGAGAGAGAGAGCAGCGTGCCTTGACTGGTAGTGATGCTGTGTTCCAGAATAAAGCAGTATCAATCAGACCAAACCTGCTGTCCCCAATAACAATCTCTCTCTCTCTCTCTCTCTCTCTCTTAGCTTTGTACACCTCAGGCACGATGTCAATGGGGTTAGGCAGGAGGAAAGGAAGGTAGATAAAAGTAGAGGTGGGAGGTAGATAAAACCGGAGGTAGGAGGTGGAGGAAGTAGAGGGAGGAGGTGGAGGAAAGTAGAGGGAGGAGGTGCATGAAAGTAGCGGGAGGAGGTGGAGGAAAGTAGTGGGAGGAGATGGAGGAATGTAGAGGCAGGAGGTGGAGGAAAGTAGTGGGAGGAGACGGAGGAAAGTAGAGGCAGGAGGTGGAGGAAAGTAGAGGCAGGAGGTGGAGGAAAACAGAGGTAGCAGGTATGTGGAGGCACTGAGGTAAGTGAAGGAAAGAGAGAACTTTTGTTATTCTAACAGATAATTCCACCCTTAACTGTAAATAAGGCAGTATGCAAGGCAGGAATAGGGTGGGGCAGCTGGTGAGGCAGGCGAGTGGGTAAGAGAGCATGGTAGGTGAAGGTAAGGTAAAGCAGGGTGAGGTGGTGAAAGCTGAATCACTGAGGCAGGTGAGGTATGTGAGGATGAGGTAAGGCAGTTATGGGTGAAGCGGTGAGGCAGGCGAGGATAAGGTAAGGTAGGATGGGGTAAGGGGTGAGGCACTGAGGGAGGTGAAGATAAGGTATTTAGGGCAAGGTGAGGCAGTGGGGAAGGTAAGAGTGAGGAAAGGTTGGATGGGGTGAGACAGACAATGAAGTAGATGAAGGTGAGGTTTGACAGGACGGGTAGAGGCAAGCATGAAGGCAGGTGAGGGAAAGGTATGGTCGGGAGGAAGGTGAGGGTAAGATAAGGTTGGATGGGGTGAGGCAGGCAATGGAGCAGGTGAGAGTAAGGTAAGGTAGGGAAAAGCAGTGATGGGTTAGGCAGTAAAACAGGTGAGGGTAAGGTAAGGTCTAGGTAGGGTGGGGTGAGGCAGTGAGGCAGGAGAGGGTTAGGTAAGGCAGGTTATGGGAAGCCTTTGTTGTGGAGCCTGACATATCCAAACCCGGTGAATAATTCCACCCCTCTGTTTTGAGGCACCTCACCCTACCATGGGGGGGGGAGGGTAGAGGGAGGAAGGGAAGTAGGGAGGAGTGCGTGAGAGGAAGTGGAAGGGAAAATGGGAGATGAAGAGGGAGAAGAGGATGTACAATGTGCATGGGGAGGAGTGGAGAGGGGAGGGGGAGATGGTAAGGGAGAAGTAGGATGTGCATAGAATGGAATGGAGGATGGGGAGGAGGAAGGGGAGGGGGAGTAGGGAGAAGTGAGTAGGAGGGAGGACGAAGGGGGAAGGGGAGGGGGAGGAGAGAGATGCACGTGGGAGGAGAGGAGGGGGAAGATTAGGGGAGGGGAAATAAGGAGAATTGTATAGGGATAGATTAAAAGGGGAAGGGGAGTTAGGAAGGCGATGGGGAATAAATGAAAGTGTGGGGGAGGAAGTGGAGGAGGACAGAGATGAGGAAGGACGGGGGACAACGATGGGAGTGGAAGGGGAAAAGGGTATAGTGGTGTCCTGCAGGGGGGCATGGTGTGTCATGTAGGGGGTATGGTGTGTCCTGCAGGGGGTATGTGTCCTGCAGGGAGTATGATGTGTCCTGCAGGGGGTATGATGTGTCCTGCAGGGGGGTATGATACGTCCTGCAGGTGTATAATGAGTCCTGCAGGGTGCATGATGTATCCTGAAGGGGTACGGTGTGTCCTGCAGGGGGTATGTGTCCTGCAGGGAGTATGATGTGTCCTGCAGGGTGTATAATGTGTCACCACCGTTATGCCTTTATGTGTCCCTTCTCATGTTCTGTAAATACTGGTCAGGTCATAAATGTCTCACACGCCTGCGATGTAGCTCTCTCTCTCTCTCTCTCTCTCTCTCTCTCTCTCTCTCTCGTATAATAATGTCACTACTCTCTCCCACTATATATATTTGCCTATTCCTTATGGCACATTTACTACTGCCATCTCCCTGTGTGTGTGTGTGTGTGTGTGTGTGTGTGTGTGTGTGTGTGTGTGTGTAAAGTGATGCACATAATAAACAAAATAATGGTACCGAATGTGAAAATATAAACACACGAGAGAGAGAGAGAGAGAGAGAGAGAGAGAGAGAGAGAGAGAGAGAGAGAGAGAGAGAGAGAGAGTAGAAAAAAAAATAAGAGTGAGCCAATGTGAGAAAAAGCCAATGAGAGGAATCAAGTGGAGTTCTGAGAGGGACGCGGAGATTTAAAAGGGATCGACTAGGTTCTCTTAAAGGATCGAGTAGCATTTGTAGAGGTTTCAGGAAAGGATCAGAGGGGCAGGACTTGTGACTCGGAGGACTGAGAGAGGTCTGAAGGGATTGGAAAAGACTGTGAGATTGTAAAGACTGAAAGACTTGAGTGCAAGGAAGAGACTAAAACTGACGAAAGAATGGCAAACTGGAGAGACTGTCAGACTGGATGACTGGGTGAGATCGAGGTGACTGGAAGAGATGATGTGACTGATAAAAGACTGAAAGAGTGGAAGAGACTGGGGTGACGAAGAGACTGTGAGACTGTGACAGAAGATTGCAAGACTGGGAAACTGGAGACGACTGTGGGAGTGTGATAAACTGACAGACTGGATGTGAATTAGAGGCTGGGGCGACTGAAAAAGATGGTGTGACGGTGATAAAAGAATGACTGGAAGAGACTGTGAGACTGTGAAAGAAGACAGGAAGACTGGAAGAAACTGAAGAGACTGAGAGACTAAGATACTGCGAGGCTGTGTGAGAAGACTGAAGGAGGCTGGGAGAGACGTTTGATTGTGACAGAAGACTGGGAGAGCGGAAGACAAGAGGCAACTAGGTGTATGGAGTGACTGTAAGCTTATTGTCAGATTGCAATAAAGTACACCCCATGCAACAGACAACACTCAGGAATCATATAAGCAACAGAAAGACGTCATCGCAGTGAAAGGGACAATCTCTTCACTATATCTGATGTATTTCTCTCATTTCCACCAAGACTGTCCTCAACTCTGCAATGACTTCTAGTACTGAAAGGGTTAATGAAGGCTAAATTTAACCCTCCAGTTAGAAAAGCCTCCCCTGAGTTGGAAATTAAATAATCAGTAGGTAGCGAGACTAAAGGGGAAGAAAATATTATCGTACTGAACAGATTACGAGCACTAGTTCACATAAAGAGCATAAGTAAATAAGAAAGAATGGATAAAACAACCACATGAAAACATATATAAGAACATGAATAAAATAAAAAAAGAAGAAAAAATCACAATAACAAGACATACAGACTACAATGAAATATATAATAACAAGATACACCACGAACAATAACACAGGACGCATATTGATAACTAAGAAATAAAACAGCACCAAATACTCACAGCCAAAGAACAGAAGGCACTCAAGGAAATGGCATACGCAAATGGAGGAGGTAAAAGAGAGTTATGGCCTCGTATTATTGACAGACTTCCTCAAACACGTAACATTACATAAACATTGGATTTCAACAGTTCGCCCACATGCACAGGTTTGACACATTCTTAGTTGGTGACACTCATACACATTCACATATAAAACTCATACACACACAGCTCCTGACGCGCCTTCCACAGACCAAAACAGAAACGCCCACACACTTAAGCACAGGGTCGGTAAAGTCTCTCTCCCTCTGTACTTATGTATTTATCCATCTCCTATCTAGCTATTTCAATACAATTTTATATATGAAAAGGTTATAAAAGATACACTCTCCTATCACGGCCACAAAAACTCTCGCTCCAATCACACACACACACACACACACACACACACACACACACACACACACACACACACACACACACACACACACACAAAGGCGACAAACTGCATGACCCCACACGCACACAAGGCCCATTACACCAGGCTATTATTTCTCCCCCCCCCCATCCCGCCCACCCACCTACCTACCCACCCACCCATCCACACACACACACACACACACACACACACACACACACACACACACACACACACACACGCACGCACGCACACTTACCCCTTCAGTGTGATGAAGACTTTTAATCTTGCAACCGCCAGACGATTTTATTGAGCTTTGGAGGCCTCTCTCTTATTAAAGAAGTTAAAACTACATCCATTAAATCTTACTATCTGCAGACGATTTTATTCACCTGCACAGAAATTACTTAAACTCTAAAATAAAGGAGGTGATCCCAGAGCCCCTATTAACACTCTCAAGTTCCTATATTTACCCTCAGCTGAATAAAACCGTCTGGTGTTGGCTGGAACAGAATGCCAGATTTGTTCCGATTCTCTTCCACGTTAATTTGGTCCATATTTTCGCCTTTTTGCAATTTATTTCACGTAACTCAGTGACAGAAAAGGACAATGCTACGGCTCTACATCCTTTCCACTGCACACTCTTGTGACTGGCATCATAATCTAGAGTTAATCTAATGAAATGACTAGTATCGTAATCTAGAGTTAATCTAAAGAAGTGACTAGTATCGTAATCTAGAGTTAATCTAAACAAGTGACTAGTATCATAATCTAAAGTTAATCTAAACAAGTGATTAGTATCATAACTTAGAGTCAGTCTATTACTATAACTCAGTATTAAAGATGGAGAGATGGTAATTTCAGGCCAAGTTAGCGTAAAGGTGGTATAGTATTAACATTCCAGCTGCTGTTACTCACTCACAGCTGAATGAACTGATCTGGTTTTATCTAGAATACAACATTAAAATCGTCCTGATCACAGACATTACGCACATAGTATCAATTATAGTAAATACATGTCATTTATCTAGTTAAAAAATGAACACATAGTTAATAAAAATATTACTTATATAACCACTATCACTCTTAAAATAAAAACGCTAAAAGTGTGCATTTCCTGGTCATTTATAATTAAATTGCATGCACTGAAAATTTAAATTGTTGGTGAAAATTATTTGCAGTGAACAAAATGAGTGGTATTCGGAGGCTAATGTTTACTGTAGTCACCCATTCACTACTCTCTCTCTCCTTCCATGCCTCCTCCTACTCTTTACCGTTCTTAAATTTCTCCTGTTCTTAATTTTTCCTGGCTACGTCCTTCTTCTCCCCTTCCACCTCTTCTATAATTTTAATCCTCCTCCTCTTTCCCATCCTCCAGGTCTCCCACCTCTTTCTCAATTATAATAATCCTCCTCCTCATAATTTTTCTCCAACTCCTCCTTCTTCTCTCTTCCTCCTCCCCCTCCTTCTCACCTTCCTCCCTTCCAACTCCTCCTCTTCCTTCTCTCTTCTCTTCCAATTCCTGCTTCACTTTCTCTCTATTACTCCCAGTAAATTTGTCTCATTTTTCCTCCTTCCTTCAATTTCTTTCCTCCACACCTCCATCTTGGGTTTCTCTCCTCCAGTCTCTCTTACTTAATGGCCCAATATCTTTTTTCATCAATACTCTCTCTCTCTCTCTCTCAGCCCTCCATCACTCTTAATTATCTCTCCCCTTTCCTCCCACTCCCTCCTCAACCTAATGTCTCTCCTCTCGTAATCTCTCCAATATCTCTTAACTCTCTTCATTTTAGTCTCCCAGTGTCTCTCTTTCCTCCAACTCATTCGTACGGAAGTCCCCCAGTCTCTCTACTTATGTCTCCCATCTGTTTTTACTTTTCTCCTACTCCCTCCGCATTTTAAAGTCTCTCCGAATCTCTCAAGTATCTCTCTACTAATTACCCGGTACCTCTACTCCCTTCTTCTTAAGACTTTTCACCTTCTCTCCACTGTCTCCAATTTCTGCCATATTTCTCTCTCTCTCTCATATCAGTAGCACTCTTCGTCTCCGTGTTATCTCTATCACACATCCCCATTATCTCTTCATCTCTCCCCTCTTATTTCTCGAAGTTAACTCTCCACCTTTCAATTTTCTCTCCTCATGTCTCCCAATCCTCTCACTATCTCACCATTACCTATCCTCATCTCTTATTTTATCTCCCCATTTTACCTCTTACCTTTCCACTGTCTCTCATCATCTCTCCTTACCTCTCTCCATATAATTTCATCTCTCCCCTTCATATTATCATCTCTCCTAAATCTCTCATCTCTCTTCATCTTTCCAGTATCGTTTTACCACTATCATGATCTCAAAACTTCTCCATCTCCTCATTACCACTACTTTCTCTCCGATATCTCTTATCATTTCCATTCTTTCTCATCTTTTCTCTCCATTATCTCTCACCTCCAATACTCAACTTACAATTTTATGCTTCTTTCTGTCTCCTCATCTCTCCCTATCTCTCCATGATCTCTAACTTCTCCATTAATCCACTCATTTATCCACACTATCTCGCCTACCGCTATCAATCTCTCCATTATCTCACCACAACTTCACCTCTTCCCTCCGTTAAGTCTCATCTATCTCTAAAAATCTCTTCACTATCTCTCCGCTGCTTTTACTCAACACTATCTATACTCATCTCTTCATTATCTCTCATCTATCTCTACTTATTTCCATTTCCTCTCCACAACCTCGACTCATCTCTTCATCATCTCTCCACTATATATCCTCATAATTTCTACTCATCCCTCCATTATCTCTATTTCTCCACTACTTCTCATCTCTCCATTATCTCTCCCCACTATCTCTCCTCATCTTCCCCCACTAGCTCTTATCTCTCCATTATCTCTCCCCACTATCTCTCCACTACCTCCTCATTATCTCCCCATTATCCTTCCCCACTATCTCTCCTCATCTCCATTATCTCTCCCCACTATCTCTTCATTATCTCCCCATTATCTCTCCTCACCTCCAGTATCTCTCCCCACTATCTCTTCATTATCTCTCCCCATTATCTCTTCATTATCTCTCCCCACTATCTCTTCATTATCTCCCCATTATCTCTCCTCACCTCCACTATCTCTCCCCGCTCACTATCTCTCCATTATCTCTCCCCACTATCTCTCCTCATCCCTCCATTATCTCTCCCCACTATCTCTCCTCATCTCCCTGCTGGAAGTATCAGTGTCTCCTCTGGGAACAGGGATCGAACCTGACTTCAATTACTGTTGACACTACACCCTCCCACTCTCTCTCTCTCTCAATCCTTCTTTCTTATTTCTGCTACTCTTAACTCTCTCTCTCTCTCTCTCTCAAATCCAGTCATTTCTCCAGCCTCATTTTTATCTCTCTCTCATCCCTTCTTTCTCATTCCCAACTCTCAGTTTTTCATATCTTTTTCTTCCTTTCTTTTTCTTTTCTCTTATTTTTAGTGAACTAGTATCATACCTCTCTCTCTCTCTCTCTCTCTTACTCCCCCCGGGCATCTGTCTTCGGCTACAACTTCACCAAACTTCACAGAGTCCAAGTTCTCTCAGGAAAAGAAGAGGAGGAGGAGGAGGAAAGAGGAGGAGGAGGAGGAGGAAAGAGGAGGAGGAAAGAGGAGGAGGAGGAGGAGGAAAGAGGAGGAGGAGGAGGAGATAATAGGAAGCTGGAAGAATAACAGGGGTTAGTAAGACAAGGAAGATAAATAAGATAAGGAAGAAAAGAGGAAACAATAGTAAAAGTATAAATATGAGGAGGAGGAGGAGGAGGATTACATAGGATTACATAGGAAAGCAAACAGCAACAGACCTTATGGTCCTTTCGAGGCTGCTTGTTACAGAGGAGGAGGAGGAGGAGGAGATAATAGGAAGCTGGAAGAATAATATGGATTAGTAAGAGAAGGAAGATAAATAAAGAGGAAGAAAATAAGAAACAAAAGTAGATATCTACGGAGGAGGAGGAGGAGGAGGAGGACGGGGAGGAGGAAAGTAAGTGAGCAAGAGTCCATAAAAAAGAAAAAAAATCCAGAAAAAGGCAAACTCAACCAAGGTCTCAGTAACCCGTCTCTTTTTTTTCTCTCTCTCTTTTTTTTCACCATTTTTTCCCACTCACGGCATCTTTCATTTTCATCTTCAGCCTCTTCACCCCGACGTCGTCTCTATTTTAATCTTACAATTTCCTGACGATTTTCTTTAACTCTGGAATGTCAAGCAGTGTAGGAGTTAATGAAGGCTGTATCCATTTTTTTGTATCTATTTTTATAACACTCCGAAGCTGAATAAATCCGTCTATTCTTGGCAGGAATAAAAGACAAAAATACGCCATCTTGTTCCAGGATTTAACAGCTCCAATTAGACACGTTCCTTTCTCCAGACGATTTTATTCAGCCTGGGAGAGTGTTTTTGATATGGAAGGGTTCGATAAAGCCTTCAATAACTCGTCCACTGCTAGAGTGCTCTTCTTAGTTTAATAAAATCGTCAGCAGATGGTAAGGAGAGAGAAATATAGACGGTAATGAAAATATAAGGCAAGTAAAATATACGGAGAAAGAAAATATACGGACAGAAAAATATGGAAAAAAATATACGAAGAAAAATATATATACGAAAAGAAAAAAATACAAGAAGAAAAATATACGGAAAAAAATATACGAAGAAAAATACAGTATACGGAGAAAGGAAAATATACGGAGTCAAGAAAATATCCAGTAATAAAAATATACCGGTACGGAAAGAAAGAAATATGGAGAAAGGAAAATTTACGGCGAAAAAAATATATGTACTCTTTTTTTTTTTTTTAATAATTTTCGTTGTCTTAGCATATTTAACCTCAGCGCTGAGTCTAAGATCGTCAAATCTACTTACTCTTGCATCTACCCGACGATTTTATTCAGCTTACAAGAATAGCTACTTTATTAGTGGGGAGGAGAGGTTATGAAGCCTATTTCTAACCCCACCAGGCCAAAAAGTCTCTCCATAGCTCAATAAAATCGTCAGATTAACAATACTAGCAATAATAAAATAATAATAACGCATAAAATACTAGCAATAATAAAATAATAATAATACATGAAAATAATGACACTACTACTACTACTACTACTAATAATAATAATAATAATACAAACAACAACAGCAACAGAAAACTGCTCTTGTTAAGGGAGTTCATTCTATACTTACAACTCATCTGTTCCGTGTCCGTTTTTCGTACTGAGGTTAATTTTCCTTTTCATAATTTTTCGTCCCCTTGACATCTTATTATTTTTTTAATTTGTTAATTCTTTTGAGGCGGGGGCATATTCTCTTTCTCATTCTCAATTTTATTCTCCTCGACTTTCACGCCTCATTTTTTTTTTCTCTTAGTCTTCTCCAGCTCCACCTCCTCTTTCTCTCTCCTTCAGTCTATCATCATCATGGTCTCCAATTCTCTTCTCGCGTTTCATTCCAAGGTCATCAACATCACCATAATCACCACCACTCATCAGTATCATCACCATCATCATCATCATTTCCATTATCATCATCATCCATTTCTCATCCTCCTCCTGTTCCTCCTCTTCTCTCGTTTCATTCCAAGGTCGTTATCATCATCACAATCATCACCACCAAACATCATCATCATTATCATCTTCATTAGCATCAACATCACCCATTTCTCACCCTAAAAATAGTGAGGTAGGCTTCACAAATTTTTATCACCACCAAACATCATCACCAACCACCAATCATTATCATCATCATTATCATCTTCATTAGCATCATCAGCACCCATTTCTCAGGCAAAAAACAGTGAGGCAGGCTCCACAAATTTTTAATACACTCTAATTTATACACCTAGTCGACCATTCCTATTTACAAAGAGGTAAAAAATAAGCATTAGTGATACCTCTTATTTATCATTACTTTTTATTACATTATAGTTATACTTCTTTTACAATTACACTATACTTACATTTAATTACATTATTTGCACTGGTCATTGTCGCTGATTCACCCTTTCAATCCGATTATAATTATTATTATCATTAATATTATTATTATTAGCTACTACTACGACCACTACTACTACTACTACTATTATTATTATTATTATTATTATTATTATTACCATCATCATCATCACCATCATTATCGCAAGTTCCAGACACCCCTACTCAACTCAAGAACGCAATCTCAAACTGAGGGGGTTAATGAGGCCTCCATCTCCTCCAGTATGAAAAGCCTCTCCCAAACTGAATAAAATCGTCTGGAGATGGCAAAATTAATCAAAACTAGGCCATGGGATCAAAGGAAGTTAGAATTTAGAACACTTACCACTGTTGTTAGATTATAAGGTAGAAATGAGCCATGTTTTTTTCATCACATACAGTATATACGTACCTGTAAAATAAAGAAAATGGGAGTCAGCGTGAGAGAGAGAGAGAGAGAGAGAGAGAGAGAGAGAGAGAGAGAGAGAGAGAGAACAAAACACAAACATTTACATGGAAATACAAGGCGTGAAAAAGTAAAATATTGCAACAAGAAAATGACAGTCCTGGCAAATGCAAGATGTGGAGAGGAATGGGGTGGGGTAAAGGAAGGCAGGGGAGGAGAGAAGGGATAAGCCATGGGAGGGAGGGAGGAAGGAAGAAAGAGAAAGATGAGATGGCAGGAGAGAGAGAGAGAGAGAGAGAGAGAGAGAGAGAGAGAGAGAGAGAGAGAGAGAGAGAGTAACATGAAGGAGAGAGGAACGAGGAGAGAAGAGGGAAGGGGAGGAAGTAGCTCCCCCCCAAAAAAAAAAAAAAAAAAAGGACAGGAGTTATGGAGGGGGAAGGGGAAGCAGAAAAGGAAAGGGGGCAGAGGAGAGGGGGAGGGAGTGGAGATGGGGAAAGGGGAGAGAAGAGAGGGATAAGGGAACTGGGAGAGTAGGAAGGGGAGAGAGGAAGGAGGCAGGTGAGAGGGGAACGGAAACGGAGAAAGGGGGAGAGGGTAGGGAAGAGGAAGTGGCAGGGTAGGGGAGGGGAGAGGAACCAAAGGGGAGAAAAGGGAAAGGGGAAGAGGGAGGAGACAAGAGAAAGGAGAGGGAGAGAGGGGACGGGAAAGGGCAGGGGAGAGAGGAAAGCTGAGAGGCGGTGAGGGGAAAATATACGGCGAGGAGAGAGAAAGAAGAAAGATGCAAGGGAGAGGCATGGAAACGGGGAAGGGAGAGGAGAGACGAGGCAGAGGAGAGGATGGCAGGGGAGAGGGGAGAAGGGGAGGGGAGATGAGCTCTTGACGTCATCACTCCGACTTATCTAAACAACAACACCCACGATATTTACCAGACACACTCACACAACAAATACTGCTCACCCTGAAATGCATTACCTCAAATATTCCACACACAAAAAAATATTATTACACTCATACACCCCCAATACTACCCTACTCACAAAAATATACCCCAGAAAATACTTCATCGAAAAATATTCCCCACAAAAATTACATCACCCCCCCAAATATATTCTAATGGCAATACTTTCCGCAAAAATATTCCCCATGAGAAAATGCTTTACCTCGAAATATTACATTACGTCGGCGGGAATATTTGCAAAGTGACTGGGGTGAGGAATGGCGTGGGTGTGTTGATTTATTGGTCTCGTGAGTGTACATGTAATATAAATACATGAGAGAGAGAGAGAGAGAGAGAGAGAGAGAGAGAGTCTCCCACGTCATAAAATTCACACGTTCACACTAGACCAATATAAAAACTAAATCATTAAATAAGCAGATTAATCAACCAGAATAAATAAAAATAAATAATGCCTCGCAGTTCTAATAACGAGTAAACCTTTCATTATTCAACCTCTTTAAGTGTAAACAAATCACTTAGGTCATTCGTCATTGCCCTTCCTACTCCCAGACGATTTTATTCAGCATAGGTGAGACTAAGCTGGAGGGGTTATATTCATGGTTCATTAAGCCCTCCAATTCTTCGTGTCACTTTCAGACGATTTTATTCCGCTGACTTATCGATCTGGAGAAATTAAATATATATAACCTTTATTTATGCTGTCAATACGAGAGGTAATTCTAATCTGCATAAAATCGTCTGAAGGTAGCAGGAATAAATCATCAAAAAGGACACACACACACACACACACACACACACACACACACACACACACACACACACACACACACACACCAAACGCAACGTACTGTACATGCAAAGCACATACACTCACGCATGCATTCCTGACCGCTTAAATGTGCACATGGAGTGGAATGCGGTAATGTCTCTCTCTCTCATTGATTTTATATTACCCAATGCCTTTATGTCTTTCTCTTATTTATATTTCATGTACGGGGACGCAATACATTAACCAGCGTCTCTCTCTCTCTCTCTCTCTCTCTCTCTCTCTCTCTCTCTCTCTCTCAGGGACTCGAACTATTTGCTCATTTTCCACACCATAAACGATACACTTGTTCCGTTCAGGTAACACTTAGGGGAGCAGTTGGGGATGGGGAGGAGGGGGTAAATGGGGAATGTGTGGGGGTTGGGGTAAGGGTAATGGGGTATGTGCTGGGGTGGGGGTTGATGTGTGAGGGTGGGGTAAAGGGGAAATGTATGGGAACTGTGGGAGAGGGAAGAGATGGGAGTAAAAGGAGATGTATGGGAGGTGAGGTGTGGAGTGAAGAGGGAGAGGGTGGAGTAAATAAGCAGTGTGTGGGAGATGATGGTGGGCAGTCTGGGGGAGGGGGCTGGTGGCGGGGGCCAATGGGGAATGTGATGAGGGGACAGTGGTGAAAGGGGATGTGTAGGGAGTTGAGGAAGGGGTGAGTGGGGATGTGTGAGAGGGGTAAGGAGTGTGTTGGCCCTGTTGAGAGGTTGGCTGTGTATAGACTGTGTGGGGTGAGGTAAGGGTGAGGTGTGTGGGGTAAGGTAGAGGTGTGTGGGGTAAGGTAGAGGTGTGTGGGGAATGCAGAGGAGGGAGGTATGTACGAGGCTGATGGGCAATGCTTGTCTGATGGAGTGTAAAACAGCGTGTGTGTGTGTGTGTGTGTGTGTGTGTGTGTGTGTGTGTGTGTGTGTGTGTGTGTGTGTGTGTGTGTGTGTGTGTGTGTGTGTGTGTGTGTGTGTGTGTGTGTGTGTGTGTGTGTGTGTGTGTGTGTGTGTGTGTGTGTGTGTGTGTGTGTGTGTGTGTGTGTGTGTGTGTGTGTGTGTGTGTGTGTGTGTGTGTGTGTGTGTGTGTGTGTGTGTGTGTGTGTGTGTGTGTGTGTGTGTGTGTGTGTGTGTGTGTGTGTGTGTGTGTGAGAGAGAGAGAGAGAGAGAGAGAGAGAGAGAGAGAGAGCTATTGTAACGGTGTGTACAGAAACGTGAAAATTGGAAAGACCTAATGTGAGGTCCGTTTGGAAGCAGGACAGTGTGTGAATCTGTGAGTGTGTGTGTGTAAAAGTGAGAAAAGCAACTTGAGAAAGGGACGAACCTAGCGTGAAACCAGAGTGGGGCAGAGTGTGGAGATGTGGCAGTGTGTAAAAGTGTGAGAAGGAACGTGAGAATGGGATGTGGTGTGGAGATGGTGTGTCGAGTGCGTGAGGCGGATATTATGGATGATAGTGTGAGAGGTGCGCAGAATGAAACTGAGAGAGTGGAACAGTGTGAGAATGAGGATAGCTGTGTAAGAATGGGAGAGAATGGAAGTGTGTGGATAGGACAACAAAGAACAGTGTAAGAATTTGAACGAAATGATGTGAGAGTTGGTTAGAATGAAAAAAGTGAAAAAATGAGGGAGAATCATACAGAATGGGACAGTGAGTGAACAGAACGAGATAAAATGAAACAAAACGGAACCGAATGGGATTGTGTGTACTGTAGGCGGTGTATTGTGTGTGTGTGTGTGTGTGTGTGTGTGTGTGTGTGTGTGTGTGTGTGTGTGTGTGTGTGTGTGTGTGTGTGTGTGTGTGTGTGTGTGTGTGTGTGTGTGTGTGTGGCTGTCCTGAGAGGGACCAAGAGGGGGAGGGGGGAGACTGGCACTAACATATGACGGTAATACAGGAACTAAGGGTCGGCACACACACACACACACACACACACACACACTCTCTCTCTCTCTCTCTCTCTCTCTGCGACACTACCTCCCATTCATACACCATCATCAACACCAAGATCAACTTTGTCCTCATTGCACAATACCACAGACGAGCACTGAAATATCACCCTTATGTTCTTGCTACCTTGAGACGATGTTTTCCTTGTCGTTCAGGGTTAAGATGAAAGGCATTATGATTATTATGTACTTCCATTCTCTCTCTCTCTCTCGTACCCAGTTAATGGGAATATAACAGCCCCATTGGTATTCCGACCTCATTCTAAGGGGTAGAGAAAGGGAGTACACACACACACACACACACACACACACACACACACACACACACACACACACACACAGAGCTGGGCGGCGGTGAATAAACCTTTAAATCAGCAAACAAACACGCGAATCAATGCGACCAATGGACTCCGCATGCAAATAAAAATTCCACTCAATCATTAAAATCACACGCAATTCACACGCAAACCACGAACAACGCACGCAAGGGGAGTTACATGACAATCAAAAATAACGAAGCAATACATAGGGAGACATAAGTACACGCAATCACAAAATATGCGCAATTGGAGTCGCACGCAAATGGAATCACACGCAAATCACAATACCAAAGCAAATAAACACACACACACATCGGCATTTGCACGCAAATGCGCGACTCAATATTAATCGCACACAATATCAGTACACGCACATTACATATGAGAAGGACACAATGAATCGCACTCAAATCCCGCAGAAATCACCACACGCAAACTACACGCAAATCACCACGCACACAGTACACGCAAATCGCAGGCAAATCACCACAAGCACATTACCAAGCACATGTATTAGGCGACTCACACCCACGCAAATCACCACACGCACATTACCAACCACAAGCAAATTGCCAAACAAAAGCATTACACGCACTTTACCATACACACTACGAGAACACATGTAAATCACACACACACACACACACACACACACACACACACACACACACAAACAAACACGTAAATCACCTCATGCTAAATCCAATCACACGCACATAACCAAACGCACGCAAATCCCCACACGCACATTACCAATTGCACGCAAATGGGGCACACTCAACAAAGCTGTTATAATATTTTCCCCTTGCTTACCGTGGGCTGAAAATGGCTTAAAATCACAGTTAATTAATTTAATAAAAAATAATGGGATAATCCTAATTCGATATGGGGGGGGAAGGGGAGAGGTGGAGGGGAAGGGAGGGGAGGATTGGAAAGAGGAGGGAAGGGGAGGGGGAAGGAGAGAGGTGGAGAGGAAGGGGCGGAAAGAGGGAGGGGTGCAGGGGAACGGAGGGGAGAAGGGTGGAAGGGAAGGGAGGTGATAGAGGTGGAGGGAACGGAGGGGTTGGGAGGGGAGGGAAGGGGAGGGGAGGGGTTGGGAGGGGAGGGAAGGGGAGGGGAGGGGTTGGGAGGGGAGGGAAGGGGAGGGGAGGGGGGGGAGGGAAGGGGAAGAATGGGAAGGGGAAAGGAAGGATGGGGTGCCAGGGGAGGGAAGAAGGAGGACGGGGAGGAGAAAGGGATGATGGGGAGGGGGGAGGAATGAAGGGGAGGGGAAAGCATGGATGGTGAAGTGAAAAGAAGGATTGGAAAGGGATAGGAAGGATAGGGAGGGGAGAGGAATTATGGGGAGAGGAGAGGAATTATGGGGGGGAGAGGAAGGATACGGAGGGAAGGATATGGAAGTGAAAGGAATTATGGGGAAAAGAAAGGAAGGATGAGGAAGTAGGAGGAAGGATGAGAGTGAGAGGAGATAAGGGGAGTTGAGGGGAGGTCAGGTAGGGAACGTTAGGGAAAGGGGGAGAGGAGGGAAAATTGAGGAAAGGAGAGAGGAGGGAAAGTGGAGGAAGGGAGAGAGGAGGGAAAGAAGGTGAGGAAAGGGAGAGAGGAGGGAAAGAAGAGGAGTGAGACAATGAGAAAAGAAGAAAATTGAACAGAGAGGAGGAGAGGAGAACAATGGGCAGGGAAAGGGAAGGGATGAGATGAGATAAGGAGAGAAGAGGAAATGAAAAGAAGACAGCAGAACAAATGAAAGGGAAGGAACTGTGCAGTGATGAAGTGGGAGGAGAGGACAGGAAAGGGAGGGAGGGGGGGAGTGGAAATGAAGAGAAGGGGGGTAAAGTGGAGAAGAGAGGAAAAGTGGGATGGTACAAGAGGAAAATGCATGAAGAATGAGTCAAAATAACAGATGTATTAAAAATGAGAGAGAGAGAGAGAGTCTTCCTTCACTCATCCAATTTCCTTCAAACTCTTATGATCCTGATCTTCCTTTCATTTCTCCAGATCGTCTTTTCCCTCCTTCCTTCCTGTTTTCTCTGGCCCAACCATTCTTCTTTATTAGCCCTTCCTTCCTTCATTCCTGTGATATTTTCTCACTTCCCTATTTCCTCACTATCTGGTCCAACCTTCCTTTCCTTCCATCCTCACTTCCTTATTTCTCTGGTCAATCCATCCATCCATCCGTCCGTCCATCTGTCCGTCCGTTCTTCATTCCCTCCTTCCTTCCTTTCTTCCTTCACCCCAAGGGCATGGCCCAAAAATAGGTTTCATTTTACAGAAGAACACGACTATGTGTTTCGGGAGGGAGGGAGGGGAAAGGGGAAAGGGAGGCAGAGACAGGAGGAAGGAGGGAGGGAGGGAGGGAGGGAGGGAGGGAGGGAGAGGGGGGGAGAAAGAAAGTGGGAGAGGAAAAGAAGCAGGGGGAGGGAGGGAGACCAGGAAGGAGAGCAGGAGGAAAGAAGGAAGGTAAAAGAGGGAAAGAAAGAGTGGAAACAAGAGGGAAAGAAGCAGGAGAGGGAGAGACGGAAAAGAAGAGGAGTGAGAAAGGAAGGGGGAGAGAGAGTGAGAGTGGGGGAAAAGAGGGAGTAAGAGAGGAAAGGAAGAGATGGAAAGTAACTGTGAGGAGAGGAGTGGGAGAGATAAGACAGAGAAGGAGAGGGAGAGAGGAAAAATAGGGATGAAAACAAGATTGCCACCACTTCCAACGCAGTGCAAGATGGTCCACATGTAGGTACAATACACTCACATGCTTCTATACAATCTGCCATGATGGATCAGTGAACATGCCAAAAATATAAAAGCTCAAAATGATATAAATAAATAAACAGGTTTCTGGTGCTACTGGCCCAAGAAACAATTATGACAAGTTTGAAGCGAACTGGTGTAGAAATAAAAACATGGTGGCGAGTTGAAAAAGCGTCTGTGGGAAAGAAGACAGAAACGAGTGAAATACATTCGTTCTCCAAACTTTGCTATGAGACCTAATGAGAGAGGTAAAGGAGGGAGGGGAGAAGAAAAAAGGGGGGTGAAAGAAGGATTGAGCCAGTCACTGTGAGAGAAATGAGGCGAGGAAAAGCACAGACTAAAGGAATAAACACAAAGAAAAATAAATTAACCTCTTTATCACGGTGGCATCATATGTACTGTATTCTTGCTCTCTCCAGACGATTTTACTAGAGTGAAGGGGTTAATGAAGGTGTCCAGCAGCTGAGCAAAATCGTCTGGCGGCAGCAGGAAAAAAAGTTATCGCAGTGAAGTGGTAAGGGATGAACTGAAAAATTAGCATGAGAGAGAGAGAGAGAGAGAGAGAGAGAGAGAGAGAAAAGTGGAGACAAGAGAAACGAGAAAAGTGGATGGGGAGGAAAGTAAGGTGGAGAAAAAGGAGAAAAGAGTGGAGAGAAACGAGAGAGAAAAGAGTGGAGAGAAAATGTGGACGAAAGAGGCTCATAAAGAAAGTGGAGGTGGAGGGAAGTGAGGTGGAATAATTAATGAGGTGAGAGAGAGAGAGAGAGAGAGAGAGAGAGAGAGAGAGAGAGAGAGAGAGCGCGTCAGTGGTGCTAATATCGACCAAGAGAATATTTACTTGTGGAACGTTGTCATCCCCTCGCGCGACTCTCTCTCTCTCTCTCTCACACACACACACACACACACACACACTTTTAAACCTTTCAGTACAATACAGTCTTTTTATTTTCCCTTTTGTCTCGCTACCGCCGTAAGAATGTAGCCTATTTAACTTTCAATAGCAACCATGTCAGGTCCTAACTAACCTCATCACCATTTACCATCAACCACTCTCGCTACTCCAAGCCGCCCTACCCCATATACCCCATACAGATACTTTTTATTATTTTTCTTTAACTTGGCCAAAAACTATCATCCCTCCTCTTAACCACAGCTCTTTCACACATATACAGATTAATATACTGTTTTCACTTTGGCCAAAAACTGCCATCTGTTCGTCTGAAAACTGAGCGGTAACAAAAGATTAGCATCGGAATCCATTGCTAATCACGAAAAAAAGTGATGTGGAGAGGATGCGGAGCCCTAGTGCTGGGTTTTCTGCCTGAGATACGTGAAATAAACCGCAAAAGGACCGAAATCCCGCCCAACTGTGGGTGAAGGAACTACAGGTCCAACGCCAAACATAAATCCCACGGTAGAATAATGATGATACAGAACAACAACACTCTCAGGGACACCAATACATTAATACATCAATGAGACTAAACACTTCACTCTCCCGGAATAATACAAGACAATAATTAGAGGGGCACTCAATGAGGTACATCTCTCCGACAACGGACACGTAATTTTCAAACCACTCTTCATAATGGGTTCGGTTTTGGACAAACACACAAACAAACAAACAAACAGGGGAGAAAACATACTCTTCTTGTCGGACAAAATAAATCCATCTGATTGCTACCTTTCCCCGCCCTCCTCCGACCGACAGTGGCCGGGATGCATGGTTCCACACTAGTTGATTTGGGTAGTTTTCTATTCCAGGAGGGTCTAGGTTTGGCAAGGCTAGATTAGGATGCTAGAGGTAGGTGGGCATGGTTTAAGTAACGTTAGATTAGGTTGGGACAAGTTAAATTAGGTGAAGGTTTAAGTAATGTTAGATTAGGTTGGGACAGGTTAAATTAGGTTAGGGTTAAATAAAGTGAGAGCGGTCAAGTTGAGAAGAATAAATATAGCGTGCATTGCTGGAATGACTTATAGTACGGAAATGTGCGGCCGGGATCCCCTTGACTGCGCTCAGAGGCAAACTTTGAAACGACAATTAAGTAAAACAGAGTAAAACAAAATTACTGATATACAAGAAAAAATTATCAAAATGACTGTTTTTCTACACTGCCGGAAGCTCGGGGTGCTCTGCCATGCTAAGGAGCGTGGACACGGTCGGGAGCGGGGACACGGTCGGGAGCGGAGACATGGTAAGAAGCGGGGACACGGTAAGGAACATCCACGCCAACGCTCGCACCACTCGCTGTCCCAACCCCACCACCAACGTCACCTCCTACCTCAAGCCCCTCGCCGGCCTCGACACCTCGTCACGCTCTCATTACCAACCCCATACCCAAGCCCACACACCATCGATGCTGAGAAATGTTGGTGGAATCCAAGCTTGTCGAAGATTTTGATGGGGTGTGCAGTACTGACGTCGTGCCCGTGCCTTGGGACCTTAATGTGGATGTTCAGCTGAGGCGCCACCCTACACGTGAAGACGACGTGTACTCTTGGTGGAGTCCTCATATTTCCCAGTATCTCGCCGTGCGGAAAGCCCCAGGCGACATGCTGTCTACCACAAAATAAACTGTCCACCTACACAGCGCAGGCTATAATTATAATGAACTGTACCCGTATAATGGCACCATAAAAGCATGCTTACTTGTGGTCGACGTATTGGGGACGGATACTCGAAAGGATTTACGCTCAAGTCCTCCATTACTTCCGCTAACTCGAGGTAACAATGAGCCTGAGGGGATTTCTTACAAGATATACTAAAAAACATGGAGGCCACCATATTTAGTTGTTCATCTCTGTTGTAGCTTACATGAGGCTCCTACAACCCGTGCTCAAAGCAAGAGAGCCACCACATTGGCCCATATAATGACTAACTTCCAGCAGGGTTGGAGGTGCTGGAAGTCTATTAATTTACAGGATATGAGTCCTTGTTCGGCCTTACTTAAACCATTTAGTTTAATACAGGTGACTAGTACAACAGAGATTCTTGCAAGCGAATTTTTTTAGTAGCATGAAGCAGTGTACTGCAAACATTCGCTGAAAAAGTGTCAAACATGTGCTACTTATGTGAGCAATAACGGGCTTCCATGAAGTGTATTTACGATGAGTGTTGGACCAAAGTCCCTAGGAGAGAAGTCCCCTGGGACAAAAGCCCATTACCTTATCCTAAACAAAACCTAATCTGCGCTACCGTACCTTGGTGTACCCTATCCTACCTTGAACCTAATCTTGTCAACCTTGGCCTGGCGCAACCAAATCTAACCTCACTTCGCCTAACACGGGCTTCTCCTACGGGCTTTTGTCAGAACTTGAGAGAGGCTAGTATGAAGCTACGGTATCTGTCATCTAGTACAGCCACCATTTAATGTACAGTACTGTACAGCTAAAGAAGTTGTTAAAGAATATACCAACACTGAGGGGAAAAAAGTGATCTGCAACCACTCTGCTGGAAGAAGTAACGAATTCTTGTGCCATTCATTTCATCACCTAATCCTGTGTTGCCCCATGAGCGCAGAGGCCCGGGGCTAGGCAGGTTGGTCCTGACATTTATGGTGAGAGTGACCAGCCTCACTCATCCATGAGCGGCATTACGTGATAATAAAACCCCAACCACCCCTTGGATATAAACCTGCACCGGCTCAATCCGATTGCAGCGCCTTAATTACCCACTAAAACACTAAGCGCCATAGTTTGGTTATATGGTTACCACCCAGCGTATTAAATGGTTCCCTGGTGTACAGGAAACCATTTAGCTTGTCAGCGTAGAGTCACCCGTAGATAGAAGGAAGAGGAAAGACTGAAAAAATGATAGAAGAAGAAGGAAGGAAAGAAGGAAAGCCGCTTGTTATAAATTTCTTTATCAGGTTACTGCAGCTATTCACAATAGGGGAATTCCAAAGTTCTGTATATTTTCCATAGTCATAATGTACATAATTTTCATAATTCCTTTTACTGCCTCCATTGCAGTTGGCCTTCTGGGATGTTTAGCTGTTTTTCACAGTTTAGTTTCATCAACTTTCCTTTTATATATATATATATATATATATATATATATACTGTATGTTTCTACACCTTGTATACTTCTACATTTTAAAAACTTCAGTTATAGTTTTTTTTAGTCGGTACATCAAAATATTGTGTTCTTCAAGACTTTGCATGTTAATTTGAGTTATCTTGTGGCTATAAATAAATAAAGTGAAATTAAAAACTCTTAATGTATCTCTGTTTGACTTCTAGACAAGGCTTACATGGTTTGCTTTAACAATGATGTTGAATTCAGGTGGTGCCAGGCATTTCCATCCTACACTGGCAATGAACAGTCTAGAAAAACTAAGTTATCACCAATGAATTTAGGTGGTGCCACGACCCTCCATATGTGCCTGTATCTATGGACAGTCTAAGATGGTTTCTCGTAGTTCGTCACTGATAAACTTAAGGTAGTGCCAAGATCCTCCATTTGTACCTACATTTATGGTCAATGTCTACGAGGGTTTCCCATAGTTCATCCCCAATGAAATTAGGATGATGCCCAAATTCACCTAAATCAATGTTCTTTGAATGGGGGAGATACTTATTTCTGGATTTTTTTTTCTTCTGTCTGTGTAACTCCATACGTTACCTTTTAATTCTCTGTAACCAGTGATGTCTTATTCCCACTACCTCCTAACACCTCTGTTCAATTTTATGCACCTCTCTCAAACTGAACAAGTTAATGATGGCTGTAACTAACCCCTCCAACTCAGAAAAAATCCCTTAAACTGAATAAAATCGTCGGAAGCCAAAAGGAACAAAATGAATGTCATTACACTGGGGAGGTTACCAAAAGTCGTACACTACTAGGGTTAACAGCTAATTCTGTAACATAAATGTGCCAGCGAATTCTTATCTGTTGGCATCCGGCCATGAAAGATGATTAAATGCGTATGCTTATATATATATATATATATATATATATATATATATATATATATATATATATATATACAGTATATGTATTCACTCTCATCTTAAATGTCGAGACCAACTGCCTAGCTCAGGGCTCCTACGCTCCTCATGGGGCAATGTAGGATTGGATGATGGATGGATATATATATATATATATATATATATATATATATATATATATATATATATATATATATATGGCTTATGAAGGTATTTTTAATTATCATGGTATGTTTAACATTTATTTCATCACTAAGTCGTTGTACCTTCACAAAGCTGTGTATTGCATACTGAAAACTGCATTATTATTATTGTTATTATTATTATTATTACATCACCCAGCTAATAATGTAATCTAAAGCAATCGCTCAGCCAAATAATATTACCTGATGTCAGCTGCCAAAGAATATCATGAGTTATTCCAACCATGAGTGGGTTAATATCAGTGAGGTTGGCAGCCCTGAGAGAGCGCGTGCCGCGTGTCCTCTTGCCATAAGGAGGTCTATAAATTTAGGAGCGTATCGCGTGATTAGGAGGGTGACAGGGGGTTAGAATGGTATTTTCGCCACCTAATTTAGTTGATTTTCGTGGAATTATCTTTAGTCAGGAATGGTACCGGTTCTGTGTGTGTGTGTGTGTGTGTGTGTGTGTGTGTGTGTGTGTGTGTGTGTGTGTGTGTGTGTGTGTGTGTGTGTGTGTGTGTGTGTGTGTGTGTGTGTGTTCGGGTATAATACAAGGAAGGGGAGGAGAGGGGTAGGACTAACAAATGAGAGAAGGGATAGTAAAAAATAATAGGGATAAAAAAAAAGAAAAAGGAAAAGAAAGAAGGAGCAGAGAAATAAAGACGAGGAATTGGGGAGAGGAGGAGGAGGAGGAGTGAGCGTGCAATGTGAAGTAGCAGCAGCACGCGACGCTCAAGTGCACAGAACCTCCCTAACATGGTACTCTTTCCCCAGGCGTCATTGGCATCACTTTTCATGAGCTTAAAGTGCATGTTAAGATCGGTTACATATTTCCTCTACGTAAGTACACCTGCCATATACTTTACAATCAAGCAAAGTGAATCGAAAAAAAAAAAATGAAAGAAAAAGAAAAAAACGCGTCAAGACATAAGTGTTAATAATGTAAATATAACTGCTATGGGAAAATGCTTAACGTTAAAATGAGTTTCAGATTATGTATACGGCCCAAGCAGGCTACTTCCTAACCTAGCCCACCCAAACATATCCGACCCTAAAGTAAGCTAACTTCATTAACCTGTCTTGTTCTGAACCTTAAGCTACCCTAACCCACTTAAACCTTTGATCAGTACTTTCAAAACCAACCTGACCTAACTTACTCTACCCTAAACCTACCCACCTGTACTACAACCTGCTCTCTCTTGCCCTAACCTACCTTATTTTACCTTACCCTAAATTGCTACTCAGTCAAGAACTCCTTAACTTACCACAGACTAACCTAACTACATGACATGACCTTACCTAATCTATCTTAAATTATACCTAACCCAGTCCAATCCAACCCAACCTAAGGAAATCCAACCTAACCTTCCCTCGCTCCAAATTTAACCTCCCCTAATCCTACATACCCTAGCCTTCCCTCGCTCTAACCTACCCTAACCCAACATACCCCAACCCTTCCTCCTCAAACAGCCAAACTATTAGGCTACGTCAGAGCTCCTATCAAATTAGCAGTAGCAATCTTCCCTGCTGTACTTTAGCGGCATAAAACAACTTACACGCATGCATGAAATTACCTAAAAAAGCAGACATTTACCCTTAATTTACGATTTCCATAAATAAGCTTAATACAAGTAGAGGATGATGGAGGAGGAGGAGGAGGGGGAGGAACTGAGGCAAGTAAAAGAGAACAATGAAGAGAAGGGGAAGAGATGGGACAGAATATAGTGTAGAAGAAGCTTCAAGTTCACACGAGGTGCACCAAATGACCGGACCTTCCCCTAAGAGAGAGAGAGAGAGTAATGGCCAGGATTAACGCCACCCAATGCTGGTCATGTACGAATCGATTAAAAGTATGCCATGAAAAGAGAAGAACATGAACAACGGTGTGTGTGTGTGTGAGAGAGAGAGAGAGAGAGAGAGAGAGAGAGAGAGAGAGAGAGAGAGAGAGAGAGAGAGAGAGAGAGAGAGAGAGAGAGACCTACTAACATACCAGCAACATGGTGTACTAAAGAGTGAATTGCGGTAATTAATGGAAACCTCAATTCGACAGCTTGTGTGGAACCTGCAGATTAAATGTCCAACTAACAAGAACAATAACAATAAGAAAATCACCATCACCACCACGAACAATACGAAACAATAACAACAACAGTACCACTTCCATCTACCACTATTAACGAGAGAGAGAGAGAGAGAGAGAGAGAGAGAGAGAGAGAGAGAGAGAGAGAGAGAGAGAGAGAGGAGGGGGGGACTATAAGGCTTCCTCTCAGATATTGGTATGGTCATGTGCATATTATTGATCACCGCTTGTCGCCTTGATATTCTCTCTCTCTCTCTCTCTCTCTCTCTCTCTCTCTCTCTCTCCTGGGAACGAAATAGATGGTGAAAGGAGACGAGTGGAAGTCAAAAAAGGAAGATGGGAGTAATAGGAAGTAAGAGGAAAGAAAGGAGAAAATGAAAGACGAGAGAGAGAGAGAGAGAGAGAAACACGATACGACTGAATGAAAGGACATGCGAGGATAAGAGGATAAAAGGGAAGAAAGAAATGAAAGAGGCGAAGCAGAGAGGGAGGATGAAGAGAAGAGGGATGAAAGGGAGAGAAGAGGGGACGAGAGAGGGAGACAAAGGAGGAGGGGAGGAGGCGAAAAGAGGGGGAGGAGGAGGACGAGGAGGAGGAGGGAGCAAAAGGGATATTAATGATAAAAGAGGAGAGAATTCTATACTCCCCCCCCCTCCCTCTCTCTCTCTCTCTCTCTCTCTCAGCCCATATACCTCACTGGCCTAATCCCTCCCTTCCCTACTTCCTTCTTGTCCTCTCCTCTCCTCTCTTCCCTCATACCATTTTCCCTCTTTCTCTCTCTATACCCAGTTCCTTTCCTCCCTCCATTTTTTTTCTCTTCCTCTTCTCCCTCATTCTTTCTCCCTCCATTCCTTCCTTCGATCTCCACCCCCCCTCCTTCCCTACACTTTTCCTCTCCTTCCTCCCCTCTCTCGAACCTACTGTCCCACCAGCTCTCCCTCTTTCCTCCTCCTCCCTCCAACAGCTTCTCTCCTTTCCTCTCTCCATCCCCCCCCCCCCCGGCGAAGATAAGAGGGATGAGGAAGAAGAATTGCAAATGGATTTCTTTACAATCTCTCCCTGCTTTCCTCCCCTCCACGTCCGCTACCTCATTTCTTCCCTCTCTCCCTCCCTCCCCCCCACCCACCCTTTCTTATCTTCCTCTCTTCTCTTCCTCCTTCCCTCTCCTTTATCTTCTCCCACCTTCTTTCCTCTTCCGTATACGATGGGTACATTCTCCCTCTCTCTCTCTCTCCTTTCCATCCCAAAGCTCTTCTTCTCTCTTTCTCTTATCCTCTCTCCTATCATATTCGATTTTTTTCCTCCCCTCCTCCCTCTGCTTTATCTTCTCTTTCCTCCATTCTCCTTTGTCCCTTCCTTCCATGCTAATCACGTTATTAATCTCTCTCTCTCTCTCCTATACTATACTAACACTTCCCTTATTTCTCTCGTCTTCTATCTTCTCCTTCCTTTATTTAATCCCTTCTCCCCTCTTTAATCTCTCTCTCTCTCTCTCTCTCTCTCTCTCTCTCTCTCTCTCTCTCTAATATTCACCATTTTTTCTCATTTTTCTTTCCTTTACTCTCCATTCTCTTTTTCCTCCCCGTTCTTCAACTCTTCAATACGATTACACTATTTTTTTGTCATTCTTGTCATTTCCTGATAAATTCTGTTCAGCTTAGGGGGATTTTCCGAAATGAAGGGGTTAGATTTTGCCTTCCCTGACCCACTAACAACCAGGTGGCTCTTGTAAGCTGAGGAAAATCGTCTTTAAATAAAAATAATATTACAGCCAAGCACTTAATCCTCCTCCTCTTCTTTGCTTTCTAATCATTCCTTATTGTCTTGTCATCTTCTTTAATCTGACTCTAGTCTTTAATATCCACTTTAAGTCTTCCTCTTTCCTCTTAGTTATCCTCTCTTTTCTACCTCCTCCTCCTCCTCCTCCTCCTATTCATCTTTCCTCACCGTCCTCTTTCTGTTCTTCCTATCTTCCTTTCTGACTCCCTCTTCTACTTTCATCATTTTTCCATCAATCGTTCTTTTTTCATTATTTTTCTACATTTTTTCTCTCACCTACCTCAACATTAACATCATCATCATCATTATTATTATTATTATCTTATTATTACATTATTATTATCTTATTATTATTACCCTATCATTAAAACATTATATTTACTCACCTTTTCCAATTATTGTTATTATTATTATTATTATTATGATTATTATTTTTATTTATTATTCCTGTTATCATCATCATCATTTTACCATCATTATCACTGTTTTTCTTCTACTTTCTTAAATCTTTCTTCTTATCACTTTCATCCACAATATTCCTCCATCATTCGTTATCTCCTCCTTCATCTTTCCTCCCCTCCTTCAATCCTCCTCAATCTCCCTCCCTCTCTCTCCTTTCCCCTCCACCCTCCCTCGAATGATTTGTATACAACAGGGAGAAAATTAGGAGGGAGAGATCCGTTCGCACCCTTCTCTCTCTCTCTCTCTCTCTCTCTCTCTCTCTCTCTCTCTCCGATTGATCTTAATATCTCCGATCTATATTTTTCTCTCCCCCCTTCACCCGCTCTCTCTTCTTTCCTTCCCCTTTAACCCCCCCCCTTTTCTCTCCACCTCTCTCTCTCTCTCTCTCTCTCTCTCTCGCATTTCATCTTCCCTCTTCCCTTTATGCGATCAATTAATCTCTCTCTCTCTCTCTCTCTCTCTCTCTCTCTCTCTCTCTCTCTCTCCTATTTTCCCTTTTATTTCTCTCCTTCCTTCCTTTCTTCTCTTGTCTCTTTCTTTCCTGCCTCCCCCATTCGCCATTATTCTGCACCCTCCTCTCCTTCCGTCAGCCCTCCCCCCCTTTCTCTCTCTCTCTCTTTCGTCTATACTGCACTGCTATCCTTGTTTTTGACACAGAAGTTACGTTAGTTATAACCTATACAATTACCGCCTAGAAAGCCCAATAGATCTGTTGCTGTTTGCTTTCCTTTGTACACCTTCAGCTTTGTATTCCCCCCCCCCCTCTCTCTCTCCTCGTCTGTCTGTCCGTCCTTCTCTAACCTACCACCCTCCCTCTTTCTCTCTTTTCCTTCCCACGTCATTTCTCCCTCCAACCCACCCCCAGTCTCTCCCTCCTCCCCTTCTTTCCTCTCTCCCTCCTCCATTATTCTCCCCCTCACTAATACCCTTAGAATCATTGCTAATAAGTCCATTCTGTTAAGTCTCATTTATTTGACTCTTCTCTTTCATTCCTTCTTCGTTCCCTCAATTCTCTCTTCCTTAGTTCTTCCTTTTCATCCTTCCGTCCATCTCTCCAGTCTTCCTTCCTTCTTTATGCGACCTTTCTCTTCTGTTTCTTCTTCTATTTTCTTGCTTAATTCTCTCTTCCTTAGTTCCTTCCTTTTCTTTCCTCCCTTCTCCTCCCTCCTTTTGTGCTCTCCTTGCTTCCATTTTCTCGTGTTCTTTATCTTCTCTCCTCTTTTATTTCTTCTCTCTACTAACACTTTTACTTCTTATTTTTTCTTCCTTCCTTCCTGTCTCCATTTTTTATTCATTCTTTGTCTTCCCTCTGTTATTTTCTTTCCTTCCTTCTTTCCCTTCTCCCCCTACTTCCCTCTCACCTCGTTCCTTTCTTCCAATTTCTCTACTCTCCTTTCTATCAACATTTTCTTTATCCTTCCTTACTCCATACTCTTCAATCTCTCCTTCCTTTCTTTTGTCTTCTGACTTTCGTTTTCCATCTATTTTTTCTTCCTTCTATGTTCTCTTCTTCTCGTCTTTCCTTCTTTATTCATCCTCCTTCCATCTTTCCTTTTCCTTTACTTTCCTTCGTTTTCTCCTTCCCTTCTTGCTCCATTTCTTTTCCTTCGTTCTTCCTACACTATTTTCCTGTTCTTCCTTAACCTACTCTCTACTTCATCCTCGCTTCTTAGTGCTTCCATCCCCCTAAGTCTTCTCCTCCTCTTCCTCCTCCTCCCCCTCCTTTCTACCCTCTAACAAACGGCCTCACAAGGACCAATACATCTGTTGCTGTTTGCTTTCCTTTGCTATCTCTCTCTCTCTCTCTCCTACAATTTGCCTCGCCATTACAGTACAGTACAAAGAGAATATGTAATTATGTACTACCATTAACTACCATTACTATGTCCCCTCACTCCCCTTCCCCTCCCTCACCCCAGTCTCCCCTCATTCTTCATCCTCCTCCCTACCCCCAGTTTAAATCCCCTCACCTTTATCTTTTCCCCTCTTTACTTCACCCCCTTACCCCTCCATTTACCTACCCACCCATCTCTCCCCTTTCACCCCCACTAAAAATCTCTTCATCCTTATCTCTTCACACCCCTCTCCCCTCGTCCTTACACCCTCTTTCCCCTCTTTTGTTCGCTTCCACCAACCCTTACCACATCTCTCCTCCCCTCCATCCGCCTTTATCCTCCCCTCCCTCCCCTTCACCCCATTCCCCTTCCCCTCTTTCCCCACTTTTCTCCGGCCATCCCACCCTTCCTCCCTTTTTTCTCCCCTTCTTTCCCCTTTTCTTCGTCCTTCCAAGTCTCCCATCCCATCACTTCGCCCTTCACTCCTCATTTCCTCACTTCTCCCACTCCGGCATACATTCGCCCCTCCATCTCCCCTTCTCTCTGCCCCTTCCACCCACTTCCCTCCCCTCGCCCCCACACCCCTCTTTTCTCCATCCCCTCCCCCCATCAAATCCCCCCGGCAGTCTCCCCTCAGACCGGCAAACAATCAATAGAGGGTGGTTCACTATGCCAGTTGTTCCCCTCACTTCGACTCCCCTCCCCTCCCTTCCCCTCATCTCATTCATCTATACTCTCTCTTCTTTCATTTATTCCACCCTCTCATATTTCACTCCTCTCTTCACATTCCTTTTCTCTTCCTCCTACTCCTGCTCCACCCCCTCATTTCCCCTCTCTTCAAATCTCCTCCTCTCCCTTCGTCTCATTCATCCATATTCTCTCCATTCCTTTATTCATTCCATTCTCTCTTCTTTCTTCTTTCCTCATTCCCTTTCCTTCTTCCAGTACGCTAGTTCCCTTGCTTCCCTTCTCAGCCCCTCTCCCATCATCTCATTCATTTATCTTTTTTCTCCCCAATTCCTATGTTTCCTGTTTCCTCCTCCATGTCACCCACTCTTCTCCCTCCTTAACCCCTCCAACTGGATAACATATCTTACAATTTTATTCTTGCCATCTCCAGACGATTTTCTTCACCTTACGAATGCCCCCCTTCTAACCCTGCCAGTTCTAAAAAATCTCCAAATAACTGAATAAAATCGTGTGGATAGAGAATAAACAATAAACATGCCATCGAACTGAAGGGGTTAACTAACTTCACACCTCTCTCCTTCTGGCGTCATTTTTTTTTTTTTTTAAGCAAGATCCCTTTTCAGTTTTGTTGACGGTCAAATGTAGTCAGACTGCAGGATAAATTTTGATTAGTAACCAAGGAGATTCAAGCCCATCTCATAACCACGGCTCATGTAATTTCCCGCAACCACGACTGTACGAGTGACCCAGTTTCGTCGCATGAAAACAAATTGGATACAATTTTTTTCTCTTCTTTCCTTCCTTTACTATCCTCCTTCCTCTTTATCTTATGCATTATTATTTTTTTAATTTCCTCCAGTATTTCCCTTCTTCACTTCTTTCATTCATTTTTCTCTTCCTTTAAGCATTTTCTCCGTCTTCTTTCCATCTTTAGCTTCGTTTTTTCCCCACCCTATAAGTACTTCTCATCTTTCTAAGAATCCAGTTCCTCTTTCCACTCCTCTTTCATTCTGTTTCAAACCTTTCTCTCCTTCTGTCAATTTCTTCCTTCCTCAGTTCAACTACCATTCATCTATATATATATTTTTTTTACTCCTCTTTTCATTATTAACTCTCTTCGTCCTTACTCTTTTTTCTCTTCTTCCAATCGCTTCAGTGTCTCCTTCGTTCCCCTATTTACCTCTCTCTTTTTCGTCTTCCTCTATCTTCTTAACTTCCTTACTCTCTTCAGTCTTACTCCTTATTCTTTTATTTTTCTGTTTTTCCTTTCCATCTTGCTCTTTTCCTTCAACCTTCCCTCCCCCTTCCCCTTCCCTCCCTCTTATCTTCCGCCTTGATATATTCCTCCACTCTCTCTCTTCTCCCCAGATACCCAGAGATCTCTCCCTCTCAAGTTCTCTCCCCTCAGCTTCCTCTCTCTCTCTCTCTCTCTCTCTCTCTCTCTCTCTGAAAAAGAAAAATGGATAGTTTTAAAACGAGAGAGAGAGAGAGAGAGAGAGAATGTATGCAGTGCTTGTATACATGTGTGTCAGGGGTAGGGAGGGGGGTAGGGAGGGGGGCAGGGGAGGGGAGTAGAGAAGGGTGTTCGTATCAGTGTCACCATACTGCACACTTGTTTTTGTTATTGTTGCTGTTGTTGTTGATCGTGGTGGTGGTGGTGGTGATTTTGTTGTTGCTGCTATAGTTGCTGTTATTGCTTGGTGGGGGTGTGGGAGAAACCCATAATGAACGGAAATGAATAATACAAGTAATGTATAACGGGCAAAAGGAAGGAAAGTAACAAGGGGGGAATGAAATATGGAGGGAAAAAAAAAAATACGATGACTCAGAGAAATGTAATAAAAATAACTAACTAAAAAGGCATAATGAGAGAGAGAGAGAGAGAGAGAGAGAGAGAGAGAGAGAGAGAGAGAGAGAGAGAGACCTACTTGTTCCCAAAAGGTACAAGTCGCCAATTAATTTCCTTTCCTTTTCATTCATTTTCCCCTGAACTCTTTTTTCCCTTTTCATGTTTTCTTATTTTTCGCCTATTACTCATCATTCTTTCCGCGTCATTCATTTTCTCGTTCAATCAATTTTCTCATACATTATTTTCATCACTTTATCTTTTTCCTTCCTTTTATCCTTATTTTCTTCTCTTTCTCATTATATTTTAGCCATTTATATACTAATTTCGTTTTCCTCCATTCCATTTTTTATTTCTTTTCACTCTTTTCCAACATATATTTTCATTTTGTCTTCTGTCCTCACACACCGTTAGCTTAAGGTTAGACTAGGTGAGAATAGGTTAGGTTACGTTAGGTGAAAGGTCACATGAAGTTGTTAAATCAGATTAGATTATGTTAGGCTAGGCTAGGCTAAGTTAGGCTAGCTTAGTTTAGTTTAGGTTTGGTTTGGTTAGGTTAGGTTTCATTTCATTTTCTTACCCCTCTTTCTCCATTTCAGTCTTTTACCCCTGCCATCTTTTTCTCCACTTCCCTCTTTCCTATCTTCTCGTTTTCATTCTCCTTTGCCTTTATTACAAGCAGTATTTGTCTACTTTCATTCTCTCCCCCTCTCCTCTTTTTCTTTATTCCGCTTCATGCTCTTCCTTTCCTTCTTTCTTCCATTCCAATCCCTTCTTTCCTCCTTTTCATCTCACTATCACTACATCTTCCCTTTAAATTTTTCTCCCTACCCTCATTTTCTTCAATTACATTATCTCTTTCACTCTCCATTGCCTTCTTTCCCCCCCCCCTCTCTCTCTCTTATCCACTTCATTCTCAATCCTTTTTCTTCCCTTTCATTCTCTCTCCCCTTGCCCCTTCACCCACTTTGCATTTCTTCCCTTCTTCCTTCTCTCTCTCTCTCTCTCTCTCTCTCTCTCTCTCTCTCTCTCTCTCTCTCTCATCTACTTCATTCTCTTTGCTTTTTCTTCCCTGTCATTCTCACTCCCCTTGCCCCTTCATTCTCTTTGTTTCTCTTCCCTTCTCTCTCTCTCTCTCTCTCTCTCTCTCCGCTTGAGTATAATAGAGGCAGTTTTTATTCCGACCGCAGAGTTCTGAGAATCAATTTTGCCTGCTGGGGTGACATATATGAGAAGATACTCACGGTGGAGAGAGAGAGAGAGAGAGAGAGAGAGAGAGGAGGAGGAGGAGGAGGAGGAGGAGGAGGAGGAGGGAGGAGGTGGAGGGATGGTTAAGAGACGGTTGGAGAATGAAAGGAGGTAAGAAGATGGAAGGGGAGGTAGAGAAGACATAGGAAGAAGTAAGGAGAAAGGAAGGCAGAGGTGAGGAGGCTGACAGCAAGGAAAGGGCGAGGGAAAGAAAAAGGTGTGGGGGAAGAGGAGCAGGAGCAGAGGCGAGAAAGAAGGGAAACGCAAAATGGGAGGATATTTGCAGTATAAAAGAGAAACACAGCCTCTAAATACAGAGCCTAATGCCACGTTGTCATTACTTCAGGAACTGCCTTCGGGAGTTACTTCCAGCAACAAAATTAATATAACAACAACATAAGGTTAGTTCCCAATGGTTATAAAACACTATTAGGACACGTACATTCACCGACATGTTTGCATACTATTCCACTGCGTCTACTTCACACTTACTCGTGCGTCAAGTCCGTCACTTACCTCCCCGACCCAAAGAATCAAAGAGAATCATTTATGTGCACAGATACACGCCAAGCCTCAATCCTCTTAGGAAATTAGCCTACAAAGGAAACTGACTAGCAAAAAGGATGAAATATTTGGAGAACTTTTGTCCCCGACCGCAGCAGGCCACCACAATCGCCGGATCTATGACAAATTTCCATGAACCGGATCACATGAAAGAACGTGTATAGGACAGGTAAATGCCACACGCGAACCACCGAACTCTCAGCCAGATGATGTTTTTACTCGTTTTATCCTGCTATCTCCTGACGATTTCGCTCCAATCATGAAATAATTTTCGAACTGGAAGGGTTCATTCTGACAAATACTGATTACAAGACGTCATCGTATTTCATCCATATTATACCCTTACAGGCTATACAATATCACCAGCAATGTGCAATAAAGTCTTAAGAGTTGTGATATTTTTTCTCAATTCTCTAGACAACACATACTACTGTCAGCAGAAGTTCTCCAGCAATCCCATGCCAGCATTGTGTCCCGCCTTCCACAACTTCATAATGTCCCCCAGCGGTCAGAAAATATCCCTCCTTCTCATACTACTTTCTTCTCTGTTGCAACCACACTGCAATCACATAACTTTCATGCATCACCTTCCATCCTCACAGCCGGCAGTAGGTACATCTAAACATACCATACTTCCATACCCACTACAGCTCATTCACTTTAACTTGACCCAGATTCTCGTCCTGTCGCAGCTTACTTCACGTAGGCTATTTCAGAGGAAAAAAAGGACAGTAATGGGGCTCTACCTCCTTCCCATGGCACTTCTTTGTGACTGGTACCCTATTCTAGTGGCTATCTCTTGTTACAGCTCAACATTCATGATGGAGTGATGGTAATTTTAGGCCAAGTTAAAGTGAACATTGTGTAGGAAGTGATGCGTTTATTCTTCCTACTTCAAGACATTTCATTCAACTTAAGGTTTCTCGTACTCAAGCGATTAAACCCTTTACTCTGATGAAGTCTTTTTTTTATTCCTGTCACCCTCAGGCGATTATATTTAGTTTAAGAAAGCCTCTTCTTATCGAGGGGTTAGATATAGATTTCATTCGCCCTTTGGCTACTTTGGGCCTCTCCTAAGGTGAATGAAATCGTCTGGAGGTAACAACATTTAAAACACGTCACAGTAGGGAAAGGGTTAATATAGGTTGTATAATTATAACTTCGTGAAAAAAAACTAACCTGTATAAAAGTATCTGAGGGTAGCAAGCATACTAAAGAACATATCTGACAGAAAACAACGTCAGGACGGAGCATAATATATAAAAGATAGACATTTTCCTATCATCATCATCCCCATCGACCACCACCACCACCACCATCATCATGACCTCTTTCCCAGTTAAATATCAAGTGAGGTCGGGTTCAGAAAGCAAGAAAAAAACACACGCTAGAGGGAGAACAAATCAACATTTCCTAAACATACCCAAAATCGACACTCACCAATGCTGTCCATTAACATCACTGATCCATAGTCTCTTTGTCAGATACGTACCAGGAAAATAAAAGAAAATGGGAGTTAAAAGCATGAACACACACACACACACACACACACACACACACACACACACACACACACACACACCTTCCCTCTACTCAAAACAGCAAAAACTCCCCCAAAAAAACCGTCCTCACCAAACCCCACCCGTCAGAGAGATCAAAGGCAAGTGAACTATTTTGGCAAAACCGATTCACCTCAGGCTTAGTTTTCCCGATTTCGTCCCCATTTTCTGATATTTTCTCGTTCATTTGCCTATTTTTGTTCCCTTATTATAATATTTTTTCGTCTAACCATTACCAGAGCGTTAGCTTGGCAAACTCGACACACCTTAGGCTTAATCTTTCCATTTTTTCGTCCATGTTCCTCATTTCGTTCCTCACCTATTTTTCATCCAATTTCCTGTTTTTTTTCGTCTAGTTATATACCGTATTTTTTTTTTTCTGCCATTTCCGAGTCTGCCCATTCAAAATTTTGTAAATGTCTGAACTTTTCGTCCATTAACCATTTTTTCCCACTCCCATATAAATTCGTCTCTTTCTGCTTTTCCACATATCTCGTCAATTTTCATTTTGCATAACTTTCCTTGTTTTTCCGTACAATTTCCTATTATTTGCCATGTCTTCTGATTATCCCTTTAGATTGATAATTTCGTCCACAATTTTTTCAGCCATTTCGTAACCTGTCATCCGTCCCAAATTTCTTCGCTCATTTTTCATTTATTTCCCTAATTTCCCCGATCATTATTCTATATTTCGACTTCACTGATTTCTTCGTCCATTTTCGTGCACGAGTCAGTGTGTATACCAGGCTTCCCCCTATCCCTCCCCCCCCCACACCATAATTTCACGCCGCGGTAACTCCAGGTACGGTGTGGGTGTAGAAAGGTCTGGGTGTGGATGTGAGTGCAGAAAGGTGTGGGTGTGGGTGAAAGGTATGAATGTGGATGGGGTGGAATGGTGTGGGTGAAAGGTGTGTATGTGGGTGGGGGTGGAATGGTGTGGGTGTGAAAGGGTGTTGGTGTGGGTGTGGAGGCAGAGGTGTGGGCGTGGATGAGTGTGGGGGTGGGTATTTGGGTATACGTGGTGTGGGGGAAGAGAGAATGTGGCTGTGAATGGGAAGCAACGAAGGTGGGTGCGTGTGGATATAAATGAGGAAGGAGGTGTGGGTGTGATTTCAGTGGGTGTAAATAGGTAATATAGGTGTGGGTGTGGATACACATCAGACTAATTTTCAAGTGCTGAGAGAGAGAGAGAGAGAGAGAGAGAGAGAGAGAGAGAGAGAGAGAGAGAGAGTCAAAACATTACCAAAAACGAGGTGGGTGGTGGTGCCGAAGCAGAAAAAGTCGGAAAAAAAAAAAAAAAAAGTTACAGCAAAGGATTCGGGCAGCAGACCACGGAGGCGAAACCGGCTTTAGCGTTCCTAAATTTACTTACTAAGCCGTAATGGAGTGCGATCGAGTGCGGCGGCGAGGAGGAGAAAAATACATAAAAATGTTCCATAGACCGAAAATGGATAATACAGGAGAAAAAAAATGATGTTGCCTGAAACGAAAGCGGATATTATAGCATGAAACTGAAAATATGGAAAAGAGCACCGAAACGAAAATGGATACTACATAGAATTTCCTGCCCAAAACGGGAAAAAAACGGTGGTTCATGTACGAAACTTGAAAATATAGAAATATATATACTCGTATATAAACAAGAAATGGTGTTCCTAGAGCGAAAACGAATTCTGGTGCAGTAATATTATATATAAATAGACAGATAGACGGACAGATAGACAGATATTTCTTCATATATAAACACTAATAATAATGCCCATAAAATAAAGGCTAATATACTAAAACTGTTTTGAAATAAAAATTAATATTATTGATAACAGCGCCCCTACAAAGAACTTTTTTTTTTTTTGACCCATGAATGGTAAGGGAAAATGTAAGAAAAGCAGCGCCCAAAGAACGCAAGTACAAAGTATATATATATGGGCCTACATAAAGAAAAATGAGCATGTGAAGAAAGAGCACTGACAAACATTAAAAAAAGACAAGAAGGGGCATACATCACTCGTGCCCTGCGAATGGTCTGAAGGACTAATATTTGACTTTGCCCTGTGACCTGACATTCAAAATACTCTTCTCAATCTCGAACGACTTCATTTTTGCCTGACTCTCAAACCTTCTCTTAAGTCCGGTACAAACGGATCCAAACTTTTGAACTGACCTTGCCTTGTGACCATAACGAAAGACAAATTGTGTCAAAATCGAATCTCGTCATCCTTGGCTGACAATTAATCCTTCCACTACATTTGGTTCAAATCGAATCAAACCTGTTTAAGTTACAGGGTCGATCATTTGACCTTGTCCTGTGACGTCTATCTCACATGGATTGCTCTCAAACTGGAATCCCTTCATCCTTGCTTTACTCTAAAGATTTCCACAAAGTTCGGTCTACATCGAATAATGCTGAAGTTAACCTTGCCAGGTGATAAGGTGACCCTTTGGCTGACTCCAAAACCTCCCAGTAAGTTCGGTTAAAATCAGATCAAATTGTTTTAGCTATTTTGTTCACACATAAACTGGTCGAACTTTGACCTTTTCCTGTGACCTTGGCCTTCACAGAGACAAACCCAGATATACGTATTAACCCAAGCAAATCGCAGAGACGCCATTACAGGGAAACCGAAGCTAATGAAACACAAGAAAAATAAACACATCCCAAAAACGAAGTCCTAGCACAATTAAAAAAAAAACACACACACACCAAAAATTTCAAGAGGCGTAAACAAGTAGAATCAGATACCCACAAACTAAGGACAAATTAATGGGGAGAAAATACAAGCACAGCCAAAGAAATAAAAAGCAGACGATATTGAAATCATCTCATCCATGCAAAAGTTAAAGGGGTCAATACATGCAAATCCAAGCAGAATTTTAAAAGCCCTAATCCAAGCAAATTTAAAGAGACCAGTACAAGCAGAACCAGGCAAATGAAAGCCAAGCCCACTCACGCAAGAGCCACGCAGTGCAAACAAGATTAAAGCACACGCAAACACGGGGCCGGAACAGGTACACACACACACACACACACACACACACACACACACACACACATACAGTATGTGCACGTCCTCTCTCTCTCTCTTCGGCATTGGCACAGCGAGAGGCAAACATACATTACCACAATTAAGGGAAGGTCATCAGTATACACACACACACACACACACACACACACACAATCAAAATTACTCCCAATTTCTCTTTACACACACACACACACACACACACACACACGACAGGCTATAAACACACAATGAGCATGTAGGCTACACAAAAAAGCATTCCATTTACTCTCAACCACCCACCCACTCACCCACACAATTGCTTTTACAACCGGACATACTTTCTGAAATTATTATTATTATTATTATTAATATTATTATTATTATTATTATACTTCTTATTTATCATCTACCTTTACTACAACAACTTCTACTATTACTGCCACTACAAATAATAATAATAATAATAATAATAATAATAATAAAACTACCACAATCCTTATCGTTCTCTATTACCACCACTATTACCATTATCGACAATACATTCAAGCCCTAACCACCATTCACACAACTACCACCACCACTACTACCACTACCATCGATCCTCCAACATCTGCCATTCCTCTCTCTCTCTCTCTCTCTCTCTCTCTCTCTCTCTCTCTCTCTCTCTCTCTCTCTCTCGTCCCTTTTTTCTATATAACCCTCTATCTTAATCTCCTCCCCCTCCACTTTCTCACGATTCTCCTTCTCTCATCCCTCTCCTCTTCTCTCCCGCTTCACTTATTTTTTCTCCACTTCTCTCCTGCAACCCTCTTCTCCTTGGTACCTTCCCTATCCTTTCTTCTACTATTATTTTTTTCCATTTTGTTATTAAAAGTTTTCTATCTTCACCTTTATTTATTTATTTCTCTAATTTCTTTTGCCCTTTTCATTTTTTCCGCCTTTCCTTCCCTATAATAACTTGTCTTTCCTTCTCGTTTCATCTTCTCTTCCTCTTTCTTATCTTCCTCACTTCTGTTATCGTCTTTCGTTCATCATTTTCTTAATCTTTTCTTCTCTTCCTCGTGTTTACTTTCTGTTTTCCTCCACTTCTCCAGTCCCCCCCTCCTCCTCTTCTCTAATCCTCTTCCTCCTCCTCTTCAAATCCAATCCTCCTCCTCCTCTTCTCCAATTCTCCTCCTCCTCCTTCTCCTCTTCTTGTTCTCCAATCCTCCTCCTCTCCTTCCTCCTCCTCCTCCTCCTCCTTTTAAGCCAAGGTAAAGTTTGTGAACAGTGGCCTCGAATATAGAAGGCTCTTTATTGATAGTTGATATGCATGGCCAGGGGGTGAGAGAGAGAGAGAGAGAGAGAGAGAGAGAGAGAGAGAGAGAGAGAGAGAGAGAGAGAGAGAGAGAGAGAGAGAGGAGGGGGAGTACTGACGAAATAGGTGTCATATGCAGGAAGTAATTACAATTACTTGGATTAGTTTTTTAAAGGCCCACTAGTCCTCCTACATAAAATACACCTCTACATGTCACCACTTCGGCGCTAACATCCACTGTCCATATTGAATACCAGTACATGCCAGGGCTGTCTTATACAGGACTGGTGTACTGGTATTAGCGGGGATATTTTTACGACATGTCGGCGGGCCTTCTGGTAGATCTGTAAAGTCTGATTTTATGAAATTCAAATCCTTGAACTGTTCCCTGCCCCAGCGGGGATTTGAACCTGGGTCCGGCAGGACTGCAGGCCACCTCTCTATCGATTTATGGTTAACATACAGTATATTTTAAAACTGTAGTAGTTTCAATGAAGATGAAGTTTAACTCGTGGTATCAAGCATTAGAGTAAAACTGTGAAAATGAACTGACCAAATAGCTTGTAATGCGACAAATAAAACACAAGTTAATACGCATCATAAATATTTCGGATGTTATTTTTTGGACGCTATTTTAGCAACTAAATAAGAATAAGCCAATGGGATAATGCACACCGGTAATAAGTATGCTAAATATCCAAAAGTTCTAATACCCATGAAATGTCCAAATCCCCGAATACCCTGGCTTCATATTATCTCAGAGAAGGTTAAAATTCTAAATATTTCTGGAACAGGTGGAATAACTCACACTACCCCTCCCCCCATTCTCCCCCATCTTTACAAGCTGACATATGCCCCCTCCTTTACTTCGCAGGCTTCTCCCCCTCCTTTATTTTGCAGGCTTCTCCCCTATCTTTACAGGCTGGCCTCTCCCCCCCCCCTTATTTTGCAGGTTATGTTGCTGACCCACGCTTCCGGAAATCCTGGTAACCCTACTGTTATGTAATTCTATGTAGCTCAAAAGCTAAAGTTAACATTCCTCCCTGACAGTACCTCACGGAAGAGAGAAAATAGAATTGTAGAACTCTCTCTCTCTCTCTCTCTCTCTCTCTCTCTCTCTCTCTCTCTCTCTCACACACACACACACACACACACACACACACACACACATACACCGAAACCACTCACAGATAAAGGAACCAGATAACGCACCCACTAAAATATCTCGTCAAAAAAAAAAGCTACAGCAAACATACACACACACAAAAAAAAAAAAAATCCTAAAAATCTAAAAACTGAAACCTGAAACCGGTGCCCAAGAAACCGCTTACCAAGGAGCGGACCCGACCAGATCAAACGGTGAGGGAAAAAACGGATGGGGGGCGGGAGGGCAGGGTGGAAAGGAGGAGGAGGAGGAGGAGGAGAAAAGTATAAGGTAGGAGTATAAAAGAGTACAGAGGAAAGCAAACAGCAACAGACCTACTGCTCCTTGTCGGGGCTATTCGTTAAGACATAATATAACTAAACGTAACTACAATCGGTTTAAGACAAGAAAGCCCTCCCCCATCCACCAAACCCTCTGGGGATGGGGTACAAAGGAAAGCAAACACCAACAAGAAGAGGGAAAAGAGGTACGGGGAGGAGGAGGATGGGATGTGGAGTTGGGAAGAAAGACACGAGTGAGATGAATGATGTGAGGGATAGGTAGGGAATGGGAGGGGAAGGGAAGAGCATTGAATGGTAGGAGACAGATGGGAAGGGGGATACTGGAAAGGATGGGGGTCCCAGGGAAAGGGGAGAAGGAGGAAGATCAAAGGAAACAGGGGAAAAAAGAAGGTTTAAAGGAAAGGGGGATGAGAGGGGGCTTGAGGGGAATGGGAAATGGAGGGGTTGAAGAGAGGGAAAAGTGGGCGACGGTGCGAAGGGGAAAGGGGAGGAAGTGGTAGGGGAGGGCGGAGGGAAAAGGAAGGGGGAAAGATGGATTGGGAAGGTCAGGCAGGGAGAAGGAGAGGGGAAGAGCTGAAAGCGTTAAAGGGACGAAAGGTGAGGGAGGAAAGGGCTAAAGGGAATGAGAGGGGGGACGGGAGAGAGGGGGAAGTAAATGGGAAGAGGGAGAGAGGGTGAAAAAGAAGCTGGAGGGGAGAGAAATGGGAAGGAAAGGTAGAAAGGTATGAGGAGGGAAGAGAAGGGGGGTGAAAGTGAAGCTAAAGGTGAGTGAAGTGAGAGTGAAAGAGAAGGTGGATGGAGGAGAAGGGGGAGTGAAGGGGAAGGTGTAGGGAAGAGATTGGGGAGTGAATGGGAAGGAGGAAGTGTACAAAGGAGAGTACAAAGGAAAGAAAACAGCAACAGACCTAATGGTCATTTCAAGGCTGTTTGTTACAGAGAAGATCATCATTATGATATCTAATTCTACAAGTTGTAGGTAAGGATAATAAAGCAAGAAGGCTCTCCCCCACCCACCAAACCCTCCAGTCGAAGCTGGCAGGAAAAAGTGAGAAGGACCACCATGCAGCAAGGAAAAGCTGACACGGAATTTTCATAGAAGTGGGAAAAGGAGAGGGGGGTGGGGCGAAAGAGGGGGGGAAGCATCTTAAGAAATTCCACTCAAAGCAGCGGAGGCGAAGTGGCCAATATCCATCTTAAAGCATTCCCTGCCGTGCGGTGCGTCAGTGAGGGAAAAGTACAGCTGGGTGCAGACGGTACATTGAGGCAAGGTACGGTACAACAGATGAGGTACGGTATGACAGGTGAGGTACGGTGCTGCAGCAGAGGTACGCGAGGCGGGGTAAACAGAGAGGTACTAATGAGGTACGGAGGTAAATTGATGGTACGTGAGAGGAGAGGGACGGGGTACGGGGGTTACATGAGCTAGGGTACGCACGCCACTTTACCCAAACACGAGAGATCAGAGACTGTCAGGGGAATGGAACAACTGCGAAGAGACTGGTATAGGAAAGAAATGGGAGATAAAGACAGAAGGGGTGGCAGACAGCTGGAGGAGAAGAGAGAGATAAAAAGACAGAAGGAAAGGGGGAGACAGAGAGCAGGAGAGAGAAGAGACTTAGAAAGACAAATGGAAAGTGGGAAAGATATAATTAAGTAGATGCAAAATGGAATGATGGAAAAGAAATGAGAAAACAATAAGAAAAGACAGACTGGAAGAAAGGATAGAGATATGCATTAGAACAGTTAAAAATCTAGCATGAAAGGAAAGGAAAAAAAATGGAGAATGGAAGAAACGGGGAGGGGAAAAAATGGAGAAAGGAAGAAAGGGAGGGAGGAAGAAAAGGGAGAAAGAAGGAAATGCAGAGATAAAAGAAAAGGGAGGAGGGACAGGGACAGAGACAGAGACAGGAAGGGGGAGAGAAAGACTATAGTTTCTCCTCAGATTTCCAACCCGCCACCTCGAGAAAAGGAAAAACATTCAACTGACCAAAAAAAAATAATACCCACCCATGGAACGAAATATATAACTACACAGCTACAAATCAATTTAGGGGAAGGCGTGGCTCCATCGGTAGTGAGGTGGCTTGCGGTTCTAACGGACCCAGGTTCAAATCCCGGCTGGGGCAGGGAACTGTTTAAGGATTTGAATTTCATTAAATCAGGCTTTTCTGATCTACCAGAAGACCCGCCGACATGTCGTAAAAATACCCCCGCTAACACCAAAACACCAGTCCTGCATGAGACAGCCCTAGCATGTATTCAATATGGACGGTGGGTGTTAGCGCCGAAGTGGTGACATGTAGAGGTGTATGATATGTAGAAGGACTACTGGGCCTTGATAGTAGCCTGTGAAGCCTATGTCCAGAGTCGGACAAAAAAAAAAAAAAAAAAAAAAAAAGTAAATAAATCCGATACTGAAAACGCATACTACAACCCATTATGTAAAAGAGAACAAAGGGGACTAGAACTGCTTGATTTATGGGATAAATATGTTTATACAGTCTGGCTCGCAAATTTCACTGCCCTTGCTCTACTATGGCCTGTTCTGCCTTTCCTAGCTCTGTACTGTCCTGTTATTTTATTACTAATTTTATTTTACCCTACTTTACCTTCTCTTTAGCACACTTCACATTCTCCTGTCTTTCTTTTCCTGGTCCTCTTTTCCCCTTGCTTTTCCTTTCCTTTTCCATCCATTTGCTTCCTTTCCCTTTCCTTTCCTTTTCTATCCCTTCCCCACCCTGCCCTGTCCATCCCTTCCCTTTCCTTTCCTTTCCCTTCCTTTCCTTTTCCTACCCTCCCTTGCTCCGCCCCGTCCGGCCCCGCCCCGCCCCATGCAGGCAGCCAGGTCTCTCTTAAAGCAGGACCTGGCACAGTTTTCACGGCCCGGGGCGCACAAAGGCAACTGAGAGGTAAGCCACAAACCCAACACCGGGAATTTGCATATACGCTCCCTTTACCTCAACATTCCCCCACCGCGGCCATGAAAGCGTACTCACCCGGGGGAAAGATGAGAGTGGAGTCTAAGTGAAAAGTTAAAATAAAACAGAATACACAGACAGCAGTTATACAGATACACAGACAACACAGATCTTGAGGTCACCAGGAGAGTACTTACGCCCTCCCTACCTGAAGCTTTTCTGACCGGGGCAATGAAAACGTAATCAGCCGGGAAAAGATATGGAGGAACTAAGGATGAAGAATAAAGTAAAGTAATAAAACTGGATAAAGAGAGAGATACAGAAAGATCCAAACGGCACATACATTTTGTCTCAACATTCTCCCACCACGACCGTGAAAGCGTACTATACAGGGAAAGATAGAGAGGAACTGAGGGGGAAGAGTTACCGCATATTACAAAAGAGATATAAAGATCAGATGAATATATGTACATGCTCTAACTCAAAATCCTCCCACCAGTGCTATGAAAGTTTAAATCACAGAGTAAAGATTTGAAGGAGCTTGGAGCAAAAAAATAAAGTTATAGTAATGAAAATTAACATGATATACAGAGTTTAATACGGTATTAGAAAAATTGGCATAAAAGCCTCTCTCTCTCTCTCTCTCTCTCCAGTGCTATGAAGGTTTGAACGACTGGGGAGAGATATGGAGGAACTGGGAGTGAGGAATGATAGTTACACAGGGAACAGATAAGCGAGATAGAGAGAGACTAGAAGAATTTGCATACAGGCTTTCCCAGTCTCGACACTCCCCTACTAGTGCTATGAAATGCTTACTAAAATGCGGAAAGATAAGGGGAGACTGGGAATGATGAAAGATGAGGGGAGACTGAGAATGAAGTAAGAGAATGAAGAAAGATGAGAGGAGACTGAGAGTGAAGAAAGATGGGGGGAGACAGAGAATGAAGATGAGGGGAGACTGAGAATGAAGAAAGATAAAAGGTGACTGAGAATGAAAGATGAAGGAAGACTAAGTATGAAGAAAGATGAGGGGAGACTGAGAATGAACCAAGATGTGGGGAGACTGAGAATGAATAAAGGTGAGGGAACACTAAGGATGAAGAAAGATGAGGGGAGACTGAGAATGAAGAAAGATGAAGGGAGACTAAGTATGAAGAAAGAGGAGGGGAGACTGAGAATGAAGAAAGAGGAGGAGAGACTGAGAATGAAGAAAGATGAGGGGAGACTGGGAAGGAATAATTAGGAGGTGCAGAGTTCGCAGACTGAGTGAGAAGGGTACACAGAGAGCCTAGACTGAAAAATCCAAAGCTCTAATGTGAGAATTTGCATATACACTCTACCTCGTCATTCTCCTATTATGGGAAAGCGTACTCTCTGCCAGGGAAGAGGAAAGTAGTTGAGTGCAGTGGCTGAGGAAGGACAAAGTAGACGAGGAAGATGAAGACAGACAGGAAAGTGAAGTGAGAAGACCAAGAGAAAAAAAAAGAAGATGACACAGAAGAGAAAGATGAAAACAAAGAAGACGGGGAAGAGGAAGACTGGGCAGCGATGAGGAAGACAGAGTAGAAGACGGGGAAGAGGAAGTAAGACAGGGTAGTGGAAGAGAGAGAGAGATGGGAAGAAAGAGAGAAAGGATGGAGGGAAGGAAAAGGAAAGGAATGGAAGAGTATGGTGGGAGGAAGATGGGGAGGAAGATAATGGGGAAATACAACCCTAATCCAACCCAACAGGCAATGACGCCCTATGTGCTCTCTCTCTCTCTCTCTCAGTAACTATATCTTTTAGTTCCAAAATGTTTCCTCTCTCTCTCTCTCTCTCTCTCTCTCTCTCTCTCTCTCTACCGTCCAGAAATAACAAGTCTGTGTATTTTTCCTTCCTTTTCTGGCTGAAAGTTGTAATGCTGAAGGAGAACGAGGCGATTCCGTCCATATTTTTATTCCTATTTTTCCTTAGTTCATGGTGTGTGTGTGTGTGTGTGTGTGTGTGTGTGTGTGTGTGTGTGTGTGTGTGTGTGTGTGTGTGTGTGTGTGTGTGTGTGTGTAGCGGGAGCAGGGAATAAATAAATGATACAGGGAGGACACTGAGAACGCTGACTGAGCCGTCCAAGGAACACACGAAAAATATGGGTACAAGAAGAGCGTTACCGGGTATTACATGGGCCAGCCTGTGTTTACTTCCATGTGTTTGTTTTTGTCCCACGCGTGTTTTTATTTTCCCTATGCCTGTACTCTTTTAACCCCCTCATGGTCGGAACTCGCGTATTCTATTCCAGCTCTAGCCAGACGATTTTATTCAGCTGAAGGCCAGTCACGGGACCCTGAGTGCTAACAGTGGTATCAATAAACCCACAATGGTCGGGGCAACTTTAGTATTCTATTCCTCAGACGATTTTATTATTTTTATTAAACAGGGAGTGAGTCATAGGAACCTGAGTTTTCAATAAACTATCGTATATATATTTTTTTTTCTGGGGGGGGGGCAATATTTTTACTTTCACTTTCTGTTTTTTCTCAGTAACTTGAATTTTTACGTTTTTAGTACGGTACGAATTTTGTAAAGTGATGTTTTTACTGTTTATTGTTCGAGTGTTTTTTTTTTCTGTCCGTTTATTTTGGTTCGGTTGGGTTAACTCCTTCACTACGATTTTCTTTTTAGTTTTATCTTGCTTACTGTACAACTTAGCTTAGGAGAGGCTTTCGAGGCGGAGCGGTTAGACACACCTGTACTTAGTTTGATACAGCCGTCATGAGTCCCTTCACTACAGTAAGTTTTCCCCATGATAAATAAAGTCGTCTTGCAGTAGGTTGCATAGTGCAAGTGTCACTGGGTTGAAGAATTTAATCACTTCTTTTTTTTCGTTTTTCTCTTGTTTAAATGCCAAAAAAATGTCAGTGAGATATGAAGAGGGATGTTTTTTATCACCTCCCCCTTTCTCTCTCTCTCTCTCTCTCTCTCTCTCTCTCTCTCTCTCTCTCTCTCTCTCTCTTCCTCTCTTTCACCACTTTCGTCTCTTCTGTCTGCCCACCACCACCACCACCATCACTATCAGCTACTCTTCATGCACCTTCATCACTTCCTCCCTTCCTCCACTGAACCCTTCTTCCTTATTTTCATTTTCTCATCTTCCTCTTTCTCCTCCTCCTCCTCCTTACGGCCACCATATTGCCTTCACTGCACCTTCATCTCCCTCTCTATCCCTACCCCTGTTCCTAGCCTTCCAAACCATCCCGGCCAAAAAAAAAAAAAAAGGAAAATTGTCTCGTCATTAGCCCGCTGGTAAATGCTAAATAATGCACAACATCAATTATACCACTGCAGCAAGTGAGGAGGAGGAGGAGGAGGAGGAGGAGGAGGATACGCGGTAAAACTATGTAGGCTATTGCGTACAAATTCATATCCCACTCTGCCCCTCTTACAATTTTATGTTTTGTTAGAGAGAGAGAGAGAGAGAGAGAGAGAGAGAGAGAGAGAGACTTTAAATTGGGATCCTCTCCCACCCCGGCAACCAATCCCCCTCTTCCGGTCTCAGGTTACCCCCCTCCCCCCTTCTTCCCCCCTCCACCATCTCATTCCCTCTCCACAACTAACCCTCCCCCACTTCAGAATAATCCCACACAACCCCCACCCCCACCAAGTCCCACCCAGGTAAATCCTTGTTTTGTTTAGAAGCCCCTGGATATCCTCAGCATAATCCTTCAGGCTAACGTAAAATTTTCACATCCATAACTAAGACCCTTCATTTCAGCCTTATCCAGTTTCTTCTTTTCTATTATTAACCCCTTCAATCCTATGACGCAGTTTGCATTTTATTCTTTCTACCTACAGAGTACTTTCTTTGTTAGTTCAGGATAAATAATTAGAACTGGTGGGGCTTGATACTGCCTTCATAAACCCTTTCCCTACCTGAGATTTTATCTGGGCAGAATAAGCAAGTCAAGATGAAGAAAGAGCAGTGAACATCTACGTCACTAGCTGATTAATAGTGTACTATCACCACCACTATCACAATAACACACTACCACCGCTATCACCATAACAATCTCCCTGCCCCATATCCTGTCCCTCCCCTTTATCACCATCGTTTCACCATGCATCATTACGTCATCACCACCACTATCACCATCATCTCATCCTCCACTCACCTATTATCACCGCGGCAAGCTATTGCTATCGCTGACACCATTACCATTATCAGTGAGAGAGAGTAATTAACGGGGTAATGGGGTGATCAGGGCTGGGGTAATAATGCCAACGCCTCCATCATCTTAAATACCCCCACCTCCCTGACCCCTCACCCCTCTCCCTCCAAAACCACTCACCCCTCTCCCTCCACCACCTTACCCACTCCCACCCCCAACCCTTCATCCCTCCCCTACCCCACCTCCTCTCCCCCCCAACCCTCAACCCCAACACTAAATTAACACACAAACGACCCACCGTCACCACAACAGTTAATGTTAGCACCTGAATAACACTTAGATACTACCATACACACACATAAATAAAGATAACACACAAGTAGAGTACCAATCATACAATCTCTCTCTCTCTCTCTCTCTCTCTCTCTCTCACACACACACACACACACACACACACACACACACACATTAACAAAACATTATCAAAAGACGATCACGACCACATCAAAATCCATCGCCACCACTAATAAAACGATAGCATCAACACCCACCACCACCACCACATTCACCACAACGACCACATCAACATAATACTGGCTCCCACGACCACTAAAACGACCACATCAACATAACACTACACTGTATCAACACCCACCATCACCATTATCAAAACGACCACAACGACATACGACTCTCACATCAACACCACCACTATTACGACCATCATCACGCTATCATCATCGACTTAACCCTTTGACAAATGCTGATGTAATGGGAAACAGGATGATGATGATGATGATGATGATGATGATGATGATGATGATGATGATGGTGGTGGTGACAATGACGATGATGATGACGACGATGATGATGATGATGATTAACCTCCCGTGCCACCACACCACCACAATCACCACACCACTCGTCAAAGCAATAACACTTGGTAAACGCAATTACACTAATACACCACAATGACTGCAATATCTATAACATTACAACCAACTCCACTGCAACATCGATAATAATAATAGCCACATGACGCTCTAATCCAGTACAATAAAAATAAATCAGTAAATCATAACTTAAGAAATATACAAAATAGATAATAAAAAAATAGATACAGCAGCCAAGCGACGTTCTAGAATCAATAACACAAATAATAACTACCACAATAACAAGAAGCTAACAATAAATAACGTAAAATGTGTATCCAATGCAACATCGATTAAAGGTGTCATATTTTGCAACAACACCAACAATAACCTTCACAGTAAAGACAGATAGATAGATAGACTGATAGACAGAGAGACAGATGAGCAAAATTATATAAATACCACAACATAAATAGATAGACAGATAGATGGACAGATGAACATGTAGAGAGGTGTATGGTATGTAGGAGGACTACTGGGCCTTGAGAGCAGGCTGTGAAGCCTATGCCCAGTGTCGAACACATAAAAAATATATATATATATATATATATATATATATATATATATATATATATATATATATATATATATATATATATATATACTGAAAAATAAAAAGCAAGTCCCCAACAGTAACGATAACTAGTAACGCTGATAATGGCACAAAAAAACAAATAGTAGAAGTATTAGTAGTAGTAGCTGTAGTAGTAGTATTGCAAACCCAGGCTGAAGTTCAATTTTCCGTGGTCCACCTTCCTCCTTTTGGGGGATAGGGAAGAGACTGAGGGACACATCAATAATAAATGTCGCAAAATAATTAAATACATACGTAAATACGACTGAGGGATCTGGTAGTCATGTGATCCGAGTAGGTAATGAAAGGGTACACACACACACACACACACAACCCCCCCTCTCTCTATTACTGGGTGCTAATTACATACATTCTCATTCTCTCATAATTAATGGATGCTAATTACATCTCTCTCTCTCTCTCTCTCTCTCTCTCTCTCCCCATCATCTTCCTAATCCCAATCTTCCTTCCCTTACTCAATTATCTACCTATCCCGCCGCTTAATAAATTCAGTTATTCTGCTAACCTATTGTTACTAACGACCATAACAACCAATTTTACAACTATAACTACCTACAGTACAGCTCTACCACAACTACCATAACTACCACAACTACAAATTAATCCCTTCAAGATTATTATTACAACTATAACTACAATTCTCACATCAACCACAACTATAACTACAACTACGACCAGAACCACCAGGACAAACTTCAACCCTTCACTACGATGACTGACACAACTACAACCACAACATCGCAACTACCTCAACCACAACCATACCCACAATTACCACAACAAAAATTACAACTACCCGGTACCACAACTATAATCTACAACTATCATAACTACCAAAACTACACCTACCGCTAAAACTAAATCTACCACAACTACAATTATAACCACAACAACTACTGCCTAAACTATCTCAACTGCATCACCATAAATTACCTAATCTTTTCAGAAAAATTCTCTCTCTCAACTTTATTCTCTGAAATTTTAACTTTTTTGTACCTTTAAGTTAAAAATTTTCATATCATTCTTATTTATACAGCTAACCTACCTACCTATCCATCTATCTGTATTTATCTATCTATCTGTTTCTATTATCCATCTATCTGTATTTATCTATCTCTATCTGTTTCTATTATCCATCTATACCTATGTATCTATCTACCTATCTACTTGTTTCTACCATCTCCCCATCTATCTATCGATCTATCTATCACACCCTCCCGTCACTCCCAAGGGAAACTAACGAATCGCAGGGCTGGATCCGGGTGACGTCTCCACTAATTGGCCAATCACAGTGCTCCCTCAGACACTCCCCCCTCCCCCTCCCTCCCATTGGTCCGTTTGAAAGCCCCACTCTTAATTTGAACTTGTGATTGGCTGGGATTTAAGGACACTAAAATCTGAGCAAGAGTAACGGTAATGGAGAGAGAGAGAGAGAGAGAGAGAGAGAGAGAGAGAGAGAGAGAGAGAGAGAGAGAGAGAGAGAGAGAGAGAGAGAGTTAATGATGGCTAGCCTCTTAATTACCTCAGTCTCACTTTTAATAATACTGTCCAAATATGAAGACTACATGAACCATATACGGTATTTAACCTCCATCTTAACATCAGTGCAAACCCCAATCAATATGCATACCACATCTCATATTACAGAATACTGCATTCTTGTTACACTCAGACATTTAATTCAGACTATTATAGTGTTAAATGTCCTGGCAGTAGAGATATTATTGCAGGCTGTAATTTTCCCCTCCATTAAAAAAAAAAAAAAACGAATAAGAGTCTGGACATAGCAATAACAAAAGACGTCACCGTACTGAAGCGGTTACCGAAACAAAACACAATGCCCTTTCTATTTACGATGCTGGTTTTTACTTCACAAAGTAGCAATGATTTAAAGAATTATCAAACACTATTATGTACTATTGTTTATTTAATGCGTAGCCCATTTTTTTTTTTTTTTTACGCAAGGCAGAGGGAACAAAAGGCCAGAAGCCCGTAAGACTGTTCCCTTTAAAAAAAAAAAAAAAAAAAAAAAAAAAAAGCCAAATTCAAAGTCTCTTCATTTCGAGATGCCTGGACACATTCCGTTTGAAAGTTTGGAGGTCATAGGCAGTAGGAAATACAGACACAGGAAGATAGTTCCAGAGCTGACCAGTTGCATCCATGAAGGACTGGGAGGAACGGATAAATCTGGCATTAAAAAGTTGGACAGAAAAGAGATGAGAGTTTATTGCGAGACGGGTGCTATGCACCCGCCGTAGAGGTGGAGGGATGCAAGAAGACAATTCAGAGAAGCAGTGACTGTAGAAGCAGCGATAGAAGAGATAAAGAAGCAACAATTCAGAGAAAATGAGGTGGATGGGAGCCAGTAAGGGGAACAGAGCTACTGAAACGAAAAGCATCTGACTCCACCTTGTTGAGAAGAGCTGTATGTGGGAAGCCACCTCACACATGAGAGTTGTACGCTACATTGGGGCGACTGGAATGTGTGTGTGTGTGTGTGTGTGTGTGTGTGTGTGTGTGTGTGTGTGTGTGTGTGTGTGTGTGTGTGTGTGTGTGTGTGTGTGTGTGTGTGTGTGTGTGTGTGTGTGTGTGTGTGTGTGTGTGTGTGTGTGTGTGTGTGTGTGTGTGTGTGTGTGTGTGTGTGTGTGTGTGTGTGTGTGTGTGTGTGTGTGTGTGTGTGTGTGTGTGTGTGTGTGTGTGTGTGTGTGTGTGTGTGTGTGTGTGTGTGTGTGTGTGTGTGTGTGTGTGTGTGTGTGTGTGTGTGTGTGTGTGTGTGTGTGTGTGTGTGTGTGTGTGTGTGTGTGTGTGTGTGTGTGTGTGTGTGTGTGTGTGTGTGTGTGTGTGTGTGTGTGTGTGTGTGTGTGTGTGTGTGTGTGTGTGTGTGTGTGTGTGTGTGTGTGTGTGTGTGTGTGTGTGTGTGTGTGTGTGTGTGTGTGTGTGTGTGTGTGTGTGTGTGTGTGTGTGTGTGTGTGTGTGTGTGTGTGTGTGTGTGTGTGTGTGTGTGTGTGTGTGTGTGTGTGTGTGTGTGTGTGTGTGTGTGTGTGTGTGTGTGTGTGTGTGTGTGTGTGTGTGTGTGTGTGTGCGCGCGCGCGCAAACAAAGCATTCATTATCTCCTGGTTACGGGTATTTAAATTGACTGCCTTTGATTCTGCTCGCTCTCTCTCTCTCTCTCTATGTACTGTTTTCTTTTCCACTCTGTTCTGTCATCTTTTCTCAACTCTTGCCTTACCTTTTCTGATGTATTTTTCCCATCCCCTTACTTCTACTCTAACCTTACCTTTGCTTCTCTTTTTCAGTATCATCTACTGTGTTCTTCACTTTCCTTCAAAGTTTTCCCTCTCTCTCTCTCTCTCTTCCACATTTTCCTGTTTTAATTTCTCTTTTACCTTCCTTATTCCTCTGGTCTCTATACAGCAAGCACAATTTTCTGTATTTTCTCTTTTTTTTTCTTTTCTTCTTTCCTCTACATCTCCCAACTTCTTTCCTCTACACTTCTCTTCTCGTTATCTCTTTCCTCCTCTCCCTCTTTTGTTACCTCTCTCTCGTCATCCTTCTTTCCTTCCTTCTTTCTTTCATTTCTCTTATTTCTAATGATCAACCTTTTTTACTCCCCCATCTCTTTCACTTCATCTCGTTTCTGATTTCCTCATCTCCCTTCCCTCATCATTTCCTGCAATATAACTTCTTTCTGTTTTCACTTCCTTCTTTCATTTCTTTTTCATTCATTTTCCTTCATTTACTTCCACCAAATCACATTAAACTTTTCAAACCCATAACATGTTTTTAATGACTGGTTCTTGGCTGGACCACGTGAAGAATGGAGAATGAGACTAACTAGGAGAGTGGACGTGAATGAGGTGGAAGGGGAGAAGGGAAGGAAAGACCGAGTATGTAACAGAGAGAAGGAGTGGAGGGATATATGAATAAGGGAGTGTGAAGTGGAGGGAGGGCAGCCTGATGGGGGAGGGCCAAACAATAATGAGGAGATTTGTTTGTGGCCACCCATTCCGGGATTAAGGCGTCTGGCTATAAAAAGATAAGTATAGACAGAGACAGGTAACATAAAGAGATAGACAGCCAGACACAGATATAGATAAGGTACAGATAGATAAGTTAGAGATTGATAAACAGATAGATAAGACAGCCCACCTGGCGATTATATTCACCTATAGGGACACCTCGAGTATAGGGACACCTAGAGTAGTTAAAAGGTAAATGAACGCCATGCCTAACTCTCGTGTTCGAAAATCTCTCCAAAGCTGAATATAAGAGTCAGGAGACAGCAAGAATAAAATGAAAACAAGTCGTCAGATTGAAGGGGTTAACTTCCATCTTATCCCTAATCCTTTTCCTCATTTCCCTTCACCATTATCTCACCTACTTCCTCAATCCCTCCCTCCTGCTACCTCTTCCTGATAATTTTGTTCCTTACTCCCCTACCTCCCCGTTCACCTTCCTTCATCTCCCGCTCTCTCCTCTCTTTGTCTCTACTTCTTTTCCCCACCCCTAATTTTCCATTCTTCTCTCCCCTCTTCTCACTTCATTCCTCGCTTCTTTCCACCCTCCCCTCTCCGCGTAACTTAATCATCTACCCGCCTCTCTCTTCTCCTCTCCTCTCTTCCTGTCACTTCCTTCTCCTCTCCTCTCTTTCCCTCACTTCCTTCTCTTTCCACATTACCCCCTCACTCTCTCAGCTTAATATATTCTTCTCTCTTCTCCTCTCTTCCTCTTGCTTCTCTCTTTTCTCCTCTCTTCCTCTTCCTTCCATATCCTCTCCCATCTTACTCTTGCCTCCCTCTCCGGCCCCCATCCTCTCTTCTCACCTCTTTCCTCACTCCCCCCACCCTCCCAGCTTAACCTATTCTCGCAGCCTTCATTTGCATACGATTAAATGTGAGAGTGCACGTCTCAGTAATTAATATCTTTTAACTCAAATTCTCTTTCTCCTTTTAGCTAACTCGTCTTTTAACTCTTAAACTCTCTTCTTCTCTTTCATTATTTTTTCTTTAACTAAAATTTCTCTTATTTCTCGAACTGTCTCTTCTGATTTTTTTTTTTTCTGAACTCTGATTTTTTTTTTTTCACTTATCAAACTCTCTTCTCAATCTTAACGGCCAAACTTTTTTTTTTCTTCAATATTCAAACTCTTCTTCTTTTAACTCAAAACTTTTTTTTTGCTCAATCTCTCAATTTCCCATCTCTTTTCGAAAACTCTCAAATTCTCTTCTCTAATAAACTCTCATCTCGCTTCTCTTATAATACATTTTCTGATTTACCAATTCATAATTTCCTTTCTATCTAATACGGCGCTCTCTCTCTCTCTCTCTCTCTCTCTCTCTCTCTCTCTCTCTCTCTCTCTCTCTCTCTCTCTCACCCAAGCATTACTTCCCTACGGCTATTCCTTTTTTCTTTTTTATTATTTCCCTTCTTTTACCTTTCATCTTCCTGTCGCTTTTCCTTTTCTGTTTCATTCTTTATTCTTCGCCTTCCCTTTCACTTCACGTCCCTCCCCTGAGCTTTCTGCCTTCTTTCTCTTTCGACACTCAAATATTCTCTCTCTCTCTCTCTCTCTCTCCCATCAATCACCATTTTCTCTCTAACTCTTCTTTTCTTTCAATCTCTTCTTTTTCTTTTTCTTTTTCTAGTTAATTCTGATTTTTTTTTTATAAAAGTAACAAGTCAGTAATACTTAATAATAACAATAATAGCAAAAAAAAATAATAAGTAAATAGTCAATAAAGTATAAACAGTAATAACAGCAATCAAAGTTCCGTAGTAATAGTAATAAAAATACGAAATAAAAGCAAAATAGTAACGTCAGCAATAATGGTAATAATATAAAAGTAAATATGAATAATTGTAATAAAAGTAAGGATCGTAAATAGAAGCAAAAAATAATAGAAAATAGTAGGTCAAATAACTACCATTAAAACATAAATCTACTTTAAGGCCAAGTGCTTAAAGCTGTAATGGAATTCACGTACACTTTAAATCCATTTACATTAAACTAACGTGGGCAGACATTTCTACTAAATTCCACACACACACACACACACACACACACACACACACACACAGCTCCTCTAGATGTTGAGGGTGTGGTACTGTCTCTTCTCACGATCTCTTCTCTCAATCTTTTTGTTTTCCTCTTCTTTCAATCTGACACCATCCTTTCTCTCTCTCTCTCTCTCTCTCTCTCTCTCTCTCTCTCTCTCTCTCCTAAACCTTTTGTCGACTTTCCTCCTCATTGTAGTTTTTCTGCATTTTTTCCTTTTTTCTCCCTATTATATTACTTATTTCTGCTTTAAAATTTTCACAATCCCTACTGTTACTTCCCTTCTGATAGTTTTTTATTTTCTTCTAATATCATTCCTAATGTGTCAACGGTCGAGGCTGAAAGTGTGATCTGTTTGAATGGGAAACGGTCGATCTCTGACTGAAATAGGGTTCACTGAATGGAAAACGGTTTATGAACTTGCAGAGAAACGTATAAATATTTAAATAACAAACGGTTTACTGTCTGAATGAGAAATGGTTTATCAGATGAATGAGAAACGGTGTATGAATTAATGAAAAGTGATATTTGAGTAAGAAATGGTATATTATTGAACGGAAAACCTTATAATTTGAATGGGAAGTGGTTTATTTTATTCGAATTTTGATAAAGTGGAAAGTGGAGAATGGTTTATTATCTGGATGAGAAAAATTATTACTGGAATGGGAAGCCGTTTATTACTGCGAACGGATAGCTTTGTTTTCTGAATGATATGTATATTTTTAAATTAGAAAAAAATGGTGTATTACTTAAATGGGTAACGGTTTATTACTGGAATGGGCGACGGTTATTACTGGAGTGGACAACAGTATATTAATGGAATGGGCAACGGTTCTGTTACCTGAATGGACAACGGTTTCTTATTGGAGTGGACAATGAGTATTACTGGAACGGGCAACGGTTCATTATTGGAATGGACAACGGTTTACTACTGAAATGGGCTACGGTTTAGTATTGGGATGGACAACGGTTTATTATTGGGATGGACAACGGTATATTACTGAAATGGGCAACGGTTTATTACTGGGATGGACAACGGTATATTACTGAAATGTGCAACGGTCTATCACTGACATGGGCAACGGTCTACTATTCGAATGAACAATTATTTATTATCTGAACTGGAAAACGTTATTACCGGAGTGGGAACCGTTAACCGTTTGAATGGGAAACGGTCTGTACTTGAAAGGGAAACGTTTATTATTTAAATAAGAAACGGTTATAACAAATGGGAAATGTTAACTATGTGAATGGGAAACGTTTCTTTGAATGGGAAACGGTTGTGAAACGTTAAATATATGAATGTGAAACGTTAAACATATGAATGGAAAACGTTAAACAAGAATGGGAAACGTTTATTACCTACTCGAACGGGAAAACGTTTATACTTGAATGGGAAACGTTTATTAGTTAAGTGGAAAACGGTTTACTACAGCTGGGGGGATGGGGAGGAGATGGAGGGCGTGGGGAGTAATAATGACCCTTCATACCTTACGTAAATGTCAACTGCTGATGTACGATGCAATGTTGATAATTACTGGGTAGTAGTCACCTCTCTCTCTCTCTCTCTCTCTCTCTCTCTCTCTCTCTCTCTCTCTCTCTCACACACACACACACACACACACACACACACATACAGTATACTCCATAGGCGACGCTGCCACACCTCTTCCTAGGATGACTCACCCTGTATTGACTACCAACGTTCCCAATGCGTCCCAACACCCACACCTAAACATTTCCCTCTCTCACGCCGCCTAAGTCCAACTCACCTCCTTCAAACCACCCCAGAAACCTAGAAAATGGCCTAGTAATTACGAAGAAAATTATAGAAGCGTTGTGGATTGGATTAGGGATACAAAATGGGGTTGAGGTCAGGGTCACAAGCAGGAATCCGAACACGTCTGGAGCGGGAAAGCCCTGGCGAACGCGGGAAACACAGCTGACCGCCCCCATCCCCCCATTCCTTCCCCCTCACCCCCTTTCTCTCCCACTCTCCCTTTTTCCCACTCCCTAACTTCTCCCCCCCCCCCGTTTCACTCTCTTCAGCCCCTTTCCCCTTCCTTGTTCCCTTCACCCCCTTACCTTCACTCCTCTCCCTAACTTTCCCTCTTTCCACCTCTCCTTCCTATCTCAAAGCCCTCTTCTCTCATCCCCCACTCCCTCTCCTCTTGCCTCACCTCCCCGTCTTTCTATTCCCCTTCTCTCTCTCCCTCCCTCCCCCCCGGCCCGGTATAATGGTGGCTGTAATGCTATATTTAACGTGACACATACACACTTCGCTATACCCCAGCCAAAGAGCTACATCACACCGCTTCCACAAACATTTTCTAACAGGCTTTCCGTTGTTCAACCTATTATTTTTTTCATCACGTGCTTTACGCCTGTTTAACATTTTCTGTAGCTATTATTTTCATCTAATTTTTTAAAACATACTGTCTACTTTATACTGTTACGATTTTTCAATTTTTATTTACTAATCTTTTTGGCTGGCACATACTTAACATTTTTCTGTATCAAAGGTATATTTACCTTTATTTTTTTCAAATGTATACTTAATTATTTTCTGCCAAATTTATCTTTATCTTTGCAGACACATACTTCGTTATTTTCTGTATCAAAATTACCTCCATTTTTTTTATTAACGTCATCATTTGCAAAAAGTGTATACATTTTTGCTAATTTCAGCTAATTTATACTTTCAGTCATTTGCTTGATAACGCGAGCTAAAATTTATAGTGATTCATATCCAGCAATACACTTCTTAATACCCAGCGATGTAGTGGGTATTATTTATTTAGCATGGAGAATGAAGAAGGCTCGGGCGCATGGTGCAGATGGTGATATTCTAAAATCGACTGAATTCTGGCTAAAGGAACCAAAATAGAATTTTAAAATAGATATTAAGTCAGACTGAGATTAGTTACTAGCGACGTGACTCAGGGTTCAGTTCTTCGTCCTTTATTGTTCATTATAAATTTGTCCATTAAATAAAACGACAGTGCTGCGCTTCAACGGCCTTTGATTCCTTCTTCCTTGGATAAAAAAAAAAACTGTGCAAATGGTCAGTGGATTGGTCAACTAAACAAAACTTCACATGGAAAAAACTAATGCACTTAAAGCAAACCCACTGAGATACCAAACACAAAATACAAAATATAGAAATCATAGTATATCAAAATGTGAATGGGATCTTTGAGTCATGATCACCAAAGACCTTAATCCGAGGCAACAGTGTATTAGTGAAAAATATATAAGCGAACGGTCCAAGGTTCTTATCTTAGGGGCATAACAGTCCATTTAAAGCAATCCTACAGCTTATTCTGCATTAGTATGGCCACACTTAGAGCATGCCGAGCAGTTTTGGTGTCCGTAATGTTAAATGGAAAAGAGGTACTGATACTAACACTAATAATAATGATAATGATGATGATTCTCCGGAAAATTTGCACGGAAGAATGTTAAAATGAGATATAAGAACCTCTCAAATGGAGGTTTATTTCCTTCATTAACCCCCTCACTACTAGAGACCTGTCCTTGAGATGAATAATATCGTCTGGTGGTAGCAAGAATATAAAGACGTCATCGAACTGAAAGGATTAACTTAATACCTTCCGTTTCTTTCCCTCTGCTGAGCAAAATAATCCTCCAGTAGCCGAAATAAGATCATGTGGAAAGAATAAAAATCCCTATATGCATGCAGTTGGGTGTCTTAGTCACGGAAAAAGTGGCCACAAACGAATCGCCTCCATGTCATCCTGTCCGGCACCAGACTGCCCTCTCTCCAACTCACATCACCCTCACTCATATACCTCTTCACCCCATAGCTCCATCTTATCCTCGGTTTCCCCCTTCCCATCCCCTCTCCAATTCATTCACATACACTCTTAGTCAATCTCTCATTCTCTATTCTCTCCACATGGCCAAACACTATCAGAGTACTTCCAATCAGCATATACTGTATATATATATATATATATATATATATATATATATATATATATATATATATATATATATATATATAAAGGTGTGTCCATTGCCTGGGAAAATACTAACAGTTACAAAAAAAGGTGCAAGTGTATATTCCACTTCAGTTACGTAATATCGCCATCAAAAGTTACCGGCGCTCCCCTGTCGGCCGTAGCAATGGAAGGTGTTCCGTGAAATACTGTTATGTGACAGCAATATGAAGTACATAACAAAAGGGTATGAGGAAAAAAGATACGCTCTGTCGTCTGGGAAAGACTGAGGAATATGGTAGGTAGGACACAATGCCGGCGGGGAAGTATCGGCGTTGAAAAATAGACAAATAAAATACATATCACAGAATTATCGGCGGGGAACTATCGCCGTTGATAAATACAAATAAAATACATATTACATTACGGAATTATCTTTCCTATTATAATTCACACAGTAATACGAAATGGCTGATGATGACACTGATGGTGGCGATAATGATAATGATCAGAGATAATGTATTAAAGATATTTCTAACTTAATGAAAAAATGTATCAATGTTGTGGATTAATGTGTGACTGAAGGGGAAGAGCGGGATGAAAGGAGGAGACAGGATGAAGGAGGGAGGAGCAGAGAGAAGAAGAAAGGGATGAAGGAGGGAGGAGGAGGAGGGATGAAAGGATAAGGGGAGACGGGGAAGGAGGAACGACTTGGAAAGAGATAACGAATGGAAGAAAAATTAATTTACAAAGATAACTAAATGAAGAAATAAAGTAAAAAGAAATGAAATAAGAAATAAAGTCGGAAAAGAATGATATGAGAGAGAGAGAGAGAGAGAGAGAGAGAGAGAGAGAGAGAGAGAGAGAGAGAGAGAGAGAGTACTCGTAGAGGCATCCCTAACGACAGGCGAATCGAAGCAGCGACCTGCATCACAAATAGGGGAGCCAAGGTGAAGGTGAGATTATGGGTAAGGGCGAAAGTGAAGGTGGGGAAGGTGAGGGTGAGGGCGAAGATGAAGGTGAGGATGAGAATGAAGGTGAGGATGAAGATGAAGGTAAGGGTGATGGTGAGAAAGGTGTACTGTAATATGTGGGATGGCTATGTAGAAAAGGTTAATTAAGGTTAGTTCGAAAGTCTCCTGTAACTATAATACTCATAATATCAAGGGATAAAAATAAAATAAAAATGGGGTCCTAGTGGTGGTGGAGTTTAGCAGGGACTGAGAATTTATCCTCTTACTGCTGAACTCTGCAAACATGAAAGTAGGAGAAACCCGATTCCATAACTATGCTACGTTGCCATAACTGAGGACACACACACACACACACACACACACACACACACACACACACACACACACACACACACACACACACAGTTATAAATATGAACAGATAAAGATACCAGTAAATTCTCAGCTGGAGGATGTCTTATATACTTTCTTCTTAATATCTCCAATGATTTTATTCAATTCCATATAGACATCTGGAACTGCAGGGGATGGATACAGCCTTCAGCAACCTCTTCCCTACTGGCGTGCTCCCTACAGCTGGGTAAAACTCTATGGTAAAAGGAAGATGAATAATAAATGACGTCCACGGCCTAAAGTTGAAAGTCCCAAATAAAACGAGAGTCCTTATAATAATCAAGTCTTAGGATACGATGGAATTAATAACCTACATGCTATAGTAACCTCAGTCGCAGGAAATCAAGTGCTTTCTACTCTTCCTACTCCGAGGCGGTTTTATTCTGCTTAGTAAAGACTCCTGAAATGCGAACTAAGGGGCTTGCATAACTGTCTTCACTATCAAGCTTCAGTGTGAGTTTTCATAAATTAAGTAAAATGGCCAGGAAACAAGGAAAATAAAACAAATGAGGTCACCGTATTAAAGGGGTTATAGTAAGGATATCCGTATAGGCCTACAATCAAGAAGCATCCACTAACTCCATCCATCGCTTTAATCTATATACACATCAATATTTTCCATCCGCCGCCCCTGTGATGCCAGATAAGAAGGCCTATGGAATCAGAGGGAAGGAGAACGGGAGGGTGGGGTGAGGAAGGGGAAGGGGAGGAGGGCTGGGTGAAAGGAAGGAGATGGGAGAGAAAGGCGAAGAGGGCTAAGGGGGAAGATGGTGTGGGGAGAAAGGGGGAATGGACGGTACAGTGTGGAGAGCAAGGGGGAGGATGGAATGAAGAAGAGGAAGAGGGAGAGGAGGAGGAGGAGGAGGAGGAGGAGGAGGAGGAGGAGGAGGAGGAGGGAGGAAAGGATGTGAGGAAAAAGTGAGGAGTGGAACTGAGTCAGGAGGGGAAGGGGTAAGAACGGAAAGGGGTGGAGGGGATGAGGGGAACATGGCGTGAAGAAAGGAATGGAGAGAAAAGAGAACTGGGGAGCGGGTGAGGAGGGGAGGGGGAGAGGAGGGGAAGGGAGCGAGAAGGGGACAGAGACACGCCGGGCACCCCCCCCCCAGGTTCTGAGTCACATGAACGCCA
>NC_137021.1:8482500-8485000 GCF_032717465.1 Coenobita brevimanus
GAAATAACAATAATAATAGTAGTAGTAGTAGTAGTAGTAATAGTAGTAGTAGTAGTAGTTGTTGTTGTAAAAATAATAGTAGTAGTAGTAGTAGTTGTTGTTGTAATAATAATAATAATAATAATAATAATAATAATAATAATAATAAAGTCATCGATTTGAAGGAATTAACGATACGGATATGTCAATATTCAATTCGCCTAAGTTAGTTCTTTCGTGGAAGTCATGGGGTCAAAGGTTAGGTCATGTGTGTGTGTGTGTGTGTGTGTGTGTGTGTGTGTGTGTGTGTGTGTGTGTGTGTGTGTGTGTGTGTGTGTGTGTGTGTGTGTGTGTGTGAGAGAGAGAGAGAGAGAGAGAGAGAGAGAGAGAGAGAGAGAGAGAGAGAGAGAGAGAGAGCAGCTTATCTACCTTAATGCAGCTCAGGTATCACGAGAAGCCATCGCTTCACGTCACTTACCTGGAGACACAAAATTAAACAGGTGAGTGTACAAAAATAATAAAAAAGGTAAAATAAAAACACCTAATAAAAAATATATTAAAATGATATCGTTTGCTGAAAAAAAGTCAAATTATTAAACAACGGGTGGAAGAAAAATAACATAAAAACGTAAAGGGGAAACAGTGAAAATAAAAAAATGCACAAGTATAATTATAATGGTTGGTGTAAAAAAATAGACAGAAATTATAATAAGAGTAATTAATTAGGAAAACTAACTTCACAACACGTAAAATCAGTCTGCAGAAAAAATTATAAATTCACCCAGAAAAATAACTTCATATTACCCTCTAATAGTGAAAAAAAATCGACAAAAAAGTAGACTCAATAGACGCTTAATAGATATAAATGAAAAAAAAATATGGTGTTATAATATATCAGACTGAAGTTGTATATAATATGTTGTAATTGTGACGAAGAGGATTATACTACTCTATAATTAATACCACTAGAATTGATTAACTTTGTTGTAGATAGCATTTCAGAGTTTATTAATTATTTGACTCTCTCTTTTCTCTCTCTCTCTCTCTCTTGCAGAGTGAAAAGAGGCTGGATGGAAAATGAGGGACAAAGAGGGGAAGGAAGGAAGAAGGAAGGAAGAAAGAGAGGGAGGGAAGGAGGAAGGAAGAAAGAGAGGGAGGGAAGGAGGAAGGAAGAAAGAGAGGGAGGGAAGGAGGAAGGAAGAAAGAGAGGGAGGGAAGGAGGAAGGAAGAAAGAGAGGGAGGGAAGGAGGAAGGAAGAAAGAGAGGGAGGGAAGGAGGAAGGAAGAAAGAAAGGGAGGGAAGGAAGAAGGAAGAAAGAGAGGGAGGGAAGGAGGAAGGAAGAAAGAGAGGGAGGGAAGGAGGAAGGAAGAAAGAGAGGGAAGGAAGGAGGAAGGAAGAAAGAGAGGGAGGGAAGGAGGAAGGAAGAAGAGGGAACAGCATGAAGGGAGGACGAAGGCAAAGAGAGAAAGAGGGTAAGGAAGGAAGGAAGGAAGAGGGGAGGAAGACGGGAGAGAGAAATAAGGTAAGGAAAGAAGAAGGGAGAGATCAAATTTCATGGCGGGCCCCAGGTGCTATCCTCACTCGGCCACTCTATTGTACGGAGGCTGAGGGGGTAAGGGGAGGGGAGGGGGAAAAGGGGAGTGAGGGGGAAGAAAGGGGGAAAGAGGCAGAAGGACGAAAGGAAAAGAAAGGGAGAGGGAAAGGGGGAAGAAGGGAGAGGGAAAGGGGGAAGAAGGGAGAGGAAATAGGAGAAGGGGCGAACAGGAAAGAAACGGGGGAGAGAGAGAGAGAGAGAAAAGGAAATGGGGAGGGGGAATAGACAGAAAATGCAAGGAGGAGGAAGTGACACAGACGAAAGAATACGAGATAAAGAGAAAAGGAAGAGAGGGAATAGGAAGAAGAATAGGAGAGAAGTTGGGAGGTGAGGGAGAGAGAGACAGGCGAAAGTAAGGGTGATAGAGGATTAAGGTAGAAGGGAAAGAGACGGTGGCTCTATAAAAAAAAATGGAAGGAAAAGAGGAATGCGAGAATAGGAAGAAGAGGGGAGAAGAGAAGGGAGACAGTGAGAAGGGAGAGGGAAATGAGAAAAGAAGGAAGCTGAAATATAGAATGGAGAGAAAGGAAGGGAGGGTTGGCGAGGAATGGAATGGGTAGAAAATGAAGGGAGAGGATGGAGAAAATGAAAGGAAGGAGGAGGCAGAGGGAAAGTGAAGGAGAAAGAAAAGAAATAATGAAAAAGGAAAGTGCGGACGAAAAAGAAGAGAGAATATGAGGAAGGACTAGACAAGAGAATGGGGAAGGGAGGAAGAGAAGAAACAGGAGGAAGAACAAGGGAAAAAAAAAATTGTGAGCGGTAAGGCAAGGTAAAAGGGGAAGAGAAGAAGAGAATAAGGAGAGGAAACGAGAGGAAGGGAGGATGAAAGAAAAATGGGATAAAGAAAATAAAAGAGGGGGTGAGAGGATTACTGACCAAAGGGTGAAGGAAAGACAGAAAGGATGAGGAGGGGGAGGAGGATGACAG
>NC_137021.1:8487500-8490000 GCF_032717465.1 Coenobita brevimanus
GGGGAGATGGGTGGTGAATAGAGGTGAGAGGGGGAGGGGAGAAAGCAGAGGAGAGTGGGCAGATGGGTGGTAAAGAGACGCGAGAGGGGGAAGGGGAGAGAGCAGGGAAGAGTAGGGAGATGGGTGGTGAAGACAGGAGGTGAGAGGTGAGGATAAGCGGTGAGAGAAGCAGGTAAGGGGAGGTGAGGGAGGGGAGGAAAAATACGGGAGAGAGGGGAGAGGAGAGGGGAGACGGTACCAATTTCCTACCGCAATCCATCAATTAACCCCTGCACTCCGAGGGCTCTCTTCCTGACGAAATAAAACAGTCCGGCGAGAACGAGAGAAAAAAAATAAGAGTAATAGTAATAAATGGGTTAACGGAAACTGCAGTATAATAATAATGATGATAATAATAATAATAATAATGATAATAATAGTAATAATAATAATAATAATAATAATGAAACAACAAGACAAGCAGGTAGACTCCACCAGCACGCAGTAAAGGCCAAACCTGTTCTAGTGCGGCTTGTAACAAGAGATCAGGTATCACTGTTTTACCCCTTCCCCAAACATCCCCCCCTCTCATCCCCCCATTCGTCCTCTTACCCCTTCGCATTTCCTCTCTTCTCCTCCACCCCTGTCTTCACCCCCACACTCGCTCTCCCCCAACTCCGTCTTCAACCACACACACCATCTCTCCTCTCACCACCCTTCTCTTTACCCCCTCTTCACCTCCAAACTTGCTCTCTCCCCACTCCTCCCCTCCTATTATCCCCTCTCCATCCCCCACACCCTCCTCTCTCTGCCCAACCATTTCCCCCTCTAATCTCACTACTCACCTCCATGCACCCTCTTCTCTCTCCCTTCTCATCGCCCCTCTCCTCTTTTTACCCACTCTCCTCACTCCTTACTCACTTCTGCTTTCTTTCCCTCCTACTCCCTCTCTCCTTTAACTACTTCTCCCTTCCTCTCTCACCTGACTCACGGTCCAGGTCTTCCTATTATGACCGGATTACCTAGAAAATACCGAAAAAGTTGTTTATTTATAAACTCTCTCTCTCTCTCTCTCTCTCTCTCTCATCCACTACAACTATACTACACACTCTCATATATTTTTCTGGGCCGCCCACATCTCACATCATACATGCGAGTTCTAGCATTAATGAATGGAAATGAATGCGTGGAGGTGGGAAGGAGGGGGGGGGGAGTGGGTGGCAGGGGAAAGGATTTGAAAAAGATTAATGGAAGAGGAAAAAGAGGCACCAAAAAAAAAAGGCGAAAGAAAAATGAAAAAAAGAAGTAAGAAAGGGAGGAAGTCTGAAGTATTCCAGGAAAAAGACGTGAATTCATGAATTATAGATGGATGGGTGGATGGATGGGTGAATGGATGGATGGATGGGAGGGGCAGGGTGTGCGAGTGAAACAAGAGATGGGAATAGGGGGTGAGAGGGGTGGAATGGAACCAGAGGCTGAAAAGGGAAAGGGGAAGGAAAGTAAGAAAGTTAAAAAAAAAAAAAAAAAAAAAAAGTTGGGAGGATGGATGGAAGTATGTATGTACGGAAATCTGTGAGTAAGTAAGGAATGATGGATGGATAGATGGACAGGTGGACGGACAGGTGGACTGATGAAAGAAAAGAAAAAAAAATGGCCACTTCACCAAGGAAAAGAGACAGGATAAAAAACATAGGAAAAAAAAAAAGGGGGGCGAGCTGTCATTCTCATTCCTCCAGCCATTCTATTTCCACTTTTTTTTTTCATTTTTGTTCCCCAGTTCAAAGAATTTTAAACAATTTCCTGTTCTCCTCTCCATTCCTGTCCCAATTTCATTCCGTTTTTCTTCCATATTTGTTTTATCCACTTATTCTATTTATTTCATTTCTATATCTTTTTCTTTCCTCCACCCCTTTTCCTCTCCACCTCCTCTGTTACTGATCCTCCTCCTCCTCCTCTGCTTCTTCTTATCATCATCATCATCATCATCATTGTCTACCCAGCTACTATTCGGCCTCCTCCTACCTCATTACGTTCCCTTCAATTCTCTCTCATCTCTTCCCCTCATTAACTTCACGTCAACTTCTCTTTGCTTCCTCCTCTTCCTTTTCCTTATTTATCTCTTCTCTTTTCTCCCCTCCATTCCTCCCACTCCATTTCCCGACACCTCCGTTATGTTCACTCTTCCTCCTCCTGCTCATTCTACTTCTTCCTCTTCATATCCCCCACATTCCGTCAATTTACATTCCCCTCGTCCTCTCTCGCACTTCCCTCCTCCCTTTTATAATCCATTTTCCAGTCTCCCCCCCTTGTTTCTCCTTTTTCCTCCTACCTCATTCTGATTCACTCCTCTTTCACTCTCAGTCTTTCTTCTTCCATATCTCTTTGCCTTTTTAATTTCACGTTTATCTAATCTTCTTTTCTCCTCAGCTTTTCTATTTTCCTCTTCCTCCTTACTCCAACTTCTTTTCTTCCCCATTCTTTCAACTAATTGGTACTCTCTCTCTCTCTCTCTCTCTCTCTC
>NC_137021.1:8497500-8542500 GCF_032717465.1 Coenobita brevimanus
AGAGAGAGAGAGAGAGAGAGAGAGAGAGAGAGAGAGAGAGAGAGAGAGAGAGAGAGAGAGAGAGAGAGAGAGAGAGAGAGAGAGAGAGAGAGAGAGAGAGAATTTTTGCTTCCTGTTACCTTTTGATATTTTAACGATTCAACCTCTTCACTATGTCGACATGCCGGTACAACTAATCTTCCTACCTCTGCAGACGATTTTATTCAGATGAGGGAACTTAGAAACAGTCTTAGATACAGTCTTAATCAAGCCTTTCAGTACCAGAGACCAATTTAAGACCAATACATTCGTCTGGAGGCTGCAAGAAATCACAAAAGACGTCCTCTGGCTGAAAGTGGTAACTCGATTAGGCTAAGTATTTCTCCCAGGTAAATAAAGTCGCAAAGTGTTAGGAATGATATCTAGTATTAACAGAAATAATAATAATAATAATAATAATAACTGCATCCATAACTTAGACCAAAGGCTTTCGTATTTCAGCAGCTTATCAGTCCTTCTTTCTTTTTTTTTTTTAGTTATTCCTACTGGCACTAGACGATTTTATGCTTCATGGGAAGGATTTTTTTTTTTTCCTTCTAAGAGGGTTCGATACAGCCTTCCATTACGCCTCCTCCTTCTCGGATGATTTTTCGTCAGTTGAGTAAAATCGTTTGGTAACAACGGGAATAAAATACACAAATGAACTCACACCCAAAAGGGAATATCGGTATTGTTTTGTAACTCCCTGGCTATCCCTATCTATTTCCTGTTGTTTACCTTTCTTTCTCTTTCTCCCTTTATTTCCCCTCCACTGTGTATTTCCTGCTCGTTTTCCTTCCATTTTCATTCTGTATATTTTGTTTATCCGTTTCTCCATTTCTCACTCTTTTTACTAATCTTTATCTTCCTTTCTCTTTTTTTCACTTCATTTTTCTCCATTCTCAATTTCCTGTTCGCTTTCCTGTTCCTTTACTTTCTTTCAGTATCTCCTGTCTACTCGCTTCTCCATTTTTCGTTCTTTTTCCTCCCTCCTCTAGTCAATTTCCTGTCCTTTTTATCAATACTTCTTACCTTCTTCCCCACGCTTCCCTCCTTTTTTTAAACATATCACTGTATTTGTCCCTGCCTAATTCCTCTTTCTCTTTACTTCCACCTTCTTTCCCTCTATATCTCCGGTTTATTCTATTTTTCCTTCCATGCTCTTTTTCTCTCTCTCTCTCCTTATTTCCTCTTTTTTCTCGTCTATGACTTTCCTTCTCTTTCTAGTCCTTTCCTTCCTTTCTTGCATCTTTCTTCCAAGTCTTTCTTTTCCCTTGCCTTTTTTCCTGTTCATTCTTTTCTCCTTTCACCTGTTCTTTTTCCTTCTCTTCTCTACTTCTTTAATACCTGTACAGTCCCACTTTTCCCATTCATTTTCCTTCCTTTGTCCTCTATATTTTTTACTTTCTTTTTACTCTCTCTCTCTCTCTCCATATTTATCTCATTCCTTTCCTCCTTCCCCCACTTTATTTTCTGATTCTCCCTAACTAACATCTTTTTCCTCTATCTTACCTTCCTCTTTTCTTATATTTTACTTTCATTTCTTTATATATTCTCTCTCTCCACCTCTCCTGTCCATCTTCTCACTCCATTTTACTATCTTTTCTTTCTTTGTTTACCATTTTCTCTCATCATTATCTCGTTTTCATCTTTTATCATTTCTTTTTTCTTTTTTTCTTTTTGTTTCCCTTCTTTCCTTTCCTTTTTTCCTACCATTTCCTTCGCCAATTTCCACCTTTGCGTAACCCTTCTGCCTTTTCTTATCTACAAATGAAATCTCTCCTCGCCCCCTTGATCCTCTCTCCCTCCCTCCCTCTCTCTCTCTCTTTCTCTCTCTCATTTATTTTGTCTGTCTAACTTTGTACCTATCTATCTATCTATCTATCTCTATCTATCTCAACATTTTCTCTTCTGTTCATTTTAAGCTTTGGTCTTCTCTTTCGTCCTCCCAACCAAAAATGTCAGCCCTCTTCTCCTCCCCTCCCTCCCCCTCCCTCCCTCTCTCTCTCTCTCTCTCTCTCTCTCTCTCTCTCTCTCTCTCTCTCTCAACAAGGTCAGTGAGTACTAGTGCGTAATGGGTGACACGCCTATACGTTGCGCCAGCTGTTGCGTGGATGAATTAATGGATCTCGTACACGTGCTCTCAAATTTATGTCCAGCGAAAGATGGATGTGAGAGAGAGAGAGAGAGAGAGAGAGAGAGAGAGAGAGATGAGGAGTGGAGAAATTATTACAAAAACGAAAAGTGAGATAGAGAAGAGAGAGAGAGAGAGAGAGAGAGAGAGAGAGAGATGCGAAGTGGAAAAAAATGATACAACAAAAACTAAAAGTGAGACAGAGATCAGATGAACAGATAAAGACAACTGAAAGCAAAATGAAAGGAAGTAAAAGCAGAGGTGAAAAAGAAAATGGAATACGAGGAGAAAACCCAAGAAGGAAAAGGGAGGGGATGGAAATATAAAGTGATGCGACAAAGGGGAAAAAAAAACAAGGAAGAAAGCAGAAATCGGATTTGAAACGAGAAAATGAAAGAACTTCGATTAAAGAAAAAGGATTACGAAAGGAAAAAGACTACAATACTGTATAGATTTTGGACTTAAGAAAAAAAGGAAAAAGCTGGGAAGGCGTAAAAAAAAAAAAAATGATTAAAGAATAAGGAAATGGAAAGGAAAGGATACGAAAAGAGTGGCAAACAAAATTGGCTTAAGCAAAAAGAAAACAGAAAGGAAGCGAGAAAAAATGAAAACAGAAAATGGAGCAAGAAAAGGGAAAACGGAGGGAGGAGAATGGGGCACTTAGGATTGGCTTGGGTAAACCTTTAATGAAAACCCATTGATTGGTATGGGGGAGCGGAGAAGGTGGGAGGGGGAGGGGGAGGAGGAGGGGGAGAGGATGGGAGGGAAGGAGGGACGACGAAGGGGAGGGAGAGTAAGAGGGAGGAAGATCAAGGGGACATGGGGGTTAGGGAAGGATGCAGGGAAGAGAAGGGGAAGAAGGGAGGTAGTAGAGGAAGGGAGGTACTAGGGAATGAGAGGGAGGAAGAGAAACGGGTGATAAAGGGAGAAGAAGAAGGGACAGAGCGGAAGGGAGAAGATAGAGGTCATTGGGGAAAGTGAGGGAGTAAAAGAAAATGGATGGGAGGGTGGCGGAGAAGGGAGGGAGCGGGAGGAAGGGAAATGAAGGGAGGGGAGGAAAGGAAGGAAGGGACGGGGAAGAAGAGAAGGGGTGATGGGGAAAAGGGTCTGAGGAAGGAAAGGAAGGACACAGAAGAGGAAGTAAGTCCGGGGGATGAAGAGGAGGAGGAAAGGTGACGGAAGAGAAGGAGAGGGAGAGAGAGGTAAGGAGGAAGGGGAGATAACGGGAGGAGGAAGAGAGAGGGAGAAGAGGAAGCTAGAGAAAGGGGGTTAGGGAGAATATGATGGACGCAAAGAGAGATTTTATCAAGGAAAGAAGACATGGACAGACAGGAGAGAAGAGGAAGAGAGGGGAGGAAGGATCGGTGGGTAGGAAGTAAGGGAAGGGAACAATGGGGAGACGAGGGGTGATGGGGGAAAAGTAGGGAGGGGAAGAAAGGAAAAACTGAAGGAGAAATGATCATGGAAGAGCAGATGAAGAGGGGGAGGGAAGGACGGGGAGTGGAAGGAAGAGAGGGAAGAAATGAGACGATGAGAGCAGAGGGTGAAATGGTCACGGAGAAGGAGGAGGAGGAGGAGGTGGGGAAGAAGAGAGAAGAGTTAGGAGGGTGAGGAGGAACAAGGAGGGGGAAGAGGGGTGATGGGAAAAAAGGGAAGAGAAAGGAAGGAAAATGGAAGAACAGAGGAAAGATGGAAGGGACGAAGAACGAATAATGTGGGAAAGAAAAAGAGAGGAGAGACAAGAGACAGAGAGGTGGAACGGGACGGAAGAGGGAGGGAAGGAGAGAAATGGGAGAACAAACGAGGGGAGAAGGAATTAATCAAGGGAGAGAAGAATTATGGAAGAGGGGAGGGAGGAATAAAGAGCAGGAGGGGAGAGAAAGGAATGTGGGGAGAAAGAGTGACTCATGTATTTCTCTCTCTCTGTACTAGTCTCTCATATTTCCTTCCTCATTCCAGTATCAACTCATATATCTTTTCTTATTCTCTTCTACCTCTTTCTCCTCTCTATTACCTCTCTAATCTCCCGGCTTTTAAGTTATTCTCTCTATTCTTTTACCCTCTTTCCTCTCTCTAGCGCTCGCTTTTCTCTTTTTAACCTCTTCACTACGATGACACCTCCGGACGATTTTGTTCAGATTAGGAGGCATTTTGAACCGATAGATTATAGGCTAAAGGGAAGTTAAGTCGGTTAAGGAAGTTCCCAAACACCCTTTCCTGAGCGACTTATCTTGCTTATTACACCTTACCATCGTTCTCCGTGTTACATAAATTCTTATATCGCCATACTCAGCATTAACAACGTGCGAAAGAATATTAACTAGCTATAAACAAAAATGAATCGCTATGGAGGAGGTGCTAGGGAGCCTCCAAACACCACGAGAACACGGGCGTCTTCAATAGTCCTCTCAGTAGCTAAGATAATTTTTTCCACAGCTGAATAAAATCCTGCGAAGGTAGCAAGAATAGGTCTAAACTGTAACGTTATCGTACTGAAAAGGAAATTAAGAGAATGAAGATGGACGCCTTCACGTGGTAGCACCAACATACCCGGGCGGCTCCACTAGCTGGCTATAAAACCGTCCCTCAATTCCTTCCCTATCCCCCGAAGGGAGGATGGTAGACTGCACAGAGAGAGAGAGAGAGAGAGAGAGAGAGAGAGAGAACGTTAGTCTGCAGTCACAACAAAAAAGGATATCAGCCCATCTTCTCTTGTTCTCTCTTTTCCCTGTCTCTGCTTTCAGCTATTTCCTCTACTTATTTCCCTAGTCCTCTTTTTTCCAGTACTCTTTTCTTCCCTTTATTTCCTCTCTTTAGTACTCTCTTCTCTTCCATCTCTTCTCTCCTCTTCTAATCTCTCTTCTCAAAATTCGTGTCTTTCCGTTTCCTGTTCTCTCTCTCTCTCTCTCTCTCTCTCTCTCTCTCTCGTTCTTTTACTTCCCTCCCTCCATCTCAGCTTTAGTTCCATCATATATTCTCACCCATTCTTTAAATCTCATCCTCTCCTCTTTTCAAACTCTCATATCCATTCATTTTCCTCCCACCCTCTCTCTCTCTCTCTCTCTCTCTCCATTTTCCTTCCTCTCTTCCATCATCCTTCTTTTTTCTTCCCTCTTTCCTCCTCCTACCCTTCCCCCCTCTCGACCTCTCTCTCCATATATTCCCTCCTCTCTTTTACTATCTTCCCGCTCCTCTTCCCTCCCAACTCTCCCTCCCTTCTCCACTTCCTCTTCTTCCCTCCCTTCCTCTCTCCCGGCTCCACTTCTCTCCTCTCTCTCTCTCTCCATTACCCATTCTCTCCGACCCTCCTCTCCTTCCCTCCTCCTCCAGGCCTAACTCTTTTCCTCCCTTCTTTCCTCTCTCCCCGCTCCACTTCCCTCCTCTCCCTCCACTACCCTTTCCCTCCGTCCCTCCTTCCCCCCCTTCCCCCTCCAGGCCTGCAAGGGGTGTCAGCTGCAGTCATCTCTCTGCATCCTCTCGCTCCTTCTCTTTCCCTCCCACTCACACATCTGCTACCTCTCTCTCTCTCTCTCTCTCTCTCAGTTACGTATTTTTTTGCCTTTTTAATTTTATTATTTTCCCACTCATTTTAACCTTCTTTGCCTTTCTCTCTCTCTCTCTCTCTCTCTCTCTCTCTCTCTCTCTCTCTCTCTCTCTCTCTCTCTCTCTCCCTGACCCTTTTATCATCATCCCATCATCATTTTTCCCCACTTTTCTACTTCTTTTCAGCTGCTGTCATTTTCTCTCTCTTCTTTTTCCCTTCCCTCTTCATTACTGCTCTTTTTTTCCTCTTCCCCTATTCATATCTTTTCTCATTTCCATCATTCACAACATTTTTAAATTTTTTTCTCGTTTCTGAGTGCATCTCTCATAAATATCTTTTCCTTTACAACGTCATATACTCTTTCTGCTTTTTTCAGTAATTATTATTATTATTATTATTATTATTATCATTATTATTATTATTATTATCGTACTATAGCTACTTATCACACACACACACACACACACACACACACACACACACACACACACACACACAAATCAGTACTTTGGCCACAATCCGAGAAGACTGGCTTAAGAAAAATTATAAAGGTAAGTTCCCCATTCATATTTCTGTGATCAAGTAGGAGAGAAAGAAAGAGCGAGAGCGAGAGAGCGAGAGAGAGAGAGAGAGAGAGAGAGAGAGAGTTTAGCATTACTTCCAGGTAGCATAGTAAGATATTCTCATGTCTATTGTTCAGAAAATCTAAGGATAAATGTGGCATCGTCTATCTGAACAATTTCGATCCAATCCATTTTCTTCTCAATTGTTATTCTTGCCAGACGATTTGACTCAAGCTTAGGAAGGACACCCGCGTATTGAAAGGGTTAATGAAGGCTGTATCTAACTCGTCTGGTTCTTAAAGTCTCTCCTATGCTAGCTGAATAATATCGTCTGAAGGTAGAACGATTCATATAAAAACGGCGTCTAACAAAGGAGTCATCTAGGTTACATATTTACGACCGAGCAAAAAATAATAATAATAAAAAAAAAATTAAAATCAACAAACAATTTCTTAAGATTTTTCATTAAAGGAGGAAAGCCCATTGCCACACCGTCTATTTTACTTTGCTAATATTTATTTCAAAAATTAGGTTAATATCAGAGCTCCGAAGCCATGAAAAACATAAACAATACAAAAACTAATCACAGCTCCCTGTAATACCATCTAACCCCTGGACCACAAGTAAAAATGCTGACACAATAGAAAGAACACGAAAAAAGAAGAAAAAAAAGAGAAAGTTATGACTGAAGGGGGGAATTTAAAAAAAAAAAAAAAAAAAGGAATAAAAACGAACGGGGATTTAAATGCATGAGGAAAAGAGAAAAAATATAAGACAAAAATTTGAGAGAAAGGGATAAACGAATGAGGAAATAAAGAAGAAAATCAATATTAATGAATGGGGAAAAATATTAACGAAAGAGGGAATGAAAAGGGGAGACTTAATATTGAGAAATAAATGAAGGAGGAAATGAAGGCGTGATGGAAATACATGAAGGAGTGAAGTACATGAATGAGGGAGTGAAGAAAATGAATGAAGGAGTGAAGAAAATGAAGGAGGATATGAAGGAGTGAAGAAAGACACAGCTGGCCACTAAACCGCTTCTTTTGTCCCCTTCCCCCCCTTTCCCCTCCACGGTTGCGACAGTCTCCCTCCATCACCCCTTTCCTCTCTTTCTCTCTCTCTCTCTCTCTCTCTCTCTCTCTCTCTCTCTCTCTCTCTTATCTAAGCTAATCTTACGTAAATTTCCCCCTTCCCCTTCTCTCTCTCCAATCTAGGCAACTGAAAATTACCTAAAATTTCCCTCTACTCTCTCTCTCTCTCTCTCTCTCTCTCTCTCTCTCTCTCTCTCTCTCTCTCATTCACTTTATTAATCTCATTCACTCGAGTTCTTTACGCACATTTGCCCACAGTCGTAAAGGGGTGGGAAGGAGGGAGGGAGGGAGGGAGGCAAACTGGGAGGAAAGGAGGGAGGGAAGCAAACTGGGAGGGAAGGAGGGCGGGAAGATCAGGAGGAAAGGAGAATGGCAAAAAACAGAGAGGGATGGGAAAAGAAAGGGACGGAAGAGAAACAGAGGAAGTAAGAAGACAGGAAGAAAATAGAGTGGAAAGGAAAGGAGGGAGGAAGGGAAAGGGGGAAAGGGAGGGAAAAAATGGGAAGGAAGGAAAGACGTGAGGAAAGAAGGGAAAGGGAGATAGGGGGAAGGAAGGAGGGAGTGAGGGAGAAAAAGGAAGGACGGAAAGAACGACGGAGGTAAGGGAAGCTGGATGAAAACTGGGAAGAGATGAACGAAGGAAAAAGAAATAAACAGAACTGAAGAAAACAGAATAAAAAAAGACGAAAAAAATGGGAAGAAAAGAGTAAATGGAAGAAGGAAAAGATAAATGGAATCACTGGAAAAAATAAATAAACAAAGACAGTAAAAATAAGGGGGAAGTATTAGTGAAGATAGGGAGGGAAGATGGAAAACACAGAGAGAGAGAGAGAGAGAATGAAAAAATTGTCGAAAAAAAAATAGTACGGTAAATGACTGAGAGAATGAGGAAGGGTTCACTTTTTTCTCTCCCTTCTTCCTTTTCTCCTCCCCTCTCTCCCTCACCACTCCTTTCTTCCTTTCCTTCAATCCCTTCGTCCTTCCTTCTTTGCTCGTTTGGTCTCTCTCCTTCATCCACCTAACTTCCTTTTTCTTTCCTTTTTATCGTCCTTCTTCATCAATTCTTCTTTCCTTCCTTCCTCTCTTCTGTTCATCCCTTCCATCATTCTTCTCTTTTCTTCTGTAATACGTTTCCCTATTCCTACATTCTTTTCTGTCCTCTCTCTCTCTCTCAGCAACATCCCCTTTCTCCTATCGGTCGTAAACTTCTCTGTCCCCATCCCCCCCCTCTCTCTCTCAGCAACATCCTCTTTCTCCTATCGGTCGTAAAACCTCCTTCCCCTCTCTGCCCCTCCCCCCTTCTCTCTCTCTCTCTCTCTCTCTCTCTCTCTCTCTCTCTCTCTCTCTCTCTCTCTCTCTCCAACCAAACTCTACTACCTCAAAGCTCTCTCTCCCTTCCCCCAATCCCACCCTCAAAATCGCTCTCCCTTTCTATTCAATCCTTTTCTCCCTGCAATTTACTCCATTTTCTCCCTCTCTTCCTGTGCTCCCGATCCCTCCCTCCTTGTTTCCCCACACAACATCTCTCTCTCTCTCTCTCTCTCTCTCTCTCTCTCTCTCTCTCTCTCTCTCTCTCTCTATATATATATATATATATATATATATATATATATGCAGTAAATATACCAAGCCTGAAAATTAGATAGTTTTTTATTTTTTATTTTTTTCAAGATTTACTGCCGGCATGAACAGTACAGAAACACAATCTTTTTTTTTTTTTTTCTATGTACAGGTGTAGGAATAAATTTTTTACATACACGCCAATGGAAAAGGTTTTTAATATACAGATGCATGATTACGGTTCGTACGTGCGAGTTTCCTGAATTGCATAAAAAAATCATATGGCGGCAGCAGGAAAGATACAAATCCTAACCTAACCTTACCTAACCTGACCTGACCTGACCTAACCTGACCTGACCTAACCTAACCTGACCTTGCCCATCGTACCCTAATTCAACCAAACTTAGCCTATTCTAATCCTAACTTAACCTAACCCAACCCAAGCTAGCCTAACCTTGCCAACCCTACCCTAACCCAACCTAACTAATTCTAATCCTACCGTATCCTAACCCTACCTAACCTAACCCAACCCAAACCTATCTACCCCATTCTAACCTAATCCAACACTTTAATTTATCTTACTGAAAGGGGTAACTTAATCTTACAAATTACACGTGCGCATAAATAAACTTTTTGCGAAGCCAGGTTTAATGCAGTTATGCCTGAAAATTACTGGCGAGGCATAAATAAAGCTTTTCGCATGCTAAGTGGCCGCTCACACTCCATGCCTTCGCTAAAAGTTATCCTAATAGTTTCACGCGAGGAAAAACTGCGCTGATAAACACGGGGCGAGGGCCGTAAACAATGATGAGCCCCCGTGAACTGTTTATAAATTCACTGTATCGTTACCCGGTTTTAATCCGTTCAGAACTGTTACTGGTGTTGGTTAAAGATTACATAGACGCAAAGCACAATGAATTATGTTGTTGTTGCTCTTGTTGTCCCACACTCTGAATCTGAACCACGCGGACTACAGGCTGAAGTTGCAATTCTGCAGTCAACCACCATCCTTTTAGGGGATGGGAAGGGAGTTGAGGGGCGTTTGTATAACCAGGGAGCAAAGCCGCCTTATATCGGTGCCACCGCGTGAGTGTACACCTCCAGAACAGAGAATTACATAAAAACTTGATAGTTTACATGAAGAGTTCCGATATTACTACATACTGCCAGTACCAGCATATTCAAGATGTTACACAAGCACTTTCCATGAACTGCAATAAAAAGCTACACTAACATTACCGGTAAATACTGACACTGTGATTCGTGCCTGATAACGTACAAAAAGTCCTAACATTCATAAGGTGCAAACGATTTAACCATTTCATTTCGATGACGTCTTCTTCCAGTTTATTCCAGGTATCAACGGACGATTTTATTCTGCTACGGGTAGGCAACATGCAGCAAACTGACAAAAGGAGACGAAATTTAATCACCAGACGTCCTTCTTAAGCTGAATGAAATCGTCCACTGCCAAATATAACTAACACGCCCTCTGGTTCAAAGGATTAAAATACCATAGTGCTAAATTTACGTATTAATTATTATCTTGTAAAAAGCCCTTGCAACAACCACCTTTCAAATAGCTATCCTGAAAACAATGGCATCTGCAATGTTGATATATGCAACACTTTTTAGTTCCTGCTAACTAAACATGAAGGGATCAGAGAGTAAACAAACGTACGAGACACGAGTAAACACACCATTTATAAACAAAATAAACACTTACAGAGACAAGTAAACACGCAAGACTAGATTCCTTACAACACAGTATGAAAGGGGTAAACAAACACCGAGTACACACAAAATAATAGTCTAAACAAACACACGCGACAACCAACAAAACAGGGTTAACATGGGATGGAATAAACAGAAGCACATAAGCCCACACTAAAACATCCACCATCTCCACCACCCCTGCGCGCGCGCGCGCACACACACACACACACACACACACACACACACACACACACACGTCTGCTCAGAGATGTGCTGTTTAGGTTGTCCGCTGTTTACTGTCGGTAAACAGGTAGTTGGGCACGACGGGAGGATGGAGTTAGGGAGAAGGAAAAGGGAAAGAAAAGGGAAAGAAAAGGAAGCGGAGGGGGGAAAGGGAGAGTTTATAGCGAAGGGGAGGTGGTGAAGGCAGGGAATAGAGGAGAGGGCAGAGGGAGAGGGAAGATGAGCAGGACGAGAAGGGGTAAGCGTGAGGGAAAAGGATAAGGGGATAAGGGGAATGGAAAAGGAAAGGACATGGGAGAGTGGAGAGAAGGAGAGGAGGAGAAGGGGAGGAGTGGTTAAGGGAAATCGAGAAGAGAAAGGAAAACTACGGTAATAGAGAAGACGGGGAGGGGGGGGGGCAGAGGGGAGAAAGAGGAAAGGGGGAGGAATGGTGAAGGGGGGAAGGAAAAGAGAAGGAGAAGAGGGAAAGGGAGGGGGACAAAGAATAGAAAATGAGAATAAGCAGAAAATAAAGAAAGAGAAGTAAGAGACAGGAAGCAGGTGGGGAGAGGAAGGGAAAGAGGGGAGACGGAGGGGGAGGTGAGGCAAAAATGGAGGTGAGACGAGGAAGTGGTGGGGAGGCTAGAACGACAGAAAGGTGGGGGGAAAGGGGGAGGAAGAAGGAAAGGAAGAGGAAGGATGAGGGGGGGTAAAAACGAGATGAAAAACGGGTGGGAGAGAGGAACGAGAGGAAGATAGAGGAGACGGGAAAGTGGGGCGGGGCGAAGAAGGGCCAAAAGGGGGAAGGGAGGAAGGGAAAAGCGAGAGGGTAACAGAGTAGGAAGTTAGGCGTGAGGAGGAGGAGAAAGTAATGTGAGGGAAACATCGAAGTAGAGGGACGAAGGTAAACGGAGAGGAGGGGAAGGGGGAGGAAGAAGGGTGGATATGGAGATAGGAAAGAATGGAAAGACAGAGAGCAAACTGATGTAAGGAAATATGTGGGGAAAAACAGAAAAAAAAGGGTGGAGAGGGGAAGGAAACTTACAATATGAAAGGATGAGAGAGTGGAGAGATAGACAGAGGAGAAAAGAAGAGAGGGAGGGAAGAAGGTAGGAAGGAGAGAGGGTGGGTGGGAAGGAAGCAAAGAATGATGGGGGAAAGGAGGCGTACGGAAGGAGGGGGGAGGTGAAGTGAGAATGAATGAAAATTAAGGAAGAGTGGAGACAGAGAGATGAGAGGGGCATATGTAGCGAGAATGGCGATGATGGGAGGAGAGGAAAACGAAGAGATGGGAGAGGATGGGATGGGAAGGGGGAAGAGATGAAGGGAGAAGGCAAAGGGAATCGAAAAAGTGAGGCGTGGGGAGACTTCGAAAAGAAGGAAGGAGGGGGTGATGAGGGTGGAGAAGAAAGAATACAAAGGACGAAATGGGAGAGGCGAGAGGGATGGAGAAGGGAGGGGGTGGGTGGGAAGAAGAACGAGGGGAAAAGGAAAGAGACAAATAAAAACGAGTTGGGAATGAGGTGGATGGGAAGAGAAGAAAAGGAAAACGGACGAAGGCAAACAGAAATGAAAATGGTCCGGGGAACGGATAAGTAAGGAAGGGAAGAGGAATAGGACGGGGGGAAAATAAAGATACATGGGGGGAATCAGGAGCAGATTATCTACATGAAGGAGACAAGGTGAAGGAAGAAGGATAGGAAGCAGGGGAGAAAAAGGGAAAGAAAAAAAAGGAAGGGGGGGGAGGGGACCAGGAACAGTGCGTCTGCATGAAGATGGTCCTGTCTGGAGTTTATAGTCGGTAAACAGCTATTTGGGGAAGGACGGGGGGGTGAGGGGATGGAGTAGTGGAAGAAGGGGGGAGAAAGGCAGACGGGAGGGAAAGGAACAGGAAGAGCATGTGGGAGAGGATGGGGTGGAGGACTGAACCGAGGAAAGTGATGATGGGAGCTGGGAGCAGGGAGAATGAGGGAAGGGGGAGCAGGATGATGGAACTAAGGGGGGAGGAAGAGGAGGAGGAGAAGGACAGTAAGACTGGAATGACTGGAAAAGGAAAAGGGGGAAAGGAAGAGAATGAAACTTGGAGAGAAAGGAGGAGGGAAAGGGAACGAAAGACGAAACGGAGGGAAAAGAAATGAGGATGAAAAGGGGAAGATAGGATGAGGAAGGGGAGGAAATGACAACAGGTGTAGCAGAAGTGGATGAAGTGGGGGAAGGAGGTGGATATAGATGAAGTGAGGGTAGAGAGGGGTCATTCTCAAGCGCGTCACTTTCCCTGTAGCACTGAAGAGCCAGGATATATTAACACTTTCACTACCAGCACGTTTTCTTTTTATTCTTACCATCTCCACACGACTATATAAATTTCAGGGAGAATTCTTCAATCGAAAGTCTCTCGTCATCAAGTGTTGAAATGGCAAGAACAGTATCAAAATGGCGCCAGACTAGGAGAGGTAAATACTGACACAGCTTGCCTGAATAACTACAAGAGATTATCGACGCGCCATAGGAACAAACATACCGGTACTACAGATCTTTCACAGTAACTTGGCCCAAATTTTCGTTCTTTTGTTGCGTATTTCACAAAGTTCATTGGCAAAAAAATGGGAAGTGTGTGGCTCTACATTCTTCCCATTGCTCTTCTTCATGGCTACTATTAATCTAGTATTACAACGTAGCATTCATGACAGAAAGATGACAATTTTAAGCCAAGTTAGAGTAAAACTTGTACTGTATGGAAAAAGTTACAGGGCACCTCCTAGGACTACAAGTACACAGGTAAATGAATAGAGGAACTCACAGCCAATCAGCAGTCAGTTCACCTCCAATACCCAATCAGGAGACGTAACTTACCTGTAATGAAAAAAAAGTAGGTTAATTAACATAAAACTTAATAAACACGAATGTTTTCAAAAAGTTACCACAGATACATTTGCAGTCACTTATAATTTTGCAAACGTCCGGGGTCTTGAACTACGGTAATAAAGCTAGTGTATAATAAAGCTAGGGTACATCAATTTCACCCGCATGAAAAATATATAGGCTATATATGGCAATTAGGGTACTTTTGCAAAATATCATCTAGTTCTGACTCTTTTTCACGGAGCAAAGTTTGTACCCTTACCTGCACTGCGCTCATCATTATCTCTTATGTTACCACTCACACCACCTTCACATTGACCAGCACCACAACGAATCTACAACTACTACTACCATTCATACTTTCAGCAATACTACCATCACCATCTCCACCAACCACTCTCACAAAGCTTCCCCACCTGCACCTCTGCCTTCCCCTACCCTTTAAGGAGAAAGCTAATGGCCCTAATTAAGCACCGTAACCACAGCCATCACCATCCACCACCACTCTCGCCACTACCAGTACGGACTTTCACCACCACTAACAACTACTGCAACTACTATTACTACTACTACTACAGTTATCATCATTACCACTACCAACATTACTATAAAAAACACTGTTGCTACAATCGTTACCATTACTAGTCTACCACTGTCACCACCACAGCAAACACAACTATCACTACCTTTACAACTATCATTAGCCACTATTACTATCACTACCATAACAACCAACACCATCACTACCACCAAAAGCACTTTCACCATCACCAGCCTCACCCCCCAATCTCAAGAGACCTTCATCACTCCACCACCATCCACGCTCTCCACCACCATTACCCACACCCACTATCATCATCATCATCACCATTATCCAAATCACCATTACCATACTTACCATCCACTCTCCTCCATCACTAAAATAATAAAATAAAATAAAAAATCCAGCCCCACCCATAAAGTCGGACGCTAATGGCAGTAATTAAGGGGCCATTACAATTTAATTACGGCAGACAGGTATACTGAAGGACACCTGCACCTTTACCTTGAACATAAAAAAGTAATTAACACCGGAGACGCTGCTTGACAAATGTCTGTCTGTCTGTCTGTCTGTATCTGTCTGTCTGTCTCTCTCTCTCATAAACCTTTCTGTACTATTATATCCCTCGCTAACGCGAAAACACTATAATCACCTACGGAAACACACACACACACACAGAGAGTAGCCATAGTTAAAATTACTAAGATTAACCCCGTTCACCAGTACTAATTAGGTCGAGTTAAATATTCTACTCTGGCAAGTGTCCATTTCATTCTGCTGAGTGGATATCTCTACCCGTCAAAGGGTTAAATGACGTCAGCATTCTACATCAGGCCTAGGCTATATACATCTCAGCAAGTTAGAAATAAATATATAATAAATAAAAATGGAAACCAAGAAGATATTTCTTAAAAACAAAAATAATGAACTCAAACGTGACCTAGTGCCTTCATTACGCCTGCAACGGAACTACTGCAAGCTTGCAACGAGACTCGCAGGCCTGTTTGTTTCTTCCTTTGTTTTGGCTTTGTGGGAAGGTGAAGCCAGTAACAAATATGCCCAGTACCTACCTAGGCAAAGTGTTCAGTACCTACCAACAAGAAATGTGCCAGTATCTACGTAAAGTACCCTGTATAAAGCACCTAGCCTAAGTAGTACGGTAGTACTTGTAGTAGCTAGTATATAACCTAGTTGTAATCCCAGAATCATCTGAATGTGAACCCAGTGGACTGTAGGCTGATGCTGACCTCCAGAAGTCCACCATCCTCCTTTCGGGGGACACGGAGGGAGTTCAGGAACGTTTATACAACCGAGCAGTGAAGCCAACCAGTTACATTAGTGCCCTTGCGAGAAGGCGTCCCTATCCAACACCGGTATATTCAGTACCTATATAATACATAAGTATCTACATAACGTATTCAGTGCCTACGCCATATTCAGTACCGAGTATACCTCCACTGGCGGCGATATTCAGCCTGAGATGGTGTGGGTGCATTTTGTCAGTTGGTATTCATGTTGTGTGCGCTCTTGTGGCTGCGTGAGTGCGTGCGTTGCGTGCGGCTCTGTGCTGCATGCTAATATCCTGCTTGCGTGCCTGTCTGTGCTGGTGGTATTTTTGGCCCACCCTGTTGTGTTGTGTTTGTGTTGTGTTGAAGCGTTATGGCAATGTTCGGTCTGGTTTTTCCACTCCGGTTCGTTCTTTTAGGGATTGGTGTTCCCTCGTTCGCTTGTATTTTCCAGAAAGTGAAAGGAAAAAAGAAAAAACTGAAAAGAAAAATAACAAAATAAAAATCCTAACAGTTGGGCACGGTAGATTCCCAACTGGCTTTGGTCATCTCAGCAAGGTTACTATATATATGTATTTATCTATTTGCAAGGTGCTTATCCCAACACATGCCGCATACATAGTACCCTTAGCACGAGGGAGAGCCGTCTCAACGTCAGGAGAGGCAACAGCTCCCCAAACTTCCTCCAACCACTCCTTACCCTTGCCACAGAGCTTGGGTAAGGAGTGGTTGGAGGAAGTTCGATGTAAGAGGAAAATTAACACACCTCTGCTATATCTATTAATTCTCCAATACAAAATTCTAAAGTATGTCCTATTTGGCATCTTGCACAGAATCACGCCCAACAACCTTACTGATTAAGCTGGGTGCTCAGTGTAAAATTAATCGGACCCCACTGTAACATTTTTTTTTTCCTACTCTGTCTGACTGTCTGTCTGTCTGCCTCTCTCTCTCTCTCTCTCTCTCTCTCTCTCTCTCTCTCTCTCTCTCTCTCTCTCTCTCTTACTGTGTGTACACCGTTGTTGACTGCATTATGTAAAGTGTAACGTAGTCCAATCATTTCCTACTCTCACATTTCAAAACTGGCTTTCCCAAATCAGAGGCTTGTCCATATATTCGCGCTCTCCGTTTTATCCCCTTCAGTCCGGTGACGTAATTTCCATGTTATTTTCGTTATTTCCAGACGATGATCCTTTTCGAACTGCAGGGGATACATAGGACTTTAAATAACCCCTTAAGCTAGAGGCCTTTTCTAAGTTCTATAAATCTGTCTAAAAGCAGCAAGAATATATCAGTAAAATATGTCCTCGGATTGAAGGGATTAGCAATAGCAACAGGCCTTATAGTGTTCGGACTCTCTCTTTCTCTCTCTCAAGGACTAAAGTGGTTATTGAAAAGAGGTTTGGTCAAGAAGGTACAGAAACAGGAAAAAGTGATAAGAGAATAGTTGTACAGTATAGGCTAGGCTGTATGATGCAGGGATTCGTTCTCGCCTTCCTTTCCCATTCCCCCGTTCTCCGCCATCCTATCCCCTGCCGTCCCACCGTTCACGTACGTTCGCCGTCCGTGACACCGGTGGGCAAATCAGTGGGCGCGACAACTCCATCACGCACGCGGGAACAGGCTCTAATCCGATTGACAGAACCGATACACAACGCCGCTCCGGAAAAAAGACGAGAAAAAATTGGCAGTGAGATAACCAACAGCGATGAGATGGGGCTGTCGCTGTTGTTGATGCTTTTGTTATGATGGTGGTGGTGGTGGTGTGGTGTGGTGGTGCTGGTAAGTGATGGTAGTGGCGGTGGTAATTGTTGTGGTGATCGTGACAGTGATGATGATGGTGATTGTTACTGATGGAGATGGTGGTGGTGATTGTTACTGATGGAGATGGTGGTGGTGATTGTTACTGATGGAGATGGTGGTGGTGATTGTTACTAATGGAGATGGTGGTGGTGATTGTTACTGATGAAGATGGTGGTGGGTGGTACTGACCGTCGTTGTTAAGTGTTAGTGGTGGGTGGTGATGACTTGCTGTTGTTTCTAATGATGATGATGATGATAGGCTGACTACAATGACGCCGATGATGACGATTATGAGGACAACGAGGATGATACTGACAATTATGACGATGCTGACTATTGTGACGCTGATTATGATGACAATGACGATGATTATGCTTGTCACTTACTCACCGACACTCACTCCTCGACTCATAATGAATATACCCCTCATGAGAGTCTAAATATTCGTGAGTTATCCGGCGATTAAGAGTGGGGTGGACTGGAAAAGTATGTGATATGGAGGACACTAGCTTAGATTAGGGCCATAAGCCGTTAATGGACGTTGTTTGGATGAGTGGGAGGTGGATTGGGGGTGCGTTGGAGTAGAGTGGAAGAGTGGGGAGGGGGGTGTGAGGGTTAGCTAGATGGTAATGGAAGTGTGAGGGTGAGGGGGTGCCTGAGCGGGGATAGTCTGCGAGGGTGAATGAGGACGAGGCAGAGTGGGATGGAGTGGGAAACAGTAGGCTGAGAGTGAGAGGAATGGGAGAGTGAGTGAGGTTGAGGCAATGTGAGGCAGAGTGGGAGGCAGAGAGGGCAAAGAGTGCAAGTGAAATGAGAGGGTGAGTGAAACTGAGGCAGTGTGGAGTGAAGTGGGGGACAGAGTGGGTAAAGAGTGTAAGGTGGAGTGGGAAGATAAGTGAGGTTGAGGCAGTGAGGTGGAGTAGGAGTGGAAGGGTGGATAAAGGTAATGTGGGATGCAGTGGGGAAAAGAGTATGGAGTGTCAGGAATGAGCGGGAGGGGGCATATACGGATGTGTGTGTGTGTGTGTGTGTGTGTGTGTGTGTGTGTGTGTGTGTGTGTGTGTGTGTGTGTGTGTGTGTGTGTGTGTGTGTGTGTGTGTGAGAGACAGAGAGAGAGAAAGAGAGAGAGAGAGAGAGAGAGAGAATTACATTTACCAAAGTGAAATTTAAACATCAAAGCGAAATGAAACCACCACAACCCCAACACAGAGGACAACACGAGATTAGTTTATATCCTGCATACTAGAACTAGGTAAACTGAGGTAAAAACTAGGTATACACAGGTAAGAACTAGGTAAGTAAATCTCTCTCTCTCTCTCTCTCCCTGTCAGGATCGAGGTAAGTGGAGGCAACAGGTACCACTTTGTCCTATACATGAATGAGAGAGAGAGAGAGAGAGAGAGAGAGAGAGAGAGAGAGAGAGAGAACGTTAGTCAACAGAAATATAGTTAAAGTAAAACGTGGAAGCTCGAGGAGGTGAAAGAAAATAAATTATTCCTCTCATCCCAGCCTAAAAATGTCACGGTGAGGTACAAAGACACAGCCTATCTTTCTTCCCCGATCTGTCTGAAGAAAATTTAAAACTGGCGAAATACAATGAGAATCCTATCTTTACAAATATGCGTTTCAGATGGTTCGATTTTTCCGCTATGTATTCGTCAAACTTTGGGAAGGTATTTGCGCGTCTCTGTATAGTGATGCGCAAAAGTTCGCCCTCAATCCCTTCCGGCATTGTGTTCTGCCTTCCACATTTCTCACATCTTTACTGAATATTAGTGTATTATTTTTTTTCTTCTCATACTCTCTCCTTGTATACTTAATATTGCTTTCAACTTCCATGATCACCGAAGATGTAGGGAAGTGTTAGCGAAATTTTGCTCATGGCTGTAAATAGGCAAATAGGCTACTGTAAATCAATACAGTGTTCAACCACCACCACCACTGAAACCAACACCACCACCAAAATATACCGTATATATACTGCATACGGAACCTCTGTGAAAAAAAATACAAAACACACAATTAAGCAACCTAAACTTCACAATTCCACCACCGCCACCACCACAACTATCACTCCATAACAGCTCTACAAATACCTAAACTCTACCACAACCACCACAATAAATCACGGTATAACCTTCGCCAAACCTACAACCACCACCACCACAATAACCCTAAACAAATACTTAAACTCCACCACAACTACCACCACCACAACAGGCCTAAACAAAAACCTAAATTCCACCACCTACCACCGAACTAAACCAACAGACCACCCCGGCTCACTGGCACAACTCGGCTCCACTAACCCAACACCGACACCGAATCCTCTCCCCGTAAAAGCGACCCTCGGCGTTGTGGGAGAGGGATGATGGGGAAGCGTGGATTTGTGGGGAGGGAGAACTTTTGGATTGGACCCCCCACCCACGCATCTCTCACCGATCTATCCCTACCCTAAGGTACCTTTAACTGCTTATTCTTCTTTCTGGGATACTGGGGATGATTGGATTAAGGTAAGAGGTCAAAGTTTGTGGCCCACCTCCCTCTTCCCCATCTCCCCCATTAGTGCATTCCAATCCAACCCATTCTCATCCCATACCCATTCACCCTTGTCTGGGGAATAATGGGGATGACTGGATAAACCTCATTAATCCGGTGACGTGTAGTACTCATGAATTTCTGCCACCTTCAGACGATTTTCTTCGTTTCTTATGAGACCTCTTGTAGTGGAGGGGCAAATGAAGCCTAAATCTAGCTTCTCCCTTTCGAAAAGCCTCTCCAAAGTCAAACAAAGCTACACTGAGATAGAAAAAAAATAATAATACAATAAAAGTAATTTGGAGGAGTTAATGTGGGGATGAGAGCTTGTGCACTGGAACTCTCCCCACCAATACCCCAGAGACCTACCCATAACTACCACGGTGTATTTATTCTATTCCATTTCATTCCCTAATTTGGGGGCGACTTAATTTGTAAGGAGTCACAGCTTCTAGTCCCAGTCCCCTCCATCTCTCCACTTACCTACTCACCAAAATCCTACCCCTAGGTGCTGTACCTATTCACTCACTCTCTCTCTCTCTCTCTCTCTCTCTCTCAATTGCCTGGCACGATGTAATTACGTTCTTGCGGCAAGCGTTTTAATGGTTATCAACTGCCTGGAAACGTACAGGTACACCCGAGAATGAATCTACGATATGTGCCAGTTGCAAAGCTATCAGTCAAAACGTTCTGTGGTTGTTTCCTAATACTGGTAACGTACAGTACATTAAAAATGCAAAAAAAAAAACGGTAAATATAATTTCCATGGACCCACTGAAATTCTCCCATGGGTTTCTCGGGGTCCAAAGATCCCAGCTGGGAACCACAGAGCGATCTAAACTATAAAGGCACCTCGGGTTCTCCAGCGCCCACAATGAGACTGTCATGTTAACAAAAAACATCTATAAAAACCAAAGGCGTGATCATAATGAAGTCTTATGCATTCCGTATGTATATATTTGCATATTACGTTGGTGTACCGTACTGTTAACAACAAAAAGGCAACAGCATCTTACCAGTTATGAGGCACTCCAAGGGTGTAGGACCAGGCAGGATGGATGGAGGGTGGCGTGGAGTGGGGAGGGAAGTAGTCCTGCTCCACCACCAACCACCCTGGGGTTATCTCAGCCCGGCCATCCCTCTCCCGCACACCCCACAACACTCACACGGGGAAGGGGTACAGGGGCACAATTGAAGGGTATCACACACTGCTTTGTCTATTAGGTTTCTTTTGTTCGCCTTTATTCTTTTTAACACCAGACGACTAAGGGAATTTTCGATGCTATTCTCACACTGCTTGACAGCCTTCCTTTGTCTCAGCACAATTAATTACTAAATCACTTTCTTCTTCCTCCACCGTCTTCACTAACCCTCTGACGATGACAAAATCTTCAGCTACTTCACTTTTGCTGCCCCACAGATGATTATCCTTAACCTCTCGTTGTTTAGTGGATCAAAACCATCAGACCACCAACCACCAGAGGAAGAAAAAAATCTGAATTATCTCAAGTCTTGCTCCGGAGAGACTATTTTTACTCGGTGTAGGTGCGGCCACTCCTCTTCTAAGGGTTACCAGCTTGCTCACAATGGCTAGTTCTCAGATCCGGGAATTTCTGTATTTTCAGTTTTCGCTAGGCAGTATAAATTCTCAAGGCTTTTAGAGTATTACCCACAAGTGCTCTCGAGTTTGGTATTTACGACCGTTCAACAGGTTCATTCACTCTGAAGTCCTCAGTCTTTAATTACACAGCACAAGTACACCTTTCGATTCCAAAGCAATCTAGGGGAAAAAAATAGAGACTTAGAAAAAAATGATAGTCTTACTTAGCCGCGATGCACTTTATATCCAATCTTCAGTGAGATAGGCTATATATATATATATTTAAGAGAATTCAACAGGTCTATTCATTCTCCATGTCAGCAGTCAATAATTAACTTCATCATACAACTATCAAGTATACTTTTTCAATGACAGAGTACTCTAGGAGAAAAAAAGAGACTTAGTACAAAACTCATAACCTTACTGAGCCGCGTGCAAAAGATGGTAATATTCTACGTCTTCTTCAATTCCATCGTATTCAATATTATCAGCAGTCTTTCTCACGTCCACCGTTATCAGTATTTTCACTTTCATGTGATAAAAATGCCCCAAGGCTTTCGGAAATTATCCACAAATCCTTTCCATTCTCATTAAATTTTTTAGATTAACCACTGTCTTCGTAGGCAATCGGTTTCAGTTCACAAAACCATCTTCTGCAGTTTTCAGAGTCTGAGTTTTTCTGCATTAATTATACTGTGTTTTTAACGGAGGTTCATGGGAAAAGCACGACTTATTCAGACATCAGATACATACAAAGCATGACTTACAGATACCGTGCTTTAATTAAATTCCAATGCATTAGTACGGCTAACAAATTTACCCTTCTGACTCCTATATACAACCTCTGTATCATTACCATCATCCTGACCCTTTTTTTTCCCACCTATTGATAAGGTGAGGTAGGATTCAGAAACTAGGAAATAAAATGTACTCAACTAGAACTATCAACATACTGTACAATGCCGTACGCAGTACTAAAGCATTCATAGAAACACCTACATGGTGATGAAATATGAGACTAAATATGTGTTACGGTATTTAAGGAATTTCGTACTTTGCAATGATATAGACAACACTTGAACAATAATAATAACAATTCTGACAGTCTGCTATGTAAAACAGTAGTAGTAGTAGCAGCAGCAGTACTGTAGTAGTGAAAGTAGTCTCAGACATTTACGGCGTGACCAGCTGCTTATCCCTGAGTGGCATTATGTGAGCAACCTCAACCAATCCTCGGATATATACTCTTCTGGAATAAATCCGGTTGGAGCGCCTTAACCCACGAGGCCACCAGGCGTCTATTTAGTTATATAGCCTACTGTAATTAGTCTATCCCCCAACGCAGTAGGCTAAATGGTTTCCTAGGCTTCAGGAAACCCCTTGGCATGTCACTTTGTGTAGAATAACCTGAAGGTAGTACTACATGAAGGGAGTGGATTGTGGAAACCCCTACCTACTACAGAACTCTCCCTCTCTCTCTCTGCTGTTCCTACGATCTCCATCCCTCTATCTCCCCACTCTCCAATATCCACTGTTTCCTCTCTCTCTCTCTCTCTCTCTCAGGATCAAAGCCTGGCCAGGGTAATGAACAGTGAGCCGGCTTTGGGGTTGGCTTCGTGTAGGCGGTGGGTTTCAGAGCGGCGAATTCCTAAGTTCTGAAGCACCTCTCACACGCGGGAAATCTTGCTTAGTTACCCCTCTCGCTTTGTCCGTATAATTTGAAAACGAGATCCATGGAAAATATGAGTCTGAAATAGTAGTAGTGGTAGTAGTAGTAGTAATCACAGGCACATCTTAACGTGTTGCCTACTCAGGGGACAGATGGTTGAAGTTACCCTCCTGCAATCTACTATTCTCCTTTCGGGGGATAGGAAGGAAGCTGAGGGACGTTTATGTAACCAGGCAGTGGAATCGACCGGTTATATCAGTGCCACCTGGAGAAGGCGTCCACTCCAGCACCTAAAGAGCCAATAGTTACACGTTTAAACACTCACCGTCAATCGTAGCTAAATAAAAATTGTTTGGGGTTTACTCTAATACTAGAACTCTCTGAACCAAAAAAAGAATTAGCCTAAGGCCTTTTATACCCACTATTCCAATGGGGAAAAAACTCCAATATCGCGAATGCTAAGTAGGTGGCCCTGGAAAAACTCTTCCATTAGATGTCATGTCTATTACTTCGTTCTCGCTACCTACAGATAATGTTACTCAGGTTAAAGGGGAGATTTTCCGAACTACGGGGTTCAGACAGGGCGTTCGCTGGACCCTTCAATACAAAATGTCTCTCCTATGATAAAACCGTCAGGAGGCAGTGATAATATATCAACACTGTACGTCACTTGATGCAAGGGGAAATTTTAAGCTGTTATCTAATATGTCACGGTACTCGAAATCTACCAAACCATTCCCAAAAATATGGGCTACTAATCCCTTCAATCCCATGACGTACGTCTTCCTATTTACTGACGATTTTAGTAAACTAAGGATGGACCTGTATCAGTTAATGGGTTGAATTAAATTACAACTAACCCCTTCAGTTTGAAAAGGCCTATCCAAAGCTCGAAAAAATCGAGAGAGCAAAAATAAACTGGAATATACATTGGCTGGATTGAAAGGGTAAAAATAAACTTATCAGCTACACGCAATAAAAACCCGATATTCTATAAAATACAAATCATTGCAAACCAATATATTAAACAAAAGCTGGCAGTTGACCCGGCGTGATCCTTTGCCCGGCACCAATTAAACATGAGACCTGCCAAGCCTATCCAACATCCGATACAACACAGGCACCTCCACTGGTCCCAGATGTACTGCACTAACTGGCATCTCTCTCTATCAACTGTGTCCACTGAATTAGCCAACAGTAAAGGCAAAACTACGTACACCCACAATTAACAATCACGTTGCATCATCATTAATTGCAACACTACTGCATCATTCGCCTATCAAAACAAAAACTACGTACACCAACAATTAACAATCACCTTGCACCATCATCATTAATAACGATAATATGACCGTATCATTATAATCATTAACTGGAAGCTCTCTAAGTTATGTCCATTCAATCAGCTTACAGTAAAAACCAAAATACCTAAGCCCACCACTGGTAGCCACATTTTATTATCATCATTATTATCACCAGCAGCAGCATAACCCAATTTCCATCTCCTTTTTGTCTTTTAATCTATGGACTCCTTACGCGCACATAATTCACAGTTGTATAATCAAAATTATCCTACAGTCCACCAGCAGCATAACCCAATTTCCATCTCTCTTTTGTCTTAATCTATGGACTCCTTACGCGCACATCATTCAGTTCTATAATCAAAATTATCCTAGTCCACCTAAAATACATAAAACTAAACTAAACTAAAACAATTCACCATCTGCGTCAATAACTCTAATACCATTATAGATCACTCGTCTACCATTTAATCAACGGACTTCCTTCCTCCACATTTTTCAATATTCTCTACCGTACTACTTATTAACCTACAGTAAAACCAAAAACGCAAACCCACAAACACCACGTATATACTGAATCATTAACTATCATCACCATCATGACTATTTCCATGAAAGCACACATACTTCCACCCTCTGATGAACAGACTTCTTTCATTTGCATAAAGTAGTTACCTTCAACAGTACGGTATATAACTCTAATTAGTCTACGTTTAAGTCAAATTACATAAACCCACAATTAACATACATATATTATGGGATCCACATTTAATCATCATAATCCTATTTCCAACTATGCGTATTATCTTTTACCCTTTTATCAACAGACTTCATTATTCCACAAATATGACGAAATTTCTCTAAATCTAAAACTACCGGTACCAACAAACACTCATTCCATCATGACCCTACGTCCATCTAGGCACGCACTCCTCTACTCTTTGACCAATGAATTTTCTCTCATTATATATATTTTACGATTTTCCGCAGCTGACCTACTTTTTGTCTTAGCCAACCTCGGACTCCCACACAGGGTAGTACCGATATGCAATACAGAAATTTATCTCTGAAGACTCTAAAGTTGTTCTATTTTGATTTCATTGACACTACATTTCCTGCCTAATAATTCAATCTTCAATTACGCTACCGTTGTCAAAATATATACGGTATGTGGCGAACCCCTTCATTTCGACGACTTTTACATATTTTTGCTAGCCCCATCAATTCGAAATTCACATTCTATTTTTCCTATCTTCAAACAATTCTACTTTCTATGAGATTTATTTATTTATTTTTTTTTAACGAACTGGAGGGACTAAATACTGTCCCCCAAAACTCATTCACTACTAAACGCCACTCCTAAATTGAATAAAATCGTTTGGAAGTAGCAAGAATACACTAAAACTACGGTACGTCATCGTACTGAACAGGTTAAAGTACAGTTCACAAGATACTATAGCTGTGCTTGTTTGAGCTTAATACACAATACTAGAAATATTGGGTAACATGCGTATCGTGTCTTCAGTTATGTACAGTACAGTAATATGGTACCAAAACACATACGCCTACACTCCCATGCATTTCTATACATCTAGTAGGCAATACAGTGTTTATTTACTATGATCCTACAGCTGTTCAAAGTTTTATTTCACTAGCACTAACCAAAATGTCTGCATAACATCTCTATCCACAATAACATCAGTGACAATATATATGTTGTTAAAATTGCAACTTGTTAATACCATAAAGCTGTATTATTTTGGTTCTACCCGCATTAACTTGATATTCTGCAAAAGTGTATCTTCAATTACAGTACCGTAATACCACAGCACATACACCTCCACATTTCTGCACATCAACTATGCAATTAAAAGTGTAGCTCTCGCAAGACTGAAGCTGTATATGTCCGGTTTCATTTATACGAACTCTTGTCTAAACAACTGCATGTTCATATACGGTACAAAAAAAAAAAATAATAATAATAATAATAATTACACACATCTACTAGGAAGAAAAATTTGTTGCAGAGTTATAAAGTGCAGTTTCGATTTCCTAACTAAATATACTATAAAACAGCACCTCCAATTGCAGAACACATACCGGTACACCCACACATTTCTACACACATCCAGTTCACCGTCAAAAGTGCTGTGTAGCTTTGCAGACAGTGACGCAATTAATTATGTAGCATTATTCACATGCCCAATGAAATCCCTTCCGCAAACACTCGGACACGTATGCAAATGACTGCCTGGACATAATCTAATTCCCTAGGCTTAAACTTGTTATACTGTAACGAGAACCACTCCATGATTAATTGGTGTATGTAGTAGAACGAATCTTGTTTGTTCTGTCTGTTAATGTATCAAAAATCACTTCCTGCTACTTTTGGCTAACCCGTTCACTGCGACGGCGTATTTCATTTCCTTATTGCTTTTTTCTTTATGCAGGGAAGAAGGAACCAAAGGTCAGAAGCCAGCAAAATTGTTCAAGAAAAAACTAAAACTCCCTCCAGACGACTGTTATAAGCTTAAGAGGCTGGAGCGGTTGAATAAAATCTTCACAGACCTATTCAGCACGAGATCTTTCCTGATCTGAATAAAATCCTCTGAAGGTGGCAAGAGTAAAGTCATCAGAGTGAAAGGAATGGTTTTCATGTCTAGCCGTCAATCAATTAATTCTAATTATGGAATACCTATATCCAATCTAAAACAATCTTTAAAGAGATAAGTACTGTTACTATGCGATGACATTTTTCAGTTACATTACCCTTTTCGTCTACCAATTATCTTAAGAGTGTTTACATGTGTACCTGTCTTTCAAATAACTAACCTATATACTTATGGAACACGTAGACAAATTTAAACAATCTTTAAAGGTACATAGTGTAAGACATGAATTTCTAGTTGTTCTCTATTGCTATCAATAATCCTATACAGGTGTCTTCTACCATCCACAATTTTAATCAAGCTACAGGTGTGCAATTTTTAAACTTACCACCGTAATCGTTAACCCCTTCAACCCTAGGTCACTAACATGTTATTAATGCTGCTACAAATCTACTTTATTCATTTTCTAATATCTTTTAGTCACGGGAATGATGGGACTGCCAAACCCGTCTTCTAGGTTCATCCTAAACTGAATAGGCTCGTCTGGGGAGCTCAACAAATGGAATATACCATCAGCCTAAAGGGTTTGGAAGTCTATATATCTGTTTACCTATTTACCTCTTTAGCTTGATTACCCTGTACACTTGTCCCAAGTAATGCCGTCTTCCATCATGGAAAATTTCAATCCATTCAAGTACCGATGTTTTTGTTTATTTCAATGACATCGCAACCAGACCATTTTAAGCAACTCTTTTAATGACCATGTTAAGGCTATATATGTAACCTCTCCAGTTATAAATCTCCTCTAAGCTGAATACAACCGTCTCAACAGCAAAAATCTCTGAAATACGTGGCACAGGCCTACAAGGAGCTAAGCATAGAGCAGATGGCAAATATTACACACAACCAGTGTCTGGCAAATACTTAGCCTTTCAACCAATGGACATTATTTTCATTTATTCTTACTATCCCCAAAAGTAATTCTGCTTAAGGAAGATGTTTCTAATCGGTGTTACCATATTGCCTTCATTAACCCCTTCCACTAATAATAGATAAAAATCGCAATGAATGGGATAACGCCAGTACACCACGTATTTAAACCACCCCAATGACGTATTCATCTTATTTTTGCTACTGTCTGATGATATAACAGCCTGGGATATATATATATATATATATATATATATATATATATATATATATATATATATATATATATATATATATATATATACATACATACATATATATATATATATATATATATATATATATATATATATATATTAACTGGAAAGGTCATACGAATCTTTCACAAACTCGGACAGTATTGGACATACAACGCATCGTTATCCAAGCCTTACACTTTGTCATCTTCAAACCACCACTTCCTTCCATAAAGCACTGTCGTCTCTTCTAGGTTATGGCGATTACAAGCTACATACACGTTCTGCTTTTATGTTAAACATACCCAGTTATCAAAGGCTCCAAATCAAACCATTTTATCGTCACCATAACACTACCTCCCCTAACATCACACCAACACCATGCTATCAGTCACTTTCCTTCATTATATTATCCTTGTATTCTCATGTCTACTGAGCTAAACATATCCAGTTATCCAGGCCTTACAAGTGATACCGTTTTATCGTCAGCATTTTAAATCCACACCGCCAACACACTACCACTGTCACCTTCCTTCAATATGTCGCTGTTGTCTCTTCTAACATGTCTACCGCTACCCTCAACAATACATATCCAGTTATCCCAGCCTTACAGGGAAAATCATTTTATCGTCACCTTCACTTTAACTCCCCTACACGACACCACCACCACACGACCGCCGGCACCTTCCTTCCCCACCCTCTTATCGACCAAGCCCACAATTTCGCACTCTAGTTTCTGTTGCGGTCTGGTGGGGGGTAACATTAGCCAAATACGACACACAGGTTCGGTCACCACAACACCTCACCACCACTCACATGATTTCTCGTGTTTACATCCGATATCGATTTTGCAAACTGGCTTTACTGCACGGATAGGCCGCTACACAACCCGCCCCCACCCAACACGTACTCTTACGGCTCGCAACTCACTCGTTTTCGAGGATTTTCGTGTTTGCGTGCGACACTAATGGGTAGGGCCAGTTCGTAAAGGATGGGGTTTGGGTTGAGGTATAACCCTCCTCCCACTGACGCTTCTCACTGACTGCCCGGCCACACTGAAGTCAACCCTGATGCACGAGGGAAAGAATGTCGGCTGGAGGTTTTTACGGATGGAATTGTTTTATTTCCGTCCTTTTCCAACCGTCTAGGGAATTGTTAACATACTCAAGGACCCTTGATGATTGACTGCATCTATTGCAATGTCCGTCTTGAGCTTTTATCCAATTCCCGTTGCTCGAAAAACGAAAATGCTAGCCTCCAAAGGAGGTGTGGTAAGCCTGGTGGAAAATCAATGGCGCCTGCTGAGATGACTCGGTCGCCATGGCAACCAAAGCGCTCCACCAATCAGCAGCCTCGTTACGTGCCCCCTCGGCTGCTTACGCTACGTGATCATTTTAATGTTGAAATGAGTCCTTTTTAGCGAATTTTATCCAGGGCAACGGGGGTGTATTCAGACTTTCCGGCGAACTGGACTCGCTTAAGGGCGAGATTTAAAAGGTATTAGCGCGGACAAGGGGTCGACGGGGCGAAGGTGTCTAATACGTCTTCATTGTGCTCTTATGGCGAAATTGGGGAGAGGTAGCGGGGAGGAGCGTTCAATAATTAAGGTGTGTTTCATATTGTATCGTCGCCTGCTGCCAGCCCACGCCCGCCACCCGTCGTCGCCGCCACCACGTGCGTTGCCTCCTTCCTCTCTCTCCCGCCCCTGCCCTGTCCTACCCTGCCTACCTCAAACAATATCCTGCCTTACCTACTCTTACCCTTCCAGCTCTTCTCGTCCCGGCCCTCCCCAACCTCTTTCGTCTAAACTCCTTCTCTTTTTCCCTGCCGTACCCAGCCTGCCTAACCTATGCCCTACCCTGCCCTGTCCTACCCCATCCTTGGCCTGCCTCAAACCTTGTCCTGCCCTGCCTTGCCACGCAGTACTTAGCCCTGTCCTACACTGTCCTACCCCAACCCCTGCCTTGCCCTACTCTCTCCTGAATACCCTGCCCAGCTCACCCTTAGATAATCCACTCTGCCTCTGGTCTCCATACATATACCAATTTAAAGGTTTGTTCAGTGTATAAAACAAAGATGGAAAAAAAATAAAAAAAACTAACCTATTTGCTACAACTTAAAAAAAAAAAAAAAAAAAAAAACAGCACAAGCACAACCACGAAATGCAAAAATCTTCACATCGTTACCCCGACCCCTTAAAGTCCTGCACCTTCACTACGACGATGGCATTTTTTTGTTCATTCTTGCTATCTACAGACCACTTGATTGAGCTCACCAAGGATCTTTCGTACCGTGTGTGTTTATGGATAAGGGTTTCCAGCCACTGCAGTGCGGAAGTTCACTACTGTGCTCATTTCACTCTAACTTGACCTAAAATTACCACCCTTCCATCTTAACCGCTGACTTGGGGCAAAAGATTAACACAAGAATATGATGCGAGTCACTACCAAGAGCCGTGGTATAGTTTTTTCCTGCCGGTGAGCTCCGTAAACTGCAGAGGGATGAATATCTTGGCCAAGTTACGGTAAAACGACTATAGGACAAATAGCATCGTCCAGAGATGGGTGTGAAAAGGGGGGAGTGGAATAATCGTACTGAAAGATTGATGTACATGTGCGTTTTGTCTGTTCTTTACCGCCTCCAGTCCAATGATGTATATTTCAATTTAATCTTTCTATTTACCGACAATTTCATTCAGCTCAAGAAAACCTGTATTTACTTAAGCAGTTAATTGTAACTTTAATTAACCCTTTCAGTTAAACCGTTTCGTCTGCAAACAGGATGAATAAACTACACATATGATGAATAAAGTACGAATAGGATGACAACATTGCAAATACAGAACAAACTAATCTGTTCAAACTACAGGGGCACTCTGGAACGCCTCTCTCCCACAAGGGCAACGTAATTCTGGATCCAGAATCTGTAATACCACCCGAATCGGTCCAAAAAGTTAACTGATTGTTCCTGGGACATGGGCTATATAGCCACCAAATTTGGTCTAAATATCTCTTTTAGTTTATGAGTAATCCTGCAAACAAACAAACAAACAGGGGTGAAGTATACTCTCCTTGTCGTCGAGAATAAAGTATAGGGTATAAATAAGATGAATAATTAAAAAACAAATAGGATGAATAAAATAAAAAAATCGGAATGCAAGCGTTAAGGCCGCTTCCACTACCACTCTTTCGTCAACTCCTATACAATTACTTGGTTTCTTGATACTAACTTTAGGCAGTTTTATTCACCTTTAGAGAGATTTTTTTTTCAAACTTGGAGGATTCGATACAGCCTTCTTCAATCCCTACATAACCTCTCCTAACCTTATTCAGCATCGTCAGGAAATATCAAGAAAGAAATAATAAATGTCATCTGGTTAGGTATTTACTGCTGTCATCTTCAAACAATTCTACTTTGCTTTGGAGACATTTTTCGAAACTTGAGAGATTAGATAGTGCTTTCAATGATCCCCACACAACCAGGGGGCTCTCTTAAGCTTGTATGAAGATGGTCAGGGAGATACCAAGAATAGCCTAATACAAGAAATACGTAATGGAATTGATGGAGTCGAGAAGGTACCCAAAGAAGCCTTCATTCCTCTGCTTCCCTTTCCACTGTTACTTCTGGTACTGGTGATTTGTTCTTCCTAATTTCAGAGGATTTTCTTCAGCTCTGGGGAGATTTCTTGAAGGTGGGGAGGTTAGTGAAGGATTTATCTAATAATAATAATAATAATAACAATACTATCTAACACCCACATTTCTAAAAGTCTCCCCTAAGTGAATAAAACTGGAGATAGCAATAAAAAAAAAAAAAAGTCACAGGGCTACAAGGGTAAACATGTCCATTAACAGACTCGCCATATAAGGGGTAAAAAAAAAAGTATAAATTTCTATGATGAAAAAGACAAAAACAAAAACAGAAAGCTAAATGGAAAACAGGACAATTGAGGCATGGCAAAACACACACACACACACACACACACACACACACACACACACACACACACACACACACACACACAAAGACAACAGAAAGACATAGTAATCCCCCAATAAGGAAGGAAAGTAAGGTGAAAGGTGAAGAAAAGGGAAGGTGTCTGAAGCCATACTGAGAAAATGATTAGGGTAAGATTATGACGCAGTTAGAGAGAGAGAGAGAGAGAGAGAGAGAGAGAGAGAGAGAAGGAGAAAGGGAGAACAAGAGGAGGAAGGAAGCATTAAATTCTCATGGAACCTGTTATGAGAGAGAGAGAGAGAGAGAGAGAGAGAGAGAGAGAGAGAGAGAGAGACAGACAGACAGACAGACAGACAGAATGTGTGTGTGTGTGTGTGTGTGTGTGTGTGTGTGTGTGTGTGTGTGTGTGTGTGTGTGTGTGTGTGTGTGTGTGTGTGTAAGTAAATTCGAGGCTGGTCTACATATACGCACGCAAAAATGTACATCCATGTATGTAAATTTATGGTAAGGCGAATGAGGAAGGAACTGATGGCGAGAGAGAGAGAGAGAGAGAGAGAGAGAGAGAGAGAGAGAGAGAGAGAGAATATTGCCTCAAGGTGGAGAGTAATAAGGAGCCAAGATATTAAGATATTACTGGAGAGGAGGAGGAAAAAGGGAGTGAAAAGTTTAGGGAGAGATAAGGAGAGGAAGAAAATGGGAGAAAAAAAAAGGCTAGAATAAAGGAAAGAGGAAAATATAGGAAGAAGGATGAATAAGATGAGGAGGGGAGAAGGAAGGCGGAGACGAGGAAAGGGAAGAGAAGGACGTAAAGAGGGGAAAGAGGGTGAAGGAAGGAAGAAAAGGTGAAGGAAGGAAGAAAAGGTGAAGACAGGAAGAATAGGGAGGGAAGAAAGGGAGGAAAGAGCTGGGGGAAGGGGGGAAAGAACGTGCACAAAGGGAGAAAAGAGGTGGAGATAGGAAGAAAATGGAGAAAGGGAGAGTGGGCAGAAAAGGGGAGAAAAGGGATGGAGGATGGGATAAAAGGGGTGGACAAAAGAGGAAAGGGGTGGAAAAAGAAAAGGGGTGGAGGAAAGAAAGGGGTGGAGAGAGAAAAGGGATGAAGAAGAAAGAAAGGGGGTGAAGAAAAGCGGAAATGCGTGAACGAGGGGAGAAAAGGTGGAGTGAAAATAGGTGTGAAAGGGGAAGAAAGTGTGTTAAAAACGAAAATGGATCGACGTAGGAAAAAGAAATTAATGAAAATGGTGTGAAAAGGGTTGGGAAATGGAAGAAAAAGTGATTTAAAAAAAAATGGAAGAAGAGGGAAAGGAGGTAAAATTGAATGCACAAATAAAGGAAAAGATAAAAAAAAAAAAAAAAAAAAAAAAGACAAGTGGGGAACATGGTTTTGGGGTTAAAGTGATTTTACTAACCTTCCCCCCCTCTCTCTCTCTCTCTCTCTCTCTCTCTCTCTCTCTCTCTCTCTCTCTCTCTCTCTCTCTCTCCCTCTCCGACGCCACCTGTCCTCCTCCCACTTTTCTTACCTGGGAGAGAAAAAATGGACCTGGTGTGAGTCAGCCACTAGTGCCTTAAAGCAGAGCAGTGGAGAGAGAGAGAGAGAGAGAGAGAGAGAGACGATTTTATTCAGCCGTGGAAAGATTTTCGTAGACAAAATACAGTCGTCCAAGGGTAGCAAGAATTAAACAAACAAACATCACTAAAAGAGGGCATCACTAAATCCTACAAAAGTAACAAAAAGACGCCATCGTAGTGAAGGGGTTAATAACAGATGTATAATATATCACTCTTAGAAAAAGCAGTTCTACTCATTCACTTTCTTCATTTCTTTGGCGACCTGTTTTATTTATTCATCCCTGGAGGCAGTTTCATTCATTCCACTCATTTCTTTCACGACCTATGCTCTTTACTCAACCCGAAGCGATTTTCTTCACTCATTTCATTCATTTCTTTCACGAGTTATTTATTCATCCAAGCAGGCACTATCCATTCACCACTCTGTTCATTTCTTTCGCAACCTAGTTTTTTTTATTAATCATTTCTAAGATATTTTCCTAAGGAGAATAAAACAGCTTAACGGTTGTAAGGTGAGATTAATTACAGGTCATCGTACACCACACAAACACACACACACACACACACACACACACATACACACACACACACACAATATATCACTATCACCACACACCCTTACTTCAAAACACCGCCCCATACACCACCACAAAACACCACACACGACCACAACACTACCAAACACACCACCATCACACTACCGTACCTCACCACAACACCATCACACACTCTTCAACACATCACAAGACAAATACCACCATAATACAATATGCAGCACCACACACCCACAGCACTCTACCACACACTAATACAACACCACCACCCACTACCACACTACCGTCACAATAGTAGCACACACCACCACTACATAACCACACACTACCCCCACGTTACCACACACCACCACATTACCACACATCACCACCACATAACCACACACCACCTCCACACCACCACATAACCACACACCACCTCCACACCACCACATAACCACACACCACCTCCACACCACCACATGACCACACACCATCACATAACCACACACCACCTCCACACCACCATCACATAACCACACACCACCTCCACACCATCACATAACCACACACCACCTCCACACCACCACATAACCACACACCACCTCTACACCACCATCACATAACCACACACCACCTCCACACCATCACATAACCACACACCACCTCCACACCACCACGACAATGCACACCACCGCACCTCAACCACATTAGCACACACCACATTCCCACACAATAACAGCAGCCGTACAGCAGAGCACAGCAGGAGACAGAGCAGTAATTACAGCTGGAAATAATGACACGCTGGAGGGAGGCAAAGAAACTAGTCCTTCAATTAATTTCACCCCAGACACTTACACTCGCAGACCTCCCCCCAACCCCCACCACTACCCCCACCCCTACCCTCTCTTCTACTTCACCCTCCCCCTCCTTCCCCTCTCTTCCTTCTTCCTCCCTCTCCCCCTCCGCTTCTTCTCTCTTTATTTCTACTTCTATCTTCCCTCTTGTTCTCCTCTCCCTTCTCGCCCTTCCTCTACCTTCTCCCCACTTCCTTCTTCTTTTCCTCTACCTTCTCCCCAGCTCCCTCTATCTTCTCCCTTCATCCCTCCCTCCCTTCCCTTTTTCTTCCTCTTTCCTTCCGCTTCCTCCTCTTCCCTCTCTCTTGCACACTCGTACTCTGTCCCCTCCCTTCCTCCCAATCCCTTCCCCGGATATACTGTACAGTGCTCCCACTTCCTTTCTCTTTCCCTTCCCTTTTCCTCTCCCACAACCACGTCTTCTTCTTCCTCTCCCCCCCTCCACCCTTCAGACACACATTGTCACTTTCATTCACCTCTCTCTCTCTCTCTCTGACAGTTACAGTCCCTTCTCCCTTGTCTTCTCCCACCTGGGCAGCGGGGGAATTGGAGGTGGGAGAGGGGAAGAAGGGTCATCATCATCATCATCATCATTATTATTATTATTATTATTATTATTATTATCATCATCATCATCCTCATCATCGTCACCCCAACTTATATTTCCTAGCTAAAAGAAATGAGGTGAGGTAGAGGGTGAGAGGAGGAGGAAGGGGGGAAGGAGAGGGAGAGGGGTTATACAGAGCTAATATCATGGTCCTACCCAAAAGTACCCACAATTACCCACAATATTACCCAAACAGCCATTGTCACAGTACTCATGCTGTTACTTCAACCATCACTGCACAATTAAAGGGGATTGCATTACCCCATTACCCTCAACATTATCTACTACGGTTCTTTTACACTAACTTGGCCCAAATTTTCGTCCTGTTGCACCCTTTTTCACGCAGCTCAGTGGCAGAAAAAGATATGGCCACGACTCTACATCGCTTCGACAACACTTCTTCGTGACTAGGCTATTATAATATTTTAGTGCTAATACATTGTTACACCAGAATATTTACCATCATATTCAAGTGTAATTTAGCCTTACAAATACGCACTCAAGATGGACAGTTGGTAAATTTAGGCCAAGTTAAAGTGAAAATCGTATAATTTTCTAATGACTTTTCTTAACTGCTTCCCCCAGAGACCGTCCTTCAGTCTTCCTACCACCAGTCCATTTTACTCATCTTGGAGGAGACTTCGGGCTGGAGACTTTTGATACAGCCTTGAACAGCTCCTCCGGTACTTGGCTTGTATCAAATCGGTGAATAAAATCGTCTGGTGGTGTTGTGATTAAACTCTGGGCTGAGAAAGATCGCTCAATAAAATCGTCTGGTGGTAGTGCAAGTGAAGGGTTGACTAATATGGATGAACAAAATCGTCTGATGGTAGTGTGAATAAGCACTCTGTCACCCTCTTCCACCTCCCTCCCTCCTCTCTCTCTCTCTCTCTCTCTCTCTACGTCCACAAAGCCGCACTCCACAACAATACCCACTGCCACGGGAACACATGAATATATATATTTTTTCCCCCGTGATGTATATAGTGAAGTCGAGAAATTTACATACGTGGAAAAATAATGGGAGACGTGAGTGTTTTTTATAAATATACAGCAGAGTAAGAACAGGACTTCAAAATAGGTAGGATGTGTGTGTGTGTGTGTGTGTGTGTGTGTGTGTGTGTGTGTGTGTGTGTGTGTGTGTGTGTGTGTGTGTGTGTGTGTGTGTGTGTGTGTGTGTGTGTGTGTGTGTGTGTGTGTGAGAGAGAGAGAGAGAGAGAGAGAGAGCTGTATTCTCTATGGTCCATAAACCCACTACACTCCACCTGGCATTCATATCCTCGCCCACACACACACACACACACACACACACACACACACACACACACACACACACACACACACAAACACATGCATACAAATACTCACTCTCTCTCTCTCTCTCTCTCTCTCTCTCTCTCTCTCTTATCCCAAGTGTCACAGGTAAAATAAAAAGAGGATAAGGAGTAAAACTAGGAGGCGTAAGTGGCTGAAAAAAGAGGAAGTACTGTATAAAAGCCTAAGTAAGAGTAATAAAGTGTAACAGACAGAGTTGTAAGAGAAAGTGTGAGAGTAAGAGGAGGAGTTGGAAGACGAGAAAGAGGAAGTGCTAGAGTAAGGGGAGGAGTAAAAGGAAGTGTAGGAGACAAAGGAAGTTGAAGACATGTTAGAGGAAGAAGAAATCGAAGAAGTGCTACAGTAAGAGGAAGTGGAAGAGGAAGTGGAAGAGACTAAGAGGAAGCATTAACCCTTTCGCTACGACGACGTATAAAGTGCAGCATATTCTGTCCACCTCAGCATTATATCTATTCAACCTCAGAATTGTGAAGGGGTTAATGAAGGCTCTGTCTAACCCCCCCAGTTGTTAAAGTCACCCCTAAGATGAAGAAAATCGTCCTGAAGTAGCAAAGATATAGTGCAAATAAAGTCACTTGGGTGAAGGGGGTTAAGAGGGAGAGTAAGTGGAGTAAGAGGGAGAGTAGGTAGAGTGAATGGGAGAGTGGGTGGAGTAAGAGGGACAGTGGGTGGAGTAAGAGGGAGTGTGGGTTGAGTAAGAGGGAGAGCAGGTGGAGTAAGAGGGACAGTGGGTGGAGTAAGTGGGAGTGTGGGTTGAGTAAGAGGGAGAGCAGGTGGAGTAAGAGGGACAGTGGGTGGAGTAAGAGGGAGAGTAGGTGGAGTAAGAGGGAGACTAGGTGAAGTAAGAGGGAGAGTAGGCGGAGTAAGATGGAGAGTAGGTGAAGTAAGAGGAGAGTTGGCAGAGTAAGCGGGAGAGAGGTGGAGTATGAGGCATGAGATGTAAAACCAAAGTATGTTATAAGAAAGGGAGATGTAGTCGTCAGAAGTATGCTATGATATAACTGCAAATAGCATGCTTTATAATCGTAAGAAGTATGACAGAACCATAAGAAGCAGGCTATGATAAACTGATAAGACATATGAGACAGATAAACAAAACAGATTTGAGATAAGCGTAAGTGTGAGCAGAGAGAAAGAGATGTAACTTAAGAATAAAGATCTGAGGGTAAGATTAAAGGAGAAGGTGTAAGCGGTAAAGGTGGATCTAAGGATAAAAGTGAAGGGTAAGATCTAAGGGTAAAAGTGAAGGGTAAGACCTAAGGGTAATGGTAAAGGGTAAGATCTAAGGGTAATTGTAAAGAGTAAGATCTAAGGGTAAAGATAATGGGTAAGATCTAAGGGTAAGGGTAAAGTGTTATTCTCAGCCTGTTTTATCTCCACCCTTTGATCATACCACTTAAGGCACGAGTGACGAATACCCCCCCCCCCACTTCTAGTCGTGCCTCACCCATCACCTGCCTCACCCCTGATCCATCCAGCCCTGCCTCACCTAATCAGTCCTGCCTCACCCGTCTCCTGCCTCACCCATTCATTGTCTCATCCACTGCCTGCCTCATCTAACCTCACTCCTACCTTACCCATCTCCCTGCTTTACCCAGTCCCTGCCTCACCCATTCCTGACTTCAAGCACCTTCTGCCTCACCTTAAAACATGTCTTGTCCCCACATCTCCCTGCCCCACCCTGCCTCACTTCAGTACCTGCAATACTTACTGCCTCACCTCCCTATCTCAGTATCTGCTTCTGCCTCCCTGCCTTACCCACTTACATTCCTCCCTGTACCTGCCTCACCTCTACATCAATACCTGCCTGCCTCCCTTACCTCCTTGCCTCACCTTCCTCATTATCTACCTCACCTGTCTCCTTCCCTCCCTAAACTCTAGACCTCTTCTTGTTTCTCCTCCTCTTTCACCTCTCCCTCTCTCCCTCAGTACCTACCTCATCTCTCTCCTTCTTCTCCTTTTGCCATACTTCCTTATCTCCCTCTCTCACCGTGCCTTACCCAAGCTTCAATTACCTACCTACCTACCTCGCCTTCCTGCCTCAATATCTACTTCTGCCATCCCCTTCCTCCCTTTTAACCTTACATTCTCACCTCCCACACTCTTTCCTCTCCCCCTACCTCCCTCCTTCCCTGCCTCCTTTCACATCATTCCCTATCCAACTCATTCATTTTTTTTTCCTTCCTATCTTCTTCCCTCCACCTCTTCCTCTTTTCTTCTCACTTCTTTTCCTCTAATTCTATATTCTTCATTTCTCTCTACTTTCCTCTCCTCCATTTCATTTCTTCCTTCATCTCCCATCTCTTCACTGTCTTCCTCACCTCCTTCCTTCCATTTTTCCTTCCTTCCTTCCATATCTCCACTCTTCTCCACCTCTCCCTCCATTTCTCCCTCCTTCCTTTCATATACTTCCTCCATTTCTCTCCCTCTGGCTTCCTCCTCCCTGCCTACCGTCCATCTCCTCCATTCCATTTTTCCCCATTCATGATTTCCTACCTACTATCCATCTTTCCTCTCAAAATTCCTCTCATTTCGCCCTTTCCATGCGTTCTATTCCTCCCTTCCCCCCCCCCTCTCTCTCTCTGTTACACACACACACACACACACACACACACACACAAGCACATACCAGCACGTCTACGCGTACACAAAATCTCTTTGCAGCAGTGCTCTCTCTCTCTCTCTCTCTCTCACCAAAGTGCCCCTCCACCCTCCCTCTCAGCCCTCACACAGATGAGATGGAGACTCGCTTGATGGAGTGATGGTGGAGGCGGGGGATGAGAGAGAGAGAGAATGACAGAGAGAGAGAGAGAACGGATGGAAAGGGTGAAACGAGAGGACTTCTGAGAGGAGAAGATGGATAGTGTGAGGGAAATTATGGAGGTGAAAAAAATCGAGAAAGATGGATGGGGTGCAGGAAGGAGCACGATGGGGATGGATGGAGATATGGAGGGAAGAAGAGATGGAGGGAAGGAAGAAGACATGGAGAGAAAAGGAGAGGGAAAGAAAGAGAGAGAGGGAAGAAGAGAGAGATGGGGGGAAGGAAGATGAGAGAGAAGGAGGGAAGGAAGAAGAGATGGAAAGAAAAGGAGAGGGAAAGAAGGAGATGGAGGGAAGAAGAGAGCGATGGAGGGAAGGAAGAAGATATGGAGAGGAAAAAAAGAGACGGAAAGAGGGAGAGATGGCAGGAAGAAGAGAGAGATGGAGGGAAGGAAAAAGAGATGGAGGGAAAAGGAGAGGGAAAGGAAGAGAGATGGAGGGAAAAGGAGAGGGAAAGGAAGAGAGATGGAGGGAAGGAAGAAGAGATGGAGAGAAAGGGAGAGGGAAAGAAAGAGAGATGGAGGGAAGGAAGATGAGATGATGGAGAGAAAAGGAGAAGGAAAGAGGGAGAGATGGAGGTAAGAAAGGAGAGAGATGGAGGAATGGAAGAAGATATGGACAGAAAAGGAGAGGGAAAGAAAGAGAGATGGAGGGAAAAAGAGAGTGATGGAGGGAAGAAGGGAGAGAGATGGAGGGAAAAGGAGAGAAGTAGAGGGAAGGAGGGAGAGATGGGTGGAAGAATAGAGATGGAGGAGAGGAGAGACGCTAACCCACTAACAAAGACGATTTTATTTACTACTTAATTGCACACGATGAAGGAACAAAAACAGGAGCGGTGACAGGGTTCCTCCTACAAGAATTAGGGATACGCAGCCACGAGTTCCAAGGAGAGGAATTTCGGTATATAACTGAGACTTTCATCAAACTGGGATATCTCAAGGGTCTCCTGGTCCAATTTAAAGTAAAGGCAGCGTCCATAATGGAGAAAAAAGGGAGATAAAAATAAAAACAAATATCTAATTGTTCCACTGTCAAAAATTGTCACTGAATTACGTAGGGAACTCCACCACACAGAGTACAACATCATTAATGCCACGAAACAACGAATAGGTGATAGAGTGAAAGGGAAGAGACCCAATATAACAAATGAGAATGGCGTAGTGTACACGATTCCATGCAGCGGATGTGGCCACAGTTATTTCGGAGAAACAGGCAGAGGTTGTGAAGTAAGAATAAAAGAACTGAGCAGACGAGACTCCACCGAGTAGTGCATTAGTCAACCACACTGATGAGAAATGTAATTTACCACAGTGGAACAATGCAGCATTATTAATGAAAGGACTCTCAAAACAACAGAGAAAAGTGGCGGAATCTCTGTACATAACCAATAAAATCATTAACCAGAGGGCAGGAGACATGGTATGGTCAAAAACAGCAGCTAAGGTGGTCGCCGCGTGGAGGGAGCGGCCACCTTAATGATTCTTGCGGGATAGGATAGGATAGCAAGCGACGCACACCTGGGGCAGGACACACGACGGCATTGTCTGGCAGCCGGCAGAGGGCGATTCCCTGTCACCTGCATATAAGCTCAGCCAGTTCGTGAGTTTTTCAGTACCTCTGAAGAAGCCACAGGCGAAACTAGAAGGGAATAAAGCTCACCTCTATTCACCTGTGTTTCCTTCCATCTCCTTCTCACACTTGTCATAATGTCTCCACAATGATAGTACTACAACAACAACTACTACTACTACTACTAATAATAATAATAATAATAATAATAACCCATTCATCATCCAATCCTATGCTGCCCCATGAGGAGCGTAGGAGCCCGAGGCTAAGCAAGTTGGTCTTGATATTTAAGATGACTGAATAATAATAATATAATAATAATAATAATAATAATAATAATAACAATACTACTACTAATAATAATAACAATAATAATACCGTGGCGATTATGAAGTAACATTAGGGTCAAGGTAAAACCGTAACAATTAACAAAACAATGAAACAAAAACCCGAAGCTGGCAACGAAATCGATGAAAAAGAAATCTATTGGTCAAAAAATATCGAGAAAACAATACACAGGGAGAGAATGGCAAAAAGGAGAAAAGTGAGCCAAATACACAAAAAATAAAAATAAAATGAAAATAAATCAACGGAAAAGGAAACAAGGAAAATAAGAAAATAAAAAAAAATACCAACACCAATTAAAAAAAGGAATAAAAACAAAACGAGAAAAAAAGGCGAGAAAAAGAAAAACAAGAACCAGAAAAAAAGTCAAGAGCAAGCAGAGAGGGGGAAAAGGACACAAACGAGGTGATAAAATTAAAACCACTAGCCAGAAACTCCCTCTCCCCCTTCTCCCCTCCCCCTTCTCTCCCTCTCCCCTCCCCATTCTCCCCTCCTCCTCCCCAGTGGCAGAGAAAATAACCACACTACCTCGGATTTCCCAGTCGATAGGTCATGAGGGGAAGGAAAGGGAGGGTGTGAGGTAAGGGGAAGGAAAGGGAGGGTGTGAGGTGAGGGGAAGGAAAGGGAGGGTGTGAGGTAAGGGGAAGGAAAGGGAGGGTGTGAGGTAAGGGGAAGGAAAGGGAGGGTGTGAGGTAAGGGGAAGGAGGGAGGGTATGAGGTGAGGGGAAGGAGGGAAGGTGTGAGGTGAGGGGAAGACCAGTGAGGGGAAGGGACGAGGGAATGGGGAAAGTCGAGAATGGAAGGGAAGAGGAAGAATAGGTATGGGTGATGAGAGAGAGAGAGAGAGAGAGAGAGACGAATCACCCCTTATAATTAATGGGTCCACAAAGCCCACGCTCCCCTCCTCTGACTCACTCTTACCCCGCCTCCCCTCTTCTCCCCTCATCCCCCTCCTTCCCTAATCCCTACCCCTCCCCTCCTCTCACCCTCATTCCCTCCCCTCCCCTCCTCTTGTCACTCCCACAATGCTTTCTATACACTCTGACGTCACGAGGGGAGGGACAGTGACCCCCCCCCACCAAAAAAGCTAAGGAAAAAAGACATAAAAAAAAAATTAATGGAACTAAAAGAAATGCTATTCTTTGTTTATAATGACGTCATGAGGGGAAAGGGGAGAGGGAGAGAGAGAGAGAGAGAGAGAGAGAGAGAGAGAGAGAGAGAGAGAGAGAGAGAGAGAGAGAGAGAGAGAGAGAGAGAGAGAGAGAGTGAGTGAGTGAGTTTCATGACCGTCCTCTCCCCCCCCAAAAAAAAAATAAAAGCTGGGAAGGCAGACAAAAATATGAAAAAAAAAAAAAAAAATGGAGTTCTTTAATTACACTATGACGTCATCAAGGAAGGGGAATTAGGAGGTGGCCCAAAATATCCACTTCGATCCTTTTAATACCATGAGCAAAAATAACAGGTGTGGGAAAATTGGATAAAAAAAAAAGTAAAGGTAAATCCAGTTTCTAATTACTCCGTGACGTCATCAGGTGGAGGGTGATTAGCAGGTAACATGACCCAATGTAAGTTACCAGCCCTCTCTACCGGTAAAAAGAAATCGTCGAAAATTACAGGAAAATATATAGAAATAAAATATAAAAACGAGGCACATAGAAATATAGATGGTAGACGAAAAATAAGAAGAGGTAGATAAGAAACGTGAAAAGGTAAAAGAAATGGTGAAAAAAGACTTGAAAAATCATATGAAACATGCTTGAAGATATAAGTATATATGAAGCACAAGAAATAATACATAAATAAGGTAAGTGAAAAATATTAAGGAGGTAAATGAATAAACAAAAAAGGGAAGATTAACATATGAGAAAGAAGATGAAAAACTATGAAAAGGAGATGAAAAAAATATGAATAAAAGAAGGAACAGTTTTCTTTGCTTACACTCGGACTTGTACCAAAATAAACATTCCAAATATGTTAAAATCTTCAGTAATAACATCTATCCGAAAACACGTAAAAAAAAAAATGAAGATGGGAAATTCAAGGTGCATTCATGGTATATTTACATCATTCTGTACATCCCTACTTACACATCATGTCAAGAGAGGAAGGGAAGCAAAAGATTACACGAACAAGAGAGCACAGATAAATACATATAATAAAGATACACTCCAGCTCTTTATAAATCTTGACTAACATACAACAGCGGTGTAAAAAAAAAAAAAAAAAAAAAAAAAAAAAAGGTACAAGAGAGAGAGAGAGAGAGAGAGAGAGAGAGAGAGAGAGAGAGAGAGAGAGAGAGAGAGAGAGAGAGAGCGCAAAGGTGTCGCTTAATTAAAATGTACAGGTAAAAATAGAGGGGAGGGAAGAGAAAAATGGGGATGGGATTGACAGAGTAAGGGGCAAAAAAGGATTCATTCCAATTCACACGAAAATCGAAGGTGTGTGTGTGTGTGTGTGTGTGTGTGTGTGTGTGTGTGTGTGTGTGTGTGTGTGTGTGTGTGTGTGTGTGTGGAAGGTGCAGGTTTCGCTGTACGCTAGTGTGGTGTGGGTGTGGCAGTGGGGTGGGGTACTGTGTGGGTGTGGCAGTGGGGTGGGGTACTGTGTGGGTGTGGCAGTGGGGTAGGATGTGGGCGGGGTGGGGTGACATATCGTGTGGATGTGGGTGTGGGTGTGGTGGGTGTAGAGGAGAGAAGGGGTGGGGAAGGGTATGACTGTGGATGTGGGTGTGGCAGTGGGGTGGGGTGGGCGAGGGTGGGGTTGCGAAGGGGTGGGGTGGATGAAAAGTGTTGACGTCTGGCCACGCAAAGTTCCAGATGGCGGAACCCAGGATCCCCAATTTGCTCTCTCTCTCTCTCTCTCTCTCTCTCTCTCTCTAACAGCCCCACTTCTGCAGTCTACCATCCTCCTTTCATGGGATAGGGAGGGAGCTGAGGGACGTTTGTATAACCAGGCAGCCTCACCGCCCAGTTATATCAGTGCCACCCCGTGTAGGCGTCCCTTTCCAGTATCATCTGAAGGCGTGAATGGGATTTAAGAGGGAGGGAAATTTCTCTTTAAAAATAGTCCGCGTTCTCTCTCTCGCTAATGAAATGTGTGTGTGTGTGTGTGTGTGTGTGTGTGTGTGTGTGTGTGTGTGTGTGTGTGTGTGTGTGTGTGTGTGTGTGTGTGTGTGTGTGTGTGTG
>NC_137021.1:8547500-8587500 GCF_032717465.1 Coenobita brevimanus
AGGTACGGTAGGTGGTGATAAGAGAGATGGTGGTGATTGGGATGGTGGTGATTGGGATGGTGATGAGAGGGATGGTGGTGGTGGTGACAGGGAGGGTAATGAGAGGGATGGTAGTGGTGGTGATTGGGAGGATGAGAGGGACGGTGGTAACTGGGAGGGTGATGAGAGGGATGGTGGTGATTGGGGGGGTGATGAGAGAGATGGTGGTGATTGGGAGGGTGATGAGAGGGATGGTGGTGATTGGGAGGGTGATGAGAGGGATGGTGGTGATTGGGAGGGTGATGAGAGGGATGGTGGTGATTGGGAGGGTGATGAGAGGGATGGTGGTGATTGGGAGGGTGATGAGAGGGATGGTGGTGATTGGGAGGGTGATGAGAGGGATGGTGGTGATTGGAAGGGTGATGAGAGGGATGGTGGTGATTGGAAGGGTGTTGAGAGGGATGGTGGTGATTGCAAGGGTGATGAGAGGGATGGTGGTGATTGGAATGGTGATGAGAGGGATGGTAGTGGTGGTGACATGGAGGGTAATGAGAGGGATGGTAGTGGTGGTGACATGGAGGGTAATGAGAGGGATGGTGGTGCTTAGGAAGGTGATGAGAGGGATGGTGATGATTGGGAGGGTGATGAAAAGGATGGTGGTGGTGATATATGCCCTGAATCAAGCAACCTCGCATAATAAAATCCCACAATTACAACTCCACAACTACAACTCCAAAATTACACCTGCCGTGAACCAAGCAAACCCACCCTACACACAATCCCACAATTACAGTCCCACAATTTCCACATCTGTTCTGAATCAAACAACCCCGTGCAACACAAAATCCCACTATTACAATACCACAATTGCCACAACCTCCCTGAATCAAGCAATCCCACAATTACCACACCTGCCGTGAATCAAACAACCCCACATTACAAAATCCCACAATTACAACTCCACAAATACACCCCAGCAATTATCACACCTGCCCTGAATCAAACAGTCCCCTGCCTACAATTACCCTGCCTGTGGGTGATTGGCTGGGGGGGGGAGGTCGTTCAACCATTTACGTTCATGATTTGGTTCATTCACAAAGTATTTCAACCAACGCAGAAATATATAAGGCTCTTTAAGTTAACTATTATTATTATTATTATTAATCACTACCACCACTACTACTAGTAGTACTACTTTTACTGCTGCCACTACTACGACTACCACTACTACTTATTTTTATTATTGCTATTATTATAATTATTATAATTTTATTATTATTAACATTATTATAATTTTATTATTACCACAGTTCGGTCTGCTTTCATCTGACAAAGAACTCTAAATCCTTTCAGCTCAGCTCATGGCCGAATGTTGTCAGACTGGAGGAAAAATCTGACTATACCCTTTTCATCTTAACTTGGCCCAGACTCTCACCCTTTTCCAGCTTATTTTATATAGATAAGTGACAGAAAAAGCTGATGCTAAGGCTCTACATCAGTGGTACTCAAATGACGGACCGCAGTCCGAATCCGGACCCGCACGAGCTTTGGTAATCCAAGCGAATTCCATCACTGAATATTCAGTAACCCCCTCAAAATAAAGAGTCGCAATAATTAACATCTTTGTATTAATTCACCCAAAACACGACTCAAAAAAACATTTTACTTCTTCCGACTACCATTATAAATTATGTTTAGCTACTGGAGTAATACACACCTGTCCATTTCGTAGCTATAATGTAGATTTGTGAGACTAATGATTAACAAAGAAGCCACTGTTTTTTCCAGCTATTCTAGGTGCTCACATCACTCATAGTAATGAGACTTTCCTAATTTTAAATATTATATTATCAATGTCATTTCGTCAGGATTAAACATTGGTGACAAGAGAACAGGAGTCCTCGCCGCAAGACTACTGTATTTCACAAGTTGCACTGCACATACCCACACACTGTTGCCATTATCCTGTTCAAACGATGAGTTGACAGAAGGATGCTGGCATTTGTTAGACCGCTTACTGGCACACGGTACGATGCTAATATGGTGTTGCAAGTGCTAAAATGACTTTGCATTTATAAGGAGGGCAACCGCAATTTGTTCAATATAAGATTTTCATTTTGTCTTTTTGAGAAGTTGGGAGTGTGGAGAGCAGATTCTTTCTTCTCACTTAACCACCTTACTAACAGGAGAAGAGAATATTTACTTTAAACCTTATTTTTAATCTGGTCAAGGTATTAACATTCCGCACAGTCCCATTATATTAACATGGGTGAAAGGGTTCTACTCCATTATTGATATCAAATACAAGATTTTTCATCCGGACCTCTGCCACACAGGAAGATAATAATGACTGGACCTTCAAAGAATGAAACTGAGGAACCCTGAGCCTATCCATACCACTTCTTCATGACTAGCATCAGATTCTAGCGTAAATCCCTTGTTACAACTCAGTACTGAAGCTGGGGGGATGGCACTTTTAGGCCAGGTTAGAGTAAAAGGAGTATGGTATCTAAGGAGACTCATTCCTACCTAACAACTATAATTCATCGAAATTTCATGCAAACATGATTTATTATTTGTGTACCAATTTGTGTGCACCTACTTACGTGTGTGTATCAAGTTGTGAGCACCTATTTACGTGTGTGTACCTATGTGTGTGCACCTATTTAAGCGTGTACCTATGTGTGTGCACCTATTTACGTGTGTGTCCCCATTTTCGTGTTTGGTTGTGGCTCTACCAAATCCTGCCAAAATATAGCGTTCAACCACACACGTCGCTCTGTTATTAACTACTCGAATGTCATTGTTGGTTATTGAATACGTGTCAATGTTTGGCGATATGTTGTTTGTATGTGTGCATGTTGTCTGTATGTGCGCATGTTGTTTGTGTGTGTGTATGCTGTTGATATGAGTGTATGTTGTTTGTATGTGCATGTCGTTTATAAGCTGTGTATGTTGTGTGTATGCTGTCTGTACCTTATGAAGTGTGTATGTTGTTTGTATGTTGTGTGTATGTTATTTGTATGTGTGCATGTTGTCTGTACGTTGCATGTTCATTGTTTGTATGTGTGTGTAAGTTATGTATGTTGTCTGTATGTTGTGTGTATGTTGTATGTGACTGTCGTGGATACTTCAGTGAATTTTTGAACACCTGTCAGCGAATGTCCTCCTCATCTGTCTTGTTAGCCTAATAATACGTCAAAGTACAATCGGGGACAAAAGTTCCGGTACTGTTTCACCTCTTCTATTATTTCCGCCATGTTACTGTTGGCTAAAAGTCCTAAGCTGAGAGAGAGAGCTATTTCACATTTACTCTTTCTGTCTTTTCACTCCTAACATTCTTAAGCTGAGACAGGAGTATTTCACCTCTTCTATTTCTGTCTTTTCACTGTTGGCTGATGTTCCTAAGCTGAGAAAGAGCTATGTCACTTTTACTCTTTCTGCCTTTCCACTGCTAGCTAATATTCCTAAGCTGAGAGAGAGACAGGTATGCTGCTCTGCTTAATGATGATTCTCTCTGATATGATGCGCCAGGGAGGAAAGTGACGGACATGCCTCAAATGTAACGTACAAAACAGTGGAAAATACGACAAACTTCTGACCCTGACTGTGCAGCTGTGATCAATAATCCCTTTATACATCTGAGGGTGCTAAAGAGGGACGCCTTCACGCGGTGACATCAATATGAATATCTACTCCACAGCCCTGTTTTGCCACCACCCCTCAAGTCAACTCTCTCCCTATCCCCCGAAAGGAGGATTTTATTTTCTAACTTCCCATAACCTTTTTCATGTTTTACTGCGTTTGCCTTTTGCTTCCACTGCCTGCATGGCTGACTTTTAATTTTAAGAAACTGCTAAAATGTATGCAGTTCCCACACCAGCTGACTGTGCCGTCCCCGCTACACATCATACTGGAGGGCTTAATATATGGACTATCTCCTCCTACCACCGGACGATTTTATGCAGCTTCGGAGAGAGAGAGAGAGAGAGAGAGAGAGAGAGAGAGAGAAGCTAGGGGACTTATATTAAGGAGATACTATGTGAAAAGAAAATGAAGGAAAACCGAAAAAGAAAGGAAAAAAATGTAAGACAGAGGAAAAATTGTCGGAAAAAGAGTTAACAATAGGCAGAAAAACAGGACGAAAAAATTAAAGAAAAAAAAAATGAAGAAAAGCCTGACGGAATAAAATCGAGAAAATTGAAAAATGAAATTAATAACAGTAATAACGTGTTGGTGTAAAGACTGAATAAAGGGGAAAAAGGTGAGTAAAATCAAGTGGAAAGAACAACAATAAAACTGAACATCATCAAAGGGAGAAAGAGTTGGAAAAGGATGATTTAAATAAATGGGAAAAATGGTACTGGAAAAATGGAAAATGAAAAATAAAATCTCATGGAACTGTACAGAAAGAAGGGGGAGAGTGATAAAAAAAAAAATAAAGAAGACTCAAAGGAAAATCACACACTTTATACGAAATGGGAAGAATGACATTGATAAGAAGGATGAAAAAAAAAAAAAAAAAAAAAACTGTGACGCTGTAAAGATGGTAAGAAGGAAGGAAGAAAAGAGAGAAGAAAATAAAAAAAATGTAGGCGAGACTAAATAATAAATCTGAAAAAAATATATAAGAATAATACAAAAAGAAAGAACATGATAAAAAAAACAAGGCAAAACGTGGTGCTGTAAGGAAGGAAGGAGGCACGCAAGCAAGCAACTAAGCAAGGTAATAAAACAGGGCTCAGACGATGGGAAAGAGGTTGATAAAAGATGTCAAACTATGGAAAACGACGATCTTCATTAAAAAGAAAAAAAAAATGGTACAGTAAAAGAATAATCATAACTTGGTGTAGTAAAGATAGAAGGAGGAGGAAGAGGGTAATAAAAATAGAGGTCAGACGAAGTAAAATCACGAACTTCCTTAACAGCCCAAGTTCCTCAAATGGTCGGTTTGGGAGGCAGGAGGGATGGGAGGCAGGAGGGATGGGAGATATGGGTGAGGGAGGGAGAAGAATGAGGGGGTGAGGTAGGGATAGGTGTGGGAGGTGAAGGATAAAGGTGAGGGAGGGAAGAATGACAGAATGAGGGAGGGATGGGTGAGGGAGATGAAGGGTGAAGGAAAAGAGGGAGAGGGTCAGGGAGGTAAGGGATTAGGGAGTGGAAGAGTGAGGGGGTGGGGGAGGTGAGGGATGGATAGGTGTGGGAGAAGAGAAAAGAAGAAGGGGGTTAAGCGGGGACGGGTAAGGGAAGTGAGGGACAGAGGGAAATAGAGGGAGGTGAAGAGTGGAGGGTGAGGGACAGATGGACGAGGGAACAGAAAGGAAGGAAGGGTGAAGGAGAGATGACTGAGAAGCTTGGGAGAAGAGGAAGGGCTGGAGAGTTGGGTGAAGGAAGAAAGGGGTCAGAAAAGGAAGGAGAATCGGTAGAGGAAGGTGAGGGGTAAGAGAAAGGAGAGGGAAGGCTTGATATCCGTGAAGAAAAGAGGGGAATAAAAGGGGAAAGAGACTATAGATGAGTGAGGTGGGGATGGAAGGGTGGGGCAGAGGTGAGAAAGAGAAAAAAAGAAAAGGGAAGGGGAAGAGGAGAGGGAAGGATGGAAGGGGTGAAGCAAACAGGGAATAAAAGGAAAGTGGTAGTTGTGATGGGAAAATGGAGGGAAGGGGGATGAAGGAGTGGAAAAAATGGGGGTCGAGGATGAAGGATGAAGGAGATAGGGAGGGAAGCGGCGGAGAGAAGGAAGGGAAGGAAAATGGGAGGGAAGCGGCGGAGTGAAGGAAGGGAAGGAAAAAGCAAAGGAAGGGCTGAGAAAGAAGGAAGAGAAGGGGTGAGGGTTTACCTAAGTTTTTTGAGAGAATATACAAGGATGATATCGTACTCAGGGTATTAAAAAAGACAAAATATGCGGGATGTGGAAGGTAAGAAATGCGAAGAAAAAGGAAGAAAAGAAGACAGGACGAAAAGGCGGAAGAGAAAATGGCAGACAGGAAGAAAAGATGGAAGAGTAAGAGGCAGACAGGAATAAAAGCGGGAAGAGAAGAAAGCGGGAAGAGAAGAAAGCAGGCAGGAGCAAAAAGTGGAAGAGAAGAACGCAGACAGGAAAGAAAGTGGAGGAGAAGCAAGCAGACAGGAAGAAAAAGTGGAGGTGAAAAATGCAGAAAAAAGACAAAAGAGTGGAATGGAAAAAAGTGGAAAGATAGAAAAAAAAAAAAAAAAAAAGGGGAATGGAAGTAAAATGCCAAAGTGGACCAGCCCCCACCCCTCTTCCAAAATGGTCCGAAATTCAAGGGACCCTAATTTCGAGTCCCTTCCCATTTCCCACACAGACCTCTTGCCTCGGGTTGCTGTCAGCACCACACCATTTTACTTCTCCACATTCCTAATTCCTCTCTCTCTCTCTCTCTCTCTCTCTCTCTCTCTCTCTCTCAATTTCTTACATGAGATTAAATTTTAGTTATTTTTCGTTTTTTAGTATTCTTAATCTCTCTCTCTCTCTCTCTCTCTCTCTCTCTCTCTCTCTCTCTCTCTCAATTTCTTGCTTTGGATAAAATTTTTGTTCTTCTCTGCTTTTTACTTTTCTATTTTGGTCTTCCTATTATTCTTATTTTTTTTCTTTTCATCTACAGTTTAATACTTAACTCCATTTCCATTCTTCCCTTTTCCGTTTTCGTATTTCCATTTCTCCATTATTTCCCTTCCATATATTTAATTTTCAGTTCTTCCCATTTTTCCTATTTCTGAGTAAATATTCCTTTCCATCTTCTTTTTTACTCACTTTTATATTTCACCCCAGTAATTATTTTTTCCCCCAATTTCATGTTAATTTCCTTCAGACCAAAGACACTTTTTCTATTTCATTCTTGCTTTGTTTTTGTTTTTTCTTAGTTTTCTTTATTTTTCTTTATTTTCCTTTTTTACCTTAATGAATTTTTTGTACCTTTCTTTCTTTTTTCATCTTAAGTTTAATTCCTTCACTTCCAAGTCGCTTTCTCTATTTTATTCTTCACATCTCCAGACGACTTTATGCAGCTTAGGGGAGGAGCTTTTCTCTCTCTCTCTCTCTCTCTCTCTCTCTCTCTCTCTCTCTCCACCGCAATCATCCTGTCCCACTTCCCCTTCCATCCCATCCATCGTCTCTCCCTCTTTCTCCGTCATCATCTCTCCCTCTCTACTTCATCTCTCTCTCCTTCACCCTCTTTCCTTTCCTGTCGCCTCTTACCCCTTTTTCTCATCATTTTTATTCTCACTTTTTTTTTTCCTGTGCTCCTTGGTCGTATTCTCTCTCTCTCTCTCTCTCTCTCTCTCTCTCTCTCTCTCTCTCTCTCTCTCTCTCTCCTGTCAGTTCTTACCCCCTTTTTCATTCTTTTTATTCTCGTTTCTTCTATGCTCCATGGTAGTTCTCTCTCTCTCTCTTCTCTCTCTCTCTCTCTCTCTCTCTCTCTCTCTCTCTCTCTCTCTCTCTCTTTCTTTCAACTTCCCTCACTTCCAGGAGCGTCAGCAAAAATGGTTAAGCCATCTCGTGACTGTGTGGTCCCATGGAGAGGTGGAGCGAGGGGAGGGGAGATGATGGGGAGGATGGCGGGGAAGAGGGGAGGGGAAAGGAGAGAGAAGAAGGGGAAGAGGGGAATGGGAGGGAAGGAACAGCAAAAACAAGGGGAAAAGAAATGGGAAGGGGGAAGGAAGCGAGACAAAGAAACAAGGGAAGGGAAAAGGAAGAGAACTGAGGATGGGAAGAGAAGGAGAGAGGAGGGAAGTGAGGAAAGAAGGGCAGGAAGAAACAGGGAGGAGAGAGAGAAGCTGGCGGGAAAGGATGGGGAGGAGGGGAGGCAATGAAAGAATGAAGGGAGGAGGGGAGGCAATGAAAGAATGAAGGGAGGAGGGGAGGCAATGAAAGAATGAAGGAAGGAGGTGAGGGAATGAAAGAATGAAGGAAGGAGGTGAGGGAATGAAAGAATGAAGGGAGGAGGGGAAGGAATCAAAGGGAGGGAGGAAGGGAGGCAATGAAAGAATGAAGGGAGGAGGAGACGGAATGAAAGAATGAAGGGAAGAGGAGAGGGAATGAAAGAATGAAGGAATGAGGAGAGGGCATGAAAGAATGAAGGGAGGAGGGGAGATGAAAGAAGGAGGGAAGGAGGGGAGGCAATGATAGAATGAAGGAAGGAGGGGAGGGAATGAATGGAGGAAGGGAATGAAGAAAGAAAGAAATGAAGGGAGAATGGAAGGAAATGATGGGTGGAGGGATGGGAATGAAGGCAGGAGGGGAGGACATAAAGGTAGGAAAGGAGAGAATGATGGGTGGAGAGAAGGAAATGATGGGAGGAGGGGCGGAAAAAAAAAGAGAGGAGGGGAGGATGTGAATAAGTTGGGGAGAAAATAAAGGAGGGTGGGGAGGAAATGAAGGGAGGAGGGGAGGAAATAATGGGAAGACGGGGGGAAATGAATTGAGATGGGGAGGAAATAAAGGGAGGAGGGGAGGGGAGGAAGGGAAGAAAAAAGGGGAAGAAATTAAGAGAGGTGGGAAGGGAGTAAAGGGAGAAGGAAGGAAATGACTGAGGGAGGAAAAGGAATGAAGGGTGGAGAGTTAGAAATAGCGAAGGAAGGAAGAAGGAAAGAGGGAGAGAGAAAAAGACGAGAAGTTGAGAAAGAAAAAAAAATGAGGATAAAAGTGAGGAAAAGAAGGCGTGGGAGGGAAGTAGAGGTGTAAAAGAAAGTGATGAGAGAGAGAGAGAGAGAGAGACCTACTGGGAGATCAAAAGCCGAAAGGGATAGGCAATAGAATGTGACGTGGAGGGAAATGCTGGAAGGTAGGGGAGAAGGGGAATTTCTCTCTCTCTCTCTCTCTCTCTCTCTCTCCGCGTGTCATCCTCAGCTCTTCTCATATTCCCAGCTCTGAATGAGACTGGGTGAATGGCTGAGAATATATGAATAAATGAGAATGAATGAATAACCGAGTGAAGGCAAGAGTGAATGAATGGACAAAGAACAAACAAGCCAATAAATGAATGAGATGTGAATTGAATGAGTGAATAATGAATGAACAAGGCATGAACCAATGAAAAAATGAATGAACTAAGTAACCAAGCAATGAATGAATGAAGAAACCAATCCGTGAAAGAATAAAGCAGTGAATGTAAGAACGGACCAATCGATGAAGATAGCAATGAATGATTAACCAAAAGGGTGAACAAACTATGAATGAATGAATGAATGGAAGGAAGGAAGGAAAGAAGGAAGGATGCATGTAAGCAAGCAAGAAAGGAGAGATGGAATAAACAAATCAAAGTAAGAAAAAATGAATGAATGAATGAATGAATGACCATACTAACGAATGAATGAAACTTATAAACACAGACTGAATGAATGAATGGAAGAATAAACAAACTCCTGACTGAACAAAACAATATGCAAACCAATAAATGAATTAATAATGAAAATGAAGGAAAATCATTAGCCGAACGATTGCAGGAGAGAAAGACTGAGTGAATGTATGAATGAATGAAAAGGAAGGAGTGGGGGAAGGACAGTGAAGAGGTAAGAGAAAAAGAATGAATAACACATGAATAGCAAAGAAGAGGAAAACGAGGAGGAGGAGGAGGAGGAGTGATGAAGAAGAGATATGAAAGGAAGATACCGCATAAAATGTGAAGAAAATGGAGGAGGAAGAGGAGGAGGAGGAGGAGGAGGAATGAAAATGGACAGCACGAGTACCAGAAGGAAGAGGGAGAAGAAAAAAAGAAGCAAGACATGAAAGTGTGTGAGAGGGTCAGGGGGACCTCATAAAGCGACTCTCTCTCTCTCTCTCTCTCTCTCACACACACACACACACACACACACACACACACACACATTCTTATTTCCCTTATTTACTCTCTTATTTTTGTCCTCCTCTCCTCTCATATCTCTCCCTTTAATTTCCCAGCCTACTAACTTACCCACCCATCAGTTTGTCTGCCTACCTACACACGTTCCTACCTACCTACCTACATACTACTTACCTACCCACGTTCCCACCTACCAACCACAAGCCACCTCGCGTCTCTCTCAACAACATTCAAATTAATCTCGTAAAGGAAGTTTTAAGAAAAAATTTAATTAAAGTTGTCTCTTCCACACACACACACACACACACACACACACACACACACACACACACACACACACACACACACACACGAGTGGCGTAATTAAGTGTTGCGGGGAAGTGTAAGCGTTTCCGTGTGCGAGTATGAATGTGTCTGCGCTTATGTGGGTTCGCCTGCTTCTGTGTACTCTCCTTCGACAATATGTATGTATGTACTGTATGCATGTATGTGTGTACGTATATGTTCCTTTATGTATACTATGTTCTTAAATATTTATGAATGAATGTTCACACTAATACAGGCATCCAGGTACGAATTTCAGTAAGTATGCAAATATGTACTCAGGTAGGCACAGTCATTTAAGTACACATGCATGAATGTATACAATATGGATATACAAGTAGGATTCTCTTTACGCCATATGACTGAACACAGGAAAGCACATAACACTACGTACCACACTCATCCTCCTCAATCAATTATAAGGTGAGTCGGAGTATGGCAGTGTTAAATGTATTCCTGTTTGCACTGTTTTTCTACATATACTATCTACTGCTCGACGTCTTAATCCTGAAAGGGGTGGTCACAAACAAATCGTCTTCATGACGCCCTGTCCTCTACCATTTGACTGCCCTTCCTCCAACTCACGCATCCTCTTATACATCTCTCCATTCTCCTCCACTTCACTCTTGGGTTTCCTCTCCTCCTCTTCCCTGGCCTGCACCTCATTCATATACACTGTTCCAGTCAGTCTCTCATTCTCCATCCTCTCCACATGACCAAATCACCTCAAAGTATTTCTCTTAACACTTTCAATCACATCCACATGAACACCACGATGCACCTTTACTTAATAATTTGTGTCTCCCTCCATAAAACTCCACATGCTCATCTCATATAACTAATTTCCACTGCCCTCACCCTTGTCTTGTGCCCATCTAACAAGATCCAAGCGTCACTTCCATACGTTAGAGTGGCAATCACAAAACTGTCATACAGCAACTTTTTTCCTTCCATGTGTGTGTGTGTGTGTGTGTGTGTGTGTGTGTGTGTGTGTGTGTGTGTGTGTGTGTGTGTGTGTGTGTGTGTGTGTGTGTGTGTGTGTGTGTGTGTGTGTGTGTGTGTGTGTGTGTGTGTGTGTGTGTGTGTGTGTGGCTTGATTCAAAAATCACCTTTAATAACAAAAGTCTGTATAAAAGTGTGGCCTAACTTTTGCTCATGACTGCATCGTCGCTGGCATCTCCCTCCTCCCTTATCTTCCAGAATGCCACAAAAATCTTTGCATCTTAGAGCAGAGCAGCACCCACACTTACAGGCAGCACCAAAAGTACGTTCTGACTTAGGAGCGAATTCTAAGTGATCCTGGTGATTCGTAACATCACTTCCTAAGTGACTGATTCTGCATTAAACCTCAATACCATCTTGTATGTTAATGATGGAAAGTAGTTCGATATTAATAACACAGGGCTAGCATAAAAGAGAGTGTTAAGGTGTAATATCCGTAATAAGTCGCTGTGGAATGGGTGCTACGAAGCCTCCCACGCTACCTAGAATATGACTCACTGTTTTCTTGGTTCCCACATACTCATCACCCACTCTGGTAATAGTGCTACATCTTCTGGTAGTGGCACCGATGTAACTGGGCGACTCCACTGCCTGGTAATACAAACGTCCCTGAGTTCCCTCCCTATCCACCAAAAGGAGGAGGGTGGACTGCAGGAAGAAGACAACTACAGCCTGCAGTCCACTGAGTTAAGTTTCACATGGATGATGGGCTACAACTACAAATATACCCCTTTTTACTCTAACTTAGACTAAAAATTGCCATCTCTCCATCTGGAGTGCTGAGATGTAACATTAACACGAAAATATGATGCTGGTCACTAAGAAGTGCTAAGGAAGGGGTGTAGAGCAGCAGTGTTGTCTTTCTGCCACTGAGCTATGAGGAATAAGCTGCGAATGGGCGAAAATGTTGGCCACGTTAAAGTAAAAACAATATAACACCCACAATTTACTAACAGTTCGGATCCGCCCGTACTGTAAGAGAGCCAGCACACTTTAGGATTACTGCATCCACTCGTAAGGGAAAATATTTAATCCCCTCAGAGCACATAAATCCGGGAATATCAAGGCAAAAATCCCAAGCTTATCCCACGCGACTACTTGGTATGTGAGGACTGAGGTGACATGATACGCATTTTCCTATGTACTGTTTCCGATCTACTCTAAATAACGTCAAAGGGGTAAAAATCGCTACCTGGTGACCGGACACACACACACACACACACACACACACACACACACATTCGCCCATCGTCCATTAACCATTAAGTCCGGACTCTCAATGTTTAAGCCTGCAACGCGTGAGAGAGAGAGAGAGAGAGAGAGAGAGAGAGAGAGAGAGAGAGAGAGAGAGAGAGAGAGAGAGAGAGGGAGGAGGAGGAGGAGGAGGAGGAGGAGGAGGAGGAGGAGGAGGAGGAGGAGGAGGAGGAGGAGGAGGACGCATGGAGGGACGATAGAAGAGAGGAAGGAAAAGAAAGACTAAGAGGAGCCGAGGAAATAGAGAAGGGGAAAGTGAAAAGGAAGGAAAAGGGCAAGAGGAGGAGGGCGAAGGAGACAGGGAACAGAAGGAAGGGGAAGAGAAAACAGAACAGATGATGACAGGGGAAAGGAAAGGAGTTAATAGAAAAAGAGGAGAGGGGAAGAAGATGAAGAGACAAAGGTGAAGGAGGAACGAAGGTACAGCAGGGGAGGAAGAAGAGGACAGAGTGAAGAGGTGAGGAGGGATGAAAGGAAGGAAGGAAGCAGGGGAGGATGAAGGAGAGGGGATAGAGGAAGAGAAGAGCTGAGAAGAGAAGGGATGAAAATGTAGACAGGACCAAGAGCAGGAGGGAAGTAACAGAAGAGGAAGAAGCAGCGGAGGGGAGATGATGAAGTAGGAAAGAGGGATGGAAAGAAGATAGAAAAGAAAGGAGTATGGAATGAGGAGAGGAGAGGAGAGGAGAGGAAAGGGAGGGAGGGAGGGCAGCAATCAGAGTAATGGGGAAGGGAGGACCAACACAAGTGCCTCGCCTGCCTCACCTCTCCTGCCTTACCTCTCTCTACCTGCCTCACGTTCCATCACCCTCAATTCCTCTCTGCCTCACCTTCCCTTTGCCTCATTTTCATCTGCTTTGTCTTTCCTGTTGCCTTACTTCCTAACTCCCTTCCTCATTTTCCTTCCCTGCCTCATCTCTCTCCTACCACATCTCTCTTCCTACCTCATCTCTCACCCAGCCTCATCTCTCTCCCTGCCTCATGTCCTCCTTATCTCATCTCCTACCTACCTCACTTCTTACCTTTCTGCCTGCCTTATCTCTCCCCTGCCTCACCTTCAACTCCTGACTGCCTCCCCTCCTCCGTCCCTGCCTCATATCTCTCCCTGCCTCACACTCCCTACCTCACCTTTTACCTTCACTTCTTACCAGTCTCACTTTCCTCACACACTTCCTGTTTCCTTAACCCTTTCCTCTGCCTCACCTACCTCCCTTCTCGCCTCCTACCTGCCTAACCACTTCATCTACCTACCTGCAAGTATTTCACCTACTGTCTCTCTCACCTGGCTATCTCGTATTCTACCTATTCTATCTACCCATCTCATCTATCTATCATCTCCTACCTATTTCACCTACTTTTCTCATCTCCCACGTATTTCATCTACCAATCTCATCTCCACATCATCTACTCATCTCCTACCTACATCATCTCCTACCTACCTTCTACCTTTCCTACCCATCACATATCCAGCTTTTCTCTCAATTTCTCACTTCATACCTACATCGTCTGCCTCATTTCCTACCTTCCTCTCTCTGCCTCACCTCTCCATTGTTTAACCTCCTTCCTGCCTCACCTTCAGTCTACCTCTCTCGACTACTTATCATGCCTCAGTACCTGCCTACCTCACCGTGTCTTACCTCTCTGCCTCCCTCACCTCTGCCTAACCTTCTTTCATAAGTAATCCTTCCGTCTGCCTCACTTCCTGCCTCATCTGTCACCCTCAAATCCTGCCTCACCTCCTACCTACCTTTCCTGCTTCACCTCCTGCCTCACCACTTGTCTACCTCACTTCCTGCTTCACTTCCTGCGTCCCTGCCTGATTCCCCCACCTGCCAGACATGCTTGAGTGTCTGTACGTGCTGGTCCTGTGTGTGTGTGTGTGTGTGTGTGTGTGTGTTTGCTTGCTTGCTTGTTTTTCATGCGTAAATGATACCCGATAATGATGATAATGAGGAGGAGCTGGAGGAGGAAGAAGGGGATGAGGAGGAATGAGGAAAACAAAGAGGGCGAAAAGAATGAGAAAAAAGGAGAAAAAGAGAATGAAAAACTGGGGCAGAGAGAGAGAGAGAGAGAGAGAGAGAGAGAGAGAGAGAGAGAGAGAGAGAGAGAAAATAACCTTGGATGGAAAACAACTGGGACGAGGTATGCAATAATGTGTAGAAATCATGACAAACTGCAAGACCAATAAACAAGCTACCTACCTCTATCTATCTCTCTGCATTTATCTACTTATCTATCTAGACAGAGAATAATACACTTAAAGGCTACCATAAAACAAAATCAAAATAGTGTAGTGACCCTTACATTGACAAAAGAGAATGGATACAGCTACCACCAGAGAAAACGGGTCCTCCATTACTGCAAGGGGTCACTATTTTCAACGCCACAGTCCCCCTCATAGAAAATGGAACTGCACTAGAGAAAACCAGACCTGTTGAAGCTAATGTGGGTAACTTAAACAATCTGACGATGCAGAGAACCTCCTACTTTTTTCTCCTTATTTACATAGCACCTGATTATATATTTCCTGATAAATTAATATAGTTTTCTCCGTCATTTATCCAACTGTTTATCCCTGTGTCTGTCTTTTTGAATATACCTACATTTTGTACGCATGACAAATAATATAAATTGACCCTCAGAGAAGTAAAACATAAGATGTTTTCCACTTCCACCACGACAGACGATTCTTCAAAAATTCACCTTTTTTCCCGCTACCACGAAACCATTTTAATTCACGTTAAGGGAATCTCAAACTTTTTAATATCAACACAGAAGGAAAGATAAAGGAACGTATTGGACAAATCTTATACAAAATCTGGTGAGAGAGAGAGAGAGAGAGAGAGAGAGAGAGAGAGAGAGAGAGAGAGAGAGAGAGAGAGAGAGTTAAGGAAAAATGTTGGTGAGGGAAATCAGAGAACAGATGGACGACAAAAGAACACAAATGATGACGGGAAGGGGGAGGGGTAACAGAGGAGAGGGGAGTAATAACACAGGAGAGGGGGAGAGGTAGGGGAGAGAGAGGGAGGGGAAAGGCAGAAGAGTAGAGAAAGAAGGAGAGGAGGGAAAGACGGGGAGATAGAGAGGAGAGAGAAACGCGAAACAAACTAGGACAGAGGAGGGGAGAGGAAAGAGAGGGGAAAACAGAGAAAGAGAGGGGAAATACATGGGGAGCGGAATGAATTGATGGGAGGGAAGAGAGGGAGGGGAAAGTGGAGGGAGGGGAAAGTGGAGGAAGGGAAAGAGAGGGGAGGAGAGGAGAAAGAGGTGAAGGCCAAGAGATACAGCGTGAGAGAAGGGGGAGAGAAGGAGGGGAAGGGAGGTGCGAGGTGGGGGGGAGAGAGAGAGAGAGAGAGAGAAGGGGGGAATTAAAGAGGTGAGGGAGAAGTGAGATATGAAATGAGAGCAGAAGAGAGGAAGGAGAGGAGGGGAAGAAGAGAATAGATGAGGAAGGGGAAGAGAGATATGAAGTGAAGGTAGGGGGTAGCCATATTGGTGCACCCTGGGGCCCTTGCCACATTAACTGCCTTTTACTACCACTCTATCACCACTAGGCCCCTCTCTCTCTCTCTCTCTCTCTCTCTCTGAAAGTTACGTCAAGGCCATCTCTGAAAGGATGTGGATTTAGCTGATAGAATGACGGGAATGAAAGCAGACAGACAAACAGACAGGTGAAGGTAACAGGTGGTCGACAGATAGCACTGACATATACAGATACACGCAGACAGTCAGAGTGCTACAGACAGACACACGGATGGACAGACAGATACACAGATAGAAAGTTAGACAAAGATACACACACACAATCGACTGAATGACAAAAACATACACAAGATAACACTACCACAATGTACACTCACAGGGTGTTACAGAGACATACACACACGTACAAGCATACAGGACTGCAAAACACACACACACACACACACACACACACACACACACACACACACACACACACACATGGCTACATAACTTCAGCAAACTCACAAACATACACAGTCTCTCTCTCTCTCTCTCTCTCTCTCTCTCTCTCTCTCTCTCTCTCAGGACGCCCCACCTAATCACAGTAGAGACATAAATGCACAGGAAGCCTATTGTAGTATTGGCTCGTGAATCTTCAAGCTAGGCCTAACACACACACACACACACACACACACACACACACACACACACACACACACACACACAATCTGGAGCTGGAAGGAGGGAGGGGAGGGAAAGGGGCCTGGAAAAGGAAGGAGAGAGAAGGGTTGGTGGCTCCGTGGACTGGTCGGTATGGTACTGGATTCATTTCCGGGGGCGCTCTGATGTGGGTGCAAGCTCCACTGACTGAATGTGGGGTTCATGCTCAAAATTTTAACGCCTGTCCGTAACAAATATACGAATCAAGTCAACAGCATGTCACTGTTCCACACACACACACACACACACACACACACACACACACACACACACACACACGATTACGTTCATGTGCACATAAAAGATGGAGGGGATAGTAGAGGGGTAAAAGAGGGAGGCAAGGAAGAGTGGGTGATGGTGAAGTAGGGAGGGGAGAGGAGGAGAGAAAGGGAGCAGTGAAGAGAGAGGGAAAGTATTGTGGGGGAGAAAGGAAAATCAGTGAATAGCGAGAAGCGAAGGAGAGGAAGTGAGGAAAAGGGAGAAGGAGAGGGAATGAAGAAAAGGAAAAGGGAGGGAAAGAAGGGCGGTGGAGGGGGGTAATGGAGGGATACTGAAAGGGGGAGGGAAGGATAGAGGAGAAAGACAGAAAGCAGTGAAGAGGATGAAGGGATAGGGGAATAGGAAGGAGGACTGAAAGGTCCAAGAGGGAGGGGAAGACAGGAAAGGGGACTGAAGGCAGCCAGGGGGATGGGGGAACGGGGGGAAAGGAGAGAGGACTAAGGGGAAGCGGGGAGGAAAGGGGAGGGGAGAGGGGACTGAGGGGAGCGAGGAGGGAGAGTTTTATAGAGCGTCGCCACTCGTAAACCACAAATGCCATCCTGGGTTCATATCCAGCCATCTGATTGCATCGCACCTCATACATCACCTCACATCAGTTCACCTCACTTCACTTCGCTTCACCTTACTTCATCACATTTCACTTCACCTTACTTCATCATACCACTTCAGTTCACCTCACTTGATTTGACTCGACTTCACCTACTTCACCTGACTTCACGATCTTCACCTAACCTCACTTCACTCCACTTCACCTTAATTCACTCTTCACATGATTTCACAAACTTCACCTCACCTAACTTCACCTACTTCACCTCACTCCACCACCTGCTCTATGCCGTACTGGAGACTTCTTAAAACATCTTTCTCAGCGACTCAATCTTGATATTTCACTTTCCCTTCACTTGTGTTATTGATGCAAAATGAATCGATATTGAAAGGCTAAAAAAAAAATAATAATAAGAAAGTGTAATATGAGAACTAGAACTGTTAAGGAAGACGTACTGTGAAGATTCTTTTGCTATCGAGTATACGGTTTTGCCTCATAATAAAGGATGAAGTAATAGTAGATAGCAATATATAGCAAAAACAGATAGCAAATGACAGCAACAACAAAAAGGAATGGATAGCAGAAGCAGATAGCAAGAGAGCAATATCAGACAGGAATGGACAGCAAAAACAGACAGCAATAAACAGCAATAACAGAAAGGAATGGATAGCTAAAACAGATAGCAACAGACAGCAATAACAGGTAGGAAGAGACTGTGCTAACTGGAGGAGGTCAGTCTATTAATCCCCTTTAATAGGAGGGGTTTCCAGAATTAAATAAAATCGTCTGAAATTAATAAGAATAAACCAAGAAAATCCGTCACCTGATTCAAAGGGTTAACTCCTTCCTTTTTACCTGATACTTCCTTAAACCTGTCCTTATATCACTGCTTCTCTCTCCTTCCTTTCCCTACCTCTCCATTCTCCTTCTCTCATATATCTCACCATTATCCCCCATCTTGCACATTCCCTACCCTTCCCCTTCCATTAAATTCTCCTCCTTTCGCCTCTTCCTCCTATGTCCTTATTTCAGTCCCTCCCTATCCCTTTCTCCTCTCCCTCTCTCGTATTTCTCATCACTGTCTCCCTTCTCATACCTTCTCCAGCTCGCCATTCCATTTAACTCCTCCCTTTCTTTTCCTTCCCCTATCCTCTTTTCACAGTTTCTCTTGCCCTCCTTCCCTGTCAATCTTCTTCCCCTCCCTATTCCCTCTTCCTCTTTTTGTCATCTTCCCCCCTTACCGTCACTCTTGCATCTTCCTTACCCTTCCCTCCATCTTGCCTTCCTCCCTTTCTACCTTCCTTTATGTTCCTTCGTATAACTTCTCTCTCCCTCATCCCCCTCTTTCTTCCTCCTTCCCTTTGTCTTTCTCCTCATACTTCTCCTCTTGCACCTCCTCTCCTTTTTCCTTTCCTCTCCCATAAACTCTCTCCCCTCTTTTTGCCATCTCTCTCTTTTTTCATAGTCCCCCCCCTCTTCGTGTCTTAAATCCCTTTCCTTTTCCTTTAATCTCTCTTTTTCCCCATACGAATCTTTGCCATCCTCCCCTCTCCCTTAAATTCTTCCCTTTTCGCCTTTTCTCCCTACATTTGCCCCTTTCACAGCTTCTCTCCCTTCCAGCCTTCCCTATCCCCCTCCCTCTCCTTCAGCTCCCCTTTCTTTATATCTCTCCAATACCCCTTTCTTGTACTGTCCCCACCATCCCATCTCCCCCATGTTCTCCCCTTTTTGCCTTTTCTCCCTAAAACAACCCCTATCATAGCTTCTCTCCCTTCCCGCTTCTCCCTCTTCAACTTTCCTCTTTCTCTATTCCCTCCCTATTACCTCTTGTACTTTCCCTATCCTCCCTTCTCCCTTCAGTTCTCCATTTTTTAGGCTAAACTCCTTTCAAAGCTTCTCTCCCTTCCCCCTCTCTCCCTCTCCTTCATCCTTCCCTTCCCTTACCCTCCCTTTGTATATTCTTTACCGTTCCCTCTCCCTCTGAATTCTCTCATTTTCCTACAACCATCCTTATCAGTGTCTCTCCCTTCCCTTCTCCCTATCTCTCTCCCTCTCCTCTCTATTTCCTATCTACGTCTTCCTCCTCCTTATCTTTCTCCCTCTCCTTCACCTCTCCTCTCCATTTCTTCCTTGTATCCCCCTCCTCTGTCTTCCTGCCCTCTCCTCTTCCTTAAATTCTCCCCCTTTTGCTCCCTCTCCCTATAACCACCCCAATCATAACTCAATCCCCTCCTTTTTCTCCCCCATCTCCTCCCTTTCTGCCCCTTACCATCCCTCACCCCCACTCCATCTGACTATTAACAGATCGTCATTCCCCTACCAACTCTGCCCCTCTCCCCTCCCCTCACTTCCTCCCCTTCTCCCCTCCCCTCATCTCCCCCTCTCCTCCGTTTCCTCGGCGTCTCACAGCCTTAGCAGTACCAAGAATAAACCTGTCACACGAATACCTCACGAAAAATACTACCAGAATTTTAGCATTGTTGAAATTTATATGGAGTAATTGGGGTGTAAGAGGATTATATGTACCCGCATTAAAAAAAATAATAATAATAATATAAAAAAAGGTAATGCCGTCCATATTGCACAGGGATTGGATGTGATTACGGAACAGAAGCCCTTTTTGTCGGTAAACAGGTAATATTTATGGGGTAGGTTAATCTCTCTCTCTCTCTCTCTCTCTCTCTCTCTCAATTCACCTGGAGGAATCTGACGTGTTACGGGGACGGCTCAGTTTGCTGGTGTGGGCAAGCATACATTATACATCTGACTGTACACGGTCACTACGCAATAACCCAATGAGAAATTCTACGTAATCGAATCTCCATGTTTCAGACGCTCGCATGAAACGCAGTACTTTATCTACTGAAAATGTGTGTGTGTGTGTGTGTGTGTGTGTGTGTGTGTGTGTGTGTGTGTGTGTGTGTGTGTGTGTGTGTGTGTGTGTGTGTGTGTGTGTGTGTTATTTTTTTTCGCATTAGTTCTTTACTTTCGGGGGGACAGACAGACAAACAGACGTAGACAGACCGACACAGACATCCCTTCTTCCTTAAATTCATCCTTTAAACAATCCAAAAATATCTTGCCATTCCAATCATGCCACTACCGAGCGCTTTCACTCAGCCGATGGGGAATGTCTTGCAGTGAAGGGCTTTGTGGAGATTACAACTAACCCCTCCAGTTCTAAAAATCCCTCCTAAGCTGATTAAAATCGTCTGAGAAAGGAATAAGGTAAATATACGCTTTTTGAAGGGGTTAAGGTAAGGTAGGGGAAAGGGGTAGGAAAGGGGAGTTGGGTAGGGATGGGGGGTAGGAGGAGATTAAAAAAAGGGAGAGGGAGGGATGAAGGGTGAATTGAAAAGATATGGACTGAAAGGGAGGGAGGAAAGGTGAAGTGAGAAGGTAAGGACTGAAAGGGAGGAAGAATACGGAAGAAGGGGGAGAATGGAGGAGGGGAGAAACACAAAGAAGAGAGAATACAAAAGGAACGGTGGTCAAGGATGGAAAGAAAGGAAGGGAGAGGAGTAGAAGAGAAGAGAGGGAGAGGAGGGATGAGGAGGGAAGAAGAGGAAGGAAGAACAGAAGTGAAGGAAGAAGGGACGGAGGGTCAGGGAAGGGTGGATAGGGGGGAGTGAGAGTAAGAAAGAAGGGAAGGAGAGAAGGGAAGAGGAGGAAGGAAGAAGTGAAGGATAGGAAAGGATGGGAATGCCATGAAATAACAGATGGAAGGAGAACAGAGCAGGAAGGGAGGAAGAAGGGGAATGTGTGAGAAACGAAGGGAGAGAAGCAATGGAGGGAGAGAGAAAGGGGAGCAGGGAGGAGGACAATCCCATAAATACATACAAAGAAATGGAGGAAAGGGGAGGAGAGATGGAGTGAGGGTGGGAGAGGGAGTCACAGTTGAGAGGGAGCGAAGGGAGAAAAAAGAATGGCGGGTGGGTAGGGAGAAATGAAGAAGAAAGGAGGGAGAGGGAGGAGGTGGGGGAAGTAAGTACGGAAGGAAGGAAGGAAGGAGGGAAGGAAGGAAAGAAGAAAGAAAGAAAGGAAAGAAAGACAAAAGGAAGGAGGGAGGGTGGAGGAAGGGAGAGAAGCTGAACAGACTGCGACGCACACCTGAAGAACTGAACTGGGACATGAAAAGAGGATAAACTGAACACGAGAACAGGACAGGAAGAGGCATCCAAGTTAGGACAAAGACACACAAAGAAGAAATAATAGAAAGGGACAAAGAAAGAGGAAAAAAATAAATAAAAAGAATAAATGCAAGACGGAAACGCCCACATAGTGTAAAAGGAAGTGGGAAAAAGTGACAAAAAATGAATACCAAATCGAAGACGTCCCCCCTCCAAAAAAAAAACAAAAAAAAAAAAAAAACAATATAACATAAGAAAAGACATCCAAGTAGAAAGAAGAAGAAAAATGAGGAAGACGAAAATAAAAGTGGAATAAAAAAAAAAAAGCTAAAAAAAAAATAAAGAGTAGAGCAAAACGACTGAATGAACGAAAAAAAATAAAACTAAAAAAAGAGGAAGAAGGGGGGTCAAAATAAGGGAGAAAAGTAGCCACCGTCGACAAGCCAGCCCTCATTTCCACCCTTCTGACCCCCGTCCCTAGAGGCCAAAACCCGGCGCACTGCTGACTGGATGGGCTGTGTGTGGATAATCCTCATGGTCGGTATTATGTGACAATTAATGTGGGGAGGGGGCTTTATATATACCTGTAGGCTATGGCGGGGGAGGGAAAGTGTTGTACGGCGCACCTGGGATGGGGATGGGGTGTGTGTGTAGGTGTCTGACGTAGGAGATGAGGATGGGGGAAGAATGAGTGAAAGAGGAGAATGAGAGGTGGAAGGGGAGGAATTATATAAGAAGGAAGAGAGGTGGAAGTATGAGGAATGGGAGAAAAATGAGACGAGGCATCATATAAGAAGGAAGAGAGGTGGAAGTATGAGGAATGAGAGAAAAGGAAGGAAGAGAGCTGTAAGGGAAGAAATGAGAGAGTAAGGAATAAAAGAGGCGGAATGGGAGGAATGAGAGAGAGAGAGAGAAAAAAAAAAAAAGAGGATGAGAGGTGAGACGGGAGCAATGAGGTAAGGAAGAAGTGAAGCAGAAGGGGATGGAATGAGAGAAAAAGGAGGATTGGAGATGGAAAGGGAGGAATGATAATAAGGAGGAAGAGAAGTGGAAAGGAGGAATAAAAGAAGAAGAGAGTGGAAGGAGGAGCAATGAGAGATACTGGAGAAAGAAAGTGGTAGGGGAGAAATAAAAATAGGAGGAAGAAAAGCGGATGGGGGAGGAATGAAGGCAAAATGAGGACGGAAGGCAGAAAGGGAAGGACTAAGAGAAAAAAAAAAGAAGAGAGGTAGGAAGGGAGGAACGAAGTAAGGAGGAAGAGTGGTGGAAGGTATGAATAAAAGAATGAGGAAGAAAAGTGGAAGGAGGAGGAATGAGAGAAAAATGAGGAAGAAAGGCGGAAGGGAGGGAATGCGCGAATAAGGATACATGAGGGGGGAAAGGAGTGATGGCCAGAGTTTATACACTGCTCATGCTGGCAAAGTATCAGAGAAGAAGGGTGAGTCTGTTTCGGGAAGAGTGTGTGAAGGTTTTAATGCTGCAGTGGGTATAATTATGTGTGCCAGGCAGTAAACAGGAATGCTATCGGTAATAAGTGACATCATCATCATCACCATCATCATCATAAGAGAGGGAATGAGAGGTGGAAAAGGGGTAAGAGAAGGGGAGGGGGAAAGAATGAGAAAACAAAGTGGGGGGGGGGAGGAAAAATGCGGAGGGAAGGGAAAAAGAAAAGAGACGAAGGGGGTGACGACGGTGGAGATGAGGGAAGAGGGTGATAGGTGAAGTGTTGTAGTGAGCATGTTTGTATGTGTCATGCAGTATACAAGTACCGGTATGCTATCAGTATTAATTAAGATCATCATCATCATCATCATCATCATCATCAACATCCTGCACCTTAAAACTTGCAAACATATGAAAGACTTAATAACAGCATCTACTTTCAGCATCATATCCAACATCTCACGGCACCGCAGACCAGGGGACGAACACGACAGCAACTGAGTCACAGCATTCTCTCTCTCTCTCTCTCTCTCTCTCTCTCTCTCCGTACCCACCTCGTGCTAGCGGGAAGGAAAACCTCAATATGCCATGTCTGGATATCCTGATTATATCCACACACCCACGGGAGGGGAGGGGAGGGGAGGGAGAGAGGACGGGAAGGAAGGGAGGGGGAGGGGAGGAGCGAGGAAAGGAGAAAGGAGATACGAGCGCAGAGAGAAATGGAGGAGTGACAGAAGGGGAGAGGAAAACTGGGGAAGAGGAAAGAGGGAAAAGATGGAAGAGGAACGGGATCGGAAGGAAGGTAAAAGGGAGGATGAGGAAGAAGGGAGGGAAACAAGAGAGTGAGAAGGAATGACAACTGGGAGGGATGAGATGAGACGGGGAGAAGGAAGAACACTGATGGAAGAGGGGAAACGGGAAGGAGAGGAAGGTAGGACAGACGGGTAGGGAGAAGGGGAGAAACTAAGGAGGAAGGGGGAGGGCGCAGAGGAAGGGAGAGAAGAAAGATAAGTAGGGAAAAGGGAAGATATCTGAGAAAAAGGGTGACGGGAGAGGGAGGAAGGAAAAAAAAAAGATGGAGAGAATGTAGAAAAAAACAGGAGAGAGGGAGTCGGGAGGGGGAGGGAAAATAGGAAAGGACAAGGGAAAGGGAGAGGAAGGGGACAGAATAACTGGGAGGAAGGGGGGGAATAATGGAGAGTGGAAGGGGGAGGAGGAAAGATAGGAAGTAAAATGAAGAGGGTAAAGAGAGAAGATACAGACTGAGAGAAAGAAGAAAATGAAAAAGAAAGAAAAATGACAGGATAAAGTGGAAAAGAGAGAAAGACAGAAGGGAGGGGCTGAGAAATGAGGAGATCGTGATGAAAAAAAAAAAAAGTGAGGAGGAAAAATGGCAGGGAAGACGAAAAAGTGGTATTGAGAGAGAGAGAGAGAGAGAGAGAGAGAGAGAGAGAGAGAGAGAGAGAGAGAGAGATTTTACTTAATGTTTTTAGGCCGTGATGCGATTACCCCAGATTAATCCCATCACGAGGAGGACAAACCCACCCACCCACACACGCACACACACACACACACACACACACACACAGAGGCAATTACTAGGTTTCTCTTCGTGTTTTCTGGTTTCTATATCTCTGTCTATCGTGCCCTCTATCTATCTATCTCTGTAGTTATCTATGAACTTTTTGGTTTTATGAGATTTCGCTTTCTGGTTTGAATTTTTGTAATGTAAAAAGAAATAATGAATCCCTGAGCCTTCAAAAACAAATAATTCCCAAGAAAACTGAGGAAAGAGTAAGTGAAATTCAATTTTTTTTCCCCTCGGCATGCTTAAACAAACTGCATTTAAAAAACTGGAGGTCATAGGCAATGGGAAAATCAGACCGAAGTCATTTTCAGAGCTGACCAGTGGCACACATGAAGGACAGAGAGCAAATTCCGATAAAATTCTTGCATTAGACAGTTGGACAGAAAAGGGAGTGTGTGTGTAGGTGGACTGGAGCGGTCTGCCTGTCTGCGTTGTCTGGTAGCTCTTTCCATCACGGTTTCTGTCTGTCTCTTTCTGGGTTTCTGTTTCTGTCACGGTATTCAGGCCTGTTTTCTCGTTTTCTCCTCTCAAAGTGTCTCGTGTTTTCATTCACGGTTTGTCTTTTTTTTTTTTTTTTTTTTTCGTACATGGTTTCTGTCTTTAATTCTCATTGTCTCTATCCCTTTCAGTACAAAAAGTCTGGTGCTGTAGAGGGACGCCTTCACGAGGTGGTACTATGTAACTGAGTGATGGACCTGCCCTGTTATAAAAACGTCTCTCAATTCCCTCCCTATCCCGCGAAAGGACATTGACGGACATCAGGAGATGGGCAGCTCTAACCTACAGATGAGCCTGGGGCACCTACTACTACTACTACTACTACTACTACTACTACTACTACTACTACCACTACTACAAAAAGTCAACCCTACCCTGAATGCAATCGACAGGACTTGGCAAGACTAAATAAAAAAATACGTCATCATATTCAAAGGCTTATTAACGCATCTCTCCTCTTATAGTCTCCCTCTGTCTTAATTTCTGTAACACTTTCTCTGCTACTTTTAGTTTCATTTTTATCCATTATTTTCTCCGCTTCTGTCCTGTAATCTGTCCCATTTTCTTTCCATCTGTCTGTTTACCGTCTGTCTGTCTCTCTCTCTCCCGCTGGTGGAGAAACGCTGGTAATTATGGGATCTGTCTAAACCATTTTTACACTAACTTGGCCTAAAACTGTCACTTCTCCACCTTGAATGCTGAGAGTAACAACAGATTAACACCAGACTATGATGGTGGTCACGAAGAAGTGCTGCGGAAAGGATGTAGTGCTAAGGAACTCTTACTCTGCCACTGATCTGCATGAAATAAACTGTAGAAGGACAAAAACTTAAGCCAAGTTAAGGGAAAAGGAGTATAGTTTCCCTCACGTACACTCAACTTCATCCTCCTACCCCCGCCACTCCAAGTCGTCTTCCTTCATATCCTCTTCAAAAATAACTCAATAATCCCTTCGCCTTCAATGGAATATTCGAGTTATTTTTACTCACACTTCCACAACACTATTTTCTTCTGCTGACGGATAGTCTTGTGGTTAAATGAACGAAAACTACATATATGAATCCTCTGAATGCTAGACTTTATCTCCCCTGAAAAACAAAAGAAAAAATAAATGTCTGGATCTAGTATGAACGTCTGTTGTTGTTCTGGCCCTAACGATTATGCATATGTAAACCCAGTGGACTGCAGGAAGCCGGCCACTTCAACCGGGCGCTCCCTTTTTTTTTTTTTTTCTTTTTTTCATGGTTATGTTCAAGGACCGCCTGTGCTCTGATAGTGAGGCGCCTCAATATAATATCCTAGTGCGTCCATTTGAGTTAAAGGGTAAATAAATAAATAAACATAAATAAATACATAAATAAATAAATAAATAGTCCAGTCACCTTTGTCATAACTCCATTCGTACCAACAAAATCATTTTCGTAATCCCCTCACTGCTGCTAATCCCTCACTACTAATCCAAGCAGTCTTCCCTAATCCAGGCCACCATCCCTCGCTGAAAATACTAACAGATCTCCTCGTATTTCTGTTTTTACCCAACAAATCAAATTCTTACCTCATCATTAATTTCCCTGTTTTTCTTCTCCCATTTATACTCCTTCCTCCCACCCTTTTCCCACTTCATGTTCACTATCCAACAGTTTCTTTTCTCTTAGTTAAATCGTTCTTAAATTATCCTTTGTGTTGTTTTTTTGTTTTGTTTTTTTGTTTTTTAATCCCCAGAAGATCACTCCCTCCCATCACTCCAAGTCGCCTTGCTTCACGCACAGCTGTGCATAATATCTATATAAATACCTTGGCTTTTCCCCCCCAGGGGGACAGCCGAAACAGGACGACACACTCGCTAAATTATTCATCACCACACACACATTTACTCTTACCTTAGCTTCTAAGGGGAGAAGGGACCGCTCCTCACCGCACAAGGGTCAACTGCGCAGCGCAAATAAATACCAAAACAATGAGCAATATTCGGAGCCCATCCAAATTTCCAAATTATCACGCAAAAGTTTCACAATGATTCGTCTAAAAAATGGATCAGTCTTAATGTCCGTAAATGTACCTTTCCAAAACAATTCGCTCAAACATACAAACTTTTCTCCTCGTAGTTATACTCTTTTCACTTTAACTTGGCCCAAATTTTCTTCCTTTTGCAAATTATTTCCCGTATCTCAGCAGCAGAAAAGGCAAGGCTAAGGCTCTACATCCTTTCCATAGGCGTTCTTCGTGACTAGCATCATATTCGAGTGCTAATCTAGTGTTACGACTCGGCATTCAATGTAACGACAAGGCAATTTTAGGTCAGATTAGAGTAAAAAGGATCTAGCTCACTGTTTTTATCTATCAAATACTTGCTTAAAAATCGCCATTAATTCATCAGAGTTGTCTATTTCTCTCTCTCTCTCTCTCTCGATTAAGTTCGTCATTAATTCATCAGTTTTGCAGCTCCCTTTTCCATCCCTTGTATCATCTCTCTCTCTCTCTCTCTCTCTCTCTCTCTCTCTCTCTCTCTCTCTCTCTCTCGTACCCAACACGTACCCTTCCAAAACAGCTCACAAGGGGGCCGCATTCAGACAGCAGTTCAACAAAATTTCGCGATAAACAAGTCTCCATACCAACTCAATAACATCATGAATAATTTTGTTCTGCCGTATTTTTCATGTTTATTATTCATTCTAGTATTTTTGTGGCGTATTTTTCACGTTATTATTCATCTCAGTTTGGTTGTGGAGGATTTGGGAGTTGGGTGAGTGAGAGACGAACGTGTAAACAAGGAATCTTATGTAGCTATAATATAAACGCTGTTTTCTTCATTTCCCTTTCGTACCCCCAACAAATCCCTTTTTAAATACTACTACTACTACTACTACTAATACTGGCACTTCTATTAACACTACCACCACCACTACTACTACTACTACTACTACTATTGACACTACTATTAACACTACTACTTTTACTACTGGCACTACCATACAACTACTACTTCTACCATTTCTATTGGTATTACTATTACTACTACTATAGGCAATACTATTACTACTACTACCTCGACTACTACTACTACTACTACTACTACTACTACCCTTTCCCCCCCCCCTCTCTCTCTCTCTCGAGGTCGTTCATTATCATACCTCCTTTTTTCCCTCTCTGTAATTCTCTTTCGCTCCCACTCAATCCCTTAATCCTACTCGTAAATCCCTTAATCCGCTTTTGGCCTTGAATTAACCTTTTAAGGGAGATGTGATCCGGCATGAAAAAAAAGAAAAGAAAAAGAAAAAAAGGTGTGTCGTTGAGGCTGGTTTAGTGGGAGACAAAAACATGATGATGATTAGAGAGAGAGAGAGAGAGAGAGAGAGAGAGAGAGTTGTAAAGGTGGGTGTGGTATCAATGGCTGTGGTAGTTGTGGTATTAGCAAGTGTGGTATGAAGACTAGTGATATCAGACTGGCATTTAAAGACTGTGGTATTAACATAGTAAGGTTTTCATCGACTGTGGCATTACAACACTGTGGTACTAACAGGGTATTGTGCTGACAGACTGGGATTAACAGACTGTGGTGCTGATACACTGTGGTAGTAATAGTTGGTGGTACTGATAGACTGTGGTAGTAATAGACTGTGGTACTGTACTGATAGACTGTGGTACTACTAGCTTGTGGTACGATAGACGGTGGTAATAATAGACTGTGGGTATTGATAGACTGTGGCACTAACATACTAGTACTGATAGACTGTGGTAGTAATAGCCTGTGGTACTGATAGACTGTGGTAGTAGTAGCCTGTGGTACTGATAGACTGTGGTAGTAGTAAACTGTGGTACTGATAGACTGTGGTAGTAATAGATTGTGGTACTGACAGACTGTGGTAATAATAGCTTGTGGTACTGATAGACTGTGGTAATAATAGCTTGTGGTACAGATAGACGGCTGTATTTATAGTTATGGTACCAAAAGACTGTGAGAGTAATAGATCGTGGAATAAAACACTACAATATTGAGATACTGGTATTACTACACTGTGATATTAATAAAGTGGTATAAATACACTCTAGTATTAAATATTCCCTTTCAGTCTGGCGACCTACTTTACTATTTACCCTTAGTATCTGGGGACGATTTTATTTGGTAAAGGAGAGAGAGGTTTGAAATATGAAGAGATGGATATTCTTAACCCCAACACTACCATGACGCATTTTTTCATTTTACTGTTGCAGTCTCTAAGGGATATTATTCACACACAGACAGATATTTTTTTTTGAACTGGAGTGGTTTAATAAAGCCATCAAAAACCTCAAAAAAAAAATAATAATAAAAATAAAAATCTTAAGCTTAGTAAAACGGTCTAAAGGTAGCACGAATAAAATAATTAAAAATGAACTGGAAGGTGAATTAGCCCCCCAAAAAAACTATACATCTTTTTGTGAAGGAAAGAATAGACTGGGAAATTAGTGAGAGGATATGGGTGAGTTGGTTGAGGCGGGGAAGGTGTGGGTTGCAATCAATAACACACTACGTTATTTGGTCAGGCCTACCCTACCCTAGCACGTACTCTCTCTTCCTCTCTCTCTGATACACACACACACACACACACACACACACACACACACACACACACACACTACAGACTCACCAAGAAAAAACTTCAGTAACAAAAATGCATATGTTTACATACACTACAAAATGCACACACACACACACACACAAAGTAACAAACACGCATGTCAGGCATTGCAAACATTGCCAAACGCTACTAATCAAGCGAATAAACATTGATACAAATAAACAGACAAACAAGCGGACCGAGGGATGGCATACACGCAAACATGAGATACAGAACATAGGTAAATATCCTTATATATATATATATATATATATATATATATATATATATATATATATATATATATATATAATATATATATATATAATATATATATATAATATATATATATATATGTATATATATATATATATATATATATATATATATATATAATATATATATATATGTATATATATATATATATATATATATATATATATATATATATATATATATATATATATATATATATGTGTGTGTGTGTGTGTGTGTGTGTGTGTGTGACATATTAATCCATACGTAAAAAATCACTACTTTCATTCACTGAACACACACACACACACACACACACACACACACACACACACACACACACACCAGAGAGCGAGAGGGAGAGAGAACGGCCTGTCCTCTGAAAACCCCCTTCTAATTGCCGCTTATGCAACCATCAGGCAAAAAAAAAAAAAAAAAAACACGTACCTAGGAAAAACGCGGGTGATGCCGGGAAAAGATAGTAGGGTGAGAAAATGCCGTAAGTGGAAACGGTGTAAGATCGTAAGAGAATAACGTAAGGTGAGAATATCGTAAAGTGGGAATAAAGGAATTTGGGAAAGATCGCACAGTGAGATACACGGAAATACTCGACGGTGGGAAGGGATAATATCAGAAAAAAATTGCGAACAGAAAAAATTGCGAACTGGGAAGATTGTAAAGTGGTAATATCGTAAAGTGAGAATATCGTCAGTGGAAATAATACTGTACGGTGGAAATATCGTAAGGCAGGAAAGATCGTACAGTTTGCATACCGCGAGAATAGCAATTCTGTGGGAAAGATCGCAGAGCAAGATTATACGTGAAAATATCGTAAAATGGAGAAGATAGTACAGTGAGAATATCGTATCGTGAAGAAGATAGTCGAGTGAGAATATGGTAGAGTGAAAAAAGACCTTAGAATGTTAATATCGTAGTAGTGAAAACATCGCAAAGTGAAATGATCGTAGAGGGAAAAAGATCGTAAAATGAAAATAAGAGTAAGTGGGATAGAACAGTTTAAAGGGAGACTACGATATTAATTCCCTGACACTGCAATTCCCAGCACAATCGATTACACCCTCTGTTAATCTGGCTTGTCAATGTTCCAGAAGATGGGGAAGGGAAGATAGGAGGGTGGAGAGAGGAGAGGAGAGGAGAGGAGAGGAACGGGGAATGGAGGTGAAGGAAGACAGAGAATGGTGAGAGGATGGGAGAAGAAAGGAGAGGCGAAGACAGAAGTAGAGAGGGAAGGAGCGGAGAGGAAAGAGGGGAGAGAGGGAAGTAGGCGAGGGGAAGAAAAGAGAGGTGAGAGGAGAGGAGACGGAGAAGGGGTGAAGAGATGGTAGGAGAAGGAATAGAGGAAAGGGAAAAAAGAAGAGTAAAGATGGGAGGGGAGGAAAAAAGGGATGGGAGGAAAGGAAGCACGGGAAGAGAAAAGTGGGGAGAAGAGGGGAGAAAAGAGGGGGAGTGGGGATAGGGGAAGAGAAGGGAGAGAAGAAGAAGAAAGGGTAGATTAGAGTCACTTCTGTAGACATTTTTGTAGACATGTAGCTGATCCCAAGACTCAGACAAAATCATAAGAAGGCAAACATACAAAGATATACAAAAACCAAATATAACTACAGCCTAAACATACCCAGAGTTACCCCAGACATACTTACACTCCTGACATACTAACGCACCAGTCATACGAGTACATTCCAGACATCCTTACACTCTACAGAGACTTACACATACCAGACATACACTCTAGACTTACACATTAAACACACTTACATCCCAGACATACTTACATACCAGATATACACTCTAGACAGACTTACAGATTAGACATACACTCCAGACACACACTAGACATACACTCCAGGCATACATTTCGGACATACTTAACACATCAGACATACATACACTCCAGACATACTGTACTTTCATCCTAGGCATACACTTGAGACATACTTACACTTGTGACATACTTACAAAATACATTCATGCTTAGATTCTAGACATACATACTTACACCAGACCTACTTACACCCTAGACCTACTTACAGACAGAGAGACCTACTGACAGCCGGACGATGGGTGATCACAACGGCTCACCTCTAAGCCTAGGGATCCGAAGGCTGAAAGGGAATTACTGAGAGAGAGAGAGAGAGAGAGAGAGAGAGAGAGAGAGAGAGAGAGAGAGAGAGAGAGAGAGAGAGAGAGAGAAAGAGAGAGAGGGCGATGGAGATAATGCGGGGAGGGAGTGAGAGAGAGAGAGAGAGAGAGAGAGAGAGAGGAAAAAAAAAAGGCAGAGAGAAAAGGAAAAGAGACAAGATAACAGTGAAACACAAACAGGATTTTTTTTTTTTCTTTTGGCGCTGTTGTGATGGAGTTAATTTCAATGTTTGTATCTCGTATTATCTACCTTATTTAAATATGTTAAAAAAATATCTAATAAATGCTTGGTACAAATAGGAAAAAAAAAAATCAAATCTTATGTGTGTGGGGAAAAAGTTATATATATATATATATATATATATATATATATATATATATATATATATATATATATATATATATATATATATATGGTATTGATCGATCAGAGGTCAATATCACGCCACATGGTCAAAGTTCACGAGGCGGTGTTATCTCTTGACTGCCGGACTCGCTGTTGATCGAACTTGGCATATAAGTTGTTTTGCATGGATGATAAAAAGTTTCGATTTTGGTAGGGAAAATCAAAGATCAAGGTCACAAAAGGTCAAAATTCGGGCCTCGCGTTCCTGTCCAATCTGAACTTTTTTTTTCTTTTTTAATCCGAATCTGTGTTGTTCGGTAATTTATATTGACCTGATAATAAGTTTCCTAAGGCCTAGCAGTCCACCTACGCACGCCCTTCGTCACCGCTTCATTATTCACCGTCCATACTGAATGCGTGCTGGGGCTGTCTTGTGCAGGGCTGGTGTGGTGGTGGAAGTGGTGGGGGTGTATTTTTGACATATCGGTGGGAGTTGTGGAAGATCGATACAGGGCCATTTTTTTTATTTTATTTTAAACAGAAGACGAACAGAGAGGGGGAAAAAAAAAACGTACACTAGATTAAAGGTGTCCTCTGTCCATAAAAAAAAATCTATGACACTTGGATTTGAACTGCTTAACGAAATTCAAATATTTAAACTGCTCCCTGCCCCAGCCTGCGATCAAATTCCCGTCCATTTACGCATCAGGTCACTCTTCTAACTACTTATGGGAAGGAAGGAGGGAAGGAAGGTGAAAGAGTTGGAGATTAAAGGAAGTAACGGAAGAGAGGAAAGCAAAGGTGAGAGAGAGGGAGAGAACAGGGGTAACAGAGAGTGGCGGTAAATGGAGGCGAGTGGAGGGAAGAAGGATGGAAAGGGAGAATGTGTGGAAGGAGGAACAGGTAGAGCATGGAGGGAAGTGGTGAGAAAATGGACGGAAGGGAGGAGAGAATGTAAGGAATGAAGAATGAGAGAATGGAGCGAAAGAGGGAGAAAGAAGAGGATAGAAGAAAGGAGAGGGGAAGGAGAGAATGGAGGGAAGGAGAGGGGATGAGGGAATGGAGGGAAGGAGAGGGGAAGGGAGAATGGAGGGAAGGAGAGAGGAAGGAGAGAATGGAGGAAGGATGGAGAGAATAGAGAGGAGGTACGGAGAGAACTGAGGGAGGGAAAGATGAAGGAGAAAATGGAGGGCAGGATGAAGGAGGGAGAGAATAGAGGGAAGGATGAAGGAAGGAGAGAATGGAAGCAAAGCGAGAGGATGGAGAGAATGGACGGAAGGCGGGAGAATACAGGGAAGGAGGGAGGAGGGAGAGAATGGAGGGAAGGAGGAGAGAAGGAGGACCTAGTATTGCGCGTGTCCAATAAAGAAGGAAGGGATGATGGTATCGGAAGGAGGGATGGCCGGTGAAGGAGGGAGAGAAGGACAGAAGGAGAGGAAAGGAGAGGAGGGGAGAGGAGAGGAAGAGGAATGAAGACGTGAATATGGAGAAGGAACGAGGGGAAGGGAAAGAAGGAAATATGGACGAGAGAAAACAAAAGGAAAACGAAGCGAAGGAGGAAGGAAGGCAGAAAGGAGGAGGAAGAAGGAGGGGGGATGGAAGAAGAGATGATAAATGAAAATACGAATCGAAAAAAAAAAAAAAAACGTGTGGAGTAAATAGGGAAGCGGAAGAGGGAAGAATAATTATGAAGATGACAGAAGAAGGAAGGAAGAGGGAATGAAAAAATAAAGAAGGAAAGAATGATGATACCCTCTGATTCACCAGCCTCCTCCCTCCCTACCTCCCTCTCTCTCTCTCTCTCTCCACCCATCCATCATTCCGTCTATCCTCTATACTCCTATCTTTCCATCTCTCCTCTCCATCCCTTCCCTCCTTTCCTTCTCTCCATCTCCGTTCCTCTTCCTTCAGTCCTTCATCGCACTCCCTTCCCAATTTAACACCCAGCCATCTCACCTTTCCTTCATCCCTTCCTCCATTCTCTCCGTTTCTCCCCTTCCACTTCTCCCCATCCAGTCATCTCTCCTCCTTTCCTCTTTCCCTCTATCTCCCTTCCTTTCCTGCTTCCCTCCATCCCCCGTCCTTTCCTCCATCTCTCCTCCCCCCTTTATCCCAACCAGGTAACTACCCCTTAACTACCACAACGAGCCAATTAGCAGCCCCTCATAGGCTATTTGACCCCTGACCCCCTGACCCCCCCCTTACCACTACCCCTTCACCTTGGATTTGGAATGGGAGGGCGAATTTTTTTGTTTCTGAGGCGCGCGCGCACACACACACACACACACACACACACACACACACACACACACACACACACACACACACACACAGATTGAGAGAGAGAGAGAGAGAGAGAGAGAGAGAAGCATCATTTTACCACTGCACGCACACGTAGGCAGGCACTTTAACTGGCTGAATAAAACGCAGGTAGGTAAGTAGGTAGGTTGGATGGAAGGTAGGTAGGTAGGTAGGAAGGAAGGGAAGTAGAAAGGTAGGTAGGTAGGTAGGTAGGTAGGTAGGTAGGTAGGTAGGTAGGTAGGTAGGCAGGTAGGTAGGCAGGCAGGGGAGGAAGGGAGGGAGGCAAGCAGTAGGAGGAGCAAGCGGAAGAGGGAGAGAGGAAGGGAGAGAGGCAGTGGGAGGGAGGGAGGCAGGACAGGATAATAGGCAGACAGGATAAGCTGGTAGGCAGACAGACAGACAGGCAGGATACATAAGCTGGTAGGCAGACAAGCAGGATAAGCTGGTGGGCAGACAGACGGGAAGGATAAGCTGGTAGGCAGACAGACAGGCAGGATAAGCTGGTAGGAAGACAGACAGACAAGCAGGATAAGCTGGTGCGCAGACAGACAGGCAGGATAAGCTGGTAGGCAGACAGAGAGACAGGCAGGACAAGCTGGTAGGAAGACAGATAGGCAGTATAAGCTGGTACGCAGACAGATAGGCAGGATAAGCTGGCAGGCAGACAGGCAGGATAAGCTGGTAGGCAGGCAGACACGCAGGATAAGCTGGTAGGCAGACAGACAGACAGGCAGGATAAGTTGGTACGCAGACAGACAGACAGGCAGGCAGGATAAGCTGGTGGGCAGACAGACAGACAAAGGCAGGATAAGCTGGTAGGCAGACAGACAAAGGAAGGATAAGCTGGTAGGCAGACAGGCAGGATAAGCTGGTAGGCAGACACGAGGCAAGTAAGTGATGACCTAGAGCCGATGGGATGGCCTGGGGCAGGGTCGCTATGGCAACCGGGACGCCACGCAGATATAAACAAACACTGCCACTCTCACCCTACCACCACCGTGTGTGTGTGTGTGTGTGTGTGTGTGTGTGTGTGTGTGTGTGTGTGTGTGTGTGAGAGAGAGAGAGAGAGAGAGAGAGAGAGAGAGAGAGAGAAATTTTCCAATCTAGCTAAAAGACTGGATTCTCCCTTCCCCTTCACAATACCACCACTGCAGCACACACACACACACACACACACACACACACACACACACACACACACACACACACACAACTAAGAAAACACATGAATTTATTACAAGGCATCAGTCTGACAAGAATAAACCAAGTATTGAATATATGTCCAAAGCAACCACAAACACATCAGAAAAAACGGAATTCATATACCAATTTCCTCAACAATAACAACGATAAAAAAAAGAATAACAACATCCTTCTCCTCTCCTTTACAATTAACAATGAACAAAACAAAATCTAAAAATGAATTGAGGAACTTTTCAAAAAATGTCCTTGTTAACCAAAAATAAGAAAATACAAAAACACAAAATTACAAGAGAAAAAAATGAACTAAAAAAATAAGCAAAAATCATACTTAACACAGAAGAACAGCAAGACTCATACTTATCAATGAAGAACAGCAAGACTCACACTTATCAAGGAAGAACAGCAAGACTCATACTTATCACGGAAGAACAGCAAGACTCATACTTATCACGGAAGAACAGCAAGACTCATACTTATCACGGAAGAACAGCAAGACTAATACTTATCAATGAAGAACAGCAAGACTCATACTTATCACGGAAGAACAGCAAGACTCATACTTATCACGGAAGAACAGCAAGACTCATACTTATCACGGAAGAACAGCAAGACTCATACTTATCACGGAAGAACAGCAAGACTCATACTTATCACAGAAGAACAGCAAGACTCATACTTATCACGGAAGAACAGCAAGACTCATACTTATCACGGAAGAACAGCAAGACTCATACTTATCAAGCCACTGCAGACTCCAATTTACCTGAAATGGAGAGAGGAAAAAAATGTTAAATATGCTAAATAAAATAGTAAAAAAAAAAAAGGGGAGAGAGAAAAATGCTAGATGGACTAAAGAAAAAAAATTCATCTATTGTTACTAACCTTGGCGCTTTATTTATTTATTTATTTATTTATTTATTGGCTACTACCGTGACCCCTTTATTCGGTGACGTCATTTTTTATCTTACTGTTTCTACCTCTACGATTTTATTTAGATTTTAGGGAGACCTCTTGCAGCGAAGGGTAAATGAAGAAAGGAAGAAAAATGAAAGAAAAAACGAAAGATAGACAGACAGGTAGATAAACCGATAGATATGGATAGATAGAAACAGATCGACAGACTGATACAGACAAAAAGAAATGAAAAGAAAAATACGTCTGAGGAGCAAACTCTTAAATCCACTTACGTTCATTTTCATTTTAATCTTTTTATTTCTAAGAGATTTTATTCAGAACGAGAAATTGCAAAATGGAAGAGTTAGATATAGCCTTCATTAACCCCTTCACTATTACAACCCTGAATAAAATCGTCTAAGAGCAAAACGAATAAAAAAAAATCACATAATTGGTCTGAAGGGGTTATACTGTATTAATGTGCTTGGTGTTCATGTTGCAAAATGAGGCACGTGAAAAAGACACACGTGTTGCAAAGTTTGTTAAAGCATCTGTTGCAAAGTTTGATAAAAGTTGCGTATTTATTGTATTTTGAAAAACGTAAATTTGCTGCTGTTCAATGTCCCCGTGTGATGATTAAATATTAAACGAGAAAATAGTATGTATAATTGAAACTTTTATACATTCTCAGCTTCTCAAACGCGTGCAAGCAAGGACACGTGCGCACGCAACGACACACACACACACACACACACACACACACACACACACACACACACACACACACACACACACACACACACACACACACACATTTTTCATTTCCTCCGGTATATTAGTGGGCGTGAATGTGGCGGTGGTGTGAGGCGAGGCACAGTATTATCGGCCTGGGATGGAATGCCGCCACCACCGACGTCGACATATTGACTGCCACTAAATATCGGGCCACGTGTCTGACTTTTCCAGGTGCCATAGAAAGCCTGGTAATCGGGAGGGGGGGGGATGCCTTCAGGAGGTGGCACTGATATAACCTGCCAGTGAAGCTGCCTGGTTATATAAACGTCCCTCAGCTCCTTCCCTATCCCCAAGAGGAGGATGGTGGACTGCAATAGGAGGACAGCTTCAACCTGCAGCCTACTGGGTTCACATTCATATGACACTACATCAGCTTTGTCAGATGGATGTACAGTTGGGGTCTCTCTCTCTCTCTCTCTCTCTCTCTCTCTCTCTCTCTCTCTCTCTCTCTCTCTCTCTCTCTCTCCAAACATAATATACAGTATATATATATATATAATATATATATATATATATATATATATATATATATTTGCGTACGTAAATACGTCATGGTACTGAAGGGATTAACTGCACCAAGGTTTTCGCTTGGTGCGTTTCTTACTCTTTGATCTGGATAAACTTTTGGATTGGGAAGTTTGACTCAACCTGTGACTTGCGTTTTCAATCCTTCTGACCCGAGTTTTCTCAGAGCCATTCATATTTGACAAACACACTGCCATTACTTTCTCATGAAAATTTCTTTACTCCCTGCAGTCTGGTGACGTATTCTTTATTTCATTACTGCTACCACCAATATTTTTATTCAGTTTAGGAGACATTTCGAAGTAGAGATGTTAGATATGGATTTCATTAACCCCTTTTTACACCTGGACTAAGCTTGATACAACTGTCTGAAGGCAGTATGAATAAAGTGAAAAATACATCAACGGACTGAAGTGGTTAAGAGATCATACAAGGATGTGGGGGGGGGGGTGTCCATGTAAAGGTAGGGAGAGTAAATATATAGTCTGAGTAGCAGTGAGCATTGTTATTTTTGTTGACACTATAATCTTCTTACTCTAACTTGGCCTGAAATTGCCATCTCTCCATCTTCAACGCTGAGCTGTAACACCATATTAACACTAGGATAGGATGCTGGTCACGAAAAAGTGCTATGGAAAGGATGTAGAGCCACAGCACTTTCTTCTCTGTTGCCACCAAACTACGTGAAATCAGCTACAAAAGGATGAAACACTGGGCCAAGTTAAGGTGAAATGGGCATAAATTCTGTGTGATGATGCCTAACACCCTTCCACAGCTAGACCCCTAACACACCTAACCACACCTTCCTACGCCTACACACACCTTCATACACTTACACACACCTTCCCACACCTACACACAACTTCCCATACCTACGAACACCATCCCACACCTACATCCCCTCAAACCTACAAACACACCTTCCCACCTTCCTACACCTACATCCCCTCAAACCTACACACACCTTCCCACACCTACACACACCTTCCTACACGTACACACACATTCCTACACCTACCCACACCTTCCTACGCCTACACACACCTTCTCACAACTACATACACCTTCCCACAACTACACACCCTCCCACACCTACACACACCCTTCTACACTTACACACACCCTTCTACACTTACACACACCTTCCCACACCGACACACACACCCTCCCACACCTACACACACCCTTCTACACACCTTCCCACACCTACACACACCCTCCCACACTTACACACACCCTTCTACACTTACACACACCTTCCCACACCTACACACACTCTCTTTACACACACTAGGGGCTTGTGTACCTACGAGTGTAGAGCAAATATGACAACCAATCAATGATGGAAACTGCATATGGGACCCCCACCCCCTTCCCCCTCACCCTTCCTTCACCCTCTCTCCTTTCTCCTTCCTGTCCTTCACCTCCTCCTTCCTTTTCTTCACTTCTTCCTTCTTCCCTCTTTTCCTGAATATCTCCCTCTTTCTTCCTTTCCTCATCCTGTTCCTTCTTCCTTCTTTCCTTCGCTTTCCATTCTTTCCTTCACCTTCACTCCTTCTCTTCACTTATCTCCTCCATCCTTCCTCCTTTTTTCTTTACCTCCTCCCTTTTGTTCTTTCCCATTCTTTTTCCTCCCTTCCTTTCCTTCCGCCTTGCCCTTTTCTTCCTCCTTTCCTTCATGCTTCCCCTTCTTTCTCCCTTCTTTCCTTGGACCTCGCCCTGTTTCCACATACATTTCCTTCACTCATTTTATCCCTTTCCTACATTTCATTCGCACTGCTCCTCTTTCCCCTCTTACTTTGTTTCATACCACCTCCTTCTCCCTAAATTCACCTCTCTCTCTCTCTCTCTCTCTCTCAAACTCCTTGGGGATATC
>NC_137021.1:8595000-8602500 GCF_032717465.1 Coenobita brevimanus
CACACACACACACACACACACAAACCATGAGACTGAAGAGGTTAACTTTTCACTACCACGACGTTCTCTTGTCATTTTTTCTTCCTACCTCCAGACGATTTTCTTCATCTGAGTCCCCCCCCCGTAGTGAAAAAAAAAAGTGGGAGTTAAATCACTCTCAGGCTCTTATAATCCACTCTCAGCTGAATAAAATCGTCTGGCTTTATCCGGGATTCACCTGCTAGAGCTGTCCCGATAATGAAAGGGGTTAACGATTGCGAAACAGGTGATTAACAGTACAATTAGCGCCTTCTGGGACACCTGTAGCTAATTAAGGAAAGTGATTAGGACCTGAGAGAGAGAGAGAGAGAGATGGGGGATTTGAAGTTGAGGGGAAGTTAGGCTATGAGAGAGAGGGACATCGGGACGAGAAGGGGAGGGGAGAGGAGAGGTGAGGAGGGGAGGGGAAGAAACCCAGGGGAGGACAGAAGAGGGGAGAAGAGTAGGTAGAAGGGAGAAGAGAAGAGAGAATAAGGGAGAAGATAAAGGAACAAAGAAGAGGGGAGGGCACGGGTTAGATGAGAGACATGAAAGGGAAGGAAAAGATAGAGAAAGGGAAGGAAGGGATGGGTAGGGGAGGAGAGAGAATGGAAGGGAGAGAACAAGGAAAGGGAAAGGAGGTAAGAAAGAGATGGGAAACGGGAATCAATGGCTAAAAAGAAGGGAGAGAGAGGAGGTACAGGGGAGAAAATCAGGAGGGAAAATGGAAAGAAATGGAAGAAAGGGGTGGGGAGGAACAGGAAGAAAAAGGAGGGAGGGAAGAAAGGGACGGAGGAGAAAGGAGAAGAGAGAGTAAGGAAGGAAGGCTGAAAGACGAGGGGAAAGGAGAAAACAGAGGGAAGGGAAAAGAGAGAGGGGAGGGAGGGGGAGGGAGGGGGAGAGAGAGAGAGAGAGGAGAGAGGTGGGGGGAGGTAGGAGAGAAGGGAGGGACGTGTCAGGTGGTGGTAAGGGACACAGTTGTTAGTAAGGCATCATTACTACACCATTACCTTATTGGCACTCTCTCTCTCTCTCTCTCTCTCTCTCTCTCTCTCTCTCTCTCTCTCTCTCTCTCCGCTGGCATTTCTTGTTCAAAAGCTCTCTCTCCCAACAATATCATAACAGAAGATACAATAATTACTCATTTTGTCCTTTACGATTTCTTGTCTTCTTTTCCTGCTTCTTTCCTTGTCCTTCTTCTTTTCTTAATAGTGTTTCACTTTATCTTTATTTTTCTTTATTCTTTCCTGTCTCTTCTTCTATTTCTTCTTCTTCTACCAAGTTACATCTTAGCTTTTTCCCTTCCCTTCCCCTCCTCTCCCTCTCTCTCTTCTCTGACTACTTTCTCCTAAATCTTTTTCCTCCCTCCCTCTTACTAGCTTATTATTTCCTTCCTTCCTTTTTTCCCCTCCCTCAGCGTCTTCTCTCTCATATTCCCTTCCCCATAGTTAACCAGCTCCTTATCTTTCCTTCTCTCTTCCTCCTCTTTCTCCATCCATGCAGTACTCAAAAGTTCAAAAGTTCAAAAGTTCAAATACTTTATTTCCATAAAATATGGTTATTCTTACAAATCGGTATACAAAGTCACAGACAAAAATAGTCATGTCATATTCGATACATGATAATATCAACTACAAATCACTTAAAATTAACTCCCTAAGTTTAGATTTGAAAACATGTATGCTTCCGTAATGAGTGATATCAGTAGGTAAATTATTCCACAGTTTGGGTCCTAGTATGGTGATGGCTCTGGCTCCAGAGTTTGTTCTGGCTCTAGGCACAAAAAGGTTATTTCGCTGTCTTGTTGTACTGGCTGTGTTTTCAGTGACAGTGGACAACTTTAGATACCACTCCGGATAAAAACCATTGACAGCCATATAAACAGTCGTACATCTGTCAAAAATATGTTTATCTTTAATCTTTAACCACTTTAATTCCTTTATGATGGGGGTTACATGGTCATACTTTCTTGCTCCCCCGATAGCTATTTTAGCTGCAAAATTTTGTAATTTCTGAACTTGGTGAAGTAAGGTATCATTTGTCGTACCCCATATACCTATACAGTAATTTATTATGCTAAGAGCTAGAGACTGTACAACAATTTTTCGAGTTGACTTATCAAAGTTTTCACATATTTGATTTATGAACATAAGTGTTCCCATGACTTTCTTATTTAATTCAATAATATGCACATCAAAAAGCATATATCTGTCGATGTAGACACCTAGATTTTTTACACTAGTGCTCGGGTAAATGTGCTCAACAGAACAATTTATGACAGTGTTAGGAGGAATATGTGATAGAAATCGTCTATTACCTATGAAGATACATTGTGTTTTTCTTGAATTTAGCATAAGTCCATTTCTAAGAAAATAATGTTTTGCAATCCGTAAGGTTCCTTCTGTTTTGGAGATAAGAGCCTCGAGATTATTTATAGTGTCAGCATGGAGAAATTGGGTATCATCAGCATATTGCACCAAAGAACATCCATTTATACTCTCAGCAAGGTCATTAACATAGATGGTAAACAAGACAGGACCAAGGATTGAGCCTTGAGGGACCCCGTAAGCTACATTCAATTTATCAGATATAGTGTTGCTCAGGCGGACAGATTGAGTCCTATTTTCTAGGTAACTTTTGAACCAGAAGCAGTCAATATTAAGCTTAGCACATTTACTTAAAAGAATGTCGTGACTAATACTATCAAAAGCTTTGGAGAGGTCACACAAGGTTAACAGTGTAACTTGCTTAGAGTCCATGTTATTATATATTTTATCTGTTATGACAGTAAGAGCGGTCTCGGTGGATAATCTAGGACGAAATCCATGTTGGGTATTAGACAGTGATTTGTTAGATTCCAAGAAGTGTATGAGCTGATTGGTAACAACCTTTTCGAGTATTTTAGAGACAATGGGCAATAGTGAGATTGGTCTGTAATTGCTTACATCATTTACATCACCACTTTTATAGAGAGGAAGTACCAATGCATGTTTCCAGGCTGTAGGAAAAATGCCTGTTGCGACAGAAGTATTGATAATACAGGTTAAGTAAAAAGCTATAACACAGAGTGCGTCCTTAACAAATCTCAGTGAAATGCCATCCGAGCCCACAGAACGAGTCTCATTTAAGCCTTTTATCGTAAGAATGATAGTGTCGGTATCTACAGGATGAGGTCTAAAAAGACTACATTCACTTGAGATTATATTTGGAGAATTGATAGAACCTGACACGTTTTCACCATGGAGGACTTCTTGTGTTCGTTCATACGTCTTCTTACCGACATTTGCAAAATGATAATTGAATTCGTCAGCTTTATTTTTATTATCACAGTTGTAACCGTCCGAGTTACTTTTACAGTTTGGGATAATTTCTCTTATTATTTTCCACGTCGCTGAAGTGCTTCCTCTGCTATTACATAACCGACTGCGATAGTAGTCTGCTTTCCCCTCTGTAATGAGAGCTTTAACAAGCTTCTTTTCTTGTTTATATTGTTCGTAAAGAGCTATATTATGTCGATCAGATTTAAGTTTTTTATGAGTATCATTTCTAATGCTCATAGCTTGCCGTATACAATCGTTCATCCATGGTGGTAACGGTCTTTTAATCTCCTTAGTTACAAAAGGAGCACAGGCATTTAAACAATTAACAAAAGTATCAGCAAAAATATTCACTTGTGTGTTTACATCATCAGTTTTCAAAATCTTATCAAAATCGTCTGTGCTCTGTAGAAGCCTAAGACAAAAGTCGTCTTTGTGGTAGTTCCCAAGGTGACGAAAAGTTCGAACAACGGGCGGTCTCTTAGGTTTACTAATATCTACTGAGATGCTAATAAGATCATGATCTGCAATTACTTGGGGAATAACATCATAACTGTTTATGACACCAGGTTTGTTAGTGATTACAAGATCCAGCAATGTTGCAGACGTAGGTGTGACTCTAGTAGGTTTATCTATTATCTGAGTTAATTTATTATTCTTTAAGATCTTTTTAAGTTTGTTATCATTAGCAAATTGATTATCATTGAAGTCACCAAGAACAAAAATGTTTTATTTCGCATACAAATTGATCTAAATGTATCCTGTATATAATCAAAAGTGGCAGCTGGAGCTTTAGGGTGTCGGTACATGCATCCGACAATAATGGCTGGCAATTTGCGACACTGTACCGTTACCCAGACATCTTCAATGCCTGGTTGCTTAGGGACATTTAATTCTATGACATTGGCTGATAAGACATCCTTGATATAAATGCATACGCCACCTCCACGGCCACTGTCACATCGTAATATCTTATACTCTGGTATATTAACAAAATCACTCGGGGTAATGGGAACAAGCCATGATTCACTAACACATAGGATGTCAATATTTCTGTCTTTCAATAACAATATTATTTCATCCAAATTACACTGTAATGATCGAGCATTAATATGTTCAATAGTTAAAAAATATCCTTTAGTGTTTACATCGGCAAGTGCTTCTTCGCCAACCCCCTATGTGCTATAGTACCGACATAGGCGACTCTTATGTCCCAGACGTTGACAATTGCCACACTGAAGTTTGTGATCAAACCTACAGTTTACCTGTCCTTCCATTCTCTTCCTTCCTCCCCTCCAACATTTCTTACTCCCAAGCCTGACTCATTTGCTCTTCTTCTTCCCTCCTCTTTTCCTCCCCTCCTTCCCTCCCCTCCTCTCCCCTCCTTACCTCTCCTCCTGATCCTTTTCCTCTCTTCTTACCCCATCCTCCTCCCTTTCTTCCTCTTCTTTCATCTCCTCCTCTTCCTTTTCCTCCTCTTCTTCCCAAACTTCCTTCACCCTCCCTTAATTTTCCTTCCATTCTCTCCCATGTTTCCTCCTCTTACCTTCCCCTCACTTTTTCTTTCTACTTATCTCCCCACCCTCACTTTTAAATCATCCCTTCTCTTTCCAATCGCCCCTCTCTCTCTCTCTCTCTCTCTCTCTCCCATCCCCTTTTTACATCTATTCCTCCTGTCTACTTCCCCCTCCTCCTATCTACTACTCTCTAAGGATTCATTTTCTTCAACATCTCCCCCTTCCCCTTCCTATCAATGTCTCCTCCCCCTTTCGTTTTCCCCTCCTCCTCTCCCTCTACCTCCACCTCCCTCCCTCCTCGCCTTCCAATGTTTCCTATCCCTCTACTCCTACCCTCTACCAGCTCCCCCTCCACTCCTCTCTACCCCTTCCCTCCCCTAATGCTAGCTCCATCCTCACTCTTACCTACCTCTCTCTTCTCTTCCCCTCTCTCCCCTCTTGCCTCCTCTCCATCTCTCTGCCTCACTTCCCCTTCCTACCTCCCTTAGCATTCCTATTTGCCTGCCCTTCTCCTCCTCCTTCTCCTCCTCCTCCTCTGAGTTGGTGGGTGCTGGTGTGTGAAATGTCTTGTTAGGAGCGGATTTAGGGCGCTCCATAGCTGACATTTTCTCCCTCCCTCCCTGCTCCATACTCCTCCCTACATTCCTTCTCCTCCTTCCCTCCACTCCTCCCTTGCATTCTTACAGTTTCCTTCCTTCCTTCTCTCCGTCTTCCTCCTCTTCTCCTCTCTTTCTTCCTTCCAGTCATACAGTTTCCTTCCTTCTTTCCTCCCTTTTTCTCCCCTCCATTGCACCCCTCCTTCCTTCCTCCTCTTCCTCCCCCTCCCCCTCCCCTTAACCGCGCTCTCCATTCCTCCTCCTCCCTCCATCAATCCCTAGTTTACTCCCTTTTCTCTCCAATCCTCCAACTTCTTCCCTCCTTCCTTCTCCCTACCTCTCTGCCTGCCTCTCTTTCTCCTCTTCCCCGTCTATTATTCCCTTTTCTCCCTCCTTTTCTTTTCCTTTCTTCCGCCTCCCCCTTTCCTTGCATCCTCCTCTCTCCAAATGCTTCCTCCTCCCTCTCCCCTCCTTCCTTCCATCCTGTCTCCTCCTCGTCCCCCTATCCCATCATCCCTAACTCCTAAAACTTTCTTTCACTTCCTCCCTCCCCCCCTCTCGTCCCCTCCACTGCTCCCTCCTCCTCTCCCACGTCTCACTCTAGTCCTCCCCCTACTTCCTCCTCCTCCCCGCCTATTGCTCCCCATGCCATTATTCACTTTAACAATTCAATTCTATTACTTCACATACGGTTCCTACATCCACTCTCTCTCTCTCTCTCTCTCTCTCTCTCTCTCTCTCTCTCTCTCTCACACACACACACACACACACACACACACACACACACACACTTTTCCTTTTCCTATCTCTATCCCATTCTTCCTCTCCCTCCTTCCCTCCTTTCTCTCCACTCTCCCCACATTCTTCTTCTCTCAATCCCCCAATCCCTCTCTTCTTTTCTTCCCTCTCTCGTAAATCTCCTCGCCGTAATCTACACCAGTCCACTCTCTCTCTCTCTCTCTCTTTCTTATCCTTATCCATTTATTTTCCTTCTCTTCCTCAAATTATTATACTTTCTGTCTTCTGTCTGTCTGTCTGTCTGTCTGTCTCTCTCTCTCTCATGACCGATCACTCCATCAATCCTTCTTACTCGCTCCCTTTTCCATCAATCTTTATTTACTCTCTCCCTCCCTCTGTTCTCCTTCGTTTCTCCATTCCCTCCTTCATTTTTCTTCTTTCTTTCTTCATTTTTCCTCTTCCTCCATCATTTCTTTCTTCCTTCTCTCCTTCATTTCGCTTCTTCCTCCTTCATCTCTTTCTTCCTTCTCTTTTCATTTTTCCTCTTCCTCCTTCATTTCTTTCTTCCTTTTCTCCTTCACTTCTCCTTTCTTCATCTCTTTCTTCCTTCTCTCCTTCATTTCTCCTCTTAATTCTCTCCCTTTTTCTTTACATCTTCCATCCTTTCTTCATATTCTTCCTTTTTGCTTCCTTCTTTAGTGTTCCTTCGCTCCCTCACTTTTTCCTTCCCTCCCTTATTTCTACCATTTCCTCCTTCTTTACTTTCTTCCTTCCCTTCTCTACTCTATTTCTTCATTTTCCACAATTTCTTCCTTTTCTCCTTCAGTTCTACATTTTGTCGCTTCCTCCTTGTTCTGTTACTTCTTCCTCCTTTCTTCCCTCCATTCCGCATCACTGTTTGCTTCCTCTCTCTCTCTCATTCTATCTCCTGCCTTTCTCTCCCTCTGTCTTTTATCTCCCTCCTCACAGCTTTCACTTCTTCTCTCTCTCCTTCTCAGTACTATCCCTCCCTCTTACTCTCCTCCTCACTCCTTCCCCTCCCCCCTCCTCTGTACTATCCACTTTTCTCTCCTTTCCATCGCCTTTCCCTCCATTCCTCCTCCTCTCCGTCCCTCCATCTCTTCGTTCTCTCCTGCCTTCCATTTCCTTTCTCTCCCTCTCTCCACCTTCCCTTCGTCCTTCTCTTTTCCACCTAAACTCTCTTTTCTCTCTCAAACATTTTTCCTGGTTTCCCTTTTACATTTTTTTCCCTTCTTCTCTCTTCTTTCCCTTCCTTCCTCTTTTTTCTCCCGTCTCTTTTCTCACTCTTTTCTC
>NC_137021.1:8605000-8630000 GCF_032717465.1 Coenobita brevimanus
TATGTGAGAGAAAATGGGAACCGAGAAAAACAGACAGACTGATGTATTTAGACAAAGAAACAGAAAGGTATTCAGACAGACAGAGAGGTATTAAGAGACAGGGAGAGAGAAGAGAGAGACAGATAGATAGATAGATCGGTAGGTAGATAATGATAAATAATGACAAAATAGACGAAAACATTAATATAGCCAGACAGATTGAGATAAATAGATAGACAGACAGAGACAGATGGATAGACAGACAGAAAGATACAAGCAGATAGATACGTAGAACCCCCCAGTTTTCTACGTAGATAGATAGATAAATAGATAGATAGGCAAACACACAGACCAGTAGGTAGATCCAGATATATATAAAGAGAGAGAGAGAGAGAGAGAGAGAGAGAGAGAGAGAGAGAGAATGAATAAGGCAGGGGCTGGCATCTAAATTTCCTTAAAGATGGGACGTCCTCGCTTTTAATTTGAGACGGATGGTTCCCCCCCTTCTCTCTCTCTCTCTCTCTCTCTCTCTCTCTCTCTCTCTCTCTCTCTCTCTCTCTCTCTCTCCATTTACTTCCATGTCCCTACTCTCCCTTCTTCTCTTCCATCCCCCATTTCCCTTCCCTTTCCTTTTCTCCCTTCTCCTTCTCTTCCCTCTCCTTTCCCCTCTCTCCCTTCCCTTTCCCTCCCTCTCCTCTTGCTCCCACTTTCCCTTCTCTTCTCCCTCCCTCCTCTCCCTTCCCCCTCCCTCTCTCCCTCCTTCCTGGCGTCTCCCATTTCTATTACTATTTCCTCCCTTCCTTCATTGTCCCTAATTCCCTGACTTAATTTCCCCCGCTTCTATTCCTCCATCAACGTTTTTCTCCACAGAAACGAAGAGAGAAGGAGAGGAGGATGAAGGACGGAAAGGAAGGGAGAAGCAAACAGAGAAAAAGTTACATAGTTATACAGATCACTCGTTTTTTCTGGTCTAAAGGAAGTGATCAGGCCTTGACTAAATAAGAACAGAATAAGACAAGGATAGTTCTGCAAAAGGCTATCCCCCACCCTCCAGATCCTCCCGCGATACGAAGAACCCCGTACGACTGAAAAGCGTAGAGGAAATTTCATAGGAAGGATGGAAAATAGTACAATGAATAAAGTGAGAGAGAGAGAGAGAGAGAGAGAGAGAGAGAGAGAGAGAGAGAGAGAGAGAGAGAGAGAGAATCAAAGAAGGACAGACCAAGGAAAGCGAAAAGAGTGGAAGGGAGAAATCAGAAAGTGAGACAAGGGAGAGAAAAAAAAAATTTAGGCGGGGGAAGGGCTCTGCTGCTCATTTGCGTCTAATTCTGCAGTCTTGTTTTTCCTGGCAAATGTGGAGGCTGGGAGGTAAACAAAGCAAGGAAGAAATAACACGTATAAACAGACGGGTGAGCAAACAGGAAAGGGCTACAAAAAAAGGCTGAAGACGAAAAGGATTGAAGGAGAAAAGGGTAGAAGAGAAATGGAAGGGAAGGAGAAAAGAGTTGAAGAAAAAATGGGATGAAGAAGGGCTGAAAAAATGGATTGAGAAGAAAAGGACTGAAGAAAAAAATGGGCTAAAGAAGAAAAGGGCCGATGGAGAAAAGGGCAGAAGAAAAAAAAGGGCTGAAGAAAAAAAGGGCTGAAGAAAAAAAGGGCTGAAGAAGGAAAGGGCTGCAGCAGAAAAGGGCACAAAAAAAGGTAAGTGAAGCAAAACGAAAAACGGAGAAGGCATTAAAATGAGTGGTGAGAAAACGCGAAAATACTTAACACAGAAAAAGTTAAAATAAGAAGGGGGTGGAAGGAATTACAACAGAATAGGACTCAGCACAAAAAAAAAAAAACAAAAAAAAAAAAAAAAAAGAGGGGGGATTTATAATGAAGAAAACAGGGCACATAATAAAGCAAAAAGATATATCAAAAAATTTGCTCATCAGAAAAACAAACAAACCAGGGTGAACTAATAAACAAACAGTGTGGTATCCAAACACGCCTGATAACAAGAAGGAAGGAAACGGAATAAAAAGAAAATGAAAAAAAAAAAGGAAGCAAATGAAAAACTGAAGCAAACACAAAGAAAAATATAAAAGGGCTTAAATATAAAGAGGTAAAAAGAAAATGCCAGAAAGGGAAGTGCTTCAGACAGGAAACAAAACAATTACAAATGGAGCACACATACACACACACACACACACACACACACACACACATACACACATTTTCTCAGCCTATCCCCCTTCTTTCTTCACGCACCCTTTTTCCTTGCATTCCCTTCTTTTCACTTTCACATATCCTTCCCTTCCCGCGCCATCTTCACATTATCTTCTTCTTCCTTGCTTCCCTCTTCCTCAACTCTTTTCCCCCTCCCCTCCATCTTCACCAACCCATTCCCTCCCTTCTTCCCTCCTCCACCCTCCTTTTCTCCCCTCTTACCCTTCTTGCTCCTCCTCCCCCCTCAATCTACATCAACCCCTCCCCGCTCCCCTCCCCATCTCCCCCACCTTCAATTGCCTCCTCATACACCCTTCTCAATTCTTCCCTTTCCCTTCATCTTCCTCAACCTCTCCCCCTTTTTCTTCCCAACTCCTCCCCTTCTCTCCCCCCCCCACATGTCTTTCCTATCTCATCCTCCCTCCTTTCTACCTTTTCCCCTCATCTCCTCCATCTCTCCCTCCCCAACTCTGCCCCCTATTAATTTCCACACCACATACCCTCCACCCACCTTCTTCATCTTCCCTCCCGTTCTCAAATCCTCTCTGTCCCCTCTCACAAATCCTCTCTGTTCCACCTCCCATCTTCATCCACCTCTTTCCCCTCATCCCTCCCCTTTCCCTTCCCTCCTCAACTGCCCTTTTCCTTTCCCCCCATATATATTTTCCTCCCCAACTTTCCCTCCTTTCCCTATCCCCTCACATTCCTTCCCCCTTCCTCCACTATCTTCATCCACCTCTTTCCCCTCCCCCTTCCCTCCCCAACTCTCCCCCCTACCTTCGTCCTTTATACATCCTTTATTTCCCCAACCCCTGACCCATTTATTTTGCCCACTCGTATACTCTTCCACACATCGTCGTAATCACCCCTCCCTCCTTTCCCTCTCACATATCCTCCGTTTCTCCCTCCCTTCTTCTCTCCTCCTCTCCCCATGTGCCCCCTCTTCTCCCCACCCCACCTACTCCTCTCCCCAAGTGTCCCCTTCCATCCCCTACCCCTCTCATCGCCAACTACCCCTTTTCCTTTTCCCCCCTCACATATCTTCCCACCACCTTCCCCCATCTTTTCCTCCCCTTCCCTTCCCTCTCCCCTAACCCCTCCCCTCCCCTCCCTTCCCCTCCCCTCCCCTCCCCCGTTGACCGAGTGCGACCAAGCCAATCGTATCCTGCCAACAAATTTATTCATTGAAACTGGCGAGGGTGTGTTCATTAGGCGGCATCCATCGCTACAAGGCGAAACAATACCCCCGCCCTTGAGAGAGAGAGAGAGAGAGAGAGAGAATGCTGCTTCCCTCTCACATTTTCCCTCCTTCCTTCGGTCTCTGCCTCACCTCATTTCAATTCTCTCTCTCTCTCTCTCTCTCTCTCTCTCTCTCTCTCTCTCTCTCTCTCTCTCTCCTAGTTTCCCCTCTTAACCCCCTCCATTCCCCAATTTTCATTACTGTCTCTGGCCACAAACTTGACAATTCATTCCCTACCACCCAATTCCGTGTCTCATACTTCCACCTGTCGCTCCTCGGCCTCTAATACCGACCGTCCATACTGGGTACATCGTTCCTGGTGTACTGGTATTATCGGGTGTGTTTTATGGTATGTCGGTAGGGCTTGTGGAAGATCAATGGAGTTGGTGTTAAATAAAATCATTAGAGTTTTACCTGGTGATGCCTGGCATCTTGTGACCTTTGTAACAGCCGCGTACCCACCAGTTTACCACTCCTCCCTCCCCTGAGTGTGTGTGTGTGTGTGTGTGTGTGTGTGTGTGTGTGTGTGTGTGTGTGTGTGTCCCTCTCTCTTGGCCTTATTATTATTATTATTATCATTCTCTTCCTCCTCCGACTCTTCTATTTCCTCCTCCTTCTCTTCTTCTCCTTTTCTTCCTCCTCCTGCTCATTTTCTCATCATCCACCTCCTCATCCTCCCTCCAGCCTCAGTGAAGGATAAAGCAGTGCTCTCATTGGCTGGCCGGTTTAAACGCAGTCAAGCGGGGCCTCTCCTGATTGGCGGCTCACTTTTTGAATAGCTCGTCCCTGATTGGTCCGCTGCTCTCTGATTCGTCGCCGGTGCCTCTCAAAGGAGTAGCTTTTTTTCTCTTTCTTTTTGGTTCGATTTTTCTTTCTTTTTTTTTTTTTTTTTTTGCTTCCTTTTCATAACATTATCCTCAACACTCGTATTTAACCCATGTCGTTTTCGCTTTGTTTTGGTCTTTTCCCTCACTGTTAATCTAGTAATTGGTCTCTTTTCAGTCATTTTGATGCACCCATAGGACGTCCAAAACCAGTGTGTCCCTAACTATGACATTCACTCACTAACTCACTCTTTTTTTGATGGACGAAATGCGGCAAGCTGGAACCATAGATTTTTATGCCCGTCACTAGGGAGTGCATGATGAGGGCAGGGTGGTACTGGTACTGTGTTTGGAGTGGGTCTGGGGTGTGTCAGAGGTACCTGTGTTGTACATTTGTGGTGCATCCAAACACAAAAGACACCTTCTGGATGAGTTGAGGGGGTGGATCGGTTGGGGTGGGTGCGACTAACAATGGCGCTCTTTGTCTTCTACACCTTTAATTCATACATCTTGTTTCGTCTCTCTCTCTCTCTCTCTCTCCCTCCTTTTCATTTGGTTTCTGTCTTTCATTTGTGCATGTTACCCTCTCATTTGGTTCCCTCTTTCACTCTTCTAATTTTCCTCTCTATGTTACTTTTTAAATTACGTTTCTCTTCCTTTCTTCTTTTATTTGTTTTTATTTTTAAGTCCCTCTGTGATTCACCACATCTCTCAAGACTTAATTTACTGCATACATTTTTCTCTACCCTTCCGTTTTCATTCTCTTTTATTTTTCACTTTTTCCACTTCCTAATTTTCTTTAACATCCATTAACATACTGTAAATCTGTGGATCATCGCTGCTGCTTCTGAAAGGAATATATATACATATTTTTCTTCAGTATCTTTTTCCCTCTCTTGTCTTTTTCAACTTCTGTTTTATTGTTTCCTTAATTACCTGTATCGACGTTACCTCAGTTCACTATATCCATTTTCATTCTTTTTTCTACCACTACTACTACTACGTTATTATTATTATCATTACTATTATTACTATTATTATTACCTGTATTACTATTATTATTATTATTATTATTATTACCTGTATTACTATTATTATCATTATTATTATTATTATTGTTATTACTATTACTTTTTACTGCAGCTACGGAAGAACATATCAGTACGAAGGAACTAGAATCGAAGTCCATTAATCCCTTCACCATATGTCCATCACTCAGCTTGTTCCCGCCAGACGCTTTGAGTGAGGGGGAGACTTCAAACTGGAGGGGTTAGATACAGCCTTCATTAACCCCTTCAGTTCAAAAGGGCTTTCCTTAGTCACATAAAATCGTCTGGAAGTAGCAAGAATTATTTGCAAATCACGTGGCTCAATGGAAAAATTATTATTATTATTATTATTATTATTATTATTATTATTATTATTTTTACCATGCTTCGCTTCATTAACTTCATCTAATAATCTAAATCGTTACTAGTTTATACAATCAGTTTTTTTTTTTTTTCAGTCTAAAGTCATCCTATCTTTATCTTATTCAATTTGGTAAAGTATTCTATTGAGTAATTCTAGCATGCCTCCAGACGATTTCATTCAGCTTAAGGAGGTCTCCAGTAGTGAAGGGGTTAATGAGGGCAATGCAGAAGCCCTTCAGTTCTAAGTCTCAGCTGTGGAAATAAATAAATAAATAAATAATGAATAAATAAATAATGAAGTGAACCAACAATTTTCACATTCGTCCCTCTTACACTTCTGTACTTCACTGATTTCACTTACTAGGTCAACTCATTCGTTTTATATTACTCGTTTTATTTCGTTTATCTTCCATCTCACACGATCTTTTACTATACCAACAAATTTCACATTCATTCGGCTCTCTCCACTGACTCGCGTTTCAACGACTATATTCACACGCCACCATATATTCAGTTCTATCGCCTCATCTAAATAATAGTCATGCTGCATATGTGTCCGTCTGTGCGTTTTTTTTTTTTTCTTTTCACGAGAACGGTAATAGATATCGACCTTATTCTTTTTGCATTACGCTAGGGTAAGTCTAGTGAGTGTCAGAAAAATACCCTACAAATATTTTTGCAACCGCGCGCGACGAGACAGCGCAAAATTGTAGGAAATCGCGACACGCACAAATATGCGAAAATAATTTTTTCGACTTTTTGGTCTGAACTCGTCACTGAGAGCTCAATAATGGTATGGAAACAAAGATAATGGTATGTGCAAACACTTTGCTACAGAAAATCTATTAGTCCCGCAAATTTGGGGGGGCAAACGCTAGTTTCATATACATGTATATCCTTTATATTTATGTCTACCTATATTTTATCATTCATTCATCTCTGTTCAATACTCTCTTGCATTTTACTAATTTCGTTTAGGCTGACAGGCCAACATGTTCAATTATTTCACGTACCTTCAATGCATTAGCTTCATTTCACTTACACCAACTCATGTTTCATCTTCTGTTTCACATGCAATCGCGCCTCTTCACTCCCTTGCATTTCAATGATTTCGCTCTCTTGTAATTCACTAATTTCACACTTGCAGTTCACTAATTTCACTCTCATGCACTCCTCACTTGATTTCACTCACCCAGGCCAATTCAGCGCTCTCGCCTCTTGATCCATACTTCAAAGCCGCCTCCCGCACTCTTACCTGGCGAAACAAGAGCACAGAGTTAATTACAGGTGGGCAGAGAGGCGCCATCTGCATATACACGTGGTAATATCAGAGTTTGGCGTGATTTATGTACAGAGTTGCTTGGTGAGTGAGGATGAAGAATGAGTTGGGGAGGAGGAGGAGGAGGAGGAGGAGGAGGAGGAGGAGGAGGGGGAGGAGGAGGAGATACAGTGTTGAGATATACGGACACATATCTTACGATTTCTGTGAGGCGGTCCGGGTAGGAGGGAGGGAGGAATATAGGAAAAGGGAGGGAGGAATACAGGAAGAGGGAGGGAGGAGTTGCGGACAAAGGAGGGAGGAATAGAGGAAGAGATGAATGTAGGAAGAGGGAGAGAGGAATAGAGGAAGAGGGAGGGAGAAATAGAGGAAGAGGAATGGTGGAAAGGGGAGGAAGGAATATAGGAAGAGGGAGGGAGGAATGGAGGAAGAGGGAGGGAGGAATGGAGGAAGAGGGAGTGAGGAATGGAGGAAGAGGGAGGGAGGAATGAAGGAAGAGGGAGGGAGGAATGAAGGAAGAGGGAGAGAGGAATGGAGGAAGAGGGAGAAGGGAACGTGGTGGAGGGGAAATGAGGGCGGGAGAATGGGAAATGGGTTTTAGGAGGGGGAGAAAGTAACGGGGGGAGGAAGTAAGGAAGAGAATGGGAAAGCGAAGGGGAGAGAAATGAGGAAGGGAGTGGGAAAGGCAAATGGGGAAAGGGAGGAGGATAATGGGGGAAGGGGGACAGGGGAGGTGAGGCATGAGGGATGGTGGAATGGGGAGGGGAAGGAAAGGAGGAATTTGTGAAGATTGAAATTGGGAAGAGGAATGGGGAAGTTGGAAATGGAGAACGGGGTGGGGAGGGGGGAGGAAGGGAGAATGGAGGGAGAGAAGAGGAGGGATTAAAAGGGAGAGAAGGATAACGGGTGAAGAGGAGAATTAGGATATGGGGAGGGGGAGAGAGGGACGTGGCGGAGGGAGGAACTTGGGGGAAGGAGAGTGGGAGAACAGGAAATGGGGAAATGGGGGAAATGAGGGGAAATGGGGAGTAGGAAAAGGCCCGCTATATATTCTGTTGTTCTTCGTCACGGGCCAGAGAGCTTGTTTGTTTGTTTGTGTGTGTGTGCCCCCGTGTTACGCCCCTTTTCCTCTGTTTGTTTTCCCTGTTTGTTTTTCCTGTTGGTGAACCTAACGGACGAGATTTTCTGGGGGCGTGTGTCTGTGTGTTTTTTTTAGTGTGTGTGTGTGTGTGTGTGTGTGTGTGTGTGTGTGTGTGTGTGTGTGTGTGTGTGTGTGTGTGTGTGTGTGTGTGTGTGTGTGTGTGTGTGTGTGATATCAGCGTACATGGACTATGTGTACATAATCGATGGACGTGAGTGTATGGTAATGTGTACATCTGTTTGTCTCTCTCCCTCCAAAACAACACAGAAAGAAAAAGGACGAGACGATGAAATGGGGAGGGGAGGGGAGGGGAAAGGAGGGGAGGGGGGAGGGGAGGGAAGGGAGGGGACGGGGAAAGGGAGGGAGATACTGAAGAGGAAAAGAAAGCATATGAGTGGGGAGGAAAGAGAAAGACTAGAATGGAAGATAGGGATGGTTAGGGGAGGTGAGGGAAGAGATGAGGTGAGGAGAGGGAAAACAGGACAAAGAAGGAATGCTAAGGGGGAGGGGAGGTGAAGGGAGGGGGAACATGGAGAGGAGAGGAGAGGAGAGGAGAGGGTGAGGGAAGGGATTTTGAGTATAAACAAGGATATATATATATATATATATATATATATATATATATATATATAAAGACATGGAAAAGAAAATGGAAAGTGGATATTTAGTTAGTAAGGAACGGTGAAAAGATGGATGGATGGATGGACGGAATAGAAAGTTTGACAGAGACGCTGATGAGAGAGAGAGAGAGAGAGAGAGAGAGAGAGAGAGAGAGAGAGAGAGAGAGAGAGAGAGAGAGAGAGAGAGAGAGAATGTTACGGCAGCTGTGGGAGGGAGGGAGGGAGAGAGAAAAAAAAACACTACAAAATGCGAGGTGGAGATATGGGGGTGGGGGAGGGAGGGGAAGGGAGAAGAGCAAGGAAATGATACGGTACAGTGAGGGAGGACGAAAGGGAGGAAGGAGAGGGAGACAGGGAGAGAGGACAAGGAGGGAGGGGAAGACTTATAGTGGGGAAGAGAAGAGAAGGAAGGTAAGCGAAGGGAAGTGAAGTGAAGAGAAGGGGAGGGGAAAGGAATGAAAGGGAAAGGAAAAGGGAGGATAAATAAAGAGGGTGATATGACATAGGGAGGAGAGAGAAGAGGAGAAGGGAGATGATCAAGGTGGAGTGGGGAAAGGAGAAGAGAAGAGAAAGGAGGGGTGGAGTACGGGAGGATATGCAGGGGAGGGAAGGGAAGGAAAGGGAAGAATGGAAAAGGAATGGAGATGTATTGGGGAGGAGAGGGGAGAGGAGGGAAAGGCAGGAAAGAAAGGAAAAGAAATGGAGATGTAGAGGGGAGGAGAGGGAAGGGAAGGAATGAAAGGAAATGGAATGAAGATGTAGAGGGGAGGAGAGGGGAGGGAAGGAAAGGAAATGGAATGGAGATGTACTGGGGAGGGGAGGGGAGAAGAGGGGAGGGAAGAAAGGAAATGGAATGGAGAAGAGGGGAGAGAAGACATACGGTAATGGGAGAGGGGAGAGGGGAGGGGAAGCAGCCGAGATTGAGGACAATTCTGTGAGGATCAGTCTGTCAGGCATAGTTTGTGGGCGTAGGGCACGAGACGGAGGGGAGAGGAGAGGAGAGGAGGAAGGACGGTAGGGGAGGGAAAAGGAAGGAATGGGGAGTAGGGGAGGTGAAGGACGAAGGGGAGAGAAGAGGGCGAGATGGAAAAAGGGTGAAGGATGGTGTAAAAACTTGTATGAGTGAGAGGGTGGAAGAGAATTACACAGCGTTACACAGATACACAGACCACACATACCTTAAGATCCCAACCAGGTGGTCAGGTAGCCTTAAAGTTAATTACTTGTCCATGTCAGGTGTATGGAAACCGGCCGCTAAAGTACATACATAACATACGGTAAAAACTCTCTCGATGAAAGCATAAAAATGACACCAAAGAAGAAAGGGAAGAGAAATGAGAGGAGGAGAGGAGATGGTATGAGATTGAGGGAGGAGAGGGGAGGGGAGAAGCTTGAAGACTGGATGCCAAGGAGGAAGGGGAAAGGAAAGGAGAAGGGATGTGGGTGAGAAGGGAGAAGGGGAGGGGAAGCAAGAGGGAAGGAAGAGGAGATGGAAATACGGTTGACAGAAAGAAATGCAGGAGGAGGAGGAGGAGGAGACTATGGTATCTCTTCTGTGAGTCTAAGGAAAGCACAGCAGGAAGGAGAGGATGAAGAATGAAGGAGGAAAGGAAGGAAGGAGCAATGGGGATGAAGGAGCGTGAGTGAGAAGAATGAGAGGGCAAGAATGAAAGGGGCAGAGGGAGGAGGAAAGGAAAGGAGGCTGGGAGAGACAGAAAAATGAAAGGGGGAGGAAGGGAAAAGATGGGAGTACAGTGAGGGAGAAAGGGAGTGAAAAAGAATGAGAGTAGCGCAAGAGAGAAAGAATAAGAGGAGGTAAAAAGAGAAGCGAGAGAGCGGAACCAAAGGACGGAAGGCGAGAGAGAGAGAGAGAGAGAGAGAGAGAGAGAGAGAGAGAGAGAGAGAGAGAGAGAGAGAGAGAGAGAGGGAGGAAAATGGAGACAAGTAAAAAAAAAAAAAAGGAAAGAAAAAAAAAAGACGACAGTAACACGCGAAAAAAAGGAAGTGAGAAAGAAAGACTGGAAGAGAAAGAAAGGAATGAAAGGAGAGAAAGACAAACGATAAAGGAATGAAGAAGGGGAAAGAAAAGAATCTGAGGGCGAGATGGAAAGAGAAGAAAGAGAAAAATGGATGACCCAAGACAAAAGAGAGGGAAAAAGGGAAAGAAAGAAAAGCGTGAGCAGAAATGAAGGCTGGTAGAGATGTAGACGGAAGGGAGGGAGTGGGGAGAGGGAGGGAAGGGGAGAGGGAGAGGGAGGAAGGGGGAGGGGAAGGGGAGAAGTTGGTAAAGAAATAAGAGAGTGACGGAGGGAGGGATGGGGGAAAAAGGGAGAGAAACTGGTAGAGAAATAAACAAGAGGGAGGGTGGGTGGGAGGGAGAAGGGAAGGAAATAGGGAGAACACCTGGTAGAGAGAGAGAGAGAGAGAGAGAGAGAGAGAAAGCTGGTAGAGAAATATACAGGGAGGGAGTGAATGAGAGTAAAAATGTGGTCGAGAACTAAAGAGGGAGAATGAGAGGGAAAGAAATTGGTAGTGATAAAAGGGGAGCAGGGAGGTTAGAGAAAGAAAATGAAGGGTGGGAGGGAGGTAGAGAAGCTAGAGGAAAAACAAACAGGGAGATAGATTAGGAGGAGGAGGAGGAGGAAAATATGGAAGGATGAGCTGACGAAACAAGAAGAGGGAAAGGAAGGAGAGAAAAAAACAGAAGAAAAGTGAAATTAATCGGAAAAAAAAAAAAGGAACTAGGACACGAAATATGGAGAATAAAGAGAAAAGATAAAGCAAGGACGAAGAAAAAGGAGAAAAAAAAAAGATCATTCCTGGAAAAGATTATGCAAGCGGTGGAAAGAATTGGAGAAGACTGGAAGAGAATGACGGTGAGAGAGAGAGAGAGAGAGAGAGAGAGAGAATCAGTGTCACCCACCACCACCACATAACCAACATCATCACCACCACCATCAATACAGTAACTACCATCACCATCATCATCATCACCCTCATCGTCACAACATCCCACCCCTCCCATTCTCCCCATCCTATCCTCCCATTCCGTCTCCCCCTCCCCCATTACCCCCCTCCATTCAACTCTTTGATGAATTACTTCCCCCTCATTAGCAAGGTCATTAACTGCACTAAATGGCCATAATCACAGGGTCTGTCCTAATTAGCACTGCATTTAACCCCTTAGCCCGAAACAGAAGGAAATTTATGGTTCAGTTTCATCTCTCTCTCTCTCTCTCTCTCTCTCTCTCTCTCTCTCTCTCTCTCTCTCTCAGCTTGTTATGTTTACTATTTTCACCTTAACCTGACTCAATTTTTTTTTTCAGCTTGTTTTACGTATCCAAATGGCAGAAAAAGACAGAACGGTAGCTCTACATCAGTGGTTCTTAACCTTTTTTGAGTCACGGACCCCTTCGAGAACCTGGTGAAAGCTACGAACCCCTTCCCTACAAAAATGCACATAAGCTCATAAACACAGCATTTTGTATGCAATGAACATATTTGATTGAAAACTACCTCACGCAGTGTATGACATACACAAAGTATTAAACGGTCTTTACAAAGAATTATGTTTCTCACTCTTTTTCATGCAAAAACCTAATGGCCACTCGATGAAAAAAATGAAATACATCCAACTTCTGCAAATAAAACAGAACAAAACTTTAATTCTGTTCTAAAATTCATTTCAACGAGAGGGTTGTTGTTGTCTGGCATGAATATGAAGATGAAATTGTGGAGTGGTCCTTGACAAGGCAACACGCATGTCATCGCAGACATCCAGTTGATTTCGACTTTTCGTGTTGATAGAAACAAGCGCTGAAAAACCTGACTCACAAAGGTAAGTAGTAGCAGACGGAATCAGAGCACCCATAGCTCGCTTTGCCAAATGAGGGTAGGCTTATGTCAACGATCACCAAAATTCAAAACTTTTTTTTTTTTTCCAGCTAATTATGCCAAATGGCATCACGCAATATCGCCAAATTGTTCTTAATTTTTCTGACTTTCACGGACCCCCTGAAGTCCATCCATGGACCCCTTGGGGGTCCATGGACCCCAGGTTAAGAACCCCTGCTCTACATCCTTGCCAGAGCACTTCTTCGTGACTAGCATCATACTCTAGTGTTAATCTATTGTTGCAACTCAGCATACAAGGTGAAGAGGTGGCAATTTTAGTACAAGTTGGAGTAAAAAAAAAAAAAAAAAAAAAGTCCCAACTGTTACTCGGGCTGGATATAGGCAAAAAAAAAAACTAATAATAATAATAATAATAATAATAAATAATACAGGTAATAATAATAATAATAATAATAATAAATAATAATAATAAAAATAATAACAATAATAATGGTGGTGGTGGTGGTGGTGGTGGTGGTGGTGGTGGTGGTGGTGGTGGTGGTGATGATGATGATGATGATGATGATAATAAAATTCCAAGCCGAGACTCATATTTTCTCACATCATTCTGTACGTTTTTTATAATCTTTCCTAACATGGTCCAGTAGGTGTTAGGAATTAATTAGCTAGTTTTGGCACCTGGTTTAACTTCCGGTCCTCCAACTGACAAAGAATGATAAAAAAAATGATGATGATGATAAGGATGGGTGGTGATGTTAAGAGTGCAGACGGTATTGAAAATAATGATGATGATGATGATGATAATGCCAATGATGATACTAACATTGATGATGATGGGTGGTAATGACAACTGACACTGAAGCTGATGATAATATGGATGATGATGATGACAATGAAGACGATATTAACAATGATGGTGATGATGATGATTATGATAAGGAGGGGAATTGGTAATGGTGTAGACTGTGAAGATGATGATGATGATGATGATGATGACGCAATATGATCGAGCAGAGGTGATAAAAGTCTGGATAAGAGGGGTGGATGACCTCTTCGCACACCCTGCCTGAAAAATAACGCCACAAGTACGACGAATTAATTAGTTTCCCCTCAAATATTACCCCCATTTTCTCCACTCGCGACCGACTCTCCCATTTTCTTTTATGCTCTCGCTCTGTCTGTCTGTCTGTCTGTCTCTCTCTCTCTCTCGCTCTCTCTCTCACTCTCCACCCTTTCATCCTTCTATCACTCCTCCCTCATTCCAACCATTCTCCCCCTCTCAGTTCTTATTCTCTCCACCTCTTTCTTCCCTCCCACTCTCTTTCTATCCCCCTCTCCCTCATTCTCTCTCCCTCTCTCTCTCATTCCCTTTCCCCCTCTCCCTCACTCTCTCGTCCCCTTCCCCTCTCCATTTCTTTCCCTTCTCTTTCCCTCCCCTCTCCCTCATCCCCTCGTCCCTTTCCCTCGTTAGAAAATGAACACAACTCGTTAGAAAATGTACAGAGAAGAATGACAAAAATGATACATGACGTTCGGAACCTGTCATATGATGACAGACTGAAAATACTAAGTCTGCATTCGCTAGAGAGACGTAGAGTTAGGGGAGACTTAATTGAGGTGTTTAAGTGGATGAAAGGTATGAATAAGGGAGATATTAGCATGGTACTTAAAGTGAGTATACAGGAGAGAACTAGAAGTAATTGTTTCAAACTAGAAAAATTCCGTTTCAATATGGAAATTGGTTTGGTAATAGAGTAGTAGACGAATGGAATAAGCTACTGTACCTAGTAAAGTAGTTGCTGCCTCTTCCACTGAGTGTTTCAAGCATAGGCTAGATAAGCATATGACAAATAAGGGGTGGGTATAGAAAAAAAAAATCTATAACCAATACTAATTCACAATTTTTCCTTTTCAGGTTACATTACGATAGTCTCTGTTCTCCTTTCACACTTTCCTATAAAACGTTCACGCCAGAGTTTCTATAGTGCGTGGTGTTCTTTCTGACTTTTTCCTGCCGGCTTCGGCTGGAGGGTTTGGAGGGCGGGAGAAAGCCTTCTTCTTTGCTATCTTTATCTCATTCTAGTAGTTCAGTTACTCTTCTAGGAGCTGCCTAGTATGGACCAACCGGCCTACTGCAGTTATCCTCTCTTCTTATGTTCATTCCCACTCTCTCAATGTCTCCCCTCTCCTCACTCTGTCTCTCCTTCCTCTCCCCTCTCCCTCTGTCACCTTCAGCCTTAGTTTCTTAACCCCACCTCTCCCTTTCTCCTTAATTTTATTCCCATCTGCCTCTTTTTTCCCCTCCCTCCCTGCTTCCTTCCCCTCTCTCACTGCCTCTCTCTCCTTTCCCCCTCTCTCTCTCTCTCTCCTCCCCATTCACCCCTCCCCTCTCCCTCCATCCTCCTCATTCCCTCCCCTCTCCGTTCCCCACTCACCCTCGGTTTACTCCCCCCCTCCTTCCCCCCTCCCCGAATCTCTCCTCTCCCCCCAGACTTGCCGCAACCCTAAATGAATTTCAATTTTAGGCCATACGTCTCCTCCTGGCCGGACGAGAGCAGAGTCAACTTTAATAACACACACTCAAGCCGCTCTCTTCTTCTCTTTCAGTCCCGCTCTCTTTAGTCGCCTCTCTTCTGCTCTTTAATAACACGCACTCAAGTCCCTCTTCTCCTCTTTTCTTCCCTCTTTAATTCTCCCTGTCTGTCTGTCTCTCCTCTCTCTCTAAAATTTTATAACTATGCTTCATTCTTTCCCATATCACGTTCTACCTCACCACTTTATCTCAGTATCTTTCTCTTCCTCTTCCTCTAATTATCTAAGCTTCCCTTTTATTTTCTTTCTTTTTCTATCCTCTCACATAGGTCCCTCTTCAATGCATCTTTTCTTTACTTAATAAGAAAGGAAAATCAACAACAACTCCTTCAATTCAATTACGTTTTTCTTCATTGTAATTGGGTCAGGAAAAGATGATGATACTCAGGTTAGCCCTTGAATTAAAATGACGTATTTTTGTCATATTCTTGCTACCTCCAGACGATTTTATTCAGCTTATATAAGGCTCTTCAACCCTTCACACAAACAGGCAAACAGACAGACAACAGATAAACAGATTCTCCCTCTCTCTCTCTCTCTCTCACACACACACACACACACACACACACATCATTATGCATTTTATCTCCTCTCAACCTTAACTTCTCTCTTTCTTCATCTCCCCCCCCCTCTCTCTCACCACTTCCTCTCATCTCCCTTCCCTCCCTCCTTCATTCCTCCCATTCTCACCTCTTTCTTCCACCCTTCCTGTCCTACACCCACTCAATTCCCTTCACTCTTCTCTCCTCTCTCTCCTCTTCACTTCCCTTTCCACCACTCTTTTCCCTCCTTCCCTCCCTCCTCCACCTCTCCTTTTCCTTCCCTTCCTCCCTCTTCCATCCACCTCCCCTTTTCCCTCCCTTCCTACTTCCCTCCACCTCCCCTCTTCCCACCCTTCCTCCCTCCCTCCACCTCCCCTTTTCCCTCCCTTCTCCCCTCTTCCCTCCACCTCTCCCTTTCCCTCCCTTCCTCCCCCTTTACCTCCCCTTTTTCCTCCCTCCCTCCCTCCTCACTAACAACCCTTCAGAAAATTTATGGCGGTTTCTGATGTGGCAATTAAAGAGACGTTTTTAGAAGTGGGGTAAAAGTATCGGTGAGAGAGAGAGAGAGAGAGAGAGAGAGAGAGAGAGAAAGAGAGAGAGAGAGAGTAGGTACTGAAAGTGTTAATTTTTTTTTCTCTCTCTCTATCTCTGTCCCAGCTGTCTAATTACATCAGACCAGATGCCCCTGAATCCTACAAATCTCTCTCACTCACTCACTCTCTTTACCTCAATCGTCCGCTGTCTCTATCTCACTCTGTCTGGCTTCACTCACCTCTCTCTCTCTCTCTCTCTCTCTCTCTCTCGTGTGTGTGTGTGTGTGTGTGTGTGTGTGTGTGTGTGTGTGTGTGTGTGTGTTTTACAGGTGATAATTAGCAATTCGCAAGCAAATGGAAGCGATCTGAGAGAGAGAGAGAGAGAGAGAGAGAGAGAGAGAGAAAGGGGGTATGGAAGGAAAGAAGGGGAGAAAGGCAGAGGAGCGTAAGAACAGAAAATACTGATGGTAACAATGAGAAAGTTGATAATAATAATAATAATAATAATAATAATAATAATAATAATAACAATAACATTAACAACAACAACAATAATAATAATAATAATAATAATGTTTGATCTTTTCAGTTCTCTTAGGCCTGTTTTTCGCCAATTCTTGTTAGCTCTAGATTTTATGGCTTAGGGAAAGGTTTCTCTCTCTCTCTCTCCACCTGATAAATGCCTCCAATTTTTCCCTCCCCCAACTGGACGAGAGAAACAGAATCTCCAGTAATACCTCCTCTTCCTTTTCATCCTCCTCTCTTCCTTTTCCTCTCTCTTCCTTCCTCCCTTCCCCTCCCATTCTCACTTCCTTTTTTTCTTCCTCTCTCCATCTACCATTTTTTCTCTCTCTCTCTCTCTCTCTCTCTCTCTCTCTTTTCCTCTTCCTCTCTCTTTTTCGTTTCTCCCTCCATTTTTCTCTTCCTCTCTCCCTCTTCCTTTACCTCTTCCTTTTTATATTCTTCTCTCGTTACTATTCCTTTTCCTCCCCCCTTCTTGATATTCCTCTCCCTTTTTCCTTCCTCCCTTCCCCTCTCTTTCTCACTTCCACTTCCTGTCTCACGTTTCTCCCTCTTTTTCTCTCCCTCTATCTCTCTTCCTTTACCATTCCTTTCCATCCTTTTGTTTGGAAATTCCTCTAATCTTTTTCTATGGCCTCTTGTTTATATTTCCTTATCCTCTTCTCCTCTTGTACTACCTCTTAGTGTCGCTCTTCTCTTCTTCTTCTTCATTTTCTTTTTTTCCTCCCTTTTCCTTTCTTATAATCTCCATTTCTTCCTTGCTTTTCTGTTTTCCCTCCTGCTTCCTCTTCCATCTTGTTTTTCTTCCTTAGTCCTTCATTTCTCCTCCTCCTCCACTTCCTCTTCCATCTTCTATTTTTCTTCCTTGCTCCTTTATTTTCCCTCCTCCTCCACTTCCTCTTCCATCTTCTATTTTTCTTCCACACTCCTTCATTTTCCTCTCTCCTCCATATTCTCTTTCCTTCCTCGCTCCTTCATTTCCCTTCCTCCTCCATTTCCTCTTTCATCTTCACATTTTTTCCTCACTTTTTCATCTTCCCTCCTCCTCTCCTTGCTCTTTTATTTCCTCCTCCGCTCCATTCTCCCGCGCACCTTTGTCTTCTCTTATCCTCCACTTTTTTTCCTGTGCTATTCTCCTCTTCCTCACTCTAATTAACTTCTCAAAGAATCTCTCTCTCTCTCTCTCTCTCTTTCTGTGTGTGTGTGTGTGTGTGTGTGTGTGTGTGTGTGTGTGTGTGTGTGTGTGTGTGTGTGTGTGTGTGTGTGTGTGTGTGTGTGTGTGTGTGTGTGTGTGTGTGTGTGTGTGGACTGCCTTCCATGAGTGAGAGCGCTAATGGGTGGAAACAGGCCTACACATGGGCACAATAAGGGGGTTGGGGAGGGCTATGGAACGTGGAGAGAGAAAAAGAGGGAGGCTATAGGAAGGTGCGGGAGGTGGAAGGGAGAGAAACAAGGGAGGGAGGGAGGGAGGGAAAAAAAAAAGAAAATACAATGACAGTTTTGATAAGAAATTTAAGGGCAAATGGAAACAGTGATTTTATAACATGTTGGATTTTTCATCACTATATTATTATTATTATTATTATTACTGGTGCCCGGTCAGCAGTCCTCTTCTTCACCACTTGGCCACCATAACCTTGATGATCACTACTATAATATGCGAATTTTGTTTTATTTTGTTAATGGGAGTGGATACGGGAAGGCAAATACACTCAGGAAATAGGAGAGAAAGAGAGAAAAATTAGATGGAAGAATATTAAGGAAATTAAAGGAATAGAAAGGGAAAAAAGGACAAGGGGGTTTGTTAACTGATAAGCTGTGGCGATATATTACACACACACACACACACACACACACACACACACACACACACACACACACACACACACATCAAACAGAATGAATCTTTTGTATGTTTATGACATGCAGAAACGGAAGGCTGAGTAATGAGATATTGATGTTGAGAAGATATTAGAGAGAGATGTTATTGATTAATGGGAGAGAGAGAGAGAGAGAAGAAAAGGCTCTCCCTCACCCACCAAACCCTACGACAATAGACCACGCAGGAAGTGATGATAATAATAATACTAATATTACTACTACTACTACTACTACTAACACTAATAATAATAATAAACAAATTCCACAGATTATACAGAGCGATTCATTTCACACAGACCCCACAATAATTTACGTATTGTCTTTATCAATGACCCAATTTCAGTTAAATTTGGTTCTTACGTTCTATATTTCACTATCAACTATCCCCTGTAATAACAACTTTGGCAGCGGTCTCTTTCGTCTCTTTCAGCGTTTTTTAGACGTAATTTAATCAGGTGGCCCAAACTTCGGAATTATTCGGTGCAAGTTGTCGAGAGAGATGGCCGCATTTTTTCCACATAATATTTTCTTCTAATTCATCACATCTGGGAGGTTTGTTACTAGATCTTTTTTCTCGTACATTTATCCCACAGCAAAGAAAAAGTCAAAGATAAATCAAAATTAAAATATGCTGTTAGTTATCCAGAGCGGCATGATAATAATAATAAAAAAAAAACTATTTCTTTTCCAATATATATTTTTTTAAATTTTTATATCGGGGAGTTTCTCAGATTCAGTATATGGCCGACATAGGTTCGTATTCTCTTCGGTTAAGGAAGCTCTCTAACACCTCTCCCTTTGCGATTTATTTTTGAATTCGGCTGGTTGATATCCAATCGCACGTTGTCTATGCAGAGTATGGCGGTATTGATAGGATTAACGTAACACAGATGAGGACAGAAAGGTGTAATAAGCAAACTCAAAGTAAGTCGATCAGGAAAAGGTGTTAGGGAGCTTCTTAACCAACAAGAATACGGGCCATAGACTGAAGTTTGTAAGTACGGAGTTTCATTTAATCTATACATAAATAAAGGATATATTGAGGTTATTCTAAAGCCTAGTTAACGACTTGAATTTTGGTTAAAGGAAGACGATATTTTCAGCTTAAAGTAACGCACTACGGGGTAAAGGGTTATGTGTTAAGAAATACAGTTCCGTTCATTTTAGCACTCTCTCTCTCTCTCTCTCTCTCTCTCTCTCCATAAGTTGTACCCCGACATCTCAATTCCCACCTCCATCCACTCTCCTCTTTTCACCCCCTATCTATCTTCACTCCCCCTCCCTCCTCCCCACTCCCCTCCCCTTACCCCCCACCTCCATCCTCTTTCACTTTACTATCTTTACTCTTCCTCCTCCTTCCCTAGTTTTCTTCCTTCCATCTATCTATCTTATACCTTCCTTCCTTCCTACTTCTCTCTTTCCTATCTTTTCCTTCCTTTCTCCAGCGGTCTTCACTCTCCTGCCTATCTTTCCTTCTTCCTCACTTTTACCTCACATCTGCCTGTCTTCTTTCTTTCCCACCTATTTTTCTTTTTTCCTCCTAACTCATTCTTACTTCCTAATTCTTGTCCTTTTATTTTTCATATCCGTCATCCCTTATATCACCTTCCTTCTTCCCTCCCACCCCCTTCTTCTCTTCCACCCCCTTCTTTCCTCCCTACTTTCCTTTCTCTTGTCCTTCCTCTTCATTATTACCTAACTCCTTTTTCTTGTACCTAAACTTTTCTCATTTCCCTAATCCTTACATTCTTTCTTCTTTCCACCACCTTCCCTTCACTTCCCTTCTTTTCTATCTACATTTTCCTTCGAATTTTTTTCCTTCCTAATATTTTTTTCTTTGCCACCACCTTCCTTTCCTCCTTCCCACTTTTACCTCCATCCCTTCCTTTTTTTTGTCCCAACTCTTTCCTTCCACTCTTTCTTCTTTCCTTCCCTCTTTTCCGACTTATTCATTTTCGTTCCTTCCACCCTTTCTTCCTTCCCTCTTTCCCAACTAGTTCCTTCCACCCTTTCTTCCTTCCCTCTTTCCCAACTAGTTCCTTCCACCCTTTCTTCCTTCTTTTTTTCCCTCTCTTCACACGGTAACCTTTCCTTTCCTTTTCTCATCCCAACTCATCCTGATGCTTTCTCCTCTCAACCTTAGTAGCACTCCTCCTTTCTCAACCCCTTCAGTCAAAATGTGTCTTTTTTCTAGGCTATTCCTGCTAACTTCAGACGATTTTTAAAACTCAGGAAAGGTCTATCGTGTCAGGAGATTAATAAAGACAATATCTAACCCTCTCAGCTAGGAAAAAAACAAAACAAAAACTAAGTAATATTTCTGGTGGCAGTATGGTGGAAATATTAAACACGTCATCGTCCTAAGGGGTCAGAGTAAACAAGTCCTCTGTCAATCTACCTGCCACACATCCTACCTACTAACTAATCTACCAATCAACCAACCTATCCACTACTCAACCAACCAACCTACCAATCACCCTAAGCACCCATCTTCCAACCAGCCAACTTTTCACGCAACCTATCAACCTATCTACCGATCAACTTACCTACCAAATTACCAGCCGACCAACCAACCATCGAAGCTTCCAATCAACCTACCAACTTAGCCACCTCCCTAACCTACCTACAGTATTTGCCTCTCTCCCTCCCTTCACCGCCTTCTCTGTTTACTAATCTACTTACCTACTGTACAAATTTACCCATCCCCCTCCACATCTTTCCTAGTCTACTTACCCTCGACCTGCCTACTTACCAACCTACCTACTTGCCTACTTACCGCGTACCTTGGCCTGAGATGGTGTGGGGTGGGGGGTGGGGATGGGAGTGGAGGGGGTCTCTGGAGGTGTTACAGAGTGGTCCCTGGTGAGAGATCAAGCTGCACACACACACACACACACACACACACACACACACACACACACACACACACACACACACACACACACACACACACAATTTTAAATACGCTTCTTCCATGACAACAGTATGAATGAAATGTAGGGGGCGATATGGCCACGCAGAGAGAGAGAGAGAGAGAGAGAGAGAGAGAGAGAGAGAGAGAGGGGGGGGGTAATCAAGCCGTCTCTCACAGTATCACCAACATCAACGACTCGCTCTCTCTCTCTCTCTCTCTCTCTCTCTCTCTCTGATATGGACATGTACCCTGTGGACTCCAGGCCCTTCTCTGCATTTCCGATGATTATCACCTACAGTACATAAAGAATAGTATGTTCTTTGCATATCTCCACAAGGTAAACACAAACACAAGCCATTTATTCATATCTGTCAACTCTTCTCCATACAGTACTGCCACACACGAAGGCTATCTCACACCTGTTGGCCTAACGTGAATTTACGCCGCCGGAAGTACAGGTAAGTGGGGTCCAGGTTGGTCTGTTCTTTTTACCTGCTGTCTAACGCGAATTTACGCCCCCGGATGTGCAGGTAAAGTGGGGTCCAGGTGGTCTGTTCTTTTATACACGTGAATATGTTTGCGCTGGTCAGTTCTCCCTACCATATATACAGATCCTGACACAAACCAACACAGCCATCACCACACCTCAATTTTCACATGCATCTCTTCCTACAAACACTTCTTTCCTATTCAACCTATGCCAGTACAGAGAAGTGTTAAAATCTGGCTATGATTATCCCTGAGGCGAGAGAGTGCGGATTTTCTATATCTTTCTATCTATCTACTATCTTTCTATCTACCTATTATGTATCCACCTACCTACCTACCTATCTATCTATCTCTACATCCATATACATATCTATACCTCACCCACATCCACACTCGTGCCTTCCCCCTCCATTTTGCTCCTCTCTCTCTCTCTCTCACTTTGCATGACGGCACATGATCAATACCGCCACTAATGTTTTATTATTTTCAGCGTAACGAAGGTAACGAACCCAGCCCTCAGTTAGACTCTCACTCCTGGAATTTGTTGACAATACTGGACTTTTTGTTTTTTTGGTTAATTCAGAGTACGCTGCGTTGATGGTTTAAAAATTTGTGGATGATCATGGAATTTATTGACGATTTTCTGGAATTTACTCATGATTACAAAATTTATTGATGACTTTGTGATTTGTTAATGATTAAGGAATTTATGAACTAACCTGGAATTTGTTGATGATTACGGAAATTACTGATGATTTTGTTATTTCTGATAGCTGAACTTAGAGATGATTTTGAATTTTTTTTTTAATGATTTTAGAACTTACCAATTTCGAAACTTGCTTGCAACTATGATAATGGAAGTTGTTTATGATTACGGAACCTATTAATGATTTTGGATTAGTTTATGATTACGGAACTTACTGATGATTTTGGAATGGTTTATGATTACGGAACATTGATGATTTTGAAATGGTTTATGATTACGGAACTTACTGATGATTTTGGAATGGTTTATGATTACGAAACTTACTGATGATTTTGGAATGGTTTATGATTACGGAACATTGATTATTCTGGAATGGTTTATGATTACGGAACTTATGGATGATTTTGGAATGGTTTATGATTACGGAACTTACAGATGATTTTGGAATGATTTATGATTACGGAACTTATGGATGATTTTGGAATGGTTTATGATTACGGAACTTATGGATGATTTTGGAATGGTTTATGATTACGGAACTTACAGATGATTTTGGAATGATTTATGATTACGGAACTTACTGATGATTTTGGAATGGTTCATAATGAGGGAACTTACTGATAATCTGGTCACTGGTTATCATTTCGGCTCTGTTGAAATCTGTTAATAATTCTGACATTTGATGATCCTTCCGGAGTCTGCTGTTCTCTTTTAAACTGTTGATGCTTTTAGGGGTTTAGACGCTTTACGAAATTAGTGAGTTTTATATTTTATTTTCGGAAATTTGTCATGTTTTCGGATTATTCTATGACAAATGGATTCTCGGTGATTTCGAAATTTTGACTTTTTCCGGATATATATATATTTTTTTTTACTAATTTCTACTTTTAACTTTCTTTTCACTTTTTCGGATTTATTTTTAGTTTTCGGATTTTTTAACAATTTAGGAAGACATTAATCATTTTGGAATTTACGGACGCTTTGGAAATTGAAGTATAAGGAATGTGTTAGACTCTGGGATTTGTTGTTTTCAGAATGTCCTTATCTGTGAAATATTTGACGATTATGTTAATTTTCTAAATGTGGGATGAGACACACTAGGAAGGAGTGAAATACGGAAAGAAATGAAGTAAAAAAAATGAATGAAGAAAAGATGACAAAAGGGAAAACGGGAAAAAAAAAAGATGTGTAAGAAAGTATGGATGAAGAAAGGGGAAAAGGAAAGAAAGGAGTGATGGAACAGGTACAGGCTGGAGAGAGAGAGAGAGAGAGAGAGAGAGAGAGAGAGAGAGAGAGAGAGAGAGAGAGAGAGAGAGAGAGAGCACCGTAGTCTACACCCAAAAAACCTCTCCCCAGGTACACAAACCACTCTCAGCTCGATCTCGGAAACGGGCTCCTGTCTTTTGATGTCAGAATAATAGGCGTCTGTCGCTATTCAAGCAAGAGGAGAAAGGGAGAGGAGAGAATAAAGCTCTCTCCCACCCACCACTCCCTCCGATGAGAGAAGTTAGGGCTATGGAAGTGGGGGGGAGGGGGTAATGGTGGAGAGGGAAATTTGTATGAAATGTCTATGTATACCGCTAGTGGTGTAAGTTTTCCTGAGTCTTTCACACATACATACATACACACTTACATACATATACATAATGCACACACACATACATACTCGTGCAGCACATACATACACACGAGAGAGAGAGAGAGAGAGAGAGAGAGAGAGAGAGAGAGAGAGAGAGAGAGAGAGAGAGAGAGAGAGAGAGAGAGATCAGGCCACAATATGAACTACGAAAAAAAAAATAACAACAGGAAGTCAAGTTAAATTAGTAATAAGAAAAAATCAAAACAAGATAAAACAAAAGCTCAAGTTAATGTGCAAGAATGAAAGATAAAAAAAAAAATATGGCCTATGTCAGTGTGTGAGATTTAGGGGTTAGTGTAAACAGAATAATACAAATTTAAGGAGTAATGGCTCTCTGGGGAAATGTTTGTGTGTCTCCCGTAAGGCCTCGCATGTGGGATTAACAACACCAACACGCAACTCTGCCCTTCACACTTCTTCCCTTCATTTCCCTTCACTTCACTCATTTCTTGGAGTTCTCGTTGTCATTTTCTTCCTTTCCGTTTACCCTCTCCCTTTTCCCTTCCTTTCACTACCATTTCTTTCCCTTCACACTACTTTTTCCTTGTCCTTCCCTTTACCTACCTTGCCCTCCACTCCTTCGTCTTCGCTTTTCTTCCCTTCTCATTTATCTCCTTCCTG
>NC_137021.1:8635000-8647500 GCF_032717465.1 Coenobita brevimanus
ATAAGATTAGGTATATATGGACATCATTCTTAGGCCTACACTTTGAGTTTGCTGAAGTTTTATGGGGCCCTCACTTGAAGCGGTGGTGGTAGTAGTAGTAGTAGTAGTAATAATAATAATAATATAATAATAATAATAATAATAATAATAATAATAATAATAATAATCTTACCTACACTTCTTCCTTCCCTCTCTACCTTAATTCTTTTCCCCTTACCCTAACCCACTCAACTCTACCAACCCCTCCCCCTTCCCTAAGGCCTCACCCCTCCTCCCCTTCCCTATTCCCCACCTTAACACCTCCACTCCTCTAACCCTTCATCACTCTCTCTATCCTAGGTCCCAATCCCCATACTTCCCCATCTCCCTTCCCCTCCCCGTTCCCCACTTCCATCGCCCCCTCTCCTTCCCGTCTCCCATCCCCTCTCCCACTCCCACCCAATACCCTCCCCACTCCCCTCTCCCCCTCCCCAGCAATAATATATAACCCCCGCTGCATAAACAATAGCATACACGACAGCCTTTGTTAATTAAAATATCGCTCACTTTACGGTTTTCTACGGTTGTCATTATTTGCACACTGTTGTTACTATACGGTTTACACGCACACATATACATTCATACAAACGCACATGCACGCACACACATACCCGTACACATACAACAGAAAAAAGAATACGAAAAGATAAGTAAGCCAAATACGGCATACACACGCATTTACACAGACATACATACATACATACTCATGTACATACGATCAGACATACTCTATACACACAAAAGATAATGAACCTAAATACTGCAGAGGAAGATCACAACACACATACACACATACACAGATACATACAAATATACATATACACAAGCATTAAAGAACCAATGCAGAATGAAACACACACCCACACACACCCACACACACACCCACACACACACACAAAGAGAACCAACAAGACACACACACACACACACACACACACACACAAAGAGAACCAACATGACACACACACACACACACACACACACACACACACACACACACACACACACACACACACACACACACACACACACACAATCGCTCCTAATATAGTTCCACATTAAAGCACAACAGACTATGGACGGAGGCAGAAATATATATACCGTTGTATATTAATGCCTACCCAACTACCATGAAGATATTACACTGCACCTTTCATATTAATATAAATTCAACTGTGCTAAGTCCACGGTCGCTGCCTTGCCGACTACCCCTGAGTACCAGTATATATTTTAGAGGTTCATATTAGAGATGAGGGATATATATCTATTATGAGGAATATCTATAGTTTACCCATTCATTGCCACAAGCCTCATTTCAGGCAATTTAGTGAAGGAAGAAAAACGTTCATCCCTTCAGCAACTGTCTCCATCCACTACCAAGCACCGGGTACCATAAATCACCTGAAGTTATAGGTTACGGAATACAAAGACTAATTTACATCTAACCACTGCGACGCTGACTATCAAACCAGGTGAAGCTAAGAACAGACAACAATTATGAGTTTTACCTGCCACACGCCTAATCCCACAGTTGGCCTTACACCTGAATTCATAATACTAGTGCACATCCAACCACTGCTATATATACCTACCATTCAGGTGGGCCAAACAAAGAAACAGTATCAGTCCATTCACTGCCTGAGAAACAGTATCAGTCCATTCACTGCCTGACGCGTAATTCCAGCTTTCGCCTAGGATTAAACTCAACACAGAGACAAATGAATATCCAACCACTGGAACACTGACTATATACCGAGGCTGGATAAACACCAGTATAAAATAATTAAATTTCTGTCAAACGGATAATTCCAAGGCAGCAGAGGATTAAAGGTAAAATATAAACCTGCATATGCACAACATTCAAAAATTGATCCACAACTTAATTTTCTATATAATCTGTAGATTTAGAGGATTTCAGCTACAGACGAGTATATCCGCCTTTTTAAAACTGCTCCGTTATTGTTTCAGCTTCACATCTCCCGGTCTTCCAAACTCTTACTCCCAGGTATCTATTAATCTACAGTATCTACTCACCATCCTTTCTGTTTATCTATAAATCTAAAACTGCCTGACTGAAAATATGTGAAAAAGTAGATATAGAGTATCTTCAGTTCCATATGCAGTATTTTCTTATTCCAAGACACTACTGAACACCTAGTCTACAAGGCTCCTATAACTCGCTCATAAAAAAATCGTCAACGTTAGCTGGAATAAAGTACTAATGATTTCCTGACCACAAGAAGGCTAATATTAACACTTCCAGCTGAGTAAAATAAATGAAGATAAATAAGTCTGGCGTTAAATGTTGTCTCTAGACCATGTGTTCAGTCCAAACTATTTATTATACATGTAAAAAAAAAAAAAAGACGAAGAAAGAACAAAGGAAATTACTGACTCGGACACAGAAAGAAAGGGAAAAGGAAGGAATGAAGGGGAAAAGAGAGAGAGAGAGAGAGAGAGAGAGAGAGAGAGAGAATCATCACCACCCACACCATAAATCGACATAATCACCGCACAAAACATACACACACCAACAAAACCAAATAACGTAATAAAAAAAAAATAATAACTAGCCATAATTTTTTACGAGCCGACAATAACTCATAAATGAATAAATAGACAATAATTCACAGCCGGTGCCGCATCATAATATTAGAGCGAGGGTGATAAAATTCCCAGGCAAAAAAAAAAAAAAAAAAAAAAAAAAAAAAAAAAATGTGGATGTAATCTAGATGGCGAAAACATTTACCCCAATTTAAAAATGAAAAAAAGAAAAGCTGGATCATAATGGAGGAAAATGAACAAAAAAAGTGTGGAAAATTATCTGGGAAGTGACAATTCTGAAAAAAAAAAAAAAAAAAAAAAAAAAGGTAGGCGTAATTTAGATGGCGAAAAATTTTTACCCCAATTTACAATGAAAAAAAAAAAAGTTTGGATCATAATGGAGGAAAATGGAAAAAAAAAAGTGCGGAAAAATATTTACGAAGTGACACTTGAGGGAAAAAAAAAAAAAAAAAAAAGTGGGCATAATTCAGATTGCGAAAAATTTTACCCTAATTTAGGGCGAAAAAAAAAAAAAAGTTGGATCATAATAGAGGAAAATGAAAGAAAAAAGTGGGAAATTATTTGGAAAGTGACAATTCTGAAAACATAACTTATCTAATCCCGTAAGTACTACTCTTTTTGTTTTTTCCTTTTTTTTCTTGCTACCTTCAGACGATTTTATTTTGCCCAAAGGAGACACTTCGAAATGGGGGGGTGTTTTTTGAGTCTACATTAACCCCTTTCACCAACAGAGATCCTCCTTTACATCAAAAATCGTTTGGAGGTAGCCTGAGTAAAAAAAAAAAAAATAGTGAAGGGGTTGGAGCAAATATGATAAAATTGGGAGGCGAAAAGGAAGGGGCATAATTAAGTTGAAGAAATTTCTGATTTAAAATATAATGAAAACAATAGTTCGACCTTTAAAAAAAAATGGGAGGTGATAATATTTTTAAGAGAAGTATTAGTTTAAATTTAGAAACTGGAAAAAAAAAAAAAAGGCATTATTTCCACCACGCACAATAAAAAAAAAAAAAGGAAGACTAATTATTATGACGATGGGGGAACTAAGTCTGGGTGAAAATTATGAGCGGCATCATTATCATCGTCATTATCCTTATTTTTCCTACCTTACGCTCAGGTGGTGTAGGATTCAGAGGCAGGGATGCAGAAAATATAAAAAAGAATAGAATAAAAAAAAATCATCTCTTCGAAAATGAACCACACATTCACTCAATCAACATTTAATAATTTTCTGGTTAGATCTTGAAAGCCTAACCACTTGCATTATCTATTTATTTATTTATTTTCGTATGTTTCATTTTGGACAATACCTAACAGATGGTGATTCCTCCAACCAACGAGAGAGAGAGAGAGAGAGAGAGAGAGTATAACAGCCTCAAGAATTTATATACCGTACCTCACTTTCTCTGTCACTTATTTATCTTACCCATTCATCTCACTTTAAAAGTCACTAATACATACCCTTTTCATTACCCAAATTTTATCATTTCTCTTCACCTCAAAATTCCGTCTATGCACACACCTCTCCATAATATCAACACACTCCCTTGCTGCACATCCTTCCCGTATCAAACTCTGTCCTAGCCTCTCCACTCTACACACACACACACACACACACACACACACTCTAATCCTATTTCTACAATTTTTTTCTTCAGACTTTTCACACTCACGCCAAACTCAAGTCTCACACCCAAAACTTAATATGGACTTTCTACCACGTGTGTGTGTGTGTGTGTGTGTGTGTGTGTGTGTGTGTGTGTGTGTGTGTGTGTGTGTGTGTGTTTCTTTTTTGCCACATCCAAACGATTTTATATACTTCAGAAACACCTCAAGCAGTAATGAGGTTAATGAAGACCCTAGTTAACCTGAGCACTTTTAAAAATATCTTAGTATAAAAATCTCATGAAAGTAGACAGATTAAACTAGAAAAAAAAAAGCCACTAATTTTACAAAGGGATTAATATTGACGCCATCACTGTATATCTATCTATTCATCTATCAGCCCATCAATCAATCTATCTATCTATCTGCTTGCCTGCCTATCTATATCTATCTACCCATGTCTGCCTATCTATGTCTCTTTATTTATCTACCTATATAAACTACCTGGAAAAAAATTATGAATCCAAAATTTACGGAAAAAACAGAAGCAGAAAAGTGAACAACAACATTATAAAGAAAACATGATAATTAACTAGAACGCGAAAATTCTGACCTCCAACTCACACAAACGAAATAAATGAATAAATAAATAAAACGCGAAAATTCTGACCTCCAATTCACACACGCGAAATAAATAAATACCGATAAATAAATAGGCTGAAGGGTAAAAAATGGATGCCAAAATTTTGTCAGGTGATGAATGAGCAAGAAAATTAATCACTGGAAAAAAAAAAAAAAAAAAAAGAGGGTAATGAACTCAGGCGATTATTATTATTATTTTTTTTAACCTGAAGCTTAAGGGAAAAATAATCTATATACTGGGTACTTTATCTACATCCCAGAGCGAGAGAGAGAGAGAGAGAGAGAGAGAGAGAGAGAGAGAGAGAGAGAGAGAGAGAGTTGCCCGTCCACTACAAGCTTCTCACTCTTCCCTATTATACATGTAAGCCAATGTCCCCCTTATATATTTCCACATCTTATCCTCCCACATCTTACCGTCCCTCGTTTTCTTCTCATTCCCCATGTATTCTCCTCCTCCTCTTTACATATTCCCCCTCCTCTTCCTCTTCTTCCACCTCCTCCTCCCCATGTATTTTTCCTCCACCTCCCCCTCCCTATACGTTCCTCCTTCTCTTCCTCCTCCTCCTTCCTTTCAAAAGCAGATACGGAAGGGAAATATCGTCTGGACCAACGAGCTTCGGCCACTATGAGCTCGTAGGCGAAAGGTAGTATCTTAAGCACCACCCGTGCTAAACCTGACGTGTAGCCATTCCAATCATTAACCTCTTCAATCCCATGACTGAATTTTCCTTTTTACTAATTACAGACGATTTTATTCAGCTTACGGGAGAGGATTTACAGCAAAGGGGGATTTAACGAGGACTGAACAAAATCGTCTGGAGATGGGAAGAACAGGATTTAAAAAGTCATCGTACTGAAGGAGTTAATGGCCTAAACCACCTGACCACCTGGCACCTTGAGGAAAAAAAAAAAGTGATATGAAGACGATAAATAAATAAAAAATGAATAAATAAATAAGTAAATGCATAAATAAAAATATGTTCCAGTCAAAATAATACTGTGGGAGTGAAACGTGAAAATTTCCATAAAAATATTTTCGAGGTTTGCACACAGTTTTTCGGCTTCAAAAGATGGTGGTGGAGGTGCGTCTTAAATACTGCTTTATGAAGGTGGGGTGGGGGGAGTGGGGGTGAGGAAGGGGGGATGGGGGAGGGAAGAGGAAAGTGGGGGAGAGAGGATGAAGAAAAAGAGGAAGGAGGAGGGAAGTGGGGGAGAGAGAATGAAGAAAGTGAGGAAGGAAGAGGGAAGTGGGGGAGAGAGGATGAAGAAAGAGAGGAAGGAGGAGGGAAGTGGGGGAGAGAGAATGAAGAAAGTGAGGAAGGAAGAGGGAAGTGGGGGAGAGAGGATGAAGAAAGTGAGGAAGGAGGAGGGAAGTGGGGGAGGCAGGATGAAGAAAGGGAGGAAGAGGGAAGTGGGGGAAACAGGATGAAGAAAGGGAGGAAGGAAGAGGGAAGTCGGGGAGAGGATGAAGAAAGGGAGGAAGGAATGAAGAAAGTAGGGAAGAGAGGATGATGAAAGTGAGGAGGAAGATGGAAGTGGGGGAGAGAGGATGAAAAAAGTGGGGAAGGAAGAGGGAAGTGGCAGAGGATGAAGAAAGTGAGGAAGGAAGAGGTAAGAAAGTAGGATGGAAGGGAGGGTAAAAGAAGGGAGCTGGGAGGAAAGGATGATGGGAAAAAGGGAAGAGATGATGAATAAAGAGGGAGGATGAAGGAAAGAAAGTAGCAAGAAGGAACAAAGAGGGAAAAGAAGGAAGAAAGAAGGAACGGGAAAAAGGGAGGAAAGAAGAGAAGAGAAAATGAAGAAGAAAGATAGAGGAGGAAAAGGGAAAGGAGGAAACGGGGAAGGAAATAAGGAGGAGGGACAGGGTGGAAATGGAGGAAAGAGGAAGAGAGGAAGGGGGAGGAGAACAGAGAAGAGGATGGGGTGGCTAAGTGGAGCTGTGGAGGGGAAGGAAATTTAATATATGCCTCCTCCATTGTCTTGGGATTTCGGAGGAGGAGGAGGAGGAGGAGAACGGATAGAGGGATGAAGGGCAGGAGGAGGGAGGAAGAGTAAACAGAGAAGGGGGAGGAAGAGGCAAGGGTAAGAGAAAGAAAAGGAACTTTAAGTGGAGTTTCCTGCACATACAAAAAGAAGGGAAAAAAAGAAAAAGAAAACGCAGGATACAAGCAGAAGGACAGACTAAAGAAAACCATTTAAGAGTCTACAGTACGTCAGTCTGTTTTCATATGACGGAAGTGGGCCATCTTATACCGTGAATGCCATGACGTAGGTGCATGAACGTCGAGGAACCTTTGTTATGAAGTATGCATAAGTCTCCTTGGTTACTAGTCAAAATTACCTGGCAGCACCTGGCCATAAGAAAAAAGAAAGGGGGGGGCACGGATCTCAGCCAGGTAAAAAAAAAAAAAAGTAAAGTTCTGTGTACTTGTAAGTCATATTTCCGCGCTCTCTCTCTCTCTCTCTCTCTCTCTCTCGGGAAGTAAGCCGTCGCCATGGTTACATACTGAACGATACCATGTTTTTTTATTTTTTAAGTGAGAGTTTAAAGATTTCACTACACTTCGTTCACTTTTACTTGGCAGAGATTTTTGTCCTTTTGCGGCCCGTTTCCCGTTGCTCAGTGATAATAAGACAATACTACTCCTCTCTATCCTTTCCATGGCACTTCTTTGTGACTAGCAGCAGCATATTCTAGCGTTAATCCCTTGGTACATCTAATGAGAGAGAGAGAGAGAGAGAGAGAGAGAAAGACTTAGTGCATTGCCATAAGGTGTTGCTAAGAAATAAGAAATAACGAACAAACTAGATAAATAAATCGCTAAGGGAAAGGTGCAACGGAGACTCCTAAGCTTAACACGACAGGACCAAACAACTTACAGAAAATCGCCAATCACCTCCATCCATCGGCCCATCAGGTAATGCACACTTACCTGCAAATGAGGAAAAAGGTGAATTAGTACAGACAAACACTGGTATTTGTGTGTGTGTGTGTGTGTGTGTGTGTGTGTGTGTGTGTGTGTGTGTGTGTGTGTGTGTGTGTGTGTGAAATATTTACGAAAGTGTCACGCTTTTGTTACTGTAAATATAGTGGATCTATATAGTATTCAAACAAAAATTTACGAGACAATACTTCTCTCTCTCTCTCTCTCTCTCTCTCTCCTAACTAGGCCTAGGGCAGGAAAATACTGTGGTCGGGTCGAGATTGAGAGGGCGAGGGGGAGGGAGGGGGAAGGACAGTTATGATGGGGAGGGGGACAGGGATGGGAAGGGGAGGGGAGGACATAGAGAGAGAGAGAGAGAGAGAGAGAGAGAGAGACGAAGGGAGGTAAACGACAGACAATATTAGGGGGAGGAAAAGGGAGAGAAGAGGGAGGTTGGGAGAAAGTAGTTGGAGAGAAGAAAAAAAAAATGGAAGATGGGTGGGGGAGAAAGAGGTGGAAGAAGGGAAGAAAGATGATGAAGAAAAGAATGATGGAGGGTGGAAGGAGAATGGAAAAGAAAAGATGAGGAAAGCAGAGAGAAGAGATGAGAAGAGAAGAAGAAAAACGTTCGAAGGTAAGGTGTGGGGAAGGGGAGAGGATGGTGGTGGGGAAGGAAGGAGGGGAAGAGGGAAGGGAGGAGATAAGGGGGTTGGGGTAGGAGGGGGAGGAGAAAAGGGAGAAAATGAGAGGAGGATGGATGGAGGGAGGGGAGGGGAAGGGAAGGAAGAGGCAAGGGGGAGCGGAAAGGAGAGAGGGAGGAGGGAAGAGGGAATGGGGAGATGAGATGACTGGTCGGGGTACGAAGAAAGAGGGGAAGAGGAGAGGGGAGAGGGGGAGGAGAGGGGAGAGGGAAGAGGGGTGGGGGAGACTAGGGGGAAGATATTACAGAGGCCTCAGGGATTGTCTAATACACTCACTATATTTCCTCAGTGGAAGGGGGGGAGGAAGGAGAGAAAAGAAGAGGAAGAAGGAGAGAAAAGAGGAGGAGGAGGAGAAGAATGAGGGAAAGGAGAAGGTGGGGAAGGAGAGAAAAAAGAACGAGGGGAAGAAAGACTGCAAGGAGGAGGGGAAGAAGGGAAGAAAGATGAGAAGAAAGATGAATGAGGAGGGGAAGAAGGAAGGGAGGAATATGGAGGAGAAGAGGAAAGAGGAATGAGAAAGAGGTGATGGAAGAGGGAAGGCGAAATAATTCAAGGGATGGGTGGAAGAATGAATGAAGAAAGGGAGACGAGGAGGGGTACAAGAGAGATGACTGAAAATGAAGGAAAGACGCAAGAGGAAGAGAAAGAAAGAGAAGGGGGATCAAGACTGGAAATAAACGAGGAGGGGGAGGAATGTGGAGAGTAAAAGAGGTGAGGAAAGTGGAGAGGTAAAAGAAAGAATGGATGGGGGCGTAAGAAGAGGAGGAGGGAGAGGGCGACCGAGGGATATGGAAGAGGGAATATAAAAGAAATAAAAAAGGGGATTGAGAGTAGGAAGAGAAGGAGAAATATGGAGGACGGAATGGAAAAGAAAAGGCAGGAAAAAGGCAGAGGAAGGAAGGAAAAAAAAGAATGAGAAAGAATCGGAAAATAACAGAATAGAGGAGGAGGAGGAGGAGGAGGAGACGTGAAATAAACAGGAAGCAGGGAAGGAAGACGTAAGGAGGGAAAGAAGTCAAAGAATGAAGTGGGAAGGTGAAAGAAAGAAGGGAGAAGAAACAGAGAAAGGAGGAAGAGAGGAAGAAGAGGGAAAATTAAATAAGAAAAGGAAAATTGGAGGGAAGAAAAAGCAAAGTAGGAAGGGAGGAAAGAATAAAACAAAAAGACAAAAGAGAAGGGAGATACGAAAACGAAGAAAAAGGTGAGGAGGATAATAAGGAGGGAGAGATGGGAAGAAGAAAATTAAAGAAAAATAAGAAAGTGACATGTGTGAAAGAGCAAATGGACAGAGAGAGAAAGAGAGAGAGAGAGAGAGAGAGAGAGAGAACAGGGTGCAGGGAAAAAGCAGTACAAATTCCCTAGAAAACGGGGAATTTGGGGATAAGCTTAATAAATACCCTGGAATTAAGGGGAAACTGAGGGGGAATTGAGGGGAATTTATTTGATGGGTCTGGTGCGTATTTAATCGATGGTGTGTGTGTGTGTGTGTGTGTGTGTGTGTGTGTGTGTGTGTGTGTGTGTGAGAGAGAGAGAGAGAGAGAGAGAGAGAGAGAGAGAGAGAGAGAGAGAGAGAGAGAGAGAGAGAGAGAACACGTACGAGGAAGGCTGGGGTGGGGAAAGACAAAAGAAATTGGAAAAAGAAAGGAAGACAATCTAAGAATAAGAGAAGAAAATGTGAAAGAAAAAGGAAAGCATGTTAAGAATAAAGAAAAGAAAATGGGACAGAGTTAAAAGGGAAAGCATTAAAAAGAAAAAAAAAAGGAAAAAAAAAAATACTGTTGGGGGTGAGGGGTTGGCACAGAAGGGTGGGGGGGACAGGATGGGTGGTGGGGGAAGGAGAAAGAGAGGGCCGGGGAAGAAGGGGAGGAGAAGGAGGTGATAAGAAATTGGGGATAGGGAGAGAAGGGGATGTAAAGGGGGAGGTGGAGGAGAGGTAGCTAGAGGAGGAGGGGAGGGGGACGGTAAAGAGGTGATGAGTGGGGAGGTGAAAAAAGGTGAGTGTGGGAGAAGAAGGGGATTGTTTTATAGAGAAAGGGACAATGTGGAGGGGGGAGGGGGGAAGGAAGGGGTACTGGGAGTAGTGGGGAGGGCGGAGAAGAGGATGGGGAGGAAAGGGGACGAGGAAGAAGGGTGAACTTGGACCCTGATAAGGCCGAGTGGGACAGATTGATTGGGTTACAATAAGGGAAGTGGGGAGAGGGGTGGGGAAGGATGATGGAGGGGGAGAGGTAGAAGTGGACGAATGAAGGGGTGAAATAGGCAGGGCTGAAGGAGAGGGAAGAGGAGGGGTAGAAAGAATGATTACCTGTTATTTCCATCAATTAATCACCTCTCACCTGACATACGGTAAACAGGTAGGTATAAAGGTAGGTCGGTAAGTAATTGGGTAGGTAGGTAGATATTTACAGGTAGGTAAGCAGATAATTACATGCAGGTTAGTAGATAAATCGAGATAAGCAGGCAGGTAAGTAGGCTCGTAGGTTGGTCGGTAAAAAGATAGCTAGGGAGGTAGGCACACACATACGGGTAGGTAGGCAGATAAACACATGTAGGTAGGTAGATACAAATAAGTAGGAGGGTAAGTAGACAGGTAGGTTGGTAATTAGAAAGGCAGGTAGGTGGGAACAGGCAGTGAAGTAATAAATGTCTGTAAGTATTTAAGCACACACGCAGGTAAGGAAGGAATTGAATGGAGATATACCTAGTTATATAATGAGGTACCTAGAAGTGTACAGGGATTTATAAATCTCATCCACTTATTCTTGCTACCACCAGACGATTTTACTCAGCTTGGGTGCAATAAAAAAAAAATTGAATAAATAAATAAAGCATGAAAATTTTGGCAGTTGTGTACAGTAGGTAGGTTGGTAGGTAGGTAAGCAATTAAATACAAAGGTGAGATGGGAGGCATTATAACTCGTTCGGTACACAGCTAGGTAGGCAAGCAGGTAGGAAGGGTGGTAAGTAAGCACATCTGTAAGTAGGCTGGCAGGTACCGTAGGTAAATTCGAAGGTAGGCTGGTACATGAAAAGGTTGAGATATAAATAAAGAGGCACAGTATATTTAAACGAATGAATGAACGACTGTATTTATGCTTGTACGCAAGTAGAGAAGAGACATAAGTGGAAGGATGGATGGAGCGTAAGTATACGAAGATAAGAAGGAAGGAAGAAAGGAAGGAACGTAGGTATATCTAGACAAGATGGACGGAAGGAAGAAAGGAAGGACGCTGGACAATTAGGTTGGAATGAATAAATGAAAGAAGGAAGGGACGTAGGTAGAGGTAGGTAGGTAGATAAGTCTGGGTAAAGGCCAGACTGGTAGATAACAAAGCTTTTATATTCTCTCGCTCTCTCTCCATTATTCTACCTTTCCCCTCTTCGCTCTATCCCCCGTCTTCCTTTTTTGTTTAACTCATGTACCTAAATTCTTTCCTCCATAATTCCTCTCTCACTCTCTCTCTCTCTCTCTCTCTCTCATTTTCTTCCGTGTTTACCTCCCTCCTCCCTCTTTCCTCCCTTCTGAATCAATATCATCCCCTCCAGCCTCTCCTCCCCTCCCTCCCTTCCTCTTGACCCCTCTTGAATACTCTTCCTCCTCCTCCTCTTTCTTCTTCTTCTTCTTGACTTGGAATCAACCATTCACCTGTGCTTTCTTCTTTTATCACCTTTATTTTCTTCTTTTCCTCCTCCTCCTTTCATTCCCTTTATTTCCACCTTCTCGATTCTGTTCTACGATGATCCCTCTCCCTTTACCAGTCTTCTTCATCTTCCTTCCTTCTTCCTCTTCCATTTCTTTCCTTCCCCTTCTTCCTTTCCTCTTTTTCTCTTTCCACACACCTTTACTACGGTCCTCTTCCTTTATTCGTCTCTTTCTCTCTTTCCCCTTTCCTACTTAATTCTCCTTTCTTTTCACCATGATAGACGCACCCACCCTCTCTCTCTCAATATATCTTTGGCTTAGGTAAATCTATTTCATTTTTCTCCCTTATCAACCTGTTCCATTAGTTTTTCTGTTTGCACA
>NC_137021.1:8652500-8672500 GCF_032717465.1 Coenobita brevimanus
GATAACAACAGAAAGGAAAGGATTGGAAAAAGACAAGACGAGAGGAGAAAGGAGAGAAGAAAGAAGAGGAAGAGACGACTAACGTGAGTTAAAGCTAGGTTAGATTCGATTGTGATGTTTGGTTGGGTAAAGTTCCGTGCGTTAAGGTGAGGTTTGGTTAGGTTAGGTTTGGATTGCTTGATTAGATAAGGTTAGGAAAGGTTAAGTAAGATTAAGTTAGGGCAGGACAGGTTAGATTAGGTCACTGTGATTGGAACGAACCTGCATATCTAAATTAAGTACTTGATTCTTTTTTTTTTTTTTTTTAGATTAATACAGACCATTCTTCTAGTGTACCCAAGGAAATTATCGGCATGGGGAAAACGAAGGATGAAACATGTCGTGGATATGTGGAAAGAGAGGAACTGCAAGAGGAGGAGGAACAGAAAAGAAAAACAATTAGAATAGGGAAAGAAAACTGAGTTGGGGGAGGGAAAGAGGAATCGAGTGAAAGGGAGAGTAAGGGGTTGGTGAGGGGTGAGCGATGCCTCCCCTCACCTGTCTCACGTGCCCCCCTCTTTCTCCCCCTTTCCCCTCACGAGGCGTAATCAATTATTCTGTATGGAGTGTCTAGGGTCCCCGGCGGTCACAGGAGAGGGGAATAGGTGTGGGGGTAAGGGGGGGTGTACAGGTGTGAGGGGTCGAGAGGGGTCGTGGATGCGGGGGGAATGGGGACCCTGAAGTGGCGGGAGGGAGGGGGAAGAGGGGGAATAAGGAGAGGAGGAATAGGGAGATGGGGGAGGAGGGAGGGTAGCACAGGTGAGAGAAGTGGAGGTCGTAGATGAGGGGAAGGAAGGGAAGTATATAAGTGGATGAGGGGAATGGGGAATAAGTGGGGAATGAGTTAAGTGGGTGTTAGTGAGGGTCATGGATGGTGAAAGTGAAGCTGAGATTGGTGAGTGTGGGAAGTGGGGGGGAAGGGTCACAAATTTGGAAGAGGGGCATTTTGGAAGGGGGAGAAGATAAGTGGGGGCAGGGCAGTGGGGGTGAAGAAGTTTGAAGTGTGGACCCGAAGCGAAGGGGGATATTCTATTTATGAAAAAAAAAAAAAAAAAGGGCTAATGAGAGGAAGTGGGGGGTCATGGAATCAGTAAGTGTGTGTGTGTGTGTGTGTGTGTGTGTGTGTGTGTGTGTGTGTGTGTGTGTGTGTGTGTGTGTGTGAGGGGGGAGACTAGAAGTGGGGGGGAAGCAGATAGAGGACAGTGGATACCATGATGTTAAAAGTCGTGGGGGGAGAAGATGGGGGTCTGGAAGTGGGGGAGGGGGAAGAGAGTGGGGGGAGTTGTCAGGGAAACTAGCGGGATAGAAGATAATAACTAAAGTGCAGTGAGGGGTCAGGAATGCTTGAAGTGTTGAGGGGAGAGGGGAAAGGGAGGGTATTTTGGAAGTGGGGGAGTGAGGGGAGGTGAGGGTGATGCATTCCTACGGTATTGGGGGGACAGGTGAAGATGTGGAGATTGAGGATAGTGGAATGGGTGGTTGAAAATGATGATGATGATGATGATGATGATGATGATGATGATGATGATGCCAAGTGAGCAGGGCGTATTTTGCAACTGAAAAGATAACTTGGACTAAACACTAGAAACATGGAGAAAGAAAATATGATAAAAAGAAAGAGGAGGGTTTTAGGGATTGCACAGATACGGTGTTTGGGGGGGATGACTGTTGAGAGAGAGAGAGAGAGACAGAGAGAGAGAGAGAGAGAGAGAGAGAGAGAGAAAGAGAGAGAGAGAGAGAGAGAGAGAGCTAGGGATGAGCGGGGGATGGGCTGTGAAACTACTAAGGAAGGTGGGGGAGGGGAGGAGGGTGGATGGGTGAGGGGGGACGGTTATAAGGGAGGATGGGGAGGGGGGGAGAGGTTAAAGAAAGGTGGGGAAGGAGGGGTGAGGTGTAACTGGGGGCGAGGGGTAACTGGTAAAGTGGGGAGGGGGAGAGGTAACAAGTGTGGGGGAGGGAAGAGGTACTAAGAAGAGAGAAGGGGGAGGATGGGTGGTGTCTAGGGGTGACAGATAACTGGGAGAGGGGGGAGAAAGTAGGGTGGGATGTGGGGTGAATAGGGGAGGGGCTACAGGGGTGAGGGGTAAGTGAGAGGATACCTGAGGGGTGAGATGAGGGGAGGGGGTGAGTGAGGAGTACCTGAGAGAGGGGGGAGGGGTTCAGGGGTAACTGCGGTGAATACGGTCTTAGCAATGTGATTCCTCCCACTTCCCGCCACTCTATGGCCCATAACGCTCAATTTGGGGGTGGGGAGGGGAGATGAGGGGAGTCAGAGAGGGGAGGAGGGCTGCGGCGAGTGGTGAGGGGACATGGGGGGAGCTAGGGAGGGGAGGTGAGATGTGAGAGGTGGGCAGGGGAGAAGAGGGAGTCGAGGAGGGCTGCGGGGGGTGGGGAGGGGACATGAGGGGAGTTAGGGAGGGGAGTAGGGACGTAGGAGGTGGGGAGTTAGGGAAGGGAAAGAGGGCTATGGGGGTTGGGAAGGGGGAGAGGGACAGGAAAAGGGATGAAGAGATAAGGAGTATGGACGAGAGAAAGAGAGGAGGGAGGACAGTTAAAGAAGGCAGGGGACTGAGGGGAAAAAAAGAAGGGAGGAAGAAATGAACTGAAAATACAACGGAGGAACAACGCAAAGAAGGATGAGAGGAAAGAAGGAAAAGGGGAAAAGAAGAGAAGAGAATGGAATTAGAAGAGGGGAAGAAAGGGAAAGTTAGAAGAGGGGAAGAGAAGGGAAATCAGAAGAGGGGAAGAGAAAGGAAATTAGAAGAGGGGAAGAGGAAAGGCAGGGGAGGAGAAATGGAAACGAGAGAAGAAGAAGTCTGAAGGAGACGAGAAGAGAAGGAGAATCAGACGAGGGGAAAAGAGGGGAGAAAAGAAGGCAACTCTCAGGAGAAAAGGGGATGAAGAAAGACAGGAACACGATGGCACAAGAAAGCAGAAGAGGGTAGAGAAGTAAGGAATAATAATCAGTTGAGGGGAAATGAGGGGAAAAGGAGATAAGTGAGGGGAAGGAAGAATGGAAACGAGGGAAGACAAAAAAGAAAAAAAAGGGGCAAGGAAGAAAAAGGTAGGAGAAAAGAGGAGAGAAATGAAGACTAAGCAATCGAGGGGAGAAGTGGGGAAAAGTAGTGTAAACCGAGGGAAGAAGAGACGGAGACGAAAGGTGGAGGAGGGAAGAAGAAAGCAAATAAGGGCAGAAACGCAGGGAAGAAGAATCTGACGAGGGGAGAGGAGAGGGGAAATGAGGGGAGAAAAATGCACAAAAGGGGGGATTGAAAATGCACCTGAGGGGACCGAAATGTCAGTGGAAGCGATGAGGGCGAGGGTGGAATGAGGTGAGGGGAAACCACAGAAGAGGGGAGAAAGAGGGGAAACAGGACCTCTGAACCTTCCTCCTGGGGTGTATTCATCTTGATTTGTGAATGGAGGTGTGACGGAAGAGGGGAGAGAGGGGAGAAAGTGAGGGGAGAGAGTGTGGTTTTCTGATGTATTAAGGGGAGGGGAGTAGGGGAGGGGGGAGAGAAGAGTGAGGCAGGAGAGAGGGAGAAGAGACAGGTGAGGGCGAGAGAGAAAAGAGAGGCTGGGAGGGGAAGAGATGGGTAGGAAGCGAGGGGAAGAGTGGTAGGAGGTAGAGGATAAGTGAAAGTTGAAGAAAGAAGGCAGATAGGGAAAACTGGGGGATAGGGGGAGGTAGGATGTGGAAGGTGGTGGGAAGGGAGATAGTGGGATGAGGGAGAAGGAGGGGGACGGAGAAGGGAGAAAGGGAGCAAGAGGAGATAGGGGGAGAAGGGAGGAGAGGAGAGGAGGAGGATGGGAACTAGGGACTGGGTAGCTTTCCGTTGTATTAAGGAGAGAGGAAAGGAAGCGTGAGGAAGATAGAAAAAGTATATTAAAACAGGGAAAAAACGATAAGAGAGCGGGAGACGCATCAGGAAATAATGTTAGCTGGTTAGTTGGCTAGCTTGCTAGATAGATAGACAAATAAGCTGATGGAAAGATACAGAAAAACACTGACACAGACAGTGACAGACAGATAGATAGACACACAAACATTACATATATAGATAGATAGATAGATATAGATACAGGTCTATCTATATATCTATATCTACCTATCTATCTATATTATATATCTATATCTATCTATATATTATATACATACAGAGAGAGAGAGAGAGAGAGAGAATCATTCACAACCTCTCAATCCATGAAATCCGCAAGCATGCACGCGCGCGCACACGCACATACACATATTCTCAACCCCCAAACACCCAAACTAAACACACTTAAACACACATCCATACATTCACTCAATCTAAACGCAAGAAACCCTCCAATATACACCCAAGCCCCACACAACACCCACAGACCCAATCCCACTCCTCACACACCCATAAACCCACACACCTCCCACAAACCCACACACCTCCCACAAACCCACTCCCACAACCATACTTAACCACCAGACCCATAAATGCACAACCCAAACCCCACCATTACACCCACAATCCCACCCCCACTGACCCACCCTACCACCAAAAGCTCAACTCCAACCCAAGTCAACCCAACCACCCCACTCCGAAAACCCACCCACAACCTACACTAATAGAATCCACCCACACCTAACCCATACCCATACGCACGTCCACAAAGCAAACCCCACTCTCAAAAATCCACCCACACCCACACCCAACCCATCCCTATAACCCCACCCACAACCCAAACTCAAATATCCACCCACACCCAACCCATCTTTCTATATCCACCCACCAAGCATACCCACCCACACCTCATCCACAAAAATCCACCCACACCCAACCCATTATTACTAAACCCCACCCACCAAACATATCCACCAACATCTCATCCACAAAAATCCACCCACATCCACACCCAATCCATCCCTATACTCCCACCCACAAGCCAAACTCAAATATCCACCCACACCCACACCAAACCCATCCTTCCAGCTCCACCCACATCTCATCCACAAAAATCCACCCACGCCCACAAAGCCCCTCCACCCCCAACATCCAAGCGCTCGGGTCCTTCGCTATAGAATCCTCCGGCGGGCAACGAGAAAAGTTTAGTTGGCTTATAACATATATGGCAGATAGTCCACGGCACAATCTGCTCTTTGTTTGGGAGTTGGGGAGAGTGTGGGTGGGTAGCTGTCTTTGTTTGAGAGTGTGGGAGTGTGTGGGGGCGCTTGTGTCTTTGCTTGGGAGTTGGGGTGAGTGTGGGTGGGTGGGTGTCTTTGTTTGGGAATGTGGGAGTGTATGAGGGGGTGTCTACAGTATGTCTTTGTTTGGGAGTGCGTGGGTGTGTGGGGTGTCTGTGTCTTTGTTTGGGAGTTGAGGTGAGTGTGGGAGGTGTGGGTGCGTTTTTCTTTGGAAGCTGAGGTGAGTGTGAGGGTGTTGTGAGGATGTATGTCTGGGTGTAGGGATGTGTGAGGGCGTGTGAGTGTGGGAACTGGAATGTGTGGGAGTGTCTTCGGTTGGGAGTTGGGAAGAGTGTGTGTGTGTGTGTGTGTGTGTGTGTGTGTGTGTGTGTGTGTGTGTGTGTGTGTGTGTGTGTGTGCGTGCGTGTGTGTGTGTGTGTGTAATAGTTTGGAAGTTGGTGTGAAGATGGGGTGTCTGTTTTGGAGTTGGGGTGAGTGTGTGGGGGGGGGGGTGAGTTATGTCTTTGGGAGTTGGAATGAGTGTGGGCGTGTGTGGAGTTCCATCGGGAGCTGGGAATGAGTGTGGGGGTGTGTGGAGTTTCATCGGGAGCTGGGAATGAGTGTGAGGATAACTGATGTATGGAGGTGGTTGTGTTTCTGTTTGGCAGTGTGTGGGTGTGTGTGAGTCTGTGTCTTTGGGAGTTAGTGTAAGTGTGGGAGTGTGTGGGGGTGTCTGTCTGTCTGGGTGCTGGGGTGAGTATGAAGATGTGTGGACATGTTTGTGTCTTTGTTCTGGGGTTGGGATGAGTGTGGGCATGTGTGGGGGTGTCTGTCTTTGCTTGGGAGTTGCGGTAAGTGTGGCATTGTAAGTAGGTGGGGTGTCTCTGGAAGTGTGCGGAGGGTGTGTGTGTGTGTGTGTGGAGGTGTATTTGCTTGAGGGGTGGAGTGTATTAGCTTCTGGTGTGGGGGTGTCTTTGTGGAAGTGAAAGCTAAGTTTGCGCTACCTACCCTACACACCTGCCCGGCCCACAACACCTGCCGATCCTCATCCATCCTCACCTGAAAAGAAAGAAAACACAGTCAGTACATTTAGATCGATATGAATGTTTCTAAAGCAAAGAATTAGTTAAAATAATCTAATCTATATAAAAGTTATACACTAGATTCTGAAACACACACACACACACACACACACTAGAGCAATAAACAAATCAATACCAACATCAAAAGTAATTTCTCTCTCTCTCTCTCTCTCTCTCTCTCTCTCTCTCCGCCACGCAGGCAATGTCCCGGCTCATTTCATTAACATATTACCGATATAAAACTGCTAATCCGATGACATGATCTTTTTTTCTGAATAATATAGCGTGATTAATCTGTTGCGACATAGGGGAAAAGGAGAGGGAGGGGGAAAGGGGAGGAAAAAGGGGGAAGGGGGTGAAGAGGAAGGAAAAGGGAGAGAGAAGAGGTAGGGGGAGGGAAAAGGGGGGGAGGGGGATATTTTCATATTTACTGCTGTAGCTCTAGCGCGGTTCATAAATAAATAAATAAATAATAATAATAATAATAATAAATAATAAAATAATAAAAATAATAACTAATGAAAATGAAAATAATAATAATAATAATAAAATAATAATAAAAATAATAACATAATAATTATAATAATAAATAAATAAATAATAATAATAACACCCCTTCATCTTGCGTATTGAGGGGGCGGCTCAGTCTGCTGGTGTGGGGGACAGCGAACGTTTCGGCTGCTTCATGAAAAAAAGCCTATCAGTGAACCATGTAATCAATGAACGGAAAAAAAAAAAACAGTACCATGAATAACAAAAATTAAAAAATAAAAATCATGCAAAGGATGACATGAAACGAGGGAAATAAAAAAAACTGACTCGTATTCTCATCGGTTTAAGCTCCCTAACACCTCTTCCTAACCGATTTATTTTGTTTATTACACCTTATTATCGTGTTACATAGATCTTTCTAATATCACCACACACTCCATAAACATCGCGCTAAAGGGCATTAACCAGCCATATCCAAAAATAAATCGCTGAGGAAGAGGTGTTTGGGGGCTTCCTTAACCGACGGGAATATAAGCCAAAGAATGAACAAGGATATAGTAAAAAATAAAATAAATAAATAAATAAAGGAGGGCAGACACGTAAAAAAAAAAACAAGCTCTATGAATAACGAAAAGGTCTATGAAAAGTGAAAGATGATGCAGGGAAAAGACTGGTAATGCTTCCCGAGCCGTCCCCGGAACACAAGAGTACTGATAGGGGTAATACAGTATATGGTTCATCCTATATTTTCCTGTCGGTTTATAAGAAAATAATATACTCCCGTGCCCAACCCAAAGCCATCAAATTTACCTGCCTATAAACATTCCTACACCTTTATCTGTCTATGTCTATCTATCTGTGTGTGTGTGTGTGTGTGTGTGTGTGTGTGTGTGTGTGTGTGTGTGTGTGTGTGTGTGTGTGTGTGTGTGTGTGTGTGTGTGTGTGTGTGTGTTCTAATGTCACAATTGTGTTATCTGTGCACCGAATTAAAACTCCCCTTTTTTTAAACATAATGTATTCAGTAACAAATCTTTTTCCTCACAGCAGCCAATAATTATTTGCACATGCATATAAAAAATGAAAATAAAAAAATAAAAAACTCTTAATTACACCTCTCTATAAAAAAATAAATCATTTAAATCCGATGTATTTTATCTATATTTCTTGCTGTTACCAGACGATTATTTGCAGCTTAGGGAGAGAGGGGGGCCACATCTAACCCCTCCAGACCGAAGAGATAGCCCAGGATGAGGAAAATCGTCTGAATGGAAGAAAATGACAAATGCGACGTAGGAGTTATGGGTGGATATACTTCTGGATCAAACCCTCTCACGGTGGGAACAGCTCTAGTACTGTGCTTCATCTACTGCCAGACGATTTTATTCAGCTGCGAGTCACATAGGAGCACGAGAGAAATAAGGACAGATTTATTACAGCAGTCATAATTACACCTGCATAATTATTTTCTTTCCCTGCTGCCAATATATGCGTGACCATAGGCAGGAAAAAAGTTGGTGATCAAGTTCCATTTAATTTCCCTCCACTGACGAAAAAAAAAAGGAAAAAAAACAAAAAAGGACCTTATATCCTGGTCATCATAATTTATTCAGAAACAAAATATTTTCCTTCATAACAGCCAGACTTCATATACATAGTGTTCTTTTAATGTTATAAATAAGAAAATAAAATAAAAAACTAAATCTTCTCAATCTGTTGACGTATTTTATTTCTAATTCTTCCTACATGAAATAAAACATGACAAACAATTAGCGGATCGACCTTTTTACTGTTTTCCTCCCATGAAAATAAATATTGGACTTAGTATATTTTGGGCAATAATAATGCATTTACTAACAATATTTTTAGGAATTTCATAATAACAAAACGAAAAAAGGCGGCGATCACCCTTAAATTTTTGGTCCATAAAAAATACAGTACAGTTCATATTTTTAGGCAATCATAAAATATTCAGTAACACGCAATGAAGAACCATAAAAGAAAACGCTGAAAAAGGGAAAGGAAATTGATGATCAGCTTATTTTTTCCTCTATTTTTCTCCCTCTCTGGAAAAACATGGGAAGAAAAAATTCTGTCAGTAATCACAGTCTATTCAGCACCAACATGTCTATCGCGAATGTAATATAAAATGTGATAATCAGAGAAAATGTTAGTGAACTTTTAATTTCCCCTCCCTGTGTGAAAAAATAATGCAGTACTAAATATTTTATCATCACAGTTCATTTAGCATCATGTACTGCACGAATTTAAAAGAAATCGCAATAAAAAGAATGCTGAGCAGTTTTTAGTTTTTCCTCTCTCCCTCTCTCTCTCTGGAAAACATTAATGCTTGAATATACCTCTGAATATCACAGTGTAATTTATTTTGTAGCAAAACGTGTACTACAAACATGAAAATAATTGGAACAATATTTAGAAAACAGACGGAGATAATTTTTCCCCCTCTATGAAGATAATAAGGCAGGATTAATCTCTGGTGATTATAATTAATTTAGAAACCTGTATTGCGCGAACGTATAAAAAGAAAACGCAAAAAATCAACCCATCTACACATACAACTTTGAAGACTATCCCGTATGTTCATTATAGCAAAAATATTAAAAAGTATAAAAAAAAACTGCTAATTAACTTTTTTTTCTCGTTCCCCCAATGAAAAAATTAAGGACTGAATTTGCACATGGCTGGGAAAAAGATTAATGGAGTGAAGACGGGAAGTAAACAGCTCATAAATATTAAAGGGGCATTTTCTTCTATAATCTATCCCAGCCTCATCAAGGTGTTGGTAGGAGCGGGCTGGGAGGACCTGCATACTGATAGAGAGGGGTGTGGGAGAGGGAAGGAGTGGGGGATGAGGGGTGTACGGTGGGTGTTAGTGTGAGGGGTGAGGAGGGAGAGGGGTTGTGGGAAGAATGAAGGGTCTGTGTAGGTGTGGGGATAAGGGAAGTGTGTGTGTGTGTGTGTGTGTGTGTGTGTGTGTGTGTGTGTGTGTGTGTGTGTGTGTGTGTGTGTGTGTGTGTGTGTGTGTGTGGGGATGAGAGATGTGTTAGACAGTGGGAGGTGGGGGCGAGGGATAGGGTGCAAGAGTGAGGGGTGGGAGGAGGGAGGGGTATGATGGGGAGATGTGTGAGGATATTCATACTGATGGTGAATGGCGTGTGACGTGGTATGTGAGGGTGTGGGTGGAAGATGTTTGATGGGTGAGGGGTGAGAAATGACGGACTGGGGTAAGAGGTATGTGCTGGAGGTGACGGATGAAGGGGCGAGTAGGGCGATGTGAGGTGACTGAGGGGTGAGGGAGAGGTGGAGGGTGAGAGGGGTAAAGGGGTGAAGGTGTGGGTGCTGGAAGGCGAAGAGTAGGAGATAAAATGAAGGTTGAAATCGGGAGGTGGGGGGTTAGGGGGTGCATGCATGTTTGGCTGAAAAAATGTCGGGAATATGGTGAAAAGGGAGGGGTGAGTGGTGAAAGGGAGAAAATGTTAAGATTAAGGTGTAAGGGAGAGTAAAGAGCAAGTGGAATGTTATATATAAGGTGCAAGTGGACAGTACCTGATGTGAGGGGAGGGCGAAGGTGTTAGGGTTGAGGTATGAGGGAGAGGTGACTGGTGAATGGGAATATGAGGGGCCAATGGAATGCTGGAGATGTGTAAGTATAGGGTACCAACTGTGAGGATGAAGGTGGGGATGAGGGGATCTGAGGAATGAGAGAAGGGTGACTGATATGAACATGGGCGTGTGAGGAGAGAGGGGAATGTTGGGATATGGTGTATGGAATGCGAGTTGAGGTGTAGGTATGGGGGGTTGAGATACTAGGAGGGGAGAGGTATGAAAGCTGGGGTGGGGGCTGAAGTGGAGGGAGTAAGTGTGAGGGTGGGCGTTAAGTGGAGGTAGGAGCAGGGGTGGGGGGTGGAAATTGAAGTGGATGCGAAAGTACGGGATGGGGTGGGGGGTTGAAGTGGAGGTGGGAGCAAGGGTGGGGGCAGGGGTGTTAAAGATGAGATATTAAGAGAATAATGTTGTCAAGATGGAAGTGAAGAATTAGGACACAAAACCATGCCCTGTTAAAGATGCGCTAACGTACCTAATTTCACTTACGCTTACACCACGAGATTTTAACTTAGCTACGAAAAAATCCTGGCCGTCAAAATGTTAAAAGCTATCTCCATAAATACCTCCGCTGCTATGGTGATTCTTTACGTGCTATAATCAGCCTAATACCAAACGATTCTGTTCAGTGAAAGAAATCCTATGACAAGTTTCTCTCTCTCTCTCTCTCTCTCTCTCTCTCTCTCAGACATTAGCCACCACCCAGGGCTCTCTCCCAAATTATCTTTTCCATTATCACTGTAATTGCCCCATCTTCATCTTCGTCACTTTAATTCATAACTCACGCCCCCCACCCATCTCCCCCTCTAATTATTTTTACCCCCTCCTTCCCTCCCCCAGCGTCCTTTTCACACTCCCTACCCTATCCCCCCTTTCTACCATCCTTCATCCCCTCCCCCTTCCCTTCCACACCTTCCTCTCCTTGCCTCCCCTCCCCCTACCACTCCCTCCTCTTTTCTCTTTTCCATCTACTGCCCTCTCTCTTTCCCCTCCTCTTCCCCTACCCCTCCACTCCAATCATCCGCCTCTTTACCTCCTTCGTTCCCCCTCCCCCGTCCATTTCCCTCATCACCTTTCTTTTCCCTCTTCTATCCATTGTCCCTCCCCCTCTACACTCTCTTCCCTCCCTCATCTCCCCTCTTCCATCCTCTGTCCCTCCTCTTCTTCCCCCTTCTTCTCCCTCCATACATCCAATCCTCTCAAACACATATGCTTTTCTCTCCAATAGTACACGCGCATTAAGCCGTGTATTAAAAACTGAGTACCCCAACGTGTCAGTATGCCCCTAATTTATAAACAATCAATATTAAACCCATTCCATCCGAGGACGCTTTACCTTTTTATTCTTGTTACCTGGCTTTTACTGTAGTCAGGTTAGGAGGGCATCTGAGTAGTGAGAGGAACAATGAAGGCTCTAACTAACCTACTTAATGATTTATACATCCACTGACTATCTACCGGTATCTATGTCTACCTATCTACCTACCTACCTGTCTATCTATCATATTTCTTGCCATTCCCACTCGTCTCTTATATATTCATTTCCATCTTCACACACTCATTCACTCATACATCATTTCCACCCACCCATTCTACCATTTGTTTTCACCCCACTCACTCATTCATTCATCCATTCATTTCCACAATTACTCATTCACTTATTCATAATTCGTTTCAACACCCATCCATTCATTCATTCACTCACACATTCACTTCCACATCCACTACCTCATTCCCTCTTCCACTTACACCCTATACACTCATCTTCTCACCCATTCATTCACTCTCTCATACATTCTTTGCCCAATATTCATCTTTTAATTAATTAATTCATTTATTTATTCATATATTTACATCCCTTTTACTCACCTACTCATCCACCCCCTCCCTCCCTCACTAATCTCCCTCCCCTACAATCCCCCCTCCCCTTCCCCTCCCCTTCTCCCACCCCCTCCCCTCGTGACTGCCAACCCTTCATCTTTAAGTTGTCGATATGGGTGGCTTCGTTCCCCTCCCCCTCCCCCTTCCCTCCCCCTCCCAGGCCTGATTACCTACCCCTGCCTCCCCTTCCCCCTCCCCTCCCCTCAGCCACCCAATGACACCTGCTATCCCCTGCCAGCCTATCTACTCTGCCATCTATTGTTTGTGTCGTATAATATTCCATGCCATCTGCTAAGTGTCGTTTACTGCCCCTGCTATCTACCGCCCCCTACCATCTACCGCCCCTGCTATCTACTGCCCCCTGCCATCTACTGCTCATGCTATCTACCGTCCCCTGCTAAGTATGGTTCACAGGGTAGCGGGATCGAACCTCAGCTGTGGCAGACAAAAGTAGAAGGATTTGATTTTGTTAGCCCCTTCAGTGCGATGACACCCTTCTTGGGGCCGCAGTTACAGGTTACAAAATTTCAGAACTTGCTACCGACATACTTTCTCTCTCTCTCTCTCTCTCTCTCTCTCTCGTCCCTACGATGACACGGATTAGTTCAGCTTATTCTTGCTGCACCTGGACGATTTTTATTCAGTGTGTGTGTGTGTGTGTGTGTGTGTGTGTGTGTGTGTGTGTGTGTGTGTGTGTGTGTGTGTGTGTGTGTGTGTGTGAGGGGAATATCAATAAACACGGACATTTTTCCCCATTAGGAAAATCTACAACTCTCATCATATTTACTACCACCACCACTACTACTACTACTACTACCACCACCACCACCACCATTTCCTCTACCTGAACCAACACAACTACTACCACTACACTAATCGCTGCTTCACTACACCCACTGTCCCTCCCCTTCACTCCAACCCACCCAACACATTCATCCACTTCAGTCCAACCACACCCACCTCATTTTTTCTCCTATACACCCACACCTCCGCCATTCATCCCCTTCACTACAATCGATGGCTCACTATGAGAGAATGACACTATAATTACGATCATATCTACCTTAATAACTTCACTCATAATAACCCAACAGAAGTAATACCTAACACCACCATCACCACTACTAAAACCATCACCACCACCCCCACCCCCACCACTACCAAAACTACAATTATCGCCACTAAAACTACTACTATCAACACCACAACCACACCTATCATCATCACAACCATCACTACAACACCACAGCTACCGCTATTCCAACCACGACTATCATCACCACAGCTACCAACAAACTCACCACAGCAACATCTCCTCCATTACCTTCACTGCCTCCATCATCAAGCCACCTTTAAAAAAACTGCATTACCACCACCATCAATTCTGTCGCATGCATCATCATCATCATCATCATCATCATCACCACCACCACCACTTTCACAACTGTCATCACCATCACAAAAGCCACCACCAACAAAATCACCACAGCCACCACTACCACCACCACCAAAAATCATCACTAGCCTGCCAACGTTACCATCACCATCATAATCACCATCACCACATCGACCACACCACCATCACAACCATTACCACACCTACTACCATACCTACCACACCCACAATCACCATCATAATCACCACCACCACCATCACCACATTACAACACCATCATCACAACCATTACCACCACTACTACCATACCCACCACACCCACAATCACCATCACCACACCACCACAATTACCACCACTATCACCACATCTACCACACAATCATCACAACCATTACCACCACTACTACCATACCCACCACATCCACAATCACCACCACCACACCACCACAATTACCACCACCACCACCACCACACTGAGTGCCCAAACAGCTTTAAGGAACATCCCACCCCCTCCCTCCTCTCCCCTCCCTCCCTTCGTACTCTCACCCCCTTCCCCTCTTCCCTCATTTTCCTCCCCCTCCCCTTCTCCTCCTCCTCTCCTGACCTAGCACACGACTCCTGGTGCACACATGTAGGTACTGCAATACGCTCACATGTGTACGCGGAATTCCGATACAAGGACGTAAAATAAAATACTGGAGAAACGATCTAAGATATGTTTTACTGTAGGGTCTCTCTCTCTCTCTCTCTCTCTCACACACACACACACACACACACACACACACACAAACACACACACACACACACACATTCATCGAAAACACCCACCCACCCGTACCCACGTCCACCCACCCACCCACACACACAGCCACCAACCCACATCCCCCCCACACACAAACAGACCACAACTTTAACCTGCCCAACACATTAATATATTAATAACATACAAAAAAAACTTTACAAACTCAATTAGCCGGCACATGACCTACTAATCCATAATCCAAACACAAAATTATTACCAAAGTTTTTCGTGCAGTCTAGTTCCGGAAATTACACATGAACTTTTTCTTCCGTTCATTACACACACACGCACACATACAGGGAGATATACACACACACACACACACACACACACACACACACACACACACACACACACACACACACTGGACAGGTTGTGATTTGATTCCGAATATTTCCACCACACACACACACACACACACACACACACACACACACACACACACACACACGCAAACACACACACATCGGCATCAGTCAGTCTACAAGTAACTGGAGAAGATAATACAAGGGGGAGTGGGAGGGGGGGGAGGGGAGGGGAGGGGAGGGGAGGGGAGAGAGAGAGAGAGAGAGGAAAAATGGCGGAGAGGAGAGATGGAGGAGGGGGGGCAGAAGGAAGGGGGAGGGTGGGGAGAGAAGAGGAAAGGAGGAAGAAGAGGATGGGATTGAGAGAAGAGGCCGGAGGGTGGGAAAGAAAAGAAAAGAGGATGTCAGTTTATATATATTGTGCAGTATATTTACCAGAGAGAGAGAGAGAGAGAGAGAGAGGAACCCCAACAAACAATAATAATAATAAATAATAAGAATAAATTAAATCACTAAGCAAAAAAAAAAAATTCATAACAAAAGTCTCCCTCCCTCCACACACACACACACACACACACACACACACACACACACACGTACGATCCTACTTCTTACGACCGCCTGTCTGTACGATAAAGTATAAAAACATTAATGACAACGCAGCTTTTCGCGATACTCGTTCTTTCTCCAGACGATTTTATTCACCTGGAGAAGCTCTTCATCTGGAGGGGTTAGATACAGGCTTCATTCACACCTTGACTACCATACGTCTCTCCATTACTGATATAAATTTCGTCTACATGGTGCAAGAAAAAGAAAAGAAATAAGCCATATAATACTGTGATAAAAAAAAAAAAAAAAGACGTTTGTAGGTAGCCAGGAAAAAAGAAAGACGATACGTTATTATAATAATGTTCGAATAGGAAAAAAATCTGGTCGTTATAATTAAAAAAATATTGTACGATGGAAAAAAAAAAAAGTCCTCTGTAGCTAGCAAAAAATATATACAGTATTTAAAATGTAGGCAGCTCATGGTAGTGGAGAGAGTATAAAGTACAAAGGATAACATACAGCAACAGACCTTATGGTCCTTTCGAGGTTGTTTGTTACAAAGTAGACTATGACTACGAGATCTAATTCTACATGCTGAAGGATAAGGATAGTAATGCAAAAAGGGACCCCCCGCCTCCAAATCCTCCAGTTAAAACTGGCAGGAAAAAGTGAGAAAAACCACCATGCAACATAGAAAATTCATAGGAGAGACTGAAAAGTTACATTCTATATTACTTTTTCTTTAAACTACAAGTTTGAGAGAGAGAGAGAGAGAGAGAGAGAGAGAGAGAGAGAGAGAGAGAGAGAGAGAAAAGGGACCATTACGACAGGAAAAAAAATCGTCTTTAAGTAGCAAGAACATCCGTTAACAAAAAACGTCCATCCATCTATCTTCCCATCTATCCATCTACCTACCTGTCTATCTAACTCTCTCTCTCTCTCTCTCTCTCTCTCTCTCTGATGTTTTCTCCTTTTCTTCGAGCCTCCCTATATACGATAATTGCAAAATCGATAGCGGGCGGGCAGTCGACTTTATGATGGGGTAGCAGTGGCCAGCAGAGTGTTTTATGGGGATGGCACCGATGGGCGTTAATATCTATCTGTCTATCTATTTATCTCTCTGTCTATCTATATATCTATGTCTGTCTATCTATATTTCAGGTGTTCAAAAATGTCTATGCGTATTCATTTATCCATCTACTGGCGTTACTATCTATATCTACCTATCTATCAACCCCGTCTATGTATCTTTATATCTCTACATATCTTTATTATCTCTGTATCTATCTATCTTCCTGTCTATAATCTATACTACTACTACATATTCTTCTATTTTTCTACCACCATTTCTATCAAGCCAATGGTATCTATGTTTATCCTTGTTTATCTATCTACCTGTCTGTCTATTTACTGTGTGTGTGTGTGTGTGTGTGTGTGTGTGTGTATGTGTGTGTGTGTGTGCGTGTGTGTGTGTGTGTGTACCCTGATCACCAAGCTGTCATCTATTTCTCAGTGAGCAAGGCAGCAACGCTAACCCTGAGAAAAGTTTCAGTTCTCTTCGCTCACTTTCAGTTTTCTTCGTTCAGTTTCAGTATTTTTGAGCTTCAACTTTCTTCCCGTTTCAAAAATCTTCGTTCAATATCACTTTTCTCATTTAGGTTCAATTGATTTTCTGATTTTCTTCGTCTAAATTGCCTTCGTGCTCTCGTTGTTGTCTTATAGTTTCGCTTCTTCTCGTACTTCTAAGTTCTTCAACCAGTTTTTCAATTTTTTTCGTCCAGCGTTTACATATTTCTTCGTTCAGCCCAGCCCCGTAGCGAAAAGAAGTGAGAATCTGTTAAATGCATGAACGATAATATAAGGAAGTTCCCAAACACCTCTTCCTTACCGATTTGTTTTTGGGGTATGGATGGCTACTATAGTTTTGTGCGTTACTTATGGTGATATTAAAATGACTGAAGTAACGCAGAAGAGGACGGCAAGGAGGTATAAGCAAAATAAATCGCTTGGGCAGAGGTGTTAGGGAGCTTCCTTAACCGACTCACTCTAAGCTCCGCAAAATCGTCAGGTGGAAATGAACACTAAGAGGTTGATGAGGACAATATATGGGATTCGGAGTCTTCCAAAACCCACTTTCAGCTAAGTAAAATCTAGAGTTACCCCCATGGTGAGAGGGTTAAAGGGGGGAAAGGCAGTAATTATAGTACTGTACTTCCAAAACTGAAATGTACAGCTGGTGGTTCAATAAGCGTTTCACTTGAGGACGAAACATAACGAGACAGCGAGCACTAACTTTCGGAACCCAGTGATGATATCTAAGGACTTTTCTGAATACTGTGTAAGGGTTTCATAATGAACTGAGTAGAAAGTGGAGTGTTATTTATGTCCGCACCAATACAGCCTCTCTCTCTCTCTCTCTCTCTCTCTCTCTCTCTCCTACAATCTCTTCATTTCAGGTGAGGAAAAACCCATACACAGAGAACCATTACGAGTATGATGCACAGTCACGTCAATTATTATGCTCGTATTCTCGTCGGTCAAGGAAGCTCCCTAACACCTCCTCCTTAGCGATTTATTTTTGGGTATGGTTGGTTAATATAATTCTGTAGTTTATTCATGCAGACTATGGCGGTACTGGAAGGATTTATGTAACACACGCTGACAGGAAGGCGTGAAAATCAAAACAAATCGCTTAGGAAAAGGTGTTAGGGGGCTTAACCAATGTGAATACGGTAATTAGACTTTAAACACGAAATAATGGAGAGAGAGAGAGAGAGAGAGAGAGAGAGAGAGAGAAACTAAATACACTGACATGGGTCCAGATTATATGCCCACCTCTTTAAGCCGATTACCAGTTGCTCTGTGTCTCCGGAGGACGGATGATCAGGGGAGGGTGAGGGGAGGGAGGGAGGAGGCAGGGGGAGGGTAAGGGTGAAGAGGAGCAGAGGAAGGAATAAGGAAAGGGATTTAGGGGGGGAAAGGGGGAAGAGGAGTGGAGGGAGGAGGAGGGGGAAGAGGAGCAGAGGGATGAAGAAGGTGGAGGAGATCGAGGTGGGATGTGGAAAAAGAATAGAGGAAGGATGAATCTATGAGGACGGAGTGGGGATGTGGAGGGAAAGGAAGGAAAAGGAGAAATGCTGGAAGAAGAATGAAGACGGAAGAAGGAGGATGGAAGAGGAAGGGATGGGGACAGGGGATCAGAACGAGGAAGAAGAAAAGACAGGAAGATCAGGGAGGAAAATAAAAAGGGTGAGAAGAAGACGGAAGAGAAGGCGAGAAAAAGCAAGGAGGAGAAAGGGACATGGACTAATTAGAGAAAAAATAACGAGGAATTATTACACAAACAGAAATAAACGAAGGTGACGAGAGAAACAAGAGGAAGATGAAAGATCCCGTATAAAGAAAGAGAGGAAGCTGAAGGAGAGATGAGGAGGGTGAGATGAACAAGGAAGAAATAAAACTGACTAAAATGACGATATATATAAATAATCAAGCGTAAGAAACATAACGAAAAATGTACCATAGGAAAGGGGTTCTCTCTCTCTCTCTCTCTCTCTCTCTCTCTCTCTCTCTCTCCACGACAGAAATATCCCACAGTCCCCAGGAATTAGGAATTAACCCCGTGGAGCCAGCAAAAAAAATACACCCCTCTCCTCCCCTCCCACTCCCCCTTCCCCTAATCATTCTGCCTCATCCCCTACCCTCACTATTTATTCCCCCTTCCCCCCTTCAACTCCTTCCCCTCTTCCCCTCATCTCCTGCCTCTCATCCTCGTGCTGCAACCTCTCCTCTCAACTCATTTGTCTTCCCCTCCTCGCATCCCTCATCCTCTTCCTCCCCTCTACTGTCTCCCCTCCCCCCTCCCTCTCCCATTCCCCTTGTTATCCTCACCTCCTCTCACATGCATCTCCTCTCATCTCCTTGACCTCTCCCTCTTTTCTCTCCCTCTTCCTCTTCTCCCCTCCCCTCACCCCGGTCTATCCCCCCACCCCTACTGAGAGGTGACCGATAAAAGGAGGGGGGGAGGGGATATGACAGGGGAAGACATATATGGGATGGAAGAAGATGACCGGAATGATATATGGGAGGGAAAGAAATAACGGGATGGGAAAATAATATAGAGGGAAGATATATATGGAAGGGGATAATATATGGCAGACGTGAAAATATGGAAGGGGAAAGATATATGAAAGAAATAATACAAGTGAAAATGAAGATTACATGGAGGGGGAGGAGGAAAATGAGAGAGGACACGTGGCAAGGAGAAATATGTGGAAGAAGAATTATGGAATGGGAGAAACCGTAGGAGGAAACATGAGATGGGAGAAACATGGGAGAGATGGAGACACAACAGAGGAAGAAATATGGGGCGAGGAAAATATGGGAGGGAAGAGTATATCACGGTATGGTAGGAAAATGGAGGAGGGAAATTGCGATGGAAGGAAAATGGAGGAGGGAAATTGCGATGGAAGGAAAAGTAGGGTGAATGAAAATAAAGAAAGGGGGGAGTATGGAAGGGGAAGACATACTTGAGAGAGGAATATGAGAGGGGAAAAAACGCAACCAAGAAAATATGAAAGGGAAGGAAAATGGGAGGGAGGTAAATATCGGAGAAAAAAATATGGGGGGACAAAATGATGGGAAGGAAGTAATTATAGATTTTAGGAAGGAA
>NC_137021.1:8677500-8682500 GCF_032717465.1 Coenobita brevimanus
ATGTGGTATGGGTGGTAGTAGACAGTGGTATGGTGTGGTACAGATGGAGGGAAAGAGAGGCAAAAGACACAGACGGTAAAGCAGAAGACAAAGACGGTAAAGACAGACAGGAAGCGCAGACGGTGAAAGAGAAGATAGTGGGAATAGACAGTTGTATGGTGTAAGGCAGGAGGACGGGAAGAAACAAAGCACAGACGATGACAGTGAAGACAGGGGTGGTAGACGGTGGAACAGAGGGAAGGAAGAGGAAGGGCGGGGGAGGGGAAAGAGAGAGGGGTGGGGAGTAAGGTGAACTTGGGAAAGTGGGAAGGGGGGAAGTAAAGACAGCAGGTGGAGGAGGAAAAAGACGTGGAGAGAGGGGAGGAGAGGGGAAAGGTAGGTGGAGGGGAGACAGAGAGTGGGGTACGATGATGGAGGCATGGGGAAAGCGAAGATATATGAAGAGGAGGGGAAGGAAAGCCAAGGACGAGGAGGGGGAGTATGGCAGAGGAGGGAGGAGACAGGATGGTTCGTGCAATGGAATGCAGGAGGGAAGGAAGGAGAGTGGGGAGGAAAGAGTGTGGGGCGGGGATCGAAGAGGGAGGACACGTTTCGGGGAGAGGATAATAAATGAGGGAGGGTAGATGATGCAAGGGAGAGAGGGGAGAAGAGGGAGAGAAGGGGGGAGAAGGAGAGGGCAGGGACTGAAGTGGAGAAGTGGGATGGAAAGGGGGAAGAAAAAGGGAGAGAGAGCGGAGGAGGAGGGAGGAAGTGGGAAGAGAATGGGATTGGAGGGTAAGAGAGGAGGCGGAGAGGAAGGAGGGAGAGGGGACAGGGAGGAGAGAGGGAGTTGGGGGGAGGGGAGAGAGGGATGAGAGGAGGGGAGAGCATAGGAGAGGAGGGAGAGAGGGAAGGGGAGGGGGAGAGAGTTGGGGGAGGGGTAAGTCGACAGTTACTTCGATTTTAGTGTCGCAACGCAGGTAAAGAAGGAGGGGGAAGAGAGGAGAGGGGAGAATTGGGGAGGGGGAGGAGAGGGAAGGGAAGAGAAGAATAATAAGAGGATAAAAAGATGAAGGAAGGGTGAGGGGAGGGGAGGGAAAGTAGGACTAGGGGAGGGGGAAAGGAGGAAAGGGTTGGGGAGGGGGGGTGAAATGGGTTAGGGAAGGGAAGGGGGAAAGGGTTGGGGAGGAGGAGGAAAGGAGGAAAGGGTTGGGGAGGGGGGGTGAAATGGGTTAGGGAAGGGAAGGGGGAAAGGGTTGAGGAGGAGGAGGAAAGGAAGGCCTGGAGAGAGGAGGGAGTTGGGGAGGGGGAGGAAAGGAAGGACTGGGGAGAGGACGGAGTTGGGGAGGGGGAGGAAAAGGACTGGGGAGAAGAGGGAGCTGGGGGGGAGAGGGAAGGGAGGTGAGGGTTGGAAATGGGGAGAGGGGGGAGGGGAGGGAAAAATAATATAGGGATAAACAGGGGAAGGCAGGTTCAGGGTAGGGGGAGGGGAAGGGTGGGAATGAGGAGGGGAAGGGGATGAAAGGAGGGGGAGGGAGGGAAGTGGGAGAGGGATTGAGAGGGAAGTGAAGGGAAAGATAAGGAAAGGAAAGGAAACGAAAGGAGGAGGAGGAGGAGGAGGAGTGGAATATATGGAGAAAAGAAGAGCAACGAAGACATGGAGAGAGGGAGAGGAGCAAGGGGAAGAAGGATAAAAGGAAGGGAAACAAGAAAGGAATAGGGGAAAGGGATGGAAGAATATGAAGGGGGAGGAAAACGGAGGGAGAAGGGAAGAGGCAAAGAGGAGGAAGAAATTCTAGGGAGATATAGATGAAAGAAAAGGTGTGAGAAAAGAAGACGAGGAGGAAGAGAAGGATAACGAGGGATAAGACAAAAAGGTGAGGAGGAAATGGGAAAGGTAAGAAAAACCTAAGAAGAGGGGACGGAAGAGATGGGAAAGAGAGGAAGGTAGGATGGGGAAGACAAAGGAAATATTGGAAAAACATAGATAGATAGATAGAGAGAGAGAGAGAGAGAGAGTCTGGAGGGGGATGTGGGGAGATATAAGTCTTAGGAATTTGGTACCCACGTTTCACTTACTCAAAAGGCGAGTCATAGTTATCTCTTTCGCGCTTCTCATTTCATTATCTACTTATACTATTTGTCACTCATTATTATTATGATTACTATTATTGTTATTATTATTACTTTTCCATCAACTCTGCTTCAATTTTCAATGTAACACAATCCCCTTGTCCTCTGCTGTTCACATGCCACACCAACATCACCACCACATGCACCACTACCACCATCACCACCACCACCATCATCATCATCATTATCACCCCAAACCCACTATTCTCCATGCGATAGGTATAATTCCTCTTCCTCACCACTATTCATCCGACCACCAACATTCATCCCCCCCGCCTCCCCGGTTATCCACTTACTAACTTTTTCAAGGCTTTCATTAATCTTCCATTTGTCTACTATGTACTACTCTATCACAACATTAACATCTCCGTTTATTTATTTATTTATTCAGATTTCTTCATGCTCTTCTCTTTTATCTGATTTGTATGCAACTCAGCGTAAAGAACCCTCAGCTATTATTCCCTAAAATAACCTAACCTAAATTAGAGGCGCACTCAAGTGCATCTAATCTCTCCGACGAAGGGTAACGTAATTTCCACGCCATTCTTCATAATGGGTTAGGTTTTCTCATCACAGATTACCTTTCGCAAAAAGTGTTTTCCGGATCCACAATCTGTAATACGATCCGGATCTGTCCCAAAAGCTGACCGATTGTTTCCTGGGGCATGGGCTATCTACCCATCAAATTTGGTCCATAATTCTCTTTTAGTTTTTGAGTAATCCTGCTAACGGACACACATACTAAGAAACAAACAAACAGGGGGGAAAACATATTCTCCTTGTCGGAGACCACAATCCTGCCCTAACCTAACCTCACCTAACCTAATACAACCTAACACTTAAATCTGACCTAACCTAATAATCTACCCTAACCTATCATGCAGTTCTTCCAGTTTGTAATGTTTCTCCAAAGCCCAATAAACTTAAGCTGAAAATGGCAAACAATAAATAAAATAGAAAAAGACGGTACTTTAGCGCTAAAATGAAATAGTGTGAAAATTAATGCAATCAACGAGGGTCTCCTAAAAAAATTATAAACAAACTCTACGTTCTTTCATACCCAAGTTTAACTAGCACTGAAAGTCTGGTTCATTCCTTCATTTTCCGTCTCTCTCTCTCTCTCTCTCTCTCTCTCTCTCTCTCTCTCTCTCTCTCTCTTTAAATTATCTTATTATCTCCATCTACCTTTATTCTTATTCATCTCTTTCCTTTCCCTCATTTTCACCCTCACTGGATACACTTTCCTCTGATAACCTATCTTACTACCTCCTTCTATCTAAACTCTCCTCTTTTTCACATCCTTTTCTGCTCTCCCCTCTTCCCTCAATTTTTCTCCCTCCTCTTCCTTCTCCGCCTCCTCTTCTTAGCACTGATTTTCCCTCGGGTACATTTCAAATTCATCTCTTTCTCCTTCTCTTCCTTCTCATACTTCCTCCTCATCTTCCCTAAGCTCTTTTTACTCCTCTCCCCTCTTCTTCCACTTCAGACCTCCTTATCATCCTCCTTAGCCTACTCCTCAAGCCTCTTCCTCCACTGTTCCTCACGGTCACCCACATCGTCGCCTTCTCTCCCCACCTCAACACACCTCTTTCTCCTCATACTTCTTCCTCGTTTTCCTCACTTCCCCCTAACATCTCTTCCCCTCTTCCTCACTCCTCCTCCTCTTCCCTTCCTCCTGCTGGCCCGTCTAATACCTCGTGAGGCGCCGTTAGATAAGACAAAGTGGTTATCTCGACGTTGTCCTAACAGGTAGTGGCCAGAATACTGATAAGCCCTCACACCTCGACTCTACCTCTAACGCCTGCATCTCTCTCTCTCTCTCTCTCTCTCATTTTCCCTCGCTCTCTTTCCCTTTTCTATTCCCAGTCATATTTTTCTTCTCCCATCTCCCACCTTCTTATCTTTCTGCGCTCTCTTCTCTTTAATTTCCCACCTGTCTCACTTCTCTTTTTCTTCCATCCCTTTCTTTATCCCAACCTCGCCTTCGCTTTCTTTCTGTGCCACCTCTCTCCTCCATTTCATGCTCAGCCTCTCTCTCCTTCCCTCACTTCCTTCCACTTCTCCGCCTCATCTCATCTTCCTACGCTTCCTCTTCTCACTTCTCTCTGTCTTCCTCTTCCTCTCTTCCATCTTCTTTCATCAGCCTACTTTTTTCTGCTCTATCTCCATTCATCATCATCATCATCTCCTCCTCCTCCTCCTCCTCCTCCTCCTTTTTCTTCTTCTTCCTCCACCTCCTCCTCCTTATCTCGATTTCTACCCGGTCAGTCTCTCCTTATCTCCCGTTCTCTGCCTTTCTACGCTACCTTCTCTCCCTCTCTCTCTCTCTCTCCTTCTTCTTGGCCCACCTGCTTCCATCTGGGCTGCTCATTCAACATGTTATCTCCCTTCTCATCTCTCCACGCTTCTCCAGCCTCATCTCTCTCTCTCTCTCTCTCTCTCTCTCTCTCTCTATCATTCACTTGGCTCTCCTATCTTCCTTAATGTTGCTTTGTTGTCTTTCCTGCAACACCCATTCTCTGTCTCTTTCTCTCTCTCATTTACTGCACTTTCCCTCCTTTCCTCTTTCCTTCCCTCACTCTTTCCTTTCCCTCACTCTTCCTGTCTTCCTCCTTCCTTTCTTCCCTACCTCTCCCTATCTCTGTCAATCATTCTCTCTCTCTCTCTCTCTCTCCTTCTGCCCTTCATTGCCTCACTCTCCATCCTCTTCTCATTCTTATCACATTCTTCCTCCCTCTCTCCCTTCCTTCTCCATTTCCCCCCCCTCTCTCTCTCTTCCTCTTTCTCTCTCCTTTCTCCTTTCACTCCCATCCTTCCTTCACTTTCACTATCCTTTCCTTCCACTTGTAGCCTATCCCTCTCTCTCACCCTTTCCCTAACTCACCTTT
>NC_137021.1:8685000-8717500 GCF_032717465.1 Coenobita brevimanus
TCTCTCTCTCTCATACAGACACACACACACACACACACACACACACACAATGGCATATATACAAGCACATAAACACCACCACATTAACACATACAAGTGCTCTCTCACACTCTCTCTCTCTCTCTCTCTCTCTCAAACACACACACACACACACACACACACAACCACACACACACACAACCACACACACACACACACACACACACACACACATAAACTGGGGCACATTAGCATAGGCAAGTGGTGTTTCTCCGTGGCTTTGTTGATACACGGAGTTAACACGTCGGAGAGGCTATTTTCTTACCTCCCCCCCTTTCCCTGCTTGCTTCATTGCCTCTCTCTCTCTCTCTCTCTCTCTCTCTCTCTCTTTAGTACATGTCCCCTTCCTTCCTTTCTTCCTTCTTTGGTGTTATTTCATCTCTCCTGTCTATCTTTCATTTTTCCCTTGCCTCTCTCTTTCCCTATAACTTTTACTTCTTATTCCTACTCCTCCTTGTTTCGCTCTTTATTTACGTGTCCCCTTGCTTCCTTGTTTCGTTTGTCTTTCTTCCTTTCCCTGATACATCTTCCCTTCTCTATATCCTCATCTTCTTCATAATATTTCTTACTTTCTTAATCCCCTTGCTTCACTTTGCTTCCTTGCTTCGTTGATCTTATTTCCCTATTCATCCTATTCTTGCATTTTCTTTATCCTCATTTTCTTCAGCTTTCTTTTCCTCCTCTCCAATTTCTTGCCTCCCTCCTTCTTTGGTTTTACTTCCTTACTCTTCATCATACGTTTTTTCTTGCCTCATCTTCTCTATAATTTGCTCCCCTTTTACTTCCCTTCGTTACCTTGACTCTCCATCTGCCTCCTCCTTTCATCTCTCGTCTTTATTTCCCCCCTATTTCCTCCTCGCTATCTCCTCTGTTCTTCTCCTCTTTCTCTCTCCTCTTCATCTCCTTTCTGTTTTTTACTCTCTGTATCTGCTCTCCTCCTCCACGCTACTCGTATTTTCTCCTCTTTATCCCTCCTCCTCATCTCCACCCAATTTTTTCCTCTTTCTCTCTCTCTGTTTAGCCTTTGTTCTTCGTCTCTTTTCTCCTCTATATATCTCCTCTTCATCTCCACTATTTTCCCATCGTTCTTTCTCCTTTTTTTATCTTTGTTTCTCGCCTCTTTTCTCCTCTTTCTATTTGCTGTTCTTATTTATATTTTTCCCTTTCTTTTTGCCCGACTTGCGATGTCTTTTTTTCTTACACAAACCAAAATTTTTTCTTTATTCTTATCTTATCTTTCCCCTCTTAATCGATTTCCTTTATTAAACTACCCCTTCTCTTTACAGCTTTATCTTATTATTACTTCATGTGCCTCAGCCGCCTTGCATCATCATCCTCTCTCTCTCTCTCTCTCTCGGTCACGTGTATTTTCCTCCCCTTTCCCGTCAACACCTCTCTGTTTACCCAACCCTCACAACTTTCACATCCTCACTTACCCAAACTCGTTCAAATTTACCCAAACTTCCTACCTTCTTGGACTATCCTCAACTTTTTCTCCCTACTTTCCTCTTTTCTCTACATTCCTCTTACGTTCTTTATTTTTTCCCTTTCATGTTTCACCCCCCCCCCCTTTACCCAAACGCATCCAAAGACTACCCAAACTTGCCCATATATACCTTAACTTTCTTCCTCCTTCAAAGTGACCTTGCCTCTTTCTTTATAATTCTTTTTCGTTGTCTTTGTCTCTCTTTTCTCCAAATTTGCTCATACTTTCTATCGCCGTCAAACTGTATGGTATTTTATTATTATTATTATTATTACCATCGCCCTCTTTTTTTATCTTTCCTCTCTGTTTTCTTTTTCTCCATTTCTCACCGCCTCTTTGTCCAATTCTTAAAACTTTCGCATCCACACTTACCAAAACTTATCCAAATTTACCCAAACTTCCTTCCTTCCTCAAACTAACACCAACTCTCTCTCTCTCTCTCTCTCTCTCTCTCTCTCACTCACACACACACACTCCTCCCCGTCCCCGGCTACTCATAAGCTAGGTAGCCTCATAACCCCCCCCCACCCCCAACGTAGGCCACATAGAGACACAAGTTAGGGGCATTTGCATAGAAACAGGAGGGGGGGGGGCACCCCTCGCCATTCATGGGGATCAGCTTCACTCTAATACTATGATCTGGAGCCTCGTTCATGCCTTCCTTCCTTCCTTCCTCTCATTCGTGCCTTCCTTCCCCAGTCTCCTTTATTCTTCTTCCTCTCCTTTATGTCTTCCATCCTTGCTTTCGTCGGTGCCTTCCTTCCTTCCTTACTCAGCCTCTTTCATGTGTTTCCTTCCTTTCTTTCATGCCTTCCTTCTTTAATTACTCCAATACCATGATTTGCGTCCTCCTTCATGTTGTTCCTTCATTTCATTCATGCCTGTCTGCCTACCTGCTTGCCTGCATCCTTGCCTGCCTGCCTTCTATTCTCAACCTCTTTCAAGTGTTCCCTTAATTTTTCTCAAGCCTTCTTCCTCAGCTTTCTTTCCTACTTCCTTCCTAGACTACTTCCATGATCTGGAGCAACCTTCACGCCTTCCTTCCTTCTTTAGTTTCACTTTAATACTATGATGTTGAGCCTCCTTCATACCTTAAGCTTACTTAAAGCATTCTTCTTCCTTCCTTCCTTACTTGCTTCCTCAGCTTCACTCTACTTAATCTAGGGCTTCCTTCATGCCTTTCTCCCTTCCTTCCTTCCTTAAACATTCATTTTTGCTGTCTTTTTCTCTTCATCTCTCTCTCTCTCTCTCTCTCTCTCTTACTCCCTTCATCTTGGTTTTGTTTCTTCCTTTCATTTTTCCAAACTGCTTTTTCCTTGTTTCCGTGTTTCCTCAATTTAACTCAGACACTCCATGCTTTGCCTTTCCTCTCCCTCCTTCCATAAATCTAGCTTCCTTTTCTCAGCGTGCCACTACTACTAGGATCTTTTATTTTTCTTCTGCCTTTCATTGGCATATATTAAATAGTCAGGAGGTGTTACGGAGCTTCTTTAACTGACGAGAATACAAACCTACTACGGCCGAACGAGAGAGATTAACAAAATTCTCTCTCTCTCTCTCTCCCCATACACTTGCCACACTTACCCTACACACCTGCCTGGCCCACAAAACCTGCCAATCTTCATCCATCCTCACCTGAAAGGAAGGAAAAACAGTCAGTACAAGAACATACACATTTTATACAGGATGCCTTCTTATCTTTTATCGAAGCCAAGACATGAGTAATACGTTAACATACAAATACATAGTGCAAGCAGCTGTTTAACACTGATGGAAGCCGGGATATGAGCCGTATGAAATTTACGAAGCGAGCTGTATATAGTTCCAAGTAAAGCAATGGCAAAGTCAATTTCACAAATACATCGCTACTGATGACTGCACATTTACTCTGCTAGCGCCATACAACTTAACTCGGAAATGGAAAACCTTACGAGGCCTATGGGCATACGACGTTGATATCAGTAACACATATATATACAAACAAAAACACATACGAAAAAAAAACACACGTACAAACGCATGAACGTACGCACACACAAGGATATGCACGCAAGCACGCAATATACGCGCGCGCGCACACACACACACACACACACACACACACACACACACACACACACACACACACACAAACACACACACACACACACACACAGATATACAAACATATACCATACACATGAACAGCAACATACACAGACCCTTCCTTCCTCCCCCCCCCTCTCTCTCTCTCTCTCTTCGTCAGGCAGAGAGCATTAACCATGAGCTACACAACACGCCACGCACTCTATCCATCACCCTAATTCACACTTTATCTCCAAGGATACGCGCAGCTGGAAGGGAGAGGTGGTAGGTGGGTGGAAGGTGTAGGTGGAAGGTGGTTAGGAGGAGGACTGTGGAAGGTGTATACGTGGGTGGGATGGACGCAAAGGGTTAGGAAGAGGTCAGTGGTAGGTACGTGGATGGAAGGTGTTGGTGTAGGTTGTAGGTGGGAGGTGGGAGGAAGGTGGATCGTAGGTGGGAGGAAGGTGGATCGTAGGTGGGAGGCTGTGGATGGGAGATTTGGTGGAAGTGGGTAGTAAGTGAGGTGGCAGGTAGTGGGTGGCTGAAAAATAGGTGGGTAAGATGATGTTTGGTAAATGGGTGGGGTGGAGGGAAAGAAGCAGGTGGGAGGAAGGGTCGGTTTGGGAGGTGGGAGGGGGTGACGAGGGAGGTGGGTGGAAGGAAGGCTTGGTTTGGGAGGTGAAAAATAGATGGGCAGATGCTCGTTAAGTGAAGGTGGTAAAAAATAGATGGGCAGATGCTCTTAAGTGAAGATGGTAGGTGGGTTAGGTGGGTGATAACAGGTGGGAGGCTTAGGAGGTGGGAGGTAAATGAGGGATTAAAAGTGGTAGCAGGGTTGGTAGTGGGTTAGTTAAGTCTGCCTGGACGAAATACAGATAATCCAACACATCCCTGCTCCAGCCTGGGTTACGACTCTTGGATACTAGGCCACTTCTCCACAAATGCACGGGGAAAAGCACTCCCATCCATCCCACACAACCACTCACACAAAGCTCCACCCCGACATCCACAAATCCACACTCCAAATCTATACCACAATGCTCAAAATCCACTTCACACATCCACAACCACTCTCATCCATTCTCCACTTACTCAATCCTACCAAGCTCCCAAACCCGTATATCCACAAATCAAGTCCACAAATCCATTCCACAGTGCTCACATTCATCCACTCCCCACTCACTCGTACCCACATTCCACCATGCACAAATCCGCAAGTCCACTTAACAAATCCCAACACAAAAGGCTAAAAATCCACTCCAGATCCACATTCACTCCCCACTTATTCTTACCCGCAAAACACCATCCCCCGGACATCCACAAATCCACTCCACAAATCCACTCGCCACTTGGCCCAGGAGGCGGATTACAATAACTCGTGTTTTAAATCCCAGGGAGAACATTAAGATGGCATTTACTACAACTCAAACCCCACTACCCTCTGAGGGGGGGATGGAAGTCTTGTAGGGGGGTTGGGGGAGGAGGGGGATGGGGAGGGGAAGGGGAGAGGGAGAAAGAGGGCAGGGGAGGTGGCGGAAAGGAGTAAGGGTTGGAGATGGGGGGATGAGATTAAAATGGGGTTGGGGAGTGGGGAGGAGGGAGGTAGAGGGTGGGTGAAAGGAAGCGGGAAGGCAAGGAGTGGGGGGTGGAGGGAAGTGGGGTGGGGGAGGTGAGCTGAGCATCGGCAAGCAGGCACTTCATAACACACACAAAACAAACAGCAGAGCAAACACGAGACTGAAAACAAGAGGTACATGCAAGGAAACACACACACACACACACACACACACACACACACACACTCTCTCTCTCTCTCTCTCTCTCTCTCTACCGATATATATATATATATATATATATATATATATATATATATATATATATACACGTTTCCCAACGAACTACACGACACGGCTATAGAGGAGAGCGCTCTCTCTCTCTCTCTCTCTCTCTCTCTCTCTCTCTCTCTCTCTCTCTCTCTCTCTCTCCCTCTGCCAGAGCACCGTCTTAAGGTGAGTCTCATTTATATTGCACAAGGAAGGAGGAGAAAAGAGGATTTATGGAATAGGAAATGGGAGAGAGGTTACATCAGTGGTCTTAACCGATTCAGGAGGAGGACAGATTTTTATATTATTTATTTTCCTACAGTATATCCATAGGATAAAAATAGGCGCCATCGTAGCGGGGAGGGAGGGAGAGGGAGAGGGAGAGGGAGAGAGAGAGAGAGAGAGAGAGAGAGAGAGAGAGAGAGAGAGAGAGGGGCACACAGCAATTCCGTCATCTCTCTCTCTCTCTCACACACACACACACACACACGACTTCAGGGGATGGACCAAAAATGGCCTCGTCTCTGAAGATAAAAGAAAAATCGTAAACAAATCAATAGAAACTTCCAAAGACTCTGAAAAAACAACAAGGCTCAGAACACCCCCATTTATCATGTTTATTTATTTATTTATTTATTTATTTATTTATGTGGGCTCTGCTCGTGGGGGGAAGGAAACTGGAAGATGGAAATTGCTTTTGACGATTTACGAGAGCCTGTGTTTTAGGTCTTCTCTCTACAAATAAGGTCTCCTCTAGATTGTTTTATTTTTTGCTATTTTTTTTTCTAATATGGTGAATCTGTGGTGTTTTTTTCTCTATATTTTTCTCCATAACTCATAGCGACTTTTGTGGTCACTTTTTGTTTCTCGAATTATTCTTTCTACTGTATATTATTCTTAGTTTCTGCGTTTTTTTAGTAGGTAAATGTTTGGTAATGTTTTCTTTATTTTCTCTTTTGCTGTCATTACAACGGTGTCTGTTGTGTTCTGTTTTTCCGAGTTTTTTTCTTTACCGCTTCACCACGATGACGTCTTATTATTCTGATTTATTACTGCTTTTCCAGATTTTTTTCTTTTATCTTGCTACACTGGCGTCTGCTGCTCCGTTCTTGCTTTATTGAGTTTTATTCTGTTTACTTTTTAACCATAGCACTCTAATGGCTTTTTCTTGCTGATTCCAGAGTTCTTATATGTATCTCTTTCACTAATCTGACATCTATTGTCTGATTCATGATTTTTCGAATAGTTTCGCTAGGTAGGTATGAAGCTCACTATGAACTTCTGGTGACTTGTAATAATACTAATAATTATAACAACAACAATAATAGCAATAATAATGATAATAATGATAATAATAATAATAATAATAATAATAATAATAATAATATGATAATAATAATAATAATCTTGTTAGTTGCCCGTGCCTTCGCTAAAAGGTGACACAGGGAGATGAAACCGAAGAATTAAACATTTACTGGTTAGTATAATAAACAAAAATTAACGACTCCAGAAGGCGTAAACAATGGTGTAAAAATTTTCACTAGTTAACACCGTACAAAAAAAGCAACGATGAATTAAGCGAGCCTCAGGAACTGCAATCTACATCACTGGACTATCTTGCATTAGTATGAAAAGGAATAGGAGAAAATAATCACGTGACAGCTGGAGAAGCAAGCCGCGCACCAGAAAAGAGGCTAGACACAAAATATTCATGTTCCCCCCTTCGCTTTCCGACTTGATCTTTTAGGCCGCTTCTAGAGTAGGTGTTTTTTTTTTTTTCCTGTTTTTTTCATTTACTTCTCCCGTGACGTATCAATTACTCTATTACTGCTACCAACAATCGATTTTTTTCAGCTCTGGAGAGACTCAGAAGAGGAGGTCTTATATAACTTATATAATGCTTGCAACAGAAACCTTCATTCCACTTGCTTCTGCTTCCAAAACCTTCATTCCTCTTGTTTTTTCTTCCGGGTGAGCTAACTGGCAATGATCGAAGCAGTTTCGACCCACAAATAAACCCTAAATGAATTCCATAACATCGTTTCTTTTTCTGTGTATGTGAATAAGCAACCACCGAAGCGGCTCCGAATCCTTTAATCCAATGCAAGGGAATTCAGTCTCATATGAATCCCTTCCTGGCAATGAACACGCAACTACCCACGCAGCTCCGAACCCCAGTGCTTATAGCTGTGTGTGAGCAGGATGCAACTTTTGACTGGAAGTGTACGAGGATGCTTTATACCAGCCAACACCACAAGCACACCACCCTCTTTCAATCATACCATCCTATTTCACACGTACCCCGGGGACCACGGCGCCCCTACAGCACAACCACAATTCCACCGCAGTCATAGCATTCATACACCACCACTATGGCATCCCTACACCATAACCACACCATTTCCGCATCAGAAGTATACCATTCCTCCAAGCACCGTCCAAACTCATCCCTACCGCCTTTCTTTATACCATGCCACCCTTACATCACCTATACATTTCCTCACAGCCGACCCACACCACCCCTCCACCACAATCACACCAACTTTTTTTACACCTTTATACCGGAACCACACCACCCCTACACCACAGGCCCTTCAATCACATCTGCCATTCCCGTCACAGGCGACCAATCAACGGGCGACCCCTCAGAGCCCAACAGCCAATCAGAGGGTCGTAACGAAGCTGCCCTCGACACCCCTAAAAGTTGTATAGAAAAAGGGTATGCGTGATGGATAGATGCATACACGCAGAGTAGATAGCCTAGGTAGGCAGGCAGACAGATGAACTGCAGGTGGGGAGACAGAGAGGTATACAGGTATGGAAGACGATGCAGTTCAGATGTAGGGAGGTAAATGAATATCTCTAAATAAGTTAAAAACACCCGTAAAAAAATGGGCCTAACAAATATAAGAAGAATATCATAGCAACACATATGTTATCATCATCATCATCATCATCATCGTCATCATCACCACCCACTATTATATATGGTGTGGACAGGATTCACAGTAAAGAAACACCCAAAGGCAAGACAAACAACTACCTGAGTGTCTCAGAAATATCCCACTACAAAAATCGTGGGGTCTTTCCTACATAAAAAAAAAAAAAAAAAAGAGCAACGGCATATCAAAAAATCGTCTAGAAAAAAAAAAAACTGCCTACCGATAGAGAGGAAAGAATACACCAGCCTACCGAAAAAGGAAAAAAAAATCGTCAGGTTCGAAGCAATACTAAAACAGGTGAGCTAAGTCAATAAGCGACACCTGACGAAAGTAATTAGAACATCACCTGGCGGGAGAATAAATGAACAGTAGACGCAGCATTAAAATCAATCGTCTTAAGGTAGCAAGCATAAAAATATCATTAATTTGGACGAATAAAATCATATGAAGGGAGAATGGAAAAAAATGTGTCAGAATTCAAAACCGTCTGGAGGTAGGAAAAATATAATCACCTGGAGAGCAAAAAAAATCACCTGACGTAAGCAAGAACAAAAAAATCATCAAACTAAAAAGGAGAGAGAGAGAGAGAGAGAGAGAGAGAGAGAGAGAGAGAGAGAGAAGGCATACAGGGGAGAGCAATTTGTAGGAGTGACGTCACTGGCCATGTGCAGTAATTGACCGCTTGTTTTCTTTCATACGCTGGCCAAATGCCGGAATTAAATTAGCATATGGGATGCGGCTTTTATTGCTGCCAAAATAACTCTCTCTCTCTCTCTCTCATGCATCTGTCCTCACTTTCGCCTGTCTTCCATGCATATTTTTCGCTATTTTATCTGTTCTATTGCTATATCACTGCCGATATCTACTAATTCAAGGATAAATCTACCTATCTATCTACCGACATGAGAGAGAGAGAGAGAGAGAGAGAGAGAGAGAGAGAGAGAGGTGGGGGGGGGAACAAAATAGGGGAGCAAACTTCACACGAACTAAGGGGTAAGATTTAGCATATGAAAAGGAAGGGGTACCATAGGCAGACGCACATACAACACACCCGCACACGCAACAAGCATACAGGCGCAAATACGTACATATATACATACATACACACACACACACACACACACACACACACACACACACACACACATTCCGGCCCTGTGTGTGTGTGTGTGTGTGTGTGTGTGTGTGTGATTCTGAGTCAACTAACATGTGTACGCAGATTTTCCTTGTGTGCGCGCGCATGTGAATATGTAAAAATCCTGGAAGTCTATGTGCGGTGGTTATTTAAAAGATCCAGAGTCCGTGTGCGTATACGTGCGTGTATGTATTCGTGTGTGTAAAAGATATTGGAATTCCATGTACGTATACAGTGTGAACGTAAAAGAGACCCCGCGAGCCTGTGTGTGCGTGTGTAAATGAGCCCCATGTGCGTGCGTGCTGTGTAAACAAGAGTGACTTTACAAAACCAATTCCCACTTTTCCCGCTCCACTGGTTTACCTGTGTTTGTGATGGTGCTGTGTTGTGTTGTGCTGTGTTGTGTTGTGTTGTGCTGTGTTGTGCTGCGCTGTGTTGTGCTGCATCTATGTTGTGTCCTTTTGTTCTGCGTTGTGTGTTGTGTTGCCTTTCTCTACTGCCTTTGGTTTGCTGTCTGTGTTCTGTATTCTGTGTATTTTGTCTGCGTTGCTTGTGTTGTGTTGTGGTGTCCCTGTGTTTTGTGTTGTGCGTATTGTCTGTCTCTTGTACTGCCCCTCTATGATGCTTATACTCTGTGGTGTCTCTCTAGATTGCCTATGTTACCTGTGTGCTGCGTTCCCTGGGCTAAATATGTGCTGTGTTACCTCTCTGAACTGCCTCGGTTAACTGTGTGCTTTGTTGTCTCTCTCTCCACTGCCTCTGCTGTGTTAAATGCGTACTGTGTTACCTCGCTATATTGCCTTGTTGTACTGCTTGTGTATTGTACTGTACTATAATTTCACTGGTCTACTTGTGTTACTGATGGTGTTGTGTTGCCTTTCCCAGTGTACCGTGCTGTGTTGTGTTGTCTATGTGTTGTATATGTTGTGCTGCCTATTTTTTCCCTCTGTAGTAATTGGCTAAGTGCTGTGATTTGCCCATATGTGCTGCTCTGTGTGTTGTGATACGCCCCTATGTGGTGTACTATCTGAATGCTGTGTTGGATTGTGTTGTCTGGGTGTTATACTGTGTGTGTGTGTGTGTGTGTGTGTGTGTGTGTGTGTGTGTGTGTGTGTGTGTGTGTGTGTGTGTGTGTGTGTGTGTGTGTTGTAATCTCGATGCGTCGTGTTGCTTATGTGTTGTGTGTGTGCAAGTTCCGTGTGTATACGTAAGTGTACCGTGTGTTGTATTACGTATTGTACACGTGTAATTCTTACATACTGTATGTGCAAGTGTACGCAGGGACACCCATGTGTTAGACTGTAATATTTGTTCGAGCCGAATAAAAGCAGTGAGTTCAAGAGCGTACATGTGTGCATGCGTAGCGGTGTGTGTACTGTACATACAGTACAGTACCAAGCTTCCATACTTTCCAACACTGAAAAAAAATCACCCTCTTTATCAAAATCATACGAATTATAAACGGTAGTTATTAAAATGATAAAGGTATATACCTATGTACGGTATCGATATTTATATATATATATATATATATAGATATATATATATATATATATATATATATTGTCATATCATGTGATCGCAGCGGTAATCCCCATGTCAATGACATCTGCCTTTATGTTTTTCCCTTGATGCAATATGTGTGTGTGTGTGTGTGTGTGTGTGTGTGTGTGTGTGTGTGTGTGTGTGTGTGTGTGTGTGTGTGTGTGTGTGTATCATAATGGAAATGCTACAAAAGCACTACACTAACGATAATCATCATTATAATAACGTTGCTTCCCAATACGAGAGACTGGTACAATCAACCACCACCACCACTACTACTAGTAGCAGCAGCAGTAATAGTAGTAGTGGTGGTCGTATTACTACTACTACTATTACTATTAGTAGTGGTAGCGGTAGTAGTAGTATCACCACCACCATAATCATCATTAACAACAACCATGATGATGATGATGATGATAGGCTAATAATAATTATAATAATAATTACAATAGCAATAAATAAATAAAACTACGACCACTAACCACCACCACCACCTCAACCATTACCACCACTACCACCGCCAACAACAACAACAACAACAACCAGAACTGCCACCACAACAACCACCACAGTAATAAAATCTACAAGAAGTTTCCGTGAGCACCCAAGATGGCGTACCAAGACAATAAAGCCTCCACATGCTCTCTTCTTTCTTTTAATGAGTGCTCGTAAATTTGTGGCCAGAGCTCAATTGAAAGAAAAGATGAGGGTGTGGGGGGTGGGGGGTGGGGAGGGGAGGGGAGGGGAGGGGAGGTGGTGGTGATGGTGCGCTGAGAATGAGAGTGGAAGATGACGATGATGATGATGATGATGATGAGGGAAGATGATGTTAGGAAGCCTTTTTATTTTTATTTATGTGCTTATTTATTTATATATTCACTTTTCTTTCAGCTGTTTGACACTAACATGATTATACTGCTTTTCTTCCCCCCCCCCTTCATCCGTCACGTTTTCTGTTTTTCTCAAGCTTCGTTTTCATCTGCCATCACTCTGTCTCTCTCCCCCCCTCTCTCTCTCTCTCTCTCTCTCTCTCTCACCAAAAAGTAAAGCAAGATAAAAACAACTTACCTGAAAATTCCCACTCCTTCACCAGTTGCCAGAGAGGGATTTATCATTTTATTTACTTTTTTTCTTTTTATTTATTTTTTTTTTTTATCAAAGGGAGAGAGAGGGGGAGCGAGGAGGAAGAGGTGTGCTGGTGACAGTGAAAAATGGCCATCCTCTCTCTCTCTCTCTCTCTCTCTCTCCACACACACACACACACACACATTTTTCATTCCTAACAGCCTATGTCAAAATCAGTCTTTTTACGTATTAGCTTTTTTGTTCTTCGTTCTCCACCTCTGTATGTCTGTATGTCTGTCTGTCTGTCTCTATCTCAGTTTCTTTTCCACTCCTTGAATCTTTCCTCTACTTTTACCTAAAATTATCTATTATTCTTAAATTCTCCTACTGGCTCTATTCGTATTTTTTTTTTCATCCACATATCTTCTCTTGTCTCTCTGTTTTCCATGTCTATCATCTTCACGTCTTTTATTTTTATCTTTTTTTCATTTTTGTCTTAATTATATTTTTGTTCTAGTTACTGCAATGTCTTCTGAAATTTTCAATTATTCTCCAATTCCACATTTTCCCTATTTCCTCTTCCATCCTCCTCTCTCTCTCTCTCTCTCTCTCTCTTTTTTTTTTTTTTTTTTGCATAATGTCCTTCCTTCCACACAGGGATATTTTCTTTTTCTCCTCCCCTCCTCTTGTTTTTCTCTTCCCTGTATTTATCGTAATCTTTTCTTCCTTTTTTTCCTTCTAATATTCTTTGCTTCCTTTATTCTCTTAGATTCTTATATTTACTCACAAGAAATCTACATCATCCTTCCTTTTTTTCTCTGTGGTATATATCTCATTCTCCTTTACACTTCTTTGGTTTCCTCTCATTTTTTTCCTGATTCCCCTCTTCTTGCTATGCCCCTCTTTGTTCCTGCCTTTTCCTTCCTTCTTTTGCTTCATCTGTTTTCTATCTTCTTCCTTTCTTCTATACTTTACATCTTATTTTCTTTATTCATCTTTTATCTTTTTTTGTACTGCCTCCTTCATTCCTCTCATCTCCTTCTCTCTCTTTCCCCTTTCTCCTTCTTTATGCACTAAATCTTTTCTCTATTCCTTGCCTTTTTCCTTCTCTCCTCTCTTCCATCTCTTACCATCCTTCTTTTGTCCTCTTTCATGATCACCTTTCTTCACTTTTTTCTCTTACTTTTTTTTTATATATTCTCTATTTTATCTTTTCTTTAAATTATCTTCTTCGCCATTCTTTATTTCGCTTTTCGTTTACTTATGTTTCCCTTTCTCTGATTTTTCTTTTTTTCCTGTCTCAATATTTCCTTCAGTCAATACTTTTTCCTTTCCCCTTCTTTCCCTTTTATCACGTCTTTCATTTTTCCCTCTCTTCCTCCTCTTCTCCCTCCTTCCTCTTCTCTCTCCACTACTTTTTTTTATCTTACCTTTCCTTCACTCTTCCTCATTTTCTCCTCTTCTTTACTTTCTGTACCTTCACCTCTTCCTCTTCCTTCCCATTCCTTCGCTTTCCCTTCTTCTCCTCCTCCCTCTCCTCCTCCCACTTCCTTTTCTTTTTCTCCACATCCTATTCTTCTCTCTTTCTCACTGCACCTTCTACTCATCTTTTTCTCTCTCTCCTCTTGCTTGAGTATAAATATTTTCTTCTCCTCCTCCTTCCTCCACTTCCTGGTCTACTACTTTCTTCATCTCTTTTCCTTCTCCTTTTTATCTTCCTCTTTTCATCCTCTTTTATTCTCATTCCCCCCTTATCTTCTACTTCTTTCCCCTCTTATCATTTTTTTTCCCTTTCTTATTCTCCTATTGCATCCCTTCACTATCTTCATCATTCTTTCTCTTCCCTTTCTTATTTTTTCTTTCACTGTGTATATATTTCTTCGCTTCCTTCCTTCCTTCATTCATTCATCTCCTTTTATTTTTCCTTCTCATCCTCATCCTTCTCTATATTTTCCTTCTTCCTCTTCCTCATAATCTTTTTCCTCCTGCCATCACTCGCTCTTCTCCATTTCACTTCTTTTTCTCCTCCTCCTCCTTCTTCTCCTTCTTCTCCTCCTTCTACTTCTTCCTCTTCTCTTCCTCTTTCTTACATTTCTTCTTCTTCTCCTCCTCCTCCTCCTTTTTCTTCTTTCTCTTCCTTCCCTCCTCTTCATTATCCTTCCCCTCCTCCTCCTCTCCCGCTTACCTGTCTTCCTCTTTTCCCTTATCTCTCGTCATCTCAGTAGCGCTGATATTAATAGTTTCCCCCCCCATACCCCCCCCAAGCCACTCTGGGTACGTCTCTCTCTCTCTCTCTCACACACACACACACACACACACACACACACACACACACGTCTACCAACCCATCTCTATCTATCTTCCACTTTCCTTCATTCTTTTCGTTTCCTCACTTCCTTCCTGTCCCTCTTCCTTCCGTCCCTAATTTGCTTCCATCCTTCTTTCTTCTGTGCTTCCTTCACACCTACCCTTATTCCTTCGCCTTCCTCTTTATTTCCTTATTTCCTCCTTCCCTACTCCGTTTCCTTCCTTTCTTCTTTATCTCCCTCCTACCTTCCTTTCTTCTTGCCCTCCTTCCTTCCTTCCCTCTTTCATCCTTTCTTCCTTTTTTTTTTGCTTCCTATCACTGCTGTCTCACTCCTTCCTTTTTTCTTCATTTTTTTTCTCTTTCCTCCTATTTACGTTCTTTCCTTCCTTCCTTCTCTTTTCTTACTTTTTTTTTATACCTTTCCTCCATCCTTTCTCCCTCGCCTCCTCCTTCCTCCTACCATCCCTCCCTCCCTCCCTCCCGGCCTCCTCTTATCTCTCTCTCTTATCTCTCCTACTCCCTCTCGGTAATTTCCTTCCTCTCACTATCTTTCTATCCCTTCCTCTCCTACCCTCTGACATTCTCTCTCTCTCTCTCTCTCTCTCTCTCTCTCTCTCCTATACCACCAAATATTATATTCCAAATCTCATTCCACCCCGCTCTGCTTCCAACCACCCCCTCGCCCCCCACCCACCTGTCTCTCTCTCTCTCTCTCACACACACACACACACACACACACACACACATTCCAGTACACTCTACCTACCACCTGCCATTCCACCATACTCTACTTCCACCCCTCTCTCTCTCTCTCTCTCTCTCTCTCTCTCTCTCTCTCTCTCTCTCTCTCTCTCACATCATAACCCAGCCCCAACGAGGCCTGAGAGCCAGTTAACAGAACAATAGTCGGCGTCTGTTGGTTGGGGTGAAGGGAGGAGGGGGAGGGGAGGGAGGGGGAGAGGAGGGGAGGAAGAAGTAGAGGAGGGGGGGAAGAGTAGGGGGGGAATGAGAAGGAGGAGGGGAGGAGGAGGGGAAGAAGGAATAGGAGGAGGGGAGGGGGGAGTATCAGCAGGGGAGGGGAAGTAGAAGTAGGGGATGGAGATGATGAAAGAATAAAGGAGGAGGGGGGGCAGGGTAGGGTTGCGGGGAGATACAGGGGTGAGGGGAGAAGAGAGGCAGAGAGGTGAGGGTAGGGAAGAGCCAATGAGGTTGGGGAGGAGGTAAGGGGTAAGAAAGGAAGGGAGAAGTGATTTGGGGTAGGATAAGGCAGGGTAAGGGAAGAAACGGAAGGGAGAGGCAGAATAGGAGTAGGAAACAAAGAGAGAGAGAGAGAGAGAGAGAGAGAGAGAGAGAGAGAGAATCAGATACATAAGAGTAAACAAGAGTAGAGAAAGTACAAATAACAGGAGGAATATTCACCTCTGGATAGCTTACCTGCAGGTTTTAAAACAGTGAGTCAAGATCTTACCTACGTGAGTGAGGAAAGGTGAGACAAGAGGAAGGTAGGGCGAGGCAGGGATAGGTAAGTGAAGGTAGGGGAGGCAGAGGAGAAGGTGAAGCAAGAGAATGGGGAAGGGTAAGGGAGGGACGAAATGAGGAAGGAAGGGTGAGGTCTTGCGGGGGGAGGGGGTGACAGAAAGAAATGTTAGGAAAGGGAATGGGAAAGGGTACGGTTTGGTGGGGGTGCGTATGGGGGGGGGGGAGGAGGTGAGGATGCATAGGGTAGAGTTAGGGCGAGTGGGGAGTAAGAGGGTGGGGAGAATGGTGAGGCAGACAGGGGGGTGGGTGAGATGGGAGTGTGGGTGAGGTATGGGGGGGGTTGTTAAGGGTGAGGCCGAGGTGGGGAAAAGGGTAAGGCAATGGACAGGTAGGGTTGGGAAAGGGTGAGACAGGAAGAAGGTTTAGGCAGGGTGCGGTGGGGGGGGGGGGCTGGGATGAGACATTGGAAAGGCAGGGGGTGGAAGATAAGGTAGTATTGGCGAGGCAGGGGTTGGAAGAGGTGAGACTGGGACAAGAAGGGACGAAGCAGGGGTGGAAAGGGGTGAAACTGGAGTAGGAAGAGTGAGGCAAGTGTGGGAAGAGGTGAGGGAATGGTGGAGGAAAGATAACGAAAGAGTGGGAATGAGTGAGGCAGGGGTGAGGCATGGGAAAGGCAGGGGTGGTGGCAGAGTTAGGCAAGGGTAGGCAGGAGTTAGGAAAAAGAATACCAGTAATGTAGATTGCAGGGTAGGGGAGAGAAGTGTATGACAAGGATAGACTAGGGGAGAGGCAGGGCTGAGGAAAGGAATGATTTTTCTCTTCTTTTCCGTAATTTTTTTAGGCCTATGTACCGTATCTGAGACTGAACATAATCAGCCCGTTCCTTGAGGCCCAGAAGGAAGGGAGAATGAGGGTGCAGCAGGGGTGAGGTAAGGGGTGGAACAGGAAGTGAGGCAAGGGTGAGACTGAGTGTAAGAGAGGAGCTCACAGGGGGTTAGGCACATGTGAGGCAGGGCAAGGGAAGGGAGGGGTGAGATAAGGGGGATGAATAGTGAGGGAGGCAGGGGTGACGCAGGAAGGGGGGTGAGAAAGGCAGGGGTGAGGCAGGCAGGGTGAGGCAGGCTAGGGTGAGGCAGGGGGTGAGACAGGAAAGGAGGGGAGATGGTCGTTCGCGCCATATGACAACCAACATTCATTACCAACTGGTGGTGGCGATGGTGGTGGTGGTGATGGTGAGGGAGGCTGCGGTGATGGTGGTGGTGGTGGTGATGGTGAGAGACTGTGGTGGTGGTGGTGGTGGTGGTAGGGTTGATGGTGATACTGACTGGTATAGTGAGAGAAACTGTGATGATGATGATGATAGTGACGACGACGATGATGGTGACAGTAATGATGATGATGATGAAGGTAGTGATGGAGACTATGGTGGTGGTTGTTACAGTGATGGTGATAAGAGGATATGGTGATGGTAGTGTGACAGCTGTGATAAAGGCAATGGTGGTGATGGTGGTGACAGAGGTTGTGGAAATGATGATAAAAGTCATGGTGATGGAGCTGGTGGTAGTGGCGGTGACTAAGGCAGTGGTGATGATGATGATGATGATTACTGTAATTAAGGTGGTGGTGGTGATAGTGATGGTGAAAGAGGCCCTGGTGATGGTGGTGGTGACAGTGATAAGGAAGAGAGACCGTGATGGTGATGAAGGTAGTGACTGTGTTGGAAAGAGGCTGCGGTGATGGTGGTGGTGGCGTTAATGATGGTGACTAGTGATGACGACAGTGACTGCTGGAGAAAGACCGTGGCAATGGTGGTGTGGTGGAGCTAATGATGGTGACTAAAGATCGCGATGGTAGTGAGTAGTGGAGGCCGTGGTGATGGTGGTGATAGTGATGGAGAAAGTAGGGAAACACAGCAAATAAAGTAAATAAAGAAATAAATAAAACTAATACCTACCACCCTAAGTCTCGGTTTCTATGTCCCTAAAGTAAAAAGAAAATGTAATGCGTGACTGTGGAATTCTTGGAAGGATAAGGAGGATGAGGAGAAGGAGAGACAGTAAGAGAAGTAAGAGCAAGGACGCTAAAGGAAGATGAACAGAAAGCCAGACTATGACCAAGAGGAGGAGGAAGACACAGGAAGAGGAAGAGGAGTAAAGAGACAGGTGCACTAACGAGTCAACCACCACCGTAATACCTGCTTGTTAGCCTTAATTGGGTGTGTAAGCAGTAATCAGGAAAGGCTATCAATAAACACGGCTGCCAATCCCATGTCGACTGCCGGGGATAATTGCCAACAACGCCAATATCTTCTTCACCTCTCACACATTATCTTAATCACCTTTCACACCTTAATTGATCCGATTAACCCTCTTGAAGGAGGTCGTGTCTTTTGCTTATCTTTTCCGAGACGATTTTACTCAGCTTCAGGGAGACTTGTAGCACAGTGGGGGTTGGATATGGCCTACGTTACCTTCTTTACCAAGGGGTTCTCCAACGCTGAATAAAATCCTCTGGAAGTACCAAGAATAAATAAGAAAGACATTATCGGGGTGAGAGGGTTAAGATTTTGGGGGGAGAGGTCGGGTTTTTGGATTTTTTTTTTTCTCGTCTATCTTACCCATTTATATCCTCAATCATTTACTTTCTTACCCATTTATTATCCAGTGGGTCTAGGAGGATGTGCCACCATGTCTATCTTACCCATTTATTTCCTCAGCCATTTATTTTCTTACCCATTTATTTCCTCAGCCATTTATTTTCTTACCCATTTATTTCCTTTCCAATTTATTTCCTCACCCATTTATTTCCTTTCCAATTTATTTCCTCACTCATTTCCTTTAATATTTATTTCCTCACTCATTTATTTCCTTTCCAATTTATTTCCTCATTCATTTATTTCCTTTCCAATTTATTTTCTTACTCATTTATTTCCTCACCCATTTATTCTAGTGGGTCTAAGAGGCTGCGATACCACCTCTATCTTACCCATTTATTTTGCATTTCACACCTTAACCCTTACATGGTCACGTCTACTCAAGTGTTCCTTGGCCCTACAAATCGACTATATAATTCTCTTCTATGCTAATGATATCTTCTATCTCTCCATCTATTGCCAGACGCCTCAATCCCGTTTGGGGTGGCCACAAACAAATCGCCTCCAAGTCGCCCTGTCCCCCGCCATTTCACTGCCCTGCTCCCAACTCACACACCCCTCTCTCATATACCTCTCCACCCCATCCCTCCATCTCATCCTCGGCCTCCCCCTCCCTCTTCCCCCCTCCACCTCACTCACATACACTCTCTTCGTCAGTCTTTCACCCTCCATCCTCTCCACATGGCCAAACCACCTTAGTGTGTTCCTCATAACGCTTCCTATCACATCCACATCCACACCACAACGCTCCTTTATATCGTCATTCGTCAGCCTGTCTCTCCACGTGACTCCACAGGCTCCTCTTAAATAACTCATTTCCACTGCTCTCACTCTTGACTTGTGTCCTTCCAGCAATGTCCAAGTTTCACTTCCGTACGTTAGAGTTGGTATCACAATATTGTCATGTAGTAACTTTTTCACTTCCATGCTCACTTCCCTGTTTCTTATCACTGCTTTCAAGGAACCAGCAACCTTTCTTCCCTGCTGTACCCTTTCAAGCACTTCACCCTCCAAACCTCCATCCTTACTCATCACACTACCCAAATACTTAAACGTACTCACATTTTCCAATTCCTCACCATCCAACCTCGCTGTACATTCACTAACTTCACCTCTCTCAAAGACCATCACTTTACTCTTCCCTACATTCACCTTTAGGTTCCGTTTCTTACACACTCTCTCAAACTCATCCACCAAGCCTTGCAGCTCCCCTTCGTCTTCACTCAACAACACAGTATCATCTGCAAACAACAGTACAGGGAGTTTCCAAACACTATCCTCTCTCACCAGGGCCACTCCAACATCCACTACCCTACCTTGTACCTCTTTTATTACCCCATCCATGTACAGATTGAACAACCATGGAGACATGACACATCCCTGTTTCAAACCAACTTTCAAAGAGAAAAATTCACTTAGTTCACCATCCACACGCACTGCAGCCTTCGCACCATCGTACATACTCTTCACAGCATTCAACAACTTCCCATCTACTCCATATATTCTTAACACTTTCCACAATCCTTGGGAATACCAATTTGTAATAGGCAAAACAAATCGCTAAGGATGAGGAATTTGGGACTTTCCTATGCACAAGAATCCTCAGTCTTTATTCTCTCTCCCCCTCCTCATCTTTCTTGCACCCACATCCTCTCTTCAATTCCTCATAAATTTTCCACTTCACTTCCTCATACATTTTGCTCTCTTCACTTCCTCATACTTATTTCCCTCTTCACTTCCTCATACATATTTCCCTCTTCACTTCCTCATACATATTTCCCTCTTCGCTTCCTCATACATATTTCCCCCTTCACTTCCTCATAAATATTTCCCTCTTTGCTTCCTCATACATTTTGCTCCCTTCACTTCCTCATACATTTTCTCTCTTCGCTTCCTCATACATTTTTCTCCCTTCACTTCCTCAAAGAATTAGTCAACTCTGGGAATGCCTCTGTCACTCTTCCCCTTTGCAAAGGAATAACACTCGTATTCTCTTTGGGCACGGAGGCTCCCTAGCACCTCTTCCTTAGCGATTTATTTTTGGAAAAGGCTCGTTAATATTGTTTTGTACGTTACCTATGCTGAGTATGACGATGTTAGGAGGATTTATGAAACACGAAGAAGAACAGTAAGATGTAATAAGGAAAATAAATCGCGAAGGAAGGGGTGTTACGGAGCAGTATGTCCAGGTATCTCCAACGGTAATTGATTTTCGCTTCCTTTCTCGTTAAAGTTTTCTGGATGGAAAAAGCTTTGCAGATTCTAGGCCTTGGGTTCTTTTTTTAATCGGAATCCTCTCCTTCACTGACTATATACCAATGTCAATCACTCAATACCCATACACTGTTCTCATTCGTTCGTCTCTCTCTCTCTCTCTCTCTCTCCCTAATGACCCCACTCTAATTACACAGAGCCAAACATTACTCATTAGCCCCGCCATTCATCACTATCCATCATAATCCCTATTAATCACCTACGATTAGAAATTACCAACATTTTAATTACTGTAAAATAATTGCAGGAAGCGATTTATTGTATGCCTGATAAATGATAACGTGATTATTGTACGAGGAAGGAATTTTTAAAACGGACGTGATAATTACCATAAAAATAAAGAATAAAAAATTACACACACACACACACACACACACACACACACACACACACACACACACTACTTCGTCCTCTGAACTGGTATTACTAGTATATCACTTAATAATATAACTTTTATTCAGATGCTACTGATTACTACTTGCACAAAATTTATTATTATTATTATTATTATTATTATTATTATTACTGGACAATTACCACCACCACCACTACCACCACCGCTACTACTAACGCTGCTCCTGCTACTATTACTACTACTACTACTACTACTACTAATAATAATCTCTGCCATCACCAACACCACCACAATCACCACTTCTCCCTCACCACAAAAAAATTAAAAACCCACGTAAATCACCACCACCACCACCACCACCATCATCATCAAGTGGTAATGCAGGGAGTGGAACACATTTCATCCACTTTAAAGAAAATCACATCACCAATCTGATTTTCACTGCCATTTGCTCACTTTTCTCTCTCTCTCTTTTTTTTTTATCACTGGCCCTATAAAAGTAATTAAAAAATATATTTGTTTAATTACACTCCCGTTCTGGTCGTTATGGCGTAGCTGAGGTGATTATCGAAATATAATTAGTTTGTACAGGTAACGGGGAATTACATTATCTGGTGTGTGTGTGTGTGTGTGTGTGTGTGTGTGTGTGTGTGTGTGTGTGTGTGTGTGTTTTCTGATGTTTTAGCACTGCTTGAGTAAGAATGTTCATAATCTCATGTACACAACACTACGTACACGTGTATGTATGTATGTATGTATGTATGTACGAATAAATGAATGTATTTATGGATGCACGTATGCAGAAAGTAGGTGTGTATATATGTATGCATGTATGTATGGATGGATGGATGGATGGATAAATGAATGAATGAATGAATGAATGAAAGAATGAATGTACTTATGTATGTATGTACGTATGTACAGTATGTATTAGTATTTACGTACGCATGTACGTATGTATGTATATATGTACGTATGCGCTTCCTACGCTTCAAACGAAACTACGAACACAAACAAAATACAAACCACCCCTCAGCCTAACACCACCTCTTTGCACACCCCCAAAGCACATAACCTATACTATTTGCTTTTAATTACTAACACAATTATGCTTCCTAATTAGGCAACTAATGAATTTTCATAGGCGTAATAAGGCTGCACATGGGGGGAGGGAATGGGAAGGGGGGAGGGGAAAGAGATGTAAGGTTGTACAGAGGAAAAGGTGGGATGAGGAGGGAGGAACGACATGGGGGACGGAGTGGGGGAGGGGAGGGAGGGGGAGACAGAAAGAGGGGAAGGGATAGGAGGGGAAGGGGGAAGGGAAGGGGAAAGCTGAAGGGGAGGGGAAGGGGGACAAGGGGAGATGTTAGGCTGTACATAGGAAAAGGTGGGATGGGGAAGGGAGGAACGGCAACGGGGAGGGGAGGGAGGGGGAGACAGAAAGAGGAGAGGGGAAGGGGAAGGGATAGGAGGGAAACAGGGACGGGAAGGGGAAAGGAGAGGGGAAGGGGAAGGGGATAGGGAGGGGAAAGAGGGGAGAAATTTTACCCTTTTAGCTTCGGTGAATAGTTTTAGTGTTCACATTTTCACATAATTTAAATAGCACCCTTTTATTCATTTTATTACAGATATTATCCCCCATTTCTATACCTATGCCATTTCCAATCCATCAATTTATATCTATGTAACATTTATTCCATCAATTATATATACATGTAATCTTTTTTTTTATCTTTCTATATCTATATAATCTGTAAGCCATTCTAATCCCTATATCATCATTCTATACCCTTGTAATCTGTATTATAGCATTCTTTATCTATGTAACTCCAATTTCATCATTATAAATTCATGTAATCTCTATCGCATCATTCTCTCTCTCTCTCTCTCTAATCATCCCGTCATTCGGTTCGTCTACCACTCTTCATTTTCCCCATTTCCCTCTTGTGTTCACGTCTACTGTCTGACGCCGCATCCTGTGAGTAGTGGTCTCGACAGAAAGACCTGCAGCCACTTCTGTCCCAACTCAGTAACGAACGACCCCTCTTCCCATGATACGCCACCCTCTTCTTTTATCTCTCCACTTTATCTCTATATCTCGGTCTTGGCCTCCCTCCTCTTCTCTCCATTATCTCTCTATCTCGGTTTCCTTCCTCTTCTCTCCCTTATCTCTCAATCATGGTCTCGGTCTCCCTCCTCTTCTCTCCCTCATCTCTCCATCTCGGTCTCGCCTCTTCTCTCCCTTATCTCTCCATCTCGATCTCCCCTCTTCTCTCTTTTATCTCTCCATCTCGATCTCCCCTCTTCTCTCTTTTATCTCTCCATCTCGGTCTAGGTCTCCCTCCTCCTCTCTCTCTTATACCGTCAACCTGCACAGTTTTCTTCAGCAACATCTTATTCTTATCTTATATAAACAACTCTCAACCTTGACCCTCTTTCCTAACACCCTCCTCCCTTCCACCCAACCCTCCGATCTCATACCCACATTTACCCAGCTCGTCCCTCCCTATTGCCTTCCTTCCAGTCGCATCACTTACCTTCATCCCCACCCTTCCCTCTCTCAACCAGCATCAACATCCACACGCAGCATCCTCTTTCCTAGCAGCTCCAGCTCCATCATTCCTATCTATCCTCCTCATATTTTTCCCCTTATGCTCTCCTATTTCTATCCACCAACACCTATCCCTCCCACCTATGCCTCCACATCCACACGAACCATCCTCCTTTGCCACTCCAACCCCACTACTATCTTCTATCCACATAATTTTCCCTCCATCCTCATCCATCCACCCAACCAGCATTCTGTTTCACCCATAACCTAACATCCATACTCACCATCCTCGTCCCCCTCCAAACCTGCCCTTTCAACCTGGTCTCCGACCTTACCTGTAAAGAAAGAAAAGACGTGTGTGTGTGTGTGTGTGTGTGTGTGTGTGTGTGTGTGTGTGTGTGTGTGTGTGTGTGTGTGTGTGTGTGTGTGTGTGTGTGTGTGTGTGTGTGTGTGTGTGTGTGTGTGTGTGTGTGTGTGTGTGTGTGTGTGTGTGTGTGTGTATCAGGTGGGGGTCTTTGAACTTTAATAGCTCTACTGAGGGTTGTAAAGCGGTGAAGGTGCAGTGTAATTATATAATAATAATAATAATAATAATAATAATAATAATAATAATGCAAGAAAGTGTAATAATTATAAAGAATACAATAATACATTACAAATACCACTACTACTACTACTACTACTACTGCTGCTACTAACAACAACAACAATAATAATAATAATAATAATAATAATAATATCACCATCATCACCATCACACTAACACCAAAGTCTCATTTCCATCTATCTACCCTATTAAAACAGTAACACAAACAAAAGCATATGCAAAACTATCAAATCAGGATATAAAATTGACTCACAGGGCAATGGGATCGACTCTGGGATTGAAACCTGCTATCTAGAGAATTAATCCCAGTTAACGTTGGCTTAGTAGGGCCTAGCCAATGGAGCCACCCGATATACGATCCAACACCCCGTTACACGATCCAACACACCGTTATCCGAACATCCCCTTATCTGAAATCAAGTTGGATCGGGAGTTGACTAGCCGGGAATCGAACCCACGCCGGGCCAACAATTAACTCTTCCAGACAGAGGACGTAATTTTGTTTTAGCTTTCCTCTGTCTCCTTCCCTCAATCTTTTTCCTACCTTCCTCCACCACTTCCTTCTTTTCTATCTCCTTCCTTCTTTCCCTCATTTCCTTCTCCCTACCTATTTCTTTCTTTCTTTCCTTCCTTCCTTTCTAGACCTCTTCCTCCTCTCCTTCTTTCTCAACCACCTTCCTCGCTTCCATTCTTGCTAATTTCCTATCTATCTCATTCCTTCCTAAATTTCTCCTCATCTTCCTCCACTATCTCTTCCTTTCTTCTTTCCTCCACCCCTTTCTTTCTTTGTTCCTTCCTCATCTTCTCTTCATCTCCTGTCTTCTTCTCTCTCATCCTTCATTCATTCAATTCCTTCTCTCCTACATCTCTTTCCTCCTTCCTTCCTATCTCCACCACCACCTCTTCAATCCTTCCTCAATCCTCCACTTCCTGCTTCCTTCCTTATCCTGCTCTTCCCTCCTTCCGTTGATCGAGCGAGCAATTAACCAGAGAGTCTAAAATAAAGGAGTGAAAAATGAAGTTAACGTTCATGATTAGGGATGCAAGTCGTGAAGAGGAAGAATGACTGGGAACCTTCTTTACTACTATTCAATTTTGACTGTTTCATTTTTTCATTCATCATATCTCGTCCTTCCCCCTCCTCTTCTCTTCCCTCGGCTCATCCATCATCTTCTGCTTCCTCTTTCCTAGTTTCCCCTCCATATCCACTTCACCCCAATTTTTTTTCTCTCTCCTTTCCATTTCCACTTCCTTTTCTTCTCCATTTCCTCCCTTCTCCCTTCCTATCTCCCCCATTTTATCTACCGATCTCCTACCCTCTCCCTTGCTATCTCCTGTCTTCTCCCTTTCCATCTATCCTTCTGCCTTCCCATCTCCTCTCGTTTCACTTTCTATCTCCTCTCTTTTCTCTTTCCATCTCCTCTCTCCCCTTTTTCCCTTCTCCTCTTTTCTCCCTTTTCACCCACTCCCCTCTCTCTTCCCATTTCCATGATCTCCCTGTCCATCTCCCCCCTCCTTCTCCCTCTCCCTTTCGTCTTGCTCTTCCTTTCTGCACTTCCACTCAATTTTTCTTTCCGCTCTCTCTCTCTCTCTCTCTCTCTCTCTCTCCCTCTCCATTTTCTCTTCCTCCTCCAGCTATAAAGAAGGTGGAGGGAGAAAGTGAGAGGAAATGAAGGGGTGAGGGGAGTGAGGGGAGGGGGGAAGGGTAACTGGTGTGAGGGGAGATGAAGGGGGTAAATATATAGAGTGATGGGGAAGAAGAATGCATAAGGGGTGAGGGGAGGGGAGGGCAGAGTGAGGGGAGGGGAGGGTTGACTGAAGGTATGGAGTGATGGGAAGTGAGGGGTGTGTGAGGATATGAAGGACGAGGGGTGCATAAAAAGGTGAGGGGTGAGAAGGTGAGGGGAGATGAGGGATGCGTAAGGGGGAGAGGGGAGGTGAAAGGGTGAGGGGAGGTGAAAGGGTGAGGGGAGGTAATGGGTGGGTGAGGAGTCAGATGGTTTGGACTGCCCCCTGCTTCACGTTACTATTGTCCTCTCACACACTTGGCCACACATGCTATTCACTCTCACGCAATTTCACACCCTCCTCTCTCTGACCTTCGTGTGACCTCTTCCTTGTAACCCCTCCTGTATGACCTCCCTGCCTGACCTCTATTCCTACTCCCTGACCTCTTCTCTAACCTCTATTCCTACACTCTGACCTCTTTCTAACCCCTATTCCTACTCCCTGACATCTTCTCTGACCTATTTCTACTCCCTAACCTCTTCTTTGACCTCCTTTCTACTCCCTGACCTCTCCTCTATAGGGGCTCTCATGCCACACACAAATTCTTGGCCTCATCATCTTAATCGCATCATTAAATTTGTAAATGAGGCCAATTAATTCCACGTATTACACTCCTTTCCCCACCTTCTACTCCCGCCCCCATCCCTCCTCAACCCCTCCCCTATCAATATCTCCTATCTCCTCCTCTTCCCTACCTAATTCCCCTCCCCTTCCCCGTTCTTTCCCTCTACTCCCTCCTCTTCCCTTCCCCTATCATTTCTTCTTCCCTTTCTCCATTCCATTTCACCTCACCATCATTTTTTCTCTGCTCTCTCCAAAATCCCTTCCACAACCTCCACCTTCTCTACCTTCAGAACTCTCTACTTCTCCTACCCCTTCCCCTCCCCTCCCCTCTACTATCGCCTACCCCCATTACGTTCCTCTCCCCTCCTAAACCCCTCCAAAGTCCCATCAATTCCCCTCCACCTTCCTCCCCTAGCTCTCTTTTCTCCCTTCCCCTAACCTAAACTTTTTTATTTCCCTCTCCCCCATACCTTCCCTAAATTCTATTCTCTTTCCCCCTCCCCTGTCCTACCTCTATTCCTTTCCCCTCTCCTCAATAAATCCACCACCTATTCTCCCTCACCCTCTTCAATCCTACCCTCTGCTTTTCTCCCTCATTCTGTCTCCCCATTATTTCTATCCTCCCCCTCCCGACTCCTCCCCTACCCTAGCCTACCCCCTCTACTTCCCCCTATCCCTGCCTCTCTATGCTTCACCCCTTCCCTCCATCAATCCCTCTATTTTCCCCTCTCCCCTGCCTCCACGACCTATCTATCCTCCCCTCACCCATCCCCCGCCCTACTTCCTTTACTCCTCTTCCACTTCTCTACCCCTTCTGCTCTCCTTTTCCCTCCCCTTTCCTCCCCGACCCTACCCCTCCTCCCTTCCCTTACCTCGTTTGCTCCCCCTTCCCTCCCCTTCCCTACCTCTTTTACTCCTTCTCCTCTTCCCCTCTCCTCCCCCTCCCCTCCCCCAGTAATGACATGGGTCCGTCGTCACATCAGTATAAATTCATGTCCTTCATTCATTAGCCTCTGATGCCTGATTAACACTTTACTGAGGGGAAACGGGGAGAGAGGGAAAGTAAGGGGAAACTGAGGGGAAATGGGGAAGGAGGAGTAAGGGGAACGAAGGGAAATGGGGAAGGGAGTAAGGGAATATGGGATAAGTGAGGAAGAGGGGAGGGGACGTGAGGGGAAATGGGTAAGGGGAGTAAGGGTTATGAAAGGAAAGTGTGGGGAGGGGAGGAGATGTAAGGTGTAATAGGTAAGGAAAGCAAGGGCATGAAGGAAAAGTATGGGGGGAAGGCAAGGTGAAACATGGGGAAATGGGAAGGGGAATTTAGGCGAATGAAGGGAAAGTGAGGGGATAGGGGAGGGGAAATGAGATAATGGGGAAGGTGGAGGAAGTGGAATGAAGGGAAAATGAGGAGAAATTAGGAAAAATGAAGAAGGTGGAGGAAGTGGAATGAAGGGAAAATAAGGAGAAATTAGGAAAAATGGGGAAGGTGAAATAATGGGAAAGAAGGGAAAGAGTGGGAGAGGAGAGGGGAAATGGGGGAGAGGGGAGTAAGTGGAATGATGTAAAAGTGGGAGAGAGGGGGGGGGGCTATAAGGGGAAATGGGGAAGAGGAAGTAAGGGGAATGAAAGGAAAGTGACGGGAGGAAAGGGGAAATATGGGAAAATGGGGGAGAGAGGAAATAGGAAAATATGACTGGGAAGGGACAAGAGGAGAGGGAAGAGGGAATGGACGAAGAGGAAAGTGAAGCCGAGTGAGAGGGAGTAATAGGGAAATGTAAGAGAAAAGAGTGAAGGGGGGGAAGCAGGAAGGGAGGGAAAGAAGGAAAGTGAATGGAAAAGGGAGGAAAGTGAGGGGAAAGGGAAGGAAAAAAAAAGGGAATGTGAGAGACAGAAAGGAGAAGATGGAATACGATAAAAATGAACAAAGGGAGGGGAAAGATGAATGGGATGTGGATTTTATGAGGTGGAAGGAGTGTACAGTTATGGGGATGAAGATGGGTGTGGGAGGAGGAGGAGGAGGAGGAGGAGGAGGAGGAGGAGAAGGAGGAGGAGGAGGAGGTGGAGGTGGTGGTGGTGGTTTAATGCGGCGAGGAGCTGAAGTGGATCGAGAGGGGGCCAAAGTTGAGATCATATTGCGGGGAGTTAACAGATAGACAACAGATACCAGTTAGATACATAGATAGATAGAGAGAGACAGACAGACAGACACACAGACATATATAAAGCAGACAGGAAGACAACTATTGAAATACATAAATAAAGAAATACATAGACGCTGGCCGAACGATTGCCCTTATAAAATCACGAAGCATACAGACAGACAGGAACAGCCAAGAACAATACCTTACTAACAGTCCTCTGCCAACACTATCCTGCCGTCCATATTCCTCATTCCTTCTCACAGACGACAGGGAGTATCATGCTTTCTCATACTGTTTCCCTGCGTGCTTCATACTGCTTGCACATTAAAACAGTTCATGTAGCACCTTCCCCCTTACTAGGCTGGGAGATTGTCAAGGAATTCATTGTTCAAGGCTGTGCACAAATACAAATAAGGTAATTTTACGTGAAGAGTTTTAGAAATAAGTACGAACAAATATAGAAACTAATATATAGCCTATAGTGACATACATAGTACAGATACTAATTTTACACATATGGAGAGAGAGAGAGAGAGAGAGAGAGAGAGAGAGAGAGAGAGAGAGAGAGAGAGAGAGAGAGAGAGAGAGAGAGAGAGAGAATATAAGGAGAGGCAGAAAGACGAAAGGAGACGGGGAGTGGGAGGTCGAGGAAGAATTTAATGAAGCGATGGGCAGAAGAGGATGGAGAGGAAGAGGCGCGAGGAGAAGAGGAGAGGACGAGAGGAAGATGAGAAGAGGAGGAGAGGAAGGTGAAGAAGAGAGGAAGAGGATATGGAAAGAGGAAGAGGGAGGGGCGAGAAGAACAGAAGAGACAGGAGAACCTGAGGAAATTCAACAGGAGAGGGGAAGAGGATGGAGGATGAGTTTAATTTACTGTGGGGCTGAAATGGATGGAGAAGAGGAAGAGGACAGAGGGAGAGGAAGAGGAGAAAGGAGGAAGGGAAGAGGAAGAAAACAAGAGAAAGTGAGAGGATGATGAACAAAGGAAGGAAGGCGAAGAGGAGAGAGGAAGAGAAGAGAGGACGAGGAAGAGAAGTGAGGAAGAGGAGAGGAAGAGGATGAGAAGAGACGAAGAGGAGAGAGGAGGAGGAGGGCGTAGGAAGAGTTTAATGGTGCGAGGAGCTGAAGTGGATCGAGAGGGGCCAAAGTTGAGATCATATTGAGGGGAGTTAACCGATAGACAACAGATAGATACAATAACACAGATAGATAACACAGATACAGAAGAGATAGATACAATGAGATAGATACAATGACAGTAAGATAGTCAAGGTTTTATTTTTAAACAACAGTACAATTACAAACTTGTACTCGTATACATGAATAGATAAATAGATAGATAAACAGATAGACAGACAGAGATAGGTACACTGAAAGACAGATAGATGGACAGACAGACAAAGAGAGGTACATTGATAGACAGATACATAACAGGCATACAGACGGATAGACAGAATGAAAGGCTAGATATAGATAGACAGACACAGACAGAAAAAGATTCTCTCCCCCTCTCTCTCTCCCAAATAGTTTCTAGCCACTTCTCTCTCTCTCTCTCTCTCTCTCTCTCTCTCTCTCTCTCTCACCCACACCCACACACACAAAACAGTTTCCAGCAACTACTGAGGCGCAATTATCTCGTTCTGTCTCTCGATTAGGCATCCAAGCCATACAAAGCCACCAGCTGTAAGCTCGAAGGCAAAAATTCGTATACCCTTCCACTTCGCCAAACTCACACTTCCTCTCCGTTCCTCTCCTCCCTGACGCATCACAAAAGGAAGAATTATTTACGGGTAGGTAGTTGTAATTATGGATCTGGTTTTGAGAGAGAGAGAGAGAGAGAGAGAGAGAGAGAGAGAGAGAATTTGCTACATGAACTGGGGCCGTCACAGAAGTAGAGTGAGTCTTCTTGCTGTCAGACTGAATCATACTTAAAACATCAACCAACCACTACCACCACCTCAACTACCACAAATACTACCACAACCACTACTACCACCATAACTACAGTACTATCAACACTACCATAACAACTACCACCATCAAAACCACCACCATTACTACAAAAAAACATCAATATAACTACCACAACCACTAAAATGATCACAACCATCACTACCTCACCTACTTGCCACCATCGCTACCATGACAACCATCACACTGACACAAGAACCATCACAACACCTACTTCCACAACCACAACCACCGCTGCAATAACCTACCTTTCCCTTAACCACCACCACAACTACCACAACCACCACTGCCATCATCTTCCACCCCTCAAACTTCCATAGCATCTTCAAATACCCTCACAACCACATCACCAAATCCCATTACCACTGCAACTACCATCCTCACAACCACTACCACAACAACTACCTCAAACCCGCACCACCACCACTACCACACCCCATCACGACCACATACTCGCAAGGCCACAAGTTATTCCAGATAAAATCCCTCATCTCCATCACTCTCTCCCCACTCCTCCCCAACCCCACAATCCCCTCCCACCTTTCTCTGTCCCTTGACGTTCTCTTCCTCCCTTTCCCTTCTTCTCCCTCATTCTTTCTCCACCGCCTCCCTAGCATCACACCCTCCCTTCGTGATATTTCTTTCCCTCCCCCCTTACCCCCATCTCCTCCCCTCCTATCCATCACCACTATCCCATCCCCCTTCTGTATCCCTTGACTTTTCCTCCCCAGTCCTTTTTTCTTCCCCAACTCCCCCCCCCCCTACATTACAACTTTCCACTTCCCCATCTTTATATCATCATGTTCCTTCCCCTACCCCTTCCTTCCTTTTAACCAACCCCCTACCATTCGCTCCCCTCAATCCCACGATGTTCCCTCCCCTCCTACTCCTAACTCACGTCATTTCTCCTCCCCAAGCTCCCCCCTCCCCCCGCCAAAACGCTCGCCAAACATTACGTACCTCGTCACGGTGATCTGCGTGTGTGTTAGTGGCAAACTTGAGGTCATACATCGTGGTCATGCTGTGTGCTGGAGGTCGTGTGGTGTGGTGTGGTGTGGTGTGGTGTGGTGTGGTGTGGTGTGGTGTGTGGTGTAGTGTGGTGTGGTGTGGTGTGTGGTGTAGTGTGGTGTGGTGTACTGCTGGTGTAGCGTGTTGTGTGATGTACTTTACTGGTGTAGTTTAATTATGTGGCGTGGTGTTGGGAGGTTGTGTGGTGTGGTGTTGTGTGGCAAGGTTGTGTGGTGGTGTGGTGATATTCTGGAGTGGCGTAATGTGGTAATGGACAGGCTTGCTGGTTGCTGTGATCGTGGTGGTGAGCAGGAGTGATGGTTGTTGTGGTTGTTGCGGGGATGGTGTAGTGGAAGTGGTTGTAGTAGTGGGGCGGTGTAGTGGTAGCAGTGGTTGTGGTGGCTGAAGAAGTTATACTCTAATTGTGATACAGTCTGACAACCACAAGACTCACTCTAACTTTACACATTCATGCAGATATTACACACACACACACACACACACACACACACACACACACACATCATCACTACTACAAGAACATCTACTCTAATACCACCACAAACTAGACCATGCAAACAACACAAACACCACTTCCTCCATCACCACCACTAAAACAATTAACCATAACATCAAGACAACAACCACAATCACCATCACTTCCACCAACACAATGCCACAACAAAAACCACCACCACCACC
>NC_137021.1:8722500-8800000 GCF_032717465.1 Coenobita brevimanus
GGAAGTCAGTAGGTCATATATCCAGAATCACAACCCTAAACACGAAGACGGGGCGGTCACCTCACCCCCTACGTCTTTGGGGTTAGGTGCGATGTTCAAGAATAAAAGCAGGTGGATCAGGCATGGAATTAAATAGTTCATAAAAAAAGAAATGTTCAAGCACTCACATAAGTCGGTTCAAGCATAAGTACAACATAGAAGAGCACAAGCACCCGAGCTCACAACTTAGGATTAAGTGGGATGTTCAAGCAGAGGTAGGCAGATCAGATCAAGCATATAATTAGGACAGTTCAAGCTCGAGACAGGAATATTCAAGCGAAAGAAAGGGCTATGCAAACACTCATGTAAGTCAGTAAGAAATAAATCCTGACATGCAGGCAACCGCAAGCAGGCCCCGCACCTCACGTTTTGGGTTTTGGTGAGATGTACAGAAATAGATGCAAATAATTATTGGGATATTCTGGGATTCAAAGCAGCTGGTTCAAACAAAAGAAAAAGGGATCGCAAACACATGCAGATACACTGGCAGTCGGGTTATCTCACGTCCGAGGGGTGCGTTTGGGAGGTTAAACAGATAATCAAAGAGAATAAATATATGAGAGAGTTATCCAAGCACTCGTCAGTTCAGGCATAAGTAAGAAATCAAGCATACACGCACAGGCAGTTCCCTCACCTCGTATCACGGGGCGGTAGGAGACCAATGCAAAAAGACAAGCTGATTTACCACGACAGAAACATCCCAGGACTCAATTAATTCAGTTCAGGCATAAGAAAGACTCTCATGTGGGGCGTCCTGTCACCTCAAGTCTTGAAGATACGTAGGATTTCATGCATAGCGGCAAGCACAGGAAGTACATAAGTAAGGGCTATTTAAGAACTCAAAAAGTAAATTCAAGGGAAAAAAAAAATCCACAAATACGCCAGTTCAAGCGTATGAAACTCAGGCACGCAAACACACACTCGAGAGGCACATCAAGCAGTCGACACCTCGGGTCTTGGGGTGGTGATTTAAACGCATGAAAGGTCAGTCTGTAAGAGGGATATCCAAAAATACAAATAAATCATATGTACGAGCAAAAAATATAGATAAATAAATAAATAGAAAATAAGATAAAACAGGGAAAGTGCAAGTCAAGAGGAAGAACCCCCTAAATTTAAAATATTATAATAAGTAAAACAGGCAATTGTACGTCACAAGGAAGAGCCAATAAATCAAGGCACGACAAACAAGCAAGCAAGCAAGCAAGAGGCCCAGCCAACCAACTCAAATAAGGCGATGCGACAGTCTGGATGGTGGGAGAGTCCAAGTGTAAAGACAAGCAGTCCAAACACATTAAAAAAAAAAAAAACAGCCCAAGCACAGGGTCAAGCAGTTCAAGAATAACAGAAGGTCGTTTGAGAGGATGTGAGTTCGATCCAAGGCAAGGGTAGGGAACAAGAAAACAGTCCAATAATCTAGGCTTCTTTATCAGTGAACTTGAATAATTTTCCATAAGTCTTACTGGCATGTTACAAAAACGTCCCTGTTAATACAGTGCAGACTCTCTCTCTTTCTCTCTCTCTCTCTCCATCTACCTATCTATCTATCTCTATTCTCCTCCCGTCATCCATTTCTCTCCCATCACCCTTCCACTCTCTCCATCTACCTCTTCTTCTTCTTCACTTTCTCTCTCTCTCTCTCTCTCTCTCTCTTCAACTCAGTATCTTTCGTGACATTTTTTTTTTCCTTAATTCTCTTCTAAGTAATCGCTTCCCTACATTACCTTTTCCTCTCCCTTTTCCCTTCCAAATTTTCTTCCTCCCTCATTTTCCTTGCCTCTTTCCCCCAAAACATTCTACTAATTTCCTAGATTTTATTTCTCTCTCTTTTCCGCCAGCCTTTCATCCCCTGTTGCTATGTTTTTCTGATTTATTTTTCTCCCTTCCTTTCTGTGTTTGTTTTTAATCCTCTGTTGTTTTATTTGGATTTCTTTGGCCTCTTTCTTATTTTTCTTGAAGTCGTTTTTTCTCTCTCCCTCTGCCTGCCTGTTGCACTATATCTCGCTCACTCACTAACTCACACTTCTCTCTCTCTCTCTCACCTTTCTGGCAGACGGTCAGAGAGGAGGCTTGAATATGGGAGGGGGGGGGGCAAGAATTGGGAATATAAGGGAATTAGTCTTGGATCTGGGTTTACTATACGTTACTTTATTAGAGAGAGAGAGAGAGAGAGAATGTGTGTGTGTGTGTGTGTGTGTGTGTGTGTGTGTGTGTACTGGGAGGGGGGGGGGAGATCAGACCCCTTAAGCCCCTCGGCCTAGTTACTGACAGGCAGGGACTAGCTCACACCATCACCCCTACAGATTGAAAAAGGCAGTCACTCTACCCTACACCACACCACCACACCACTACACCACCCTGCTTAACTACACCACACCACCACACCACTACACCACCCTGCTTAACTACACCACACCACCACACCACACAGCATCACACCTACACCACCCACGTCATCCCTAAAGCACCACCACACTTATACCACACTACAATACCGCTACACCACCCTGCTTAACTCTGCAACACCACACCACACCACACCACCGTCTAACCCTGCAGCACCACTATCCCAAAAAATAAATAAAAACGATAAAAATGAATATAAAGCGTCCAATAAATATATACAAACCTAAATAACTAAAAAAAGGACCAACTAAATAAAGACCCAAAATAAAATGATAAAAAATGAACATAGCATCAAGTAAAAAAATAAAAAATAAAAATGCAAGATAACTATGGCCAAACAGGCTGGTAAAAATATATATATATATATATATATATATATATATATATATATATATATATATATATATATATATATATATATATATATATATATATATATAAACGACCCTCGAGTACGTTAGATAGGGCCAGAAGAACTGGTAAATATACAAATAAAAAAATATATAAACGACCCTCTACCCTCAAGTACGACCCTATATCCTCAGGTATGATCCTTTACCCTCAAGTACGACCCCCTATCCTCAAGTGTGAATCTCCACGACCCTATCCTCAAGTGCGATCTTCTACGACCCTGTATCCTCAAGTATGGCCCTTTACGACCCTCTATCCTCAAGTAAGAATCTCTACGACCCTCTACGACCTCTACCTTCAAGTACGACCCTCTATCCTCAAGTACGACCCTCTACGACCCCTCTATCCCACACCAGCAGGTATTTGGGTGTGATGGGGGAAGGGATGACACAGGAATGGCGAGGGGAAGCTTAAAAATAAATGAGAGAGACTGAAGGTTGTTGTGAGATGCATGGGGGGACGGAGAAGGGAGATGAGGGGAAGGAAAGGGAGAAGTAAACGTGACGGGAGGGGGAGGAAAGGGAGAAGGAAAATTGACGAGTGAGAGGAGAGGGAAAAGGGATGGGAGAAGGGAAAGGAATGAAAGAGGGGGAAAAAAGGGGAATGGGAGTGAAAACAACGGGATAAGGAAAGGAGGAAATAGGAGGGGAACAAAAGGAAAGGAAGGGTGAGAGAAGGGGAAAAAGGGAGAGGAAGAAACGGAAAGGGAGGGTGAAATGGGGGAAACGGGATAGGAAGGACACGCATGGATGGGATAGGAAATGAAGGGGAGGGTGACAAGGGGGACTGGGAGAGGATGAAAAGGAAGGGAAGAGGGAAGAGTGAGGGGAGATGGGAAAAGAAGGGGAAGGAAAAAAAGTGAAGGGAAAACAGGGAAGTGCAGGAAGAAAGGTATACAAAAAATGAAACGCGAAAAAAAGATAAACAAGAGATAAATACACACACACACACACACACACACACACACACACACACACACACACACACACACACACACACACACGTATACCCGGACAAGACCAGACGCGATTGCAACCTTCATAAATATTGATGGGGGAGGCCTCAGGGGGAAACAGGGGGAAGGGGAAGGGGTGAGGGGAGTAGGGGAAGGGGTGAGGGGAGTAGGGGGGATGGGTGTGAGGTATGGGTAGGGGAAGGGGTGAAGGGGGGTAGGGGAATGGGGGTGAGATGTGGGTAGGGGAATGGGGTGAGGTGTGGGTAGGGGAATGGGGGTGAGGTGTGGGTAGGGGAATGGGGGTGAGGTGTGGGTAGGGGATGGGTGTGAGGTATGGGTAGGGGAATGGGGGTGAGGTGTGGGTAGGGGAATGGGGGTGAGGTTGAAAGGTGGGAAGGGGAATGGGGGAATGGTAGGGAGAGGGGGATAGAGGAAAGTGGACGAGGAGGAAGGAAGGCGGGAGAAAGAAGAAGATGAGGGTAGTAAGGGGAAAGTAAAGGGGACGAGAAGGAAGAAAGATGAAGGGAGAGGAAGGGACAGGGTGAGAGGAGGGGTAGGATGGCAGAAGGAGGGAGAGAAGGAGGGAGGGAGAGAAAATAAATAGATACGATATGTTAGTGATAAGATATGGGAGAACAAAGGTTGGGTACAAAAACGGGAGAGAAAAATGCAAATATACAGGAGGGTGGGAATGGAGAAGAGGGGAGTAAGAAGGGAAGAGAAGCGAAGAGAGAAGAGGACAGAAAAGAGAAGGACATGAGAAAAGAAGAGAAAATAGGGAAGAGGAGCAAAGGGAAGAGAAGACTACGGAGGAGACGAGTGACCAAAAAATGAGAAGCGAAGAGAAAGAAGAGAAAAAATAGAAAGAGAATGCAGGGACGTGAAGAAGAGGAAAGACAAGTGAAGAGAAAAGAAGAGAGTGAATAATGACAAGGTGGATAGAATACTGGGAGGTGGAGAGAGCAAAGGGAGGGGGACATAAAAGGGAGGGTGGAGAAAAGGTACGTAGGGCGGAGAGAAAAAGGGTGAAGAAATAGGGAAGGTTGGGAGGGGAGAGGTAGGATTGAGAGAAAAAAGGCAGGGTGGAGAGAAAAAAGGCAGGGTGGAGAGAAAAAGGGAGAGTGGAGAGAAGGAAGGGAAGGAGGGGGGATATGAAGGAACGTCAGAGATGAAACGGGAAGCTGAGGGGAAAAAAGAAAAAAGGACAACAGAGAAGGAAAATAAGGGAGACTGAAGAGAAAAACGGGAGCGGGAAAAGAAAGGGGGAAGAAAAAAAGAATGTGGGTGAAGAGTGGAAAGGAGAGTGGTGAGGAAACAAAGAGAAGGTAGAGATAACTAAAGGGGAGGAAAATAATGTGGGTAAAAAAGAAAAATAATATGGGTTAAAAAAAAAAAAAGACAGACTGACAAACTAGAAATGCTGGTCAAAGAACTCTAATATCTATCTATAAATAAATATAAATATAAATATATATATATATATATATATATATATATATAAATAAATATAAATATAAATATATATATATATATATAATAAAAGGAATACTGCCGAGGCACAAATAAAAACAAACTCAATCACAAAAAAAAAATAAAAACAAAAATAACGGAGGTCAAGGTCGCTCGTCAGAATACACGACAATAATAAAAAAAAAAGTGATCTGTGAAATGCTTCTGATAAAAAAAAAATCTCTGCAGTGCTTCCAAAGTGAACCCCAAAAAATCTAAAAAATGGACGAGGTAAAAAAACAAAAAAAAAAGAAAAAGAACAAAAGTGATCTATAAAACTCTTCGGAGGCGGCACAAAAGAAAAAAAAAATCACGGCCTTATTTTACAACTGGGATCCGTTTTTAAATCGGTCGTTTACGGATTGTATTTTTTTTTTTTTCAATCGCATAACGAAAATCGGGCATCAGCGACTGGACAGGAAAAGCGACCGTACAACGAAAAAAACAGGCTTGACAAAAATTAAAATAATAATAATAATAATAATAATAATAATAATAATAATAAAATGAAAATACTTTGGAGGTTAAAAGAAGCAAAACCAAAAACACAGAACATAAAAACACGAAATAAACTTGTCATCTTTGAAATGTTTTGGACGTGAAAAAAATAAAAGAGAAAGAAAAAAATCATCACCACTCTGACATCTTCCCCACCTGAGGATAGGGCCAGGACCCCCCCCCCTCTTCCCCCCCCAAATGTTACCTTTAAAATGCCTGCAAGGTTGGGACTTCGTGACAGGCTTACGTTCTCTCTCTCTCTCTCTCTCTCTCTCTCCCATAACTAACACGCCACCTCCGTCACCTGAAATTAGCACACGCAGAGGGAGGGAGGGGGAGGGGGAGGAAGGTGGGGGGAGGGAGTGAGGGAGGGGAAGGGGGAGGGAGGGGAGGGGAAGGGAGGAAGAGGAAGTGGAAGAGGAAGGGCAGAGGGAAAAGTAAAGAGATTAGATGGATAAAATAAACGACGTGTGTGTGTGTGTGTGTGTGTGTGTGTGTGTGTGTGTGTGTGTGTGTGTGTGTGTGTGTGTGTGTGTGTGTGTGTGTGTGTGTGTGTGTGTGTGTGTGTGTGTGTGTGTGTGTGTGTGGAGAAATGACGTGGAAAATAAGGGGAAAAACAGGAAAATAATTGATGGAAAAAAATGAAAAAATGGGAGGAATGGTTATGACAAGAGGGATGAAAAATGAAGCATAATTACCAAGCATGACGTGAGGGTGAGGGGAGAGGAAAACAGGAATATGGGACAGGAAGGGAGGGGAGAGGATGGAAAGGATAGGGGAGGAAATAGGGAAAGAGAAGAGGGAAGAGGAGGCGATAAAAGGGAAGGGGAAATGGGCAACGGGAAAATGGGACGAGAGGGGAGGGGAGGAGAGAAGAAGGGGAGCAAAGGAGAGGGAAGGGACAGTAGGTAATGGGGATGAGGGAGAGATGGGAGGAAGGAGGAGGACGAGAGAGGAAGGGGAGGCTGATAACGACAGAAGTTTAGCGAATAGAAGCGGAAGAGGAGACGAAGAGGAAGGGGGAGGGGAGGAGAAATGGAGGGGGAGGGGAGGAGAAATGGAGGGGGAGGCTCGAGAAAGGTACGATAAGGAGGGGGGGAAGAAAAGGAGGATAAGGGTGGGGAGTGGAAGGGGAAGGGGTGGGGAGAAGAAGCGGGATTGAGAATGGAAGATGACGGGAGAGGGAAGGGGAGACTCGCCTAATAGTAGACCAGGGGACAGGTAGGAGGAGGTGAGAGGGAAGGGGAGAGAGACCAGATGGACGAGGGACGCCAATGAAAAGGGAGAGATGGAGACGAGAGAGGGAGAGGGGAATGAGAGAGGATGAAAAAGGGAAGGAGAGGAGAGAATGAAAGAGAACATGAATAAAAAAAAAATGAAACAGGGGAAAGCTCATGATGAAAAATGGGAGGACAGAAAGGATGAAAAAATACAATAAGAAAGGAATGATGAGATGTAGAAAGTGGGAAGGATGGGAAGTGAGGATGTAAAAGACGATGGAAGAGAAGATGAAAGAGGAAGGATAAAACGAGAGGATGAAAGGGGGAGAATAAAAAGAGGATGAAAGTGGAGATGTGAACGACAGGATGAAAGAAAGGATGAAAGAAAAAGAGAATGGAAATGAAGAGATACTAGAACTGGGAGGGGATGAAAGGGAAGAGTAAAGACAGGAGATGGGAAAGGGAGAGGGGAGAGGAAAGGGAGAGAATGAGGGGAAAGTCTGAGGTGAGGGGAGAGGTAGAGGATGAGGGTAGGGGGAGCAGGAGTTGAAGGAAGGAGGAGAGATTTGGGGGAAGGAGGGAAAAGGGAAGTCTTAGAAAGGGGGATGATGGGAGGAGGGGGAGATGAGAATGGGTGTGAGAGAGGGGAGATTGTGGGAGCTGTACAAGTGATGAAAAAATGGACGAGAATGGGAGGGAAATGATAAGGAGTGTGGAAGGAGATGAAAGAGGAGGAAAATCAGAATGGGAATATGAGATAAGGAGGGAGGGGAAGGAAGGGGTATGCAGGGAGGGGGAGAGGATTTGGGAAGGGAAGAGGGGAAGGAGTGTCTCTGGCGAGGGTAGAGAGGAAAGAGGTTGTGGGGAGAGGGAAGGAAAATCAGGGTGTGGGGGAGAGGGGATGGAGTGTGTGTGGGGGGGTAGGAGAAGGAGGAGGGGAAAGAGGGAAGGGGAAGGATGGTGTGGGGATATAGAGAGGGGGAGGAGTGTTTGTGGGGGAAGGGGAGGGGAAGGAGTGTGTGGGGAGGAGGAAAGGAAGGAGGATGTAGGGGGAAGGCTGCGTGAAACCGAAGTGGGAAAGGAGGGTGGGTAGGAAGAAAGGTAAAGGGAGAGGAGGAGGGGGAAGGAGGGTGGGGGAGAGGAAAAGGGGGGAGAGAGGTAGGTGGGGGGAGGAATTATTGCGTGTGGTGTAGGGGAATCCGCTGACGCCAGGCCGGTCCTTAAGCTTCATAATTTGCTAACCAGGTAAACGCCAGGTAGGGGTCAATGAGAGAGAGAGAGAGAGAGAGAGAGAGAGAGAGAGAGAGAGAGAATCATTACACAGACTAAGGATAATATTTCTCGTCCTCGAAATATCCGCGGATGTGTGTGCAAGTGAATGAGAGAGAGAGAGAGAGAGAGAGAGAGAGAGAGAGAGAGAGAGAGAAATTAAACTGACTATATTTCTCGTCCATGAAGTATCCGAAAAGTGTAAGTGAATAAAGGATGTGAGAGAGAGTGAGTGAGTGAGTGAATGGAGACATAGGGGATCTACTTAAACATACTAGTAAGGAAAGACTAAGTGAGGTCTATAAGTGGATGAAGGAGGGAAGTATGTAAGTGTGCAAGTAATAAAGTAGTAACTACGTAAGGTAAGCAAGCAAGTAAGCAGGCAAGTATATGTATCAGCAAACAAGGGAGAGCATGTACGTAGGCACTGAAGCAAACCAGTATGTGAGTATGTAAGTAATAAGTAGGCAAGTGTCAGCAAGTAAGTTGGCATACAAGCAAGCAAGTAAGAAAGTGAGTAAGCAAGTAAGTAAGTATGTAAGTAAGGACGGAAGGTAGGAAGGCATTGATCTGGAAGGCAGGGCGGCCACTGACTCACATAACCCATTACAGGTGAGAAAATTACTGCAGGGGTGAAATAAGGTGAGGGGGAAGGAGGAGGAGGGGAGAGAAGAGGGGAGGAGAAGGAGGGGAGGAGAAGGAGGGGAGCAGGAAATGAGGGGGATGAGAAGGGGATAGGGAAGAGAAGAAGGAAGGGAGGAGGAGAAGGATAGGAAACGAAGAGAAAGGGGTGAGAAGGGGAGAGGGAAAGGAAGAGAAAAAGGAAGCGTAGGAAGGGAGAGACAGAATATCATGAAGGAGAGTGAAGAGGAGACAGGGAAGGGGAGGAAGTAAGGAATGAGACAGAGAGAGAGAGAGAAATAACGATGGGGAATAGAGAGACATGGTACGGGAGAAGAAAGGAAGAGAGGAGAAGGAAGAAGACGAGAGATGGGGACGAGAGAGGGGAAGCCAGGGAGAGGTGGGCAAGGGGAGAAAGGTACGAGAGAGGGGAAAACAGGCAACGAACAAGGGAGGGAAAGGAAAAGGGAGAAGGGAGACGAAGCAACGAAAGGGGGAGGGGGAGGGAAGGAGGCATGACACGGGGGGAGGGAGAGGGGCAAGGCTGAAGGGGGGTGTAAAAGTGCTGTAATTAAAAGCTCCCCCACCTTCTGAAAATAGCACAAGACTAGCATGGACCGCATTCCCGTGGACCTAGTAGATTCCCAGACACCTCTTCCTCAGCGATTTATAACATGCTTGGGGCTGTACTCTTTTCAATTCAATTTGGCCCAAAACTACCATCTCCATTTTGAATACTCAGTTGTGACAATGGATGAATACCGTACTAGATTATGATGCTAGTCACGAAGAAGTGTTAAAGAAACGATGTAGAGGTTTAGTATTACCCAGTTTTCTACTAAGTCGACTAAGCGGCAAAACGACGAAAATTTGGGCCTAGTTAAGGAATATATAATGATACACAAGAGAATATTATTACCAGATTACGAAATCTGACCTTGGCATTTAGCATCTGAAATTCAAACTTTTGATGTGACTCTCTCTCTATCTCTCTCTCTCTCTCTCTCTCAATTAATAAGCGGTCAAAAGTGATGGACGGGGACATACGGAAGTGAGGTGGGAATCCCAATTTTTGTCTGACGGTCGAATTTTTCAACCTGACTGGCGCGCGCACACACACACACACACACACACACACACACACACACACACACACACACACACACACACACAGATATGCATAATCTCCCCAGAATGGTAATCTGGGGTCTATGCTATAAAACTACCACAACCCTCTTGTCTTCGTTCGCATAAATGACATATTTAAATACAACACACAACTCATACAGTACAGTATTTCAAAACCCCTGGTCCACTACTACATTAATTATACCAGCGGGAGAGCCAATGTATTAAATGGTGGCTTTGCATTTCCATACTCATTACTACATTACAGTATGTGTTCTTTTCTACTTACATCTCCTGCAGTACGTTGAAAGACGAACACGACTTACCTGCAAAAGAAAGGCATAAATTAGAAGATGGAAATATTTTTTGTAACCAAAAATATACACCAACAATAATGATTAACTACTAATTGCAGTAAATGAATTCTTACTAAAATGAGGAGTAAATTTTATCTAAATAAATAAATACATAAATTCTATCCATTATAATAATAATAATAATAATATTATTATTATTATTATTATTATTATCATTATTATTATTTAGCTCATCTTATACAGCTTAAATAATCAAATGTCTACAGACTGAAACAGCCTGACCCTGATCGATAACCATAAAGTTTATAACATTTTTCTCATGCTAATGACGATATTATTTTCAGTGACTGGGAAGCTACCGACAAAATCTAAATACGTGAAAAAGAGAGAAATGACAATACTATTATGTCTCAAAATACGTGGATAAAGAGAAATGACTACCATAATGTCTTTACTTATATACAAGAAAAGAGAAGAAATGACAATACTATCACGTCTAAAAAAAATACGGGAAAACAGAGAAATGACAACACTATAATGTCTCGATATAAACGAAAAAAAAGAAAAAGAAAAAAAAGGAGACTGACAATACTGGAATATATCGAAATAAACTAATAAAATGAAACTAATACCACACTCTCTCTACGACACCAATAGACCAAACCTTCTCTGTAGTTACGAATTATTTTATCCCACAATACCCAAATAAACGAATATAATACGATAGCCCTAAATAAATGACGAGGTTAATTATATCACTGTCTACCTGAGTTAATTAAAATGCTACTTAATACCACAATGTCTCTGGATAAATGAGTAAACTTGATACCAATACCTCTGAATGAACTAATAAAAAACTTAGCCTCATGTTGAAATAAATAAATAAATAAAACGTTTAATAATACCACATTGTCTCTAAATAAACCAATGTAAATAAGTCTAAATAAATCAAGAAAATTAACACCATTATGTCTTTAAATAACTAAAATAAAAACGTTAATTAATACCAGTCTAAGCATATAAAAATCCACTAATACCAAAGTCTCTAAATAAATAATAAAAAGGTTAATGAACACCAGGTATCACAACATCCCTAAATACAAAAAATAAATTAACCCAAGTAACATAACGTCCCCAAATAACCAAATGCAAATATATAGGTTAATTCAATACCCACCACTTCTCTAAATAACAAAAAATAAATATAATAAGGTTAATTCAGTGTTCCTTTAATTAGCTGGTTACACAGAGGAGCAAATGGAGTTAAATCCCCAAATACGATCCTTTGTAATCTGAGGCTAAAAAAAAAAAAAGGAGAGAGAGAGGCCTAATTTCCAACTCACTCGCCCTTCACTGAATTAATTACCAAAGCCAAACAAACACTGCTGTACGTAATTACCCTGGTGTCCCCCCTCCTCCTCCCCACGGACACGGACATACATACATACATACATACATACATACATACACGAACACACATAACGGGCATAGAGACAAAAAAAAAATAACCAAGCCATACAAACACTACCACGCAATTAACCTCGACTCTACGCACATGACCGGATACACACACACACACACACATACACACACACACACACACACACACACACACAACCATATTAATAAGGAAATTCACACTGGCCAGAAGAAAGGGTTACCACCGACATTCGAACGGGCTAAACCGCTGAAGGACAGTTAATACGGAAACAAATTGACCAGGAGACAAATTTTAATACAAAGACGGAGGATTATCTTCTCGGACTTCTCTCAGCAAAAAATAAAAGCAAAAATTGTCCGTTGTTAACCTAAAGAAATTTCCTACACTATGTTCACTTCAACCTGGCGTAAAACAGCCATCTCTCCACCTTAACTCGAGAATGAGGTCCTAGTCACGAAGAAGTTCACTGAGAAAGATCCTGAGCTGGTGTCGTCGTACGTGAAACAAGCTGCAAAAGAACGAGAATCTCCGCCAGGTTAAAATGAACGAACTATAGGTGAACCAAGTGCAGAGGAAGGGCTGGGTACTCAATTTTTGAAGCCTGTGACTGATAAGGCTCTTTTCAATGAACGAATTCGTCTATACTACTTTCACGTTATCTTGGCTCAGATTATCGTCCCTTTGTGGCTTATTTCACAAGGCCCAGTGGTAGAAGAAACCATACTCCGGCTTTACATCCTTATCACAGCACTTCTTCGTGACCAGCATCAAAATCTAGTGCTAATATACTGATACAACTCAGCATTCCATAAGTGATGACAATTTTAGGTTACATAAAAAAGAGGACAGTGTTGGCCTAATAAAATGCCAAAGAAAGTTTGTTCAATAAAAGGGAATACAAGGGAGAAAAGGATGACATGATGAAATGATACGGGCAAGAAAGGACAGACTGATATCGGTAACCACAGAACGAGTACAGACACACGGACAGAAATACGGACACAGGAATAATACGATAAAGGACCAAAGAACGGATTAATATGGACAACTCGATACGACTGCACACAGGTGTTGTAAACACACACACACACACACACACACACACACACACACACACACACACACACACACACACACACGTCCAAGGCGACACGGTAACACCAACATCGTCAAGGCCAATCCATCCGTGTGTGTGTGTGTGTGTGTGTGTGTGTGTGTGTGTGTGTGTGTGTGTGTGTGTGTGTGTGTGTGTGTGTGTGTGTGTGTGTGTGTGTGTGTGTGTGTGTAACGTTTACCTAAAAATCCACCACATCTTTATTATGCTTACGTCATACTTCTCACAATTCTTCCTTGAATAAAGAAATAACTCATCTACGGGCTAAGACATACTAAAACTCCTCTCCACCTCTCTCTCTCTCTCTCTCTCTCAGAATGTATTGGGTTTAGACGTCAGAGGGAAGTGAGTAGTAGTGGAATGTTAGGCGATGTTATGTACCTGGCATTACCTGGTGACCTTATTGACGTGTGTGTGTGTGTGTGTGTGTGTGTGTGTGTGTGTGTGTGTGTGTGTGTGTGTGTGTGTGTGTGTGTGTGTGTGTGTCAGAGGGGAGGTGAGAGTAGGAGGGTTGTGTCGAAAACATTATCTATTCCTTCAATACGATAACATATTTTTTCTTACAGTAATTCCATACACCAGGTAACGCTTTAAGATTACACTCAGCTTAGAGCGACGGGGGGTTAGTGAGAATATCCCTTAACCCTTTCAGTACGATTTTTTTCTAGACAAACGCTTTACTCAAGGGAGTGAGGCAACTAACATGCATAATTCCACATGCCACTTAATTATTCCACTTAAATCCTTCAGTACAGTGTCTCCTTTTCCACTTCGTTCCAGCCACCACGTAAGGATTTTGTTCAGCTTAGTGGCAGGCCTCTGGTACACCGCTGGGATAATCGTGAATAATTCCTGTGTTTTAATTATTCCTTTTATTATGTGGGGTGGGTGTGGAGGGGCCCGGGGGCTGGGGGGGGGGAGGGAGGCTTGTTGTCGGCATGAATAATTTGAGTGAGTTATGTCCGCCTCGCTAATGGTGCAATTGTGGAAGAAGAATGGCCATGATAATTGATGGAACTGGCTAACGCTGCTTCTGGTGAGGGGCTGATAATTGATGGGGTTGATGTGTGAATGTGTCCGGTGAGGTTTGATGGGAGAAGAGTCCGTGGATGAATAATGGGGATGTCATAATTGATGGGGGTGACTTACGCTGCTTCTAGTGAGGGGATGATAATGGATGGAGCTGAAATGTGTGTGAAGATGAAGAAGAGAGGATGATAAACGTAAAGTTGATGGGGTTGGAGTAGGTAAAGCTAATGGAGAATGAGGGTGTGATAACTGATGTGGTTGGCTGACGCTGCTTCTGGTGAGGGGCTGACAGTGCATGGGGTGGTAGTGTGGGGTGTGTCTGAGGTTGAAGAAAGGGTGGGCGAGATAAACAATGGAGGTGCATTAGGCTGCTTCCGGTTGATAAATAATGGGGCTGGAAATAAAACAAGGGATAATTAAGAGTGTGTGGATGTGACTGGAATATTTGGTGGGTTGTGTACGCTGCTGGTTAAAAAAAAAATAAATTAATTAACAAAATAAATAAAAAAAATACGTAATTCTGATAGTCCGAGTAATATTCCTATCCCCCACACGATTATTTAATTCAGCTTAATGATCGAATTAGAGTGTTACATAGAGTATTCGTTGATCCCTCTGTTTCTACAGTACAGTTAAACAGGTGAATAAAATCGTCTGCTGGAAGTCTGATTAAAACGAACCAAATAATCTAACTAAAGGATCAAGGTACACTTTTAGCGGAACTCTATCTACAGTACTTGGCTTAAAACTACAATTTATCAAGAGAGTAACATTAGGATATGGTGCTAGTCACGAAGAAGTGCTATGGAAGGAATGGAGAGTCTTATTCCGCCACTGAGCCACAAGGGGAAAAAAAACAACATAACGAAATTCTCATCTGAGTGAAATTAAAACAAACTACAGTGTCAAGTAAATTAATCACAATATTCACAAGTTATTTTCACACCAGTTATGCTACCGTCCCCCCCACCTCCCGCAGGCTAGGCAATAAATAAGTAAATAAATAAATAATGTGGTGTCGGCATTAAACAAAGAGAATGTGGAATTACGAACATCAAAGTTTGTCCACCGCTACAGCATTTATAATTGACCCCACAGCAACATGTAGCATTTATTCTAAGCCAGCAAATTACAACCAACCACAAAAGACTCGTATCACAGCCACGTCATCTACAAAATTTTACAGCACCAGGGCAACAGAATCACTTTATCACCAACATGTAACACAGCACGAGGACATCACACATCACATCGACACGAAGCATATTTCAACGCACATCACATCCACACATCACCATATCCAAGTCGTGCGAGCGCACACACACACACACACACACACACACACACACACACACACCAGCACCTAGCTCCCTCAACCAAAGCCAAACTCAACCACAACATCCACGACACCACCACACAATATATAACAACACACCAAACACAACACTATTAGCCTCCACACCACACCACAGCCACGCAAACACCCACAGCCTGCCACATCAGAACACCATTGCACCACACCACACCATCAGCTAGCCACACTACAGTCACATCATACCACAGAACATCACCACAACCACATCACATACACTAACACAAATCCTTTACCACCCATCACACTACCATCACTGCACACACACACACACACACACACACACACACACACACACACACACACACAGGGTAGCATAGGGCGAGTGGAGTGGATCAATAGGGGTGACATTAGGGCGAGTTCCGGTGCATGATACCTGGTAATAAGGCAAAGTCACCTGTCACACCTGTCTAGCAAGAATAGGGGGAGGCAGGAGGGTGGTATACGCAGGGTCAGGCAGGCGAGGTAGGCAGGGAGTGTCAGGCAGGGATAGGGAGACGAGGAAAGTAGAGATAGGAAGGGATAAAGCAGAGGAGGAAGAAGGTGAAAATATGGAGAAGGGAGATGAGGTAGGCAGAGACAGGCAAGGATAAGACAGGCGAAGGACGCAGGGAGACTCAGGCAGGAGCAGGCAGATGAGAAAGGTAGGGAGATTCTGGAAGGGTTAGGCAAAGTACCCAGAGATAGGTAGGGATAAGGCAGACGAGACACGCAGAGATAAACAGGATGGACGGCAGACACAGGCAGGCAGAAAGGCAGGAACAGGTAAAGAGAGGCAGACACAGAGAAGCACTATACAGGAAAAAGGAGACTGGGAGAAAGCAGCAAACAGGAAACGAAATAGAAGCAGCTGGGCATGAAGAAATGAAGGCAGAACAGGAAGCATATTTAGGGAACTTATGCTGAAGGGAAGTAGAGCGAGGTAGAGAAAGTGGTAAGGAAAATAAGCGAAGATATGAGAGAGAGAGAGAGAGAGAGAGAAGGAATGCGAGCCCCCACCCCCCGCATCCCCCCCACACCTTTGTCTGTCTGTCTGTCTGTCTGTCTGTCGTGTCATTTTCTCCTCTTCCTTAATCTTTTCTCGTCATCATTTCTCCTTTTCTCTTCCAAATTCTCTTCTTCTCTCACGGCTTTTTGCTCCCACTGTTTCTCTTTTTCTCTTTACTGCTAGTGTTCTCTTTAATTTTGGATTCTGCTCTCTTTTCTTTCTACAGTATTCCGTTTTCTTTCCTGGTAACTTTTTTTTTCTCTTTATTTTCTTACTGTTTGCTTCATTTCCTCACTCTTTAATCTTTCACTTCTCTTTTTCCTTCAAATTTATCTATCTTCTCCTCATTTCTTTACTCATACCATTTCCTTCAATCCTCATCTCACTCTTCTCATTACCGTCAGTCCACTTCTTCTTCTTCTTCTTCTCTCTCTCTCTCTCTCTCTCTCTCTCTATCTATCTATCTCTCTCTCTCTCTCTCTCTCTTCCCATGATAAAGAAGGAGGGGCTGTGTAAAGAACTGAAGGAATAAGTGAAAGATAATACGGACACAAATGAAGAAAGTGAAAGAGAATAAAGACACGAATGAAGAAAAGTGAAAGAGAAAAGGGACACAAATGAAGAAGTGAAAAACAAAATACTATAGACAGGAATGAAGAAGAGTGAAATACAATACAGACTCGCATGAAGAACTGAAAATGATAAAAAAATGAAGACAGGGTGAGGAAAAACGAATAATTACTTGAGGGAATGGAGGATGAGGACTGACATGACAAAAGGAGAAAAGAAGGAAGGGAGGAAGGAAATAAACAAAGGAAGGGAAGGAAGGAATAGAGAAAAGGGAAAGAGAATTCATGAAAAGAAGGGGAAAAAAGAGATGTGGATAATGAAAGAAGGTCAGCTTGTGTGAATGATGAATGGAAGGGAGGGAGGGAGGGAGGGAGGGAGGGAGGGAGGGAGGGAGGGAGGGAGGGAGGGAGGGAAGGAAGGAAGGAAGGAAGGAAGGAAGGAAGGAACGATAATCAAGGATACGCCAGCTTTTGTGATGAAATGAAGAGTAAAAGGAAGAAAAGATGGAAGGAAGTGTATTTTGTTTATCAATACAAAATCCTTTAATAATGTTTGAGAAGGAAGAAAAATAAGAAGTGAAAGAGAAAAAACCTGAAAGAAGATACAAAAAAAATGAAGACATAAAGGAAGAAGAGAAGTATGAAACGCAAGAATCTGGTTTAAGTGAACGAAGAAAGACTAAGACAGAAAGGAATGAATAAATGAGTTAATGAAGATGTGAAGAGTGGACTGAAGGACGAAAGATAATAAAAGAGAGAGAGGAAAAAAGATAGAAAGCAGGGGCTATGAAGACAGGAAGAAAGTGAGACCAATACAAACACATAATCGTCATGTGAGAAAAAAAATTAAAGGAAGACAATGAAGGAGACAACTGCTAGTGAAGGAAGGAAGGAAGGAAGGATGGATGGAAGGAAGGAAGGATGGAAGGAAGGATGATAGGATGGAAGCAAGGTTGGAAAGAAGGAAGGAGGGAGAGAGGGAGGGAAGGAGGGAGAGAGGGAGGGAGGGAGGAAGAAAGCAATGACGAAAAGAGTCTAAATAAAGGAAGCGACAAGAAAAGGAAGGACTGAAGGATGGAAGAGAGAGCTAGAAGAGAGGAAATACAAAAAAAAGGACAAAGAAAAGGAATGCACAGGAGAAATAAATGAGCGAAGAGGAAAGGGGAAAACGAAGCAGCAAATCACGAAAGAAATGAACTGCTAAAGGAAGGAAGGAAAGAAGGAAGGAAAGAATAAATCATGAAGGAAATGGAAACAATAAAGGAAGGCTTGAGAGGGTAAAGGAAGCAAGGAAAAGAGAAAGCAATGAAGAAAGAAAATGTGTGAAAAAGAAAAAAAGTGAGTGAGAGAGAAAGAAGGATTGAAGGAAGGAAGGCGTGCATGGTAAGGATCAATACGAACACTTTAATGACACGTGCTCTTTCTCTCTCTCTCTCTCTCTCTCTCTCTCTCTCTAACAATTCTCCCCTCCACCGACTCCTTATCTCCTTCACTACGATGAATTTTTGCACTTAATTCTTGGCATCTCTTCACTATTTAATACAGCTCAGGAGGGATTTATTGAACTGGAGGATTTATTTAACTCTTTCATCAATCCTTTCAGTAAAACAATATAATTCCAAACTGAATGAAATCGTCTAAAGGATGCAATAAATAAATAAATAAATAAATAAATAAAGGTGACTGAGGAGAATGAGTTAAATTCTTCCTTTATCTCATTTTTTGCTTCCTCCTCCACCTCTCACTTCTTCCCTCCTTCTCTCCCCTCCTCCATCTCGTGTTTCTTCTCCCACTTCCTCTTCTTCGTCATTGCCATCCTTTTATTTTCTACACTCCCTTCTCATTTTCCTCTCTCTTCACTTCTTACTCTTTCCTTCTTCTTTTCTTTCATCCACCTCTCCTTTCTTCTCATTTCTCTCTTCCATTCCTTTCCCCTTACTCTCTCCCTTATTTTCTAAACTCCTTTTTAATTTATCGCTTCATCAATCTCTCACCTCATCTCTCTCTCTTCTCCTTCATAACCTCCTCCTTCATTCTCCTCATCCTTCCCTTCCTTTCTTCCCTCCTACTCTTTTCTTTATTTTTCACTGACCTCTTATTGCTTCGCTTCCTCCACACTCTCTTATTTCTTCGCTTTACTCTTCGTTCCTCCATTTTGTCTCCTCCATCTCACCTATCTTCTCTTCATTACACCCCTCTTACCCTCTTCTTTATTTGGTACACCCTCTTTTCATTCCTCTCTCTTTCCACCTCCCCTATTCCCCCTTCCTCCTCTTCCTTTCTTCATATCCCCCCCCCCTTCTCCTTTCTCCTCCTCTTCATTCCTTCCTTCATTGTCAACATTTCCTTTACATTCCTCACTTTCTCCACCTACACCTCCCACGCCTTCTGCCATTCCTCTTCCTCCTCCTCCTCCCCTTTCTTCTCATTCCTCGCTTCCTCCACCTCTTCGCCCTTCCTCCTCCTCTCCCCTCTTCCATTTCCCTTCATTACTGTTCTCCCCTCACCCTATTTCTTCCCCTCCTTCCCCTTTTCCTGTCTCTTCCCCTCCTCATATCTTCCTACGCCCTCCCATCTACCCTCTTCTTCCTACCTCATTATCATTTCTACCTTCTACTAAATTATTCTTCCCTCTCTATCTTTCTTCTCTCTCTCTCTCTCTCTCTCTCTCTCCCCTTCTCTACTTCTTTCTCTCGCTTCATATTTTCATTCTCCTTCCCATTTACCTACTTCTCCCTATCGCATTATCGTTTGTGACTTCTCGTCTATTATTCTTTCCTCTCCCTTTCGATATCTTTCTTATCTTCCCTCTCCTGTATTCTTTTCCCTTGCTTCTCTTTACTTTTATTTACCTCTCTCTCTCTCTCTCTCTCTCTCTCTCTCTCTCTCTCTCTCTCTCTCTCTCTCTCTCTCTCTCCCTATTCACTTTTTTCAATCCTACCCACATGTAATCAATGCCTGGAAATAGGGTTAGGATAAGCAGGATTAATATTGTTTACCTGGATGAGTTGCACCTGTTTATGGTAATTGTGTAGAAGGGGAGATGTCACCTGTATACTTGATAAACTATGGTTTCCTTATCTGTATATATTTCCTTCATTTTTATCAGTTCGTGACGCTATGAAACAAAAACACAAGAATGATTTTACTTTTATATTTACTTTTGAATTTGTTATTTTGTTTTAGGAAGCATTTTAGACATTGCCTATCCACACCAATCCCCTTTCCACACCTCGCTACATCCACACTATTCCCCTTGCCTCTTCCATACGTCTTCCATCTAAAACCATCGGCATACCTCTTACAAAAACACCCTATCCTTGTATTCTTAATTCTTACATCAACTCCATTCCTCTTACATGTATACCTTGCCCTTGTATCTATACAATAACACCTTTAGCCTGAATTAAATAAGTACACTGAACGGCAACAAATAGGTAAAAAATATTCCCTTCTTATCATTTGACTAGTCAGTATACTTTGTCCAAACTTTTAATTTTTACACCATTCCTTTTTTTTATTACTTTATTCCACACGGGTGTATTTTTTTTTCGTCGTGTTAGGTCTCTCTCTCTCTCTCTCTCTCTCTCTCTCTCTCTCTCTCTCTCTCTCTCTCTCTCTCTCTCTCTCTCTCGATCACACATTTTTTACTCTGGTGCCATTCCTTTATTTCTTCACCAATCTCCCTTAAACTCTGAAGGTAAACACCCCCAAACAACTTTTTCATTTCTCCCCATTTTGGCCATTTAAGGGGTTTTATGGGGTCAAAGGCTAAACCCCACAAAAACACAAATTTTGGAAACTTATGTTATTGTATGTTCACTAATCATCAAGGCAATTTGCAGCGAGGTATGCCAGTGTAATATAGTTATATGAAGACGTTACCGTATTCTCTTGGGACTGGCGGCACTCTACTTCAAATATTTCTAAGCATGGTACTTTAGTTTATACTATTACTCCTCTCACTTCTCCTCTCCATTCTTCTACTACGTCCGTCCACTGCCCTAAAGCATGTATATTCCTTTCGCCTGTTATTTTTTATCATCAGTGGCTCCTAATCAGCTCCCCCACCTTATCTCTTCATTTAAAAGATAGTACGACCTGGGGTATGTGTATTAAATTTTACACATTACATACATTTCCTTTACGGACGCAGAAACATATCAATACTTCTCTCTCAATATTTCTCTTTCAGTGGACCAAATCTACCTATGGACCGATTGCTACTGCGCGTATACCTTTTATTTTCATTTTCCACAGTACTTCGTCTCCTCCCGCACACTCAGGTCCTGGATATTAATTTTAGTGAGGGAAGAAGGGGAGCGAGGGGAGAGAAAGAGAGAGAGTGAGAGAGAGTTCCGGTATGCAAATTAGGGGGGTGCATTAGACGTGTATATGCAAATCACAATATATATGCTTGTAACGTGAAGGCATCCATACTCTCGAAATATGCATGAATATATTTTTGATCGAGATGTATATTTTAAGTTTTTTTTTATATACATTTTTCATATGAATTTTTATTATGGTGTTATTTTTTTTTTTTTTTTTAGGGACACTTAGGGATTTTTTTTTTTTTTTTTTGATAAAGCCAGACAACTTTATTCAACAAAGGGTAACATCTCGAGGTGAAAAGATTAATTTCACACACACACACAAACACACACACACACTTTCAAATCTCTCTCATCTCCCCCATCACTTTCTCTCTCTCTCTCTCTCTCTCTCGTCCCATGCACCCCAACAGGTAGCATTAATGAAATCAGGAGAGGGCAGGAGGAGGAGGAGAAGAGGAGGCCCGAGGGATAGAGAGAGAGGAGGGTACTGGCTCTCAATCTCCTCTCTTGCTCTCTTTCTCTCACTCTCTGCGTCTGTCGGTTTCTTAACATATTATTTACTCTCTCTCTCTCTCTCTCTCTCTCTCTCTCTCTCTCATATGCATTTCCTTTCGTCTCTTGTCGTTCTTCTTCCTCTCCTTCCCTTCCTTAATATTCTCTCGTTTCTCTTCTCCCTCTTCAAGTCCACTTTCTCTCCTTACCCTTCTCGCTCTCTTCCATATTCTTCCCTTTCCCTCTCTCCTCAATCTTCTCTCTTCTCTCACCTTGTTCTCTCTCTCTCTCTCTCTCTCCTTGCTCCCTTTGTCTACCATCTTCTCATTCTTCGTTTTTTACTTTTCAACTTCCATTTTTCATTTTCTCCCCTCTATATTCTTTTCCTTTCCTCCTCCTCCTCCTCCTCCTCCTCCTCCTCCTCTCTCTCTCTCTCTCTCTCTCTCTCTCTCTCTCTCTCTCTCTCTCCTGCCTCGTACACAAACCTAAAATAATAATCAGTGCTCTCTATCTCTCTCTCTCTCTCTCTCTCTCTCTCTCTCTCTCCTGCCTCGTACACAAACCTAAAATAATAGAGAGAGAGAGAGAGAGAGAGAGAGAGAGAGAGAGAGAGAGAGAGAGAGAGAGAGAGAGAGAGAGAGAGAGAATTATAATGTAGAGGAAAATAATCTGCTAACTTTTTCACTGCCATGATTGTACTTATTTTATCCTCACTCATTGCAGACAGCTTTATTCCGTAGTGAGAAATTCTACTCATCAAAAAAGGCTAAAAAACAGTATCTACAACGCTTGCACAATGGTTAGGGTTTGACGATTACATTCAGCAGAGAAATTCTAAGCAGTGGAAGGACTGAAACTATCATGGTAGAAGAAATAAGCAACAAGACAATGCACACCTTTGATAGCCGCACTCATCTTAATCGTATCCATGAACCCAATACATCAACAGAAGGTGTATTTCGTTCCTGGACAAGCACCTCAAACACACACACACACCTCGCACACACACCCTACGCACAGCAGACACACCATCAACATCCCCCATCCCGATGTGTGACGCTCGTAAAATTCTATGGTTGCAACCTGCCAGATTTCACCCTTTAAAAGGATAGTGATAGTTAACGAGTGAGTGGCCCAGTCAGGGACACATAGTGAATTTGGTCACCCCTGAGAGTGCAGAAAAAAAAAAAAAAAAAAAAACTACTTAAGCAAACAGACAATAATATGTGGGTAAACAACATTGTCAAAATAAGCAAACACGAGTATTAATTATAAATCATATCCCAATCCCACACGACAAAAGTAATACCGGGTAAATAAAGATATAAAAACGAACAGAAGACAATAATCGCGTGACAAAGAGTGACAGAGAAAGAACGAAAGAAAACGAGAATTAATAAGGGAAAGGGGAGACGGCGGAATTTGTGGTGACCCTCATCTTCGCTGGAATCATTTGGTCAGTAATTTTGCCCTTTTCTCTCTCTCTCTCTCTCTCTCTCTCTCTCTCTCTCTCTCCCTTCTTTGTCTCTGCTATTCACTCTTGTTTCCCCTTCCTGCTTCATCATTTTTCATATATTCCGTCTTCTCTTGTTTCTCTCTTCGTTGCAGTTATTTGTATTTTTCTTTGTTTCCCTATTTTCAATTTTCAATTTCTCTCGTATTTCCTTTCCTTTTATCCTTCTTTTCTGGGAGCCGATGGTGTATTGGTTAGCACATCCATCTCGCAACCATAAGAACTCGGGTGCGATTCTGGTGCCGGTCAGACTGGTGGGATAGTGTGTTTCCTCTTTTTCCCTGTTCAAACAGCTGTACAATGGGGACCTGGAAGTCGTATTCTAGGTGAAGATTGAGACTTAGCACAAAAAAAAAAAAAAAAAAAGAGGGAGTCTAAATTTATCTCTTGCAGTCGACAGGTATAAATCCTCCTTCTCTTCTCCTTCCTCTTCTCCTCCTCCTCTTCCTCTTCTTCTTCTCCTCCTCGTTTTCTCTTGCGTCCGCAGTTATCAGTGTATTTCACTTCTCATATTTTCTGATCTCCCACTCTATCATCCAATATATTCAATCTTCCTCTCATTCTTCCCTCCCTTATCTATTTCTAATCAATATTTTTCTCCATTCCCCGCTTCTGGCTCATAATTTCTCATATATTCCTCTCCCTTTCTTTTCATTCTTCTTTCTTCCCCATCCTATTTTTTTTTCACTTGCCAATTATCTTTCCTCTATTCCCCCTCTTCTGGTTTTTATTTCTTCTCATCATTATTTCCCATCTCACCATTTGTCAGTATTTTTCCTTCCTTCCGTCCTTCTGGTTTATCACTTCTCACACATCTATCTTCTGTTCTTTCCTTCTTCTTTCCCTCTCTTCCATTTCTTAATTTCTGTGTGTTAGTCTTTCCATCCCTTTACTTCTTTATCATCTTTCGTACATTCTGCTTTCTTCTGTGTCATCTCTCTCTCTCTCTCTCTCCTCTTGTATCATTAATTTTATCAAGAGGCAGACACGTTTCTCTTCCACCCCTCTCTTATTTATTTGGTGTCTCCTATCTTTATCGCAGTTTCTCTCTCTCTTTCTTTCTCTCTCTCTCTCTCTCCACTTTCACACTGAGAAATTGAACTCTTCCATTCTTAATTCTGAAATATTCGCTATTTCAGAGATATATGGCATGCTCTCTGGCTTTCCTCTGTGTGTGTGTGTGTGTGTGTGTGTGTGTGTGTGTGTGTGTGTGTGTGTGTGTGTGTGTGTGTGTGTGTGTGTGTGTGTGTGTGTGTGTGTGTGTGTGTGTGTGTGTGTGTGTGTGTGTGTGTGTGTGTGTGTGTGTGTGTGTGAGAGAGAGAGAGAGAGAGAGAGTCGAACGCTTGAACAGGGAAAACCCAAAGGAAACAATGAAGGATGGGAGAGACGTAAGAGGGAGGAAGGGGAAGAGGGAGGGATGGGGAAAGGAGAGGGAGAAGGAAAGCGGAGTGAGAGGGGAGAAGAAGGGGAGGGAGGAGTGAGAGACATGCAGGGAGGAAGAGAGGGAAGGGAAAGATGGGGATAGGAGGATATACAGATGGAGATAGGGGCGGAAAGGGAGAAGGAAAGCTGAATGGAGAGGAAACAGGAAAGAAAGGAAAATGACAAAGGATAACAGAGAGAGAGAGAGAGAGAGAGAGAGACGGACACAATGAGGAGGGAGAGTGGGTGATGGAGAAAGAGGAATACCTAAATGATGAGAGTATGATGGTAAAAGAAAGAAAAAAGGAAGGAAAGAAGGAGGGAAGAGGAATATGAGTAAGGAAGGAAGGAAAAAGGTAAAAATGAAGGAGGAATGATGAGAAAAACAAATGAGTGAACGAACAAGCAAACGAACGAATGAATGAGTGAATGAATGAATGAATGAATGAATGAATGAATGATGGATGGAAGAAAGTTAGGAAAATGAGTTAGTGAAGGAAAAAAATGGAGGGACAGAGGCGAAGAACAGAGGAAAAGATAGGAAGAGAATAAGAAATAAGAGTGGGGAGCGAGAGGAGTGAGTGTGGGAGGAAAGATATAACGGGGTGAGAATAAGAAGTGCGGAGGAAGTAGCGGAGAAGGGGAAAGAGGGGAGGAATAGGGAGAGAGAGAAGTACGTAGGTAGGGGGGAGGAGAAAGAAGGAGGGGAGGGAGAATGAGACAAAGAAAGAAGAGGAAGGGAGGAAAGAGGGGAGGAAATCAGGAGAGGGACCGGAGGGAGGAGAGGATAGGGAGAGAATGAGAAATAGGGAGGGTGAGAGGGAGGGAGGGAGAGTGGAGTGTGACACGTTGTGGGAGGAGATTGATAATGAATGGCCGAAGAGGAAAACCCGATGAAGGAGCTAAGGGAGGGGATTAAGGGGAGGGAGGGAAGGGAGGAAGATGGGGAGGGAGAAAGAAGGGGAGGAAAAGGGAAGGAGAAAGAAGGGGAGGGATTGGAAGGGAGAAAGAAGGGGAGGGAATGGGAGGAAAAAAGAAGGGAGGGGATTGAGGGGAGCGGTAGGCAGGGAGAAAGAAAGGAAGGACACAGAGAAGGGAATGAAGGAAATGCATCACAAATGGGAGGGTGTGAAGAGCATGGAGTGAAGGGAAGGAACGGGGAAGAAAGACAAAACCAAAAGATAAGTGATTGGAAAAAGTGATGGGTAGGATATAGGGAGGAGGGAGAGTTGGGGGGGGGGGTTAAACAAGGGAAGAAAGGGAAGAGAAAGGGTAAAGGCAGTGGAGGAGTGAATGGAAGGAAGGAAGTGAAGAAACAGGAATGGAACGGAGTGAAGGAAAGGAAGCAGGGAAGGAAGGAAGGAAAAAGGAAAGAGAGGAATGATGGAAAAGAACCAAGGAAGGAAGGGACTGAAGGAAATGAAACAAGGAAAGGAGTGAAGGAAACAGGAAAGAAAGGAGTGACGGAAAAGAAACAAGGAAGGAAGGGGGTGAAGGAATGGACGCAGGGAAGGAGGCGAGTGAAGGAAAGGAAAGAGGGAAGCGAGGATGAGGGGGATAAAGAAGGGAAAGAATGACGAGAAGGAAAGAAGTGGAGGGAAAGATAAAAGCGACGAAGAATGTGAAGGAAAGGGTGAGGTTTGGGGAGAATGAGGGTGAAGGAAAGGAAAGAAGGAAGCGGGAGAGTGAGGAAATTAAGAAGGACAGAATAAAGAAAGGAGGAAAAATGAAGAAGTGAAGGAAATGAACGAGTGGATGAAGAGGGAGAAACAAAGAAGGGAGAGAATGATAGAATGGGAGGGAGAAAAAGGAAAGAGGGGGGAGATGTGAAGGCTACGAGGAAGAAGAAAACGAAAGAGGGAAGGGAAAGATAATGAAGCAGTGATAGGAGAATGTGGGAAAGGGGAAATGAAGGGAATGAAAAGAGGGAAGAAAAGGGACGGACAGTGGGGAGGAAAGGGACGGATAGAGGGGAGAAATGGGAAGGACAGTGAGGAGAAAAGGAAGGTTAGTGGGAAGAAAGGGGAAGGTTAGTGGGAAGAAAGGGGAAGGATAGTGGGGAGAAATGGGAGGGGCAGTGTGGAGAAAAGGGAATGATAGTGGGGAGAAAAGGGAATGACAGTGGGGAGAAAAGGGAAAGACAGTGGGGAGAAAAGGGAATGATAGTGGGGAGAAAAGGGAATGATAGTGGGGAGAAAAGGGAAAGATTGTGGGGAGAAAAGGGAATGATAGTGGGGAGAAAAGGGAATGATAGTGGGGAGAAAAGGGAATGATAGTGGGGAGAAAAGGGAAGAATACAGGGAAAGGAGATAGGGAAGGGAACGACCCCCCAGTTTTTCTCAGTTCATGCTCCCTTATCAACTCTCTCTCTCTCTCTCTCTCTCTCCATTCTTTATTTATTTTCTCATTTTCTCTCCACCTAACCTCAGCAAATTTCTTCAATATACTTAGCTTTTTCTACGTACCTGTAACTTTCGAAACTTCGCTCTTTTTCTGTATTTGTTATTTTTCCTCTCTCTCTCTCTCTCATTTTCTTTTCCTGTTTCTTCCTTCCTCTTCCCCTCCTTTTGTTCTCCTTTTTTTTTTACATCTCCTCTTCCTCCTCCTCGGTATTCCTGATCTTCATTTTTCTCATTCCTCCTCATTTCTCTCTCTTCCTTTTCCTTCCTTCCTCTCCCTTACTCTTCATCTCATACTGTCCCTCATTTCCGTTCTTCCTTTCTTCCCCACTTTTTTCTCATTTCTTCCTTCTTCTTCTCCTCCTCTTTCTTCTTCTTCCCCTCCTCCTCCTCCTCCCCGTGCTAAGTCTTCCTCTTCTCCTCCCCTAGTGGCCAGCAGCTGCCAACTTCTACTCCTGCCTACAAATGGGATCTTAGCAACACTCCCTACATCACTTATCATAACACTCCCTTCCTCACCACTCACTCTCTCACTCCTTCCTTCCTTCACCACTTACTTCACTTCCTCCTTCAATTCTTCTTCCTTCCTTCCTTCACCACTTACTCCTCTCATACCATTCACTCCTTCAATCCTTTTTCCTTGATCACCACTCTATCAATCCTCCTTCATTCTTCATCACTCCAACCTGCCTCACCCGGTCCCTCAGGTCTCATTCCTTCTATGACACTGACTCCTACCTTACTCACTCCTTCATTCGCTATCATTCCACCCCCTCATTACTTACTCCTTCAACCATTCCTTCTTCATCCCTCTCTCTCTCCTTCCTTATTCACTCATTTATTCCTCCTCCATACTCACTATATCCCCTTATCATAACATTGACCCCATTCTCTCCTTCATCATTCACTCCTTCATTCTTCTTCACCATTCCCTCACTCCTCAATCGCTCACTTATTCAACCCTTCCTTCACTTAATATTTCATACTTTTCACTGCACTTATTCCTCCTTTCGTTATTTTTTTTTTATCATTTTATTTCTACTCCCTTACCATAACACTATCCCACATTCCCTACATCAATTATTAAGGCCTAACCACCCCTTCCCTCCAGCCATCTTCACCAATCCACCTTCACTCCCTCCTTCACCAATCCATCTTCACTCCTCACTCCTTCCCTCACCAATCCACATTCACTCCTCACTCCTTCCCTCCCTCCCTCCCTCAGCAATCCACCCTCACTCCTACTCCTTCCCTCCCTCCATCTCTGACTAGTCCACTCTCACTTCTACTCCTTCCCCCCCTCCATCCCTCACCAATCCACCCTCACTCCTACTCCTTCCCTCCCTCCCTCCCTCCCTCCATCACCAATCCATCTCAACTCCCCAATCCTTCCCCATTCACAATCTCAACCCTTCCTTCTCCACCAGTTATCTTTCCATCATACCTCCAACACTCTCATCAGTTCACCCTCACTCTTCACTCCCTCACCTCTAACTCCCTCCCTCATCACCAAAGCCTTAACAACCCTTTCTGCACGGAGCTCCCTTTTCTCATACTATTTTTTCCATAACCAGACGATTTTATTAAGCTCAGGACAGACGCTTGCTGGAGAGAGGTTAGATATGCTATTGATAAACCCCTACATTTGCTACAGGGCTTTCTTTGGTTGAATAAAATCGTCTGGCATCAGCAAGAACACACTAAGAAGACATCGGCCGAGTTCAAGGTGTTCTGTTATTTGAGTATTTCTCGGCACTTCTTCCAACTTCTTATCACTGGACCACTCCTTTCTTAGTCACTCTGTTATCACTAAGACTTCCTTCTCTCCTCAATTATTTCTCACCTCAGCAGCACAAAAGCTCTCTCTCTCTCTCTCTCTCTCTCTCTCTCTCTCTCAGTGAATGTCCATTAAGGCTTATGTACAGTAAAAGCGAATATGTACCGATGTGTATGTCCTTCATGCCGTATGTACATTTAGGCCACGCTCGTGTGTGTGTGTGTGTGTGTGTGTGTGTGTGTGTGTGTGTGTGTGTGTGTGTAAATAGTTTCACCACCTGACGGAGTATACCGTACATCCGACACAGTATACTGTAGAGTATGTATGTATGTATGTGCATGTAGGTGTGCTGGTGTGCTTATGTGTATGTACGTGGACCATCTGGCAGTGAGTGTGTATGTGTGTGAGGGGGTGCTGTTTATGCAGACGCCCATATATCAATCAGCTCGACCCACTTCTATGGAAATGCTCCCTTTCCTTGGCTATCACACACCGATTCCTTCCCTCCTTTCCTTCCTTCCTCCTCTCCCTCCTTTCCTCCACCCTCTCACTCCCCCCTTCCTTGCCTTCTCTCTCCATCATTTATTTTCCTCCCTCCCTTTCTTCCCTCAAACGTTTCCATTTCTTTCCTTCCTGTCCCCTCCCCCTTCCCTCTTTGTGTGTGTGTGTGTGTGTGTGTGTGTGTGTGTGTGTGTGTGTGTGTGTGTGTGTGTGTGTGTATACGTGCTTGTATGTGTGCGTGTGCAGATTGAGGTCAGTGGTGACTCCTCCTGGCATTAAGTCCTTCTCGTCAGAAGCTTACAGACAACCTCACCAACCACCACCCACCCATACCCACCACCACCCACCCACCACCACACACCCACGCCCACCACCACACACCCACACCCACCACCACGCACCCACACCCACCACCACACACCCACACCCACCACCACTTATCCACGCCGACAACTAGCCATCGCCGTCTACCCACACTCATCACCACCCGTAACCTTCCACCCACACCCACAACCAACCATCACCACCTACCATCACCCACCAATAACCACCCACCCACACCAATCATCACCCACCCTCATTCATCATCCACCCACACACGTTACCACCCACCCATTCTCACCACCACTCATCACAACCCACCACCGCTACCAGTCGCATCCACAATTACTAAATTATTTTGACCCTAACTTCGCCTAAAACTGCCATCTCCCCACCTTGAATGCTGAGCTGTAACAATAGATTAAGAGCAGAATATGATGCTAGTCACGAAGAAGTGCTATGGAAAGGATGTAATGTTATAATATTAGTCTTATTCTGCCACTAATCTACATGAAATAAGCTGTAAAATGACAAAAACCTGGGCCAAGTTACGGTAAAAGGAGTATAGGAGATCATCACTACCACTAATAGCACTGACACATCACTAATACTAACACGTCTATCACCACTATCACCAATCATCACCACCACCAACAACATCACCATCCCTAACTAACACGTCCAGCACCACCACAACCACTCGTCAGCACTATCACAACTCATAGCTATCACCACCACATCACAACAACCACTTGTTACTAATCACCACAAGACATCACCAGTCACTGCGCTCATCACCATCACCACCTGGACCAACATTATTACCAGTCATCACCACTATTTCCATTATCACCACCATTAACCAACCATCACCACAAGTCAACCAACTTCACTGTCAATACACCGATCACCCCCACCCCCACCAATCCTCACCGCCTCTCACCACAACCACCTCTCATCACCACTCACCACCACCACACAACCCGCCTCTACGTGCCTGCCTGCCAAGCCTGCCGCCTCCACAACACAACCCTGATACGCCCCTTGTCAGCCTGAACCCAGGTCACGTAGCGGGGTCAAAACAAAGGCACGTTGTTTTTAAAGCGCCTCCACCTAAGAGTAATGACGCTGGGCCAACTAGTTCCAGTTTGCGTTGTCGAGCATGAACAAGGGTGTGAACAATTTGGGCAGAACATCCACTATAACAGAAGAAAAAATGTTATGTTGCTGTTATTTCCTCGCCACAATAACGCAAGGAAATATTACACTGTTATTTCCCATCCACAATAACAGAAGAAAAAATGTTATGTTACTGTTATTTCCCAGCCACAACAACGCAAGGAAAAGTTACACAGTTATTTCCCATCCACAATAACAGAAGGAAAAATGTTACTGTTACTGTTATTTCCCAGCCACATTACCGTAACAGAAGGAAATGTTACACTGTTATTTCCCAACCACAATATAACAGAAGAACTTGTTGCACTGTTATTTCCCTGCCACAATAACAGAAGAAAATGTTATGTTGTTATTTCCCATGTTACAGTGTTATTTCCCAGCCACAACAACAGATTAGAATGTTATTGTTACTGTTATCTCCTGGGCAAGTGTGAAAAAAAGTATGCACATGATTTAGGAACCTCTCGATCTTAATAAAACCATCTGAAAAAAAAAACCGTCTGGAGGTAACAAAAAATGAAAAAAAGAAGAAGAAATGGTCACGAGACTAAAAATAAAGTAACCCTACATTTTAATACCCATCAACCCCTCCAGTACAGTGATTTTTTTTCTTTATCACTTTCTTCCTGCCTCCAGACGATTTTCCTCAGCTCAGGGGAAGTTTTTCGAGGTCCATGGGATAGATATTGGCTTTATCAACTCACTCACTACCAAAGATCACTCAAGCGCTGACTAAAATCGTCTGACCTAACCGTATTCAAGAGGATTATGGGAACTTTCAGGACGATAAGATTCATTATTTAAAGACAAAAAAGTGTTGTCAATTATACGCAATATTTTCCCCACTGTACCACGAACTTGTGAACTCGACTGTACAGCGGAGTATCTAGTGCCCCTTCAATCCGATGACGTCAATTTTATTATATTCTTCCTACTACCTGGCGATTTTATTATTTAGGAAAACATACTACTAGTAAAGAGGTAAATAAAGGCTACATCTGCCCTTTCTAAGTCGAAAAGTTTCTCCTAAGTAAGAAAAAAAAATCTTAAAAAAACAAAATAAATCACCGGAGAGAAGGAGTTAAGACGCTGTTTTGGGTCGGTCCGAATCTTAACTGCTGTCAAATTCTACTGAAATACTTCACCCACTATACCACGGACCTGTGATTTCAACTGCACATCCCATTATCCATAGTATATGTGTGGTTTTTATACTTACAAATTTGGTAGTAAGGCAAGAGAGGCACGCGGCTTACCTGTAAAAAAAACAAAACAAAAGGAATTAATGAGAGAAATAGTTTACCATTATTTTTACTACTACCCCTTTCAGTATTAATGACAATGACAGTGATGATGATGATAATCCGTAAGACTTGTGGATGAGATTATATCGTGTGTGTGTGTGTGTGTGTGTGTGTGTGAAAGAGAGAGAGAGAGAGAATACATACACAAACATACAAAGCACTATAAACATACAATGAATAAACAAACGAACACACATAGATGTAAGTACTGGAAAATACGCACATGCACGTATAAAGGAAGACACTTACACGGATGACATACACATGGACACTGTGAAGGACGTGAATAATAAATGATACATACACAGACGCACATAGTGGATACATACATGGACGTACACAGTGGAGGATACATACATGGACGCACATAGTGGAGAATACATACATGGACGTACACAGTAATGATGAATAAATGGACGTACACAGTGAAGGAAAAACATACACACAACCTCAATGGATATATGGGCGTACAAGGTCGAAACACACACACACACACACACACACACACACACACACACACACACACACACACACACACACACACACAGTGGCATAGATAAATAGAAATCCAAACACCAATCAGGAATATACACAGAATTACTCACACGCCTCTCTCTCTCTCTCTCTCTCTCTCTCTCTCGAAGTGTATATGAGAAAAATGAACTAATTACTGTCAGATCTGCACTAATTTGGGATGAAAAGAGTTCCGAAAAGAGAAGAAAAAGAGAAACGAAAAAATGAGAGAGAGAGAGAGAGAGAGAGAGAGAGAGAGAGAGAGAGAGAGAGAGAGAGGCGGGACGTGTGGAGAGCAAACCATTAAACATGCAGATTTGTATTGTAAATTCCAGATGCCAGTCCTTCCCGTCTCTCTGTCCGTCTGTCTGTCCAAGGGTATTAATCTCTCTCTCTCTCTCTCTCTCTCTCCCCGTTTAATTCAATTCGTCTCTTGCTTTCACTATGTTCTCTTCGTTTTTATAAATGTTCATCTGTTCAAAGATTTTCCTTGCTTTCTTCATGTGAGCTCCTCCTCCTCCTCCTCTTCTTCCTCCTGCTCCTCCTCCTCCTCCTCCCTTTCTTCTTATCTCCCCTTCCCCCTTGACGCACGGGGAAAATCGTGGCTCCTAACAAATAAGATTAAATCGTTCTCTCTCTCTCCATTCTTCCTTGCTCGTCCAATCTTCCAATCTTCCTTGAGACTCTTTTCTCAGTTCCCATCTCAGTCTCCCCTCCCCTCGTCCTCCTAGGCCAAATATTCATCTCTTGCGTACACAGACAAGACAGATTGACAGACGGATAGACAGACAGATGGATAAAAGGAGAGAGAGAGAGAGAGAGAGAGAGAGAAAAAAAAATTAGGATAACACAGAAAACTGGAAGGAAATTCTCTTATGTGAAGCAATTTGTAATTTGAGATCCTTCTCCTCCTCCTCCTGTTGCTCATACTCCTTCTCATCATGTCTTAGTTATTTGATTTATCCAATATACTTTATTACATTCACTTTCAGGGTGTTCAAACTGGTAACTTATACATAAAGCATTACAGAATGTAACTTTTCCCTTTCAGTATTTCCTATGAAATTTCACTGTCAGTTTTTCCATGCTGCATGGTGGTCCTTCTCACTTTTTCTTGCCAGTTTTAATTGGAGGGTTTGGAGGCCGGGTGAGCCTTTCTGAATCCTTATCCTTCAGCATGGCGAATTAGATCTCGTAGTCACAGTCTACTCTGTAACAAGCAGCCGCGAAAGGACCATAAGGTCTGTTGTTGTTTGCTTTCTTTTGTACTCCTTTGTATTCTTCCCCATCCTCCTTCTTCCATTGCATGCTGCTCCCCTTGTTATCCATTTTTTTTTTTTTTTTTTTTTTTGGTATTCTGTTTCATAACTTTTTTTTTTTCTATTCTTTTCTTCCTTCACTTACCGTTCCATTTTTCCAAGCCTTCTTCCTCTTACTTTTTCTTTCCACATTTTTAAATTTACTCCACTATCCATCTTCCTATCTGTCAACCTATCCGCCAAGTCTCTCTCTCTCTCTTTTCGCTTTCTTGCATTCTAATATCCTTCACACTCTTTCTCTCGAATATTAAGGCCGAAACACCTCCTGGGATCGTAATGTCTGTGTATCTACGTAACTCTTGGGCAACTTTACCTTCCTCTCACCCCCCCCACTCCTCCCTCTCACTTTATTTCTTCCTCACTGCTCTCCTCTCTTCCCTCCCTCTCACATATTCTCTCTCTTGCATCCATTTTCTCCCTCCAATCTTTCAGACTTTTCCCCTCCATCTCACATCAAATCTTTTATCTCTCGTATCCTTTCCCTTCCCCTCCTCTCCTCTCTTTTCCTTCCCCCTATCTCACAAGCACTTTCACCTTCTCTCTGCCTCCTCTCCCACATCTCTGCCTTCCCTCTCACCCCTCTCCCGTTCCTCCTACCCATCTCCTTTTTCACCCTCTTCCCTCCATCTGTTTCCACTCCCTCACCTCTTTCAAACACTCTTTTTCCCCTGTCATAACTATCCCTCCCTCTCACCCCTTTCTACTCCCTCCCACTCCTCTCCTCTCTCTTCTCGAAATTTCTTCTCCCTCTCACCTCGCTCCCTCCATCTCGTTCACACCTCTTCTCTCCTCATATCATCTCTAAAGCGTTATCCCTCCTTCCTACCCTTCTTCCCTCCCTCACACCTCCCTCTCACCTCCCCCCCCTCTCTCTCTCATTCACACCTCTTCTCCCCTCCCCTCCCCTCCCCTCCCCGCCCCTCCTCCCCCCAAGAGAGTAAGTTTTAGGGCCCCGTCTCGCAAAATTCTTGAAAAATCGAGATTGGATGGACAGTGAACTCCGTCTTATCCCGTCGCCGCTGAGATAAAAATGTATTTCTTGCCGAGGAGTGGAGGTGGAGTGGGAGGCGGAGGGGAAGCTAGAGTGGCAGGTGTATTCGAGGTGGAGTGGGAGGCGGAGGGGAAGCTGGAGTAGCAGGTGGATTCGAGGTGGAGTGGGAGGCGGAGATCGAGCAGGAGGGGGAGAGGAATGTGAAGGGTGAGGTGGAAGGTAAGGCTAGGAGGTGGAGTGGGATGTGAAGGTGGAGTAGGAGGGGGAGGTGAAGTAGGAGGTGGAGTGGGATGTGAGGGTGGAGATGAAGTAAGAGGTGGAGGAGGAGGTGAAGTAGGAGGTAGAGTGGGAAGAGAAGGTGGAGTAGGAGGGGGAAGTGAAGTGGGAGGTGGAGATGAAGGTGCGGAGTGAGGTGGAGGGTCAAGCTGGAGTGTGGAGTGGGAGGCAGAGGTGGTGCAGGAGGTAGAGGCGGAGTGATGAAGATGGACTGAGGGGTGGATGTGTATTGGGGGGGGGGGGTGGATGTGGACTGACGGGTGGAGCTGGAGATGGAGTCGGAGGAAGAGGTGGATGTGGAGAGTCCTGTGAAACACTGAATACGGGACATTTGTGAGGCACCAGCGGGAATGGAATACTGAAGACAATGCGGTCACAGGAGGAAGGAACTACTATTACCATTCAACTTCCGTGTGGCGTTTACGGTGGCACTTCATGCGGTGGCACTTCATACGGTGGCACTTCATACGGTGGCACTTCATGCGGTGGCACTTCAAACGGTGGCACTTCATACGGTGGCACTTCATACGGTGGCACTGATATTACCGGGAGGCTCACTTGCTTGGTCTTTACGTACCTCAATTACTACCCAATCCCACGAGAGGAGGATGGTGGACTGCAGGAGAAGGGGGAACGTGATCCTGCAGTCTACTGAGTTCACATTTCAGATGAACCTAGGGCCACGACAAAAAGAAGAAGAACAGGAAGAAGAAGAGGAAGAAGAAGAAGAAGAAGAAGAGGAGGAGGAGGAGGAGGAAAGAAAAATAGGAAGAAGAAAAGAACAACAGAAATAACTTTCCGTGTGATTACGTGGACAGGTAGAGGGGGGGGGAGAGGCGGCTCGTTACCTGTGCTGCCTATCCCACTGTCTCATCTTACCTGTACTGGGCTAACGAGGCGGACAGCTACCTGCCATAATGGGGGGGGGGGGTCATAGGGAAGGAAGACGGAAGAACAATGATGAAGGAAGGGGGAGAAGGTGAGAGGAACAGAGTGAGGGACGGGGGGGAGGGGGAAAGAGAGGGGTGAGGGAGGGAGACAAAACAGAGGGAGTGAGGGACAGTGAGAGGGGCCGACAGGATGTATGAATGAGGGGAAAAGGAAGTGAAGAAAAGGGAGAAAGTTGAGGGAAGAGGAAAAGAAATAAAGAGAGGTGCTGAGGGAGTGGGGGGAGGGATGAGGAGAGGGAGGAGATGTGGAGTAAGGTGGGATAGAAGGAGAGCCGATGGGCAGGGATAGAGGAGGGATGGATAAGACAGATGGTTAGAAGGATGGAGGGATGAGGAAAGAGGAAAAGGAACAGGAGGGGGTGAGGGGAAAACGAAGAGGTGAGGGGAGAGGGAGAGGTGAGGGGCAGCGGGAGGGCTTGATGGAAGACAAGAAGACGGAGGAATAAAGAGGAGAGGGGAAAGATGTTGGAATGGGAGAGAGGTATTGAGAGAAAGATACGGGGAGGTGAGAGGAATGAGGTAAAACTGAGAGGAGGAGAAGCAAAGTGTGAGAGGGGAAAAGTTAGGGATAGTGAGGGGAGGAGGGTCAAGAGGAATTGGGAGAGGGGAAGAGTGGGAAGGAGAATGGAAGAGGGGAAGGAAGGGCGAGTGGGAAGAAAGGGAGGTGAAGAGGAAGGAAACGAGTGAGAAGGTGAAGGTGAAGGGAGAAAAGTGAGAAGGGAAGACGTCATGTTAATAGGAGGAGGAGGAGGAGGATAGGTTAGGGGAAGGGAACTGGAGGAAGAGGGAGGGAGTGTAAAGAGGGATGAAGGACTGAGGTGACGGGGGGTAAAGATATATATGTGAGGGGAAGGGGGAAGTTTGGGAGAAAAAGGTGGGAGGGGAGAGGGGACGTGTGAAAGGAAAGAAAGAAGGGGAGGGGAGAAGTGGAGAAAATTTTCGAGGAGAGGGGGAGGGGGAAAAGCGAGGGGAAAATGAAAGAGGGGGATATAAATTGGGAGAATGAGGGAGAAGTGAGATGGAGTGAAAATGGGGTAATGAAAAGGGTGAGGAGAAGAACATGAAAGGCTGATGAGGAAATGAAAGGGGAGTAATGAAGGAGCAGAGGAGAAAGAAGGGACAATGTGAGGAATGATGAGAAATTGAAGGAAATATGTGTGTGGGGGAATGAAAAGGGAAAAATGACGGATGAGTGAGGTGTTGAAGAGGAGAGAGATGGACAAGATAAGCAAAACAGGAGTGAGAGAAGTAAGAGGAGTAAATGAAAATAGAGGAGAGGTAAGGGAAAATGAAAATAGGAGAATGAGACAGGTGAGAAGGAGAGGGGGGGAAATGGTGAATGAATGTACAGGAAAACGAGAGGTGAAGGGAAAAGGTGAAAGAGGGTCGGGAATGAAAGGGGGAGGCATGAAGGAATGGGTGATTAGGCCTACATGGCATGAAAGGGAAGGTCAATAAGGGAGTGAAAGGTAAGATGGGGAGAATGATGGATGGCAGAAAGGGGATAGGTAAACAGCCGAGAGAGGGTGGATGGGGATGGGAGGAAGGAAGAGAGGTGAGGGAGTGGATAGGGAAGGGAGGAAGGAAGAGAGGTGAGGGGGTGGATAGGGAAGGGAGGAAGGAAGAGAGGTGAGGGAGTGGATAGGGAAGGGAGGAAGGAAGAGAGGTGAGGTGAGGTGAGGTGACGTGAGGATACGTTATCTTTGCTTCATCCAGACGATTTTATTCAACCTGAGTATTATATCGTAGTGAAGGGGTTAATGATGGCCGTATTTTCCCCTCTATTTCGAAAAGTTTATTATTAATGGAAGAAGAAAATCGTCTGAAGATAGAAACAATAAAAAAGTAATCAGACTGAAGGGGGTAAAGGTGAATAAAATCAGGCACTGGGTAGAATATAATTAAAAAGGAGACATCTGATTGCAAGTGATGTAACCCATTTAATGCAGTGACGTATTTTCATTTTATTTTTGCTGCCTTCAATTTTTATCAAACTCTTGGGAGACTTTACGAGCTGAAGGGGTTAGATACAGCCTTAGTTTATACTTCTGAGATCTTCCCAAAACTGAATTAGCCATGAGTAAGTTAATAAAATATGTTACGGGACTGAAAAGTGTAATGAATAAGTGAACGTCCCACCTTTAGTCACTTACCTTATAGGCCAAGTCATTGATGTCGTTCATGCTCTGGTACTCCATGTTGGCGGGGTTACTGAGGTGGGGTAATTGACGTCACAGGTGTTGCCGGGGTGTTGGTGGAAGAGGGGGGGGGTACGAGGGGGAAGGGAGACTTGTGCTGGTGGTAGTGGTTTGGTTAAGAAGAAGTGGGTATGAGGGAGGGGTGTTTGTGGTGGTGGTGGTGGTGGTTATAAGGAAAGTGTACTGTGAAAGTGTAATTAATCTGTTGTGCTACGTAGGGCTATAAAGATGGAAAGGAGGCTATGAAAAACGAAGGAGGGCAATGAAAGAGAGTGTGAACCGAAGGACTGAGGAGGGGGAACTCACGAGGAAACACTGAAGGAAGGAATATGAAAGAGGCGAACTATTATTGTTGGCTGGAGTTATGAGTAAGGGTGATTTATTGCAGTGGGTGGGGCTATGAAGGAGGGTGATCTATTGTGGTGTGGGTTATGAGGCAAGGGTGTTTGTAGTGGCCGGGTGAGACGGTGAAAACGGGGGGCGTCTAGTAGTGGCAGTTAGGGCTATGATGATTTGTGATGGATGGGCCTTTATCAGTGTCTGTGGTGATAGTGCCTGTGATGAAAAATAGAGTGGTGATAGACAGTGTTATATTTCCTGTGATAAAGAGAAATGGAGTGGCGATAGACAGTGTTATATTTCCCGTGATAAAAGAAATGGAGTGGTGAAAACTGGTGCTACATCCAAAGCTATGGTGATGGAATGGCAGAGCGTTACGGTGGTGCTGTGATGTTTAGGGGGGGTTGGGGCTGGGGGGCTGTAGTGAATCTTAAAGAGGGGGTAGGGGTTGTGGGGAAGCCTTAAAGGGGGAGTGATCCCTTATGAGAGAATCCTAAGGTGATGCAGGGGAGGAGGGGGTGTGAATCCTGAGATGATGTGGGGGAAGTGGGTCGGAGTTATGGGGTGGTGTGGGGAGAATGGGGGGGAACTAATCTTTGACGTGATGTGGGGATGAGGGATTGAATTATCTGTGGGAAGGGATTGAGGTGAATCCTTTTGGGTAATATAAGGGAAGGAGTTAAAGTATTTGGGGTGTTACTGGTTGGGTGGCGATTGAATCTTTGGGTTGGTGTGGGGAAAGGACTGGGCTGAATTTTTGGGTGGCGTGGGGAGGGGGTAGCTTGAATTTTGGGGTGATGTGGGGAGGGGGATTTAGTCTTCTTTGGGTGGGTGGGGGGTCAGGGAGGTGGTGGTGGTGGGGGCAACTTGTCCGATGGTCTTCAGCTCCCCACTATTTCACCTACCCTGCCTCACCCTACCCCCTCCCACCAGCAGGGGGGCATGGCATGGCTTTACGGTGCTTGCTACAGTGGGGAGTGGGGGGTGGGGGGAGAGAGAGGGGGAGTTGGGGGGCCTGTGAAGTTGCATGCACTTTAACACTTCACAAACACAAACACACACTTCACTTTTCAGAAATTTGATCACTTTTATTTTCCTCCTGAATCACTTCGAGCATTTTTCCACTTCTTTATTTTTTCGTATGCAGATTTTATGCTTCAAGTTATTCGTAGTTTTTCACAGATTTTGGGCAGCATATACTCTGCGATTTTCACATTTCTGTACTGTTCATGATTTTTCAGTCTTCCTAGAATATTGCAAAAAAAAAAAAAAAAAAAAAAAAAGGGGGGGGGGCATTAAAATATGACCCAAAAAAGTTTGTTACTTATTTTTTTAATAGAGAAAGGAAGAAAATAATGATGGAAGCTTGAAAAAACGTCCCTTCCAAAGAGAACAGGAGAGAGAGAGAGAGAGAGAGAGTCTAGTACCATTAATACCGAGATGCATAAATACGCTGTGAAGGTCGAAGGCAGGGGGAAAGACAATTATTCAGATTTAATCGTGTAGACCAGAAAGACTGAGAACATCGGCTGATAAGAGTTCCAGAGACGATTTGCAGTATACAATAACCCCCCACAACCCAAACAGCCCTTACACACACACACAAACACACACACACACACACACACACACCAAACAACCCCAACTTCCCTCACCCTCTCCAATACCCCACCCAATCTTCCCACACCCACCAACGCACACCCTCCCACTCCCATCACAGCCCGACTCCACACACCCAAACACCCCATCCCCTCACACACACGACCATACCATCATAGCCTTTTCACACACACACACACCAAACAACCCCAACTTCCCTCACCCTCTCCAATACCCCACCCGATCTTCCCACACCCCACCAACGTACACCCTCCCACTCCCATCACAGCCCGACTCCACACACCCAAACACCCCATCCCCTCACACACACGACCATACCATCATAGCCTTTTCCTCCATACCCCACCCAATACCCCTACATCTATCCACCCACTCCCCCCTACCACATCCACCCCGCTCAACTCCCGTCACCCACACCCTCCCACCCCCCCACACCCCCTACACACCACCCAATCGGCTATAATCCCCGAATCGCCGGTAATAAGAGGATCGAGCGCCACATACGGATTCGCATTCCGGACAAAGGAAGATCCGGTCGTTTGTTGATCACGACGGATACGAAACTAATATTTTCGTGTTTGTGGCACTGTTTGTGGGGAGTCGTAATATCGGAAGATGGAATGAAGGGAGGGAGGGAGAGAGGGAGGGAGGGGATGGGAAGAGAGAGGGGGACAGAGTAACAAGGGAGAGTGGAAGGAAGGATGGTTATAGAGGATGGATGATTGGCTGGCAGGGTGCAGGGAACAAGATGAGAGGATGGAGGGAAGGAAGGATGGATGGATGGAGAAGGTGAGAGATGGAAGAAAAAAGTGAGGGGGGGGGGTTGAAAGGAGAAGAGAGAACGGAAGGATCGATGAAGAAAGGAGGGATGAAGGGAGGAAAAAGGAGGGTAGGCTGGATAAAGAAAGGAAAGGAGAAAGGAGGGAAGGATGGATAAAGAAAAGGGAGGGAAGGAAGGAAACAGTAAAGGAAGAATCGAGGAAGGAGAAACGGGGGGATGGATGGATGGATGGATGGATGGAGGGAGGGAGGGATACCAAGAAAGATGGCCTGAAGAATTAATCAGGAGAGAGAACAAGAAGGACGAGGAAAGGATGGAAGGATGGATGGAGAGAGAGAGAGTTGGAGGGATGGTGGAGATAATGGACAGACAGATGGATTAGGCCAGAATGAGCATGGAAGAGATATAGAAAGAATGGACGGATGGATGAAAGTATGGAGGGAGGGAGGGAATGTGGAACAAAAGAGGAGTAGGAAGAGGCGGGGGGGGGGGGAGGAAGATATAAAGACAGATGGTTTAAGAATGAGAGCAATGGGCAAGGGAGAGGCAGGAATGATTAAGAGAGAGGAATGGATGGATGGATGAATGGATGGATGGATGGGTGGATGGATGCACGGGAAGGAAAAGGGTGGGTGGGTGGGTGGGTGGATGGAAGAGGAACAGAAAATGGTGAGAATGAATGACACCGGGAATGAAAGAGATGAAAGGTGAAGGGAGGAAATGAGGTCGAGGAAATGATCTAACAATATAGAAGGTGGAAAACTGAGAAGTGTAGGAAGTGAGGGAAAACGAAATGAAAAAAAATAAGGGATGGAAAGGACATGGAAAGGGTGTAAGAGGAGACGAAAAAGAGGAAGGGAGGGAGAGAGGGAGGGAGTAGGAGGGAGAGAGGCAGAGATGGGGGATGGAGGGAAGGAGATGGAAGGGAGTAAAAGAGTTATGTTGGATCTGAAATCTGAGGCCCGGCCATTACACCACCAAACAGTTGCACGTTATGAGCAGGAACACCATCATCGATTATCATTTACCCACACGGCACACAGGATAGGAGGCAGACGGGAGAGAAAAGAAGGGAGGAGAGAGGAGGGGGGAGAAAAGAATAAAGGGGAGATGAGGGGAAAGGAGAGAAGAGGGTAGAGAAGAGAGGAGAGAAGTGGGGGAAGAAAAGAAGAGAGATGAGTAGAAAGAAAAGGAAGGAGGAGAGAAGAGGGGATGAAATAAGAAAGTACTGAAGAGAGGAAGCAAGGGGAGAGAGAGAGGGAGAGAGAGAGAGAGAGAGAGAGAGAGAGAGAGAGAGAGAGAGAGAGAGAGAGAGAGAGAGAGAGAGAGAGAGAGAGAGAGAGAGAGAGAGAGAGAGAGAGACGAAATGAGACAACAGAACAGGGAGGAAGAGAGAAGGAAGTGGACAAGAGAGGAGAGGGAAGAGAAAGAAAAAGAGATATGACGAGAGAAGAAAGCAGGGAGGACGAGAGGACAGAGAGAGGAAAAGAGACAAAAGAGGAGAGATGAATGCAGAGAAGAGAGGAGGGGAGGGGAAAGAGAGTAAGAGACAACAACGATGAGAGAGGGAGAGAGGAAAGAAGAGAAGAGAGGAAGAGTGGGCAGAGAGAGGAAAAGAGACAAGAAAGGAAAGGAGAAGAGAGATGAACAGAAGGGGAAGAGTAGAGATGGGAATAGAAGGAATGGGGAAAGAAGGAATGGGAATAGAAGGAATGGGGAAAGAAGGAATGGGGAAAGAAGGGACGGCAGAAAAGAGATCTGAGATATGACGGTGATGTAAGGAGAGGGAAAGAATTTGGAAGAGAGGAGAGAAAAGGAGAGAAGAAATGGAAAGGGAAAATGAGATGAAAAGAGAGGGAACTGGAAAGAAAGAATGGAAGAGTTCGTAAGAGAAGATAAGAGAAAAAGAGTGAAAAAGATAGGAGCGAAATAGCAAACAGAAGAAATAATAAGGAAAGAGAAAATGGGAATGAATAAGATGAAATGGGAAACTGCAGAAGAATTTAAAACACAAAAGTCGCTTCAATCACTTTAGGCCAAGAACGTCTATTATTTTCCCTGGATAACCTTTGACAATTTTAGACAGGTACTCAAGCTGAAGAAAAAACACATTGGCCTATTCCGGAGCTAACCCGTTCAGGAGTTATTTTTTACGAGCCCCCCCCACCCCCCAACCTCCTCCCCTCTCGTCCTATTTACCTCCCCTCTTCCCCTACCATTTCTCCCTCTCAGCCCTTCTTCCTGCCCCCGAACTCTCCCCTCTGCCTCTCCTCATCCCAACTCTCCTTATCTCTCCCCAACCCCTCATCACCCTGTTCCTCCTCCTCCCCTATCACCATTCCTTTCCCCATCTCTTCTCCCCCTTAAGCCTCCTATCCCCTACTGCTGCTCACCCAACTATTCCCCCTCTTCTCCCAATCCTCCTCCTTCCCCTTCCTTCTCTCCTCCTCCCCTCCCAACCAAAAGCGTCCCTCATGAGTCACTTGGTCTCCCGATGATCCACGAGATGAAACAATGTCGTTGTGTGGAATGGCTACCGGGTAGCAAGGAAAGCGGGAGGGGTGGGGAGAGAGAACACAGGGGGAGGAGGAGTTGGAGAGAGAGAGAGAGAGAGAGAGAGAGTGTTGAGAAGGGAGGGGATTGGGAAGAGAGAGGGGTTCGGGAGGAAGAGGGAAATCAGGAAAACAGAGGGGTTGGACAGAGATAGGGTTGGGGAATGAGATATGGATTCGGGTGGGACGGGGGGGAGAGGGATGGGGGAGACGAGAGGTTTGGGGAGGATAAGGTGGGTGCTGGACGGACAGGGGCGCGGGACTGGTTGGAAAGGAGGTTAGGGTACGTGATGGGGAGGCCAGAAAGATGGGGAGAGGTACTGGGGAGGTTAGGAAGGAGGGGAGAGGAGTTGGGGGGAGTGGGGATGGGGGGAATTTCTGCTCTCGATACGATTCCAATGTCTCAGGCTGTAGTATTGAACATTCCCATCCACATTCAATATTCCGTGTGTGTGTGTGTGTGTGTGTGTGTGTGTGTGTGTGTGTGTGTGTGTGTGTGTGTGTGTGTGTGTGTGTGTGTGTGTGTGTGTGTGTGTGTGTGTTGAATCTAATAATCTAATTCTCTCTCTCTCTCTCTCTCTCAAGGGTGACAAAGGAAAGATGACAGAGAAAACATGCGATTGGAACGAAGTGCATGAGAAGGGGAAGAGAACAAAGAGGAATAAAAACGGAAATAAAAAGAAAAATACGAGACAGAGGAAAGAAGAGATAAAAGAAAAGACAGAGGAAATGTGGGATACGATATATGGGAGAGGGAGAGGAGGAGAAGGAAAGACGAAGAGAGAGAGAGAGAGAGAGAGAGAGAGAGAGAGATGAAAAGGGTAAGTGTATGTTGACATAGGAGGCCTCTTATCAACCTAACAGTGTAAGTTTGTAGACACACTCCTGATGGATGAGGGAAGGGGACAAGGAGGAAGGAGGGGGAGGGAAAGAGGAAAGGAGGGAAAGAGGAAGAGAGGGAAGAAAGGGAAAAGGAAGAGAAGATGAGGATAAGTGTGTGTTGACTCAAGGTGGCTCCTCATCAACCTAACAGTGTAAAGTTTGTAGACATAACTTTGATGCGTGGGGGGTTGGCGGGGGAAGAGAGAGGAAACGGAGGGATGTTATGAGGGGTAGGGAATGCGGGAAAAGGAGATGGGGTAATAAAAAGGAGTGGGAAAGATGAGAAGGGTGAATGGGGGAAAGAGGGAACTGTGGAGGGCAAGGGAAAGGGAGGAAACATAGGACTGCAAAGGGAAGTAAAGCAGCAAACAACAACAGACCTAAATGTCCTTTCCAGGCTGTTTGATACAAATTTAATTATCTATCTGTCTATCTATCTATGTCTGTCTATCTATCTATCTAGTTCTGTTGCGGCCCCAAGCTCATATGGAAGTACACTCGGTGAACTTTGGGATAAGGTTGTCCCTCAGGCTAAAGTTGCCCTTCTTCTGCACTCCACCATCGTCCTTTTGGGAGATAGGGAGGGATCTGAGGAGCACTTGTATAACCGGGAAGCACAGTCACCAGCTGACATCGGTGCCACCAGCGTGAAGGCGTCCCTCTCAAGCACCGCGATAAGGAAAGTACGGTAACGCAAAAACGTGGAGAAATCGTGATGAAATGGGAAGGGGAAAGACTGAGGATGGAGACGAGGTAGGGGATGCAGAAGGAGGGAAGAGAGTGAAAGAAGAAGGGGTGAAAGAGGATGGAGTGTAGGGAGGAGGAGGAGGAGGAGGGAGGAGAGGGCAGGAGGGGAAGGGGTGGAGAGGACCAGAGAGGTGCAAGCCATTAATTTTTTTGCTGTGCTAAGTTTCTGTCTGCTGCATATTCTCGTCCGTCGTTGGTTGGAATTAATACAAAGTTCTTTTCTCCCGGCAAAAACGTTAATGATTAAAGCGATAAATACATCTGGGGTCATAAGTGTTTGTTGAGCATACAATTATCTAACAACGACCGAAGTATTAGAAAGTGGGTAATTCCGATGAGGGCTTAAGAGAATGAGGGCACATGAAAGGAGGGAGGATGTGGAAGAGGGGGAATATGTGAAGGGACACTGGAAGAGGAGGAATGAGGGGAAATGGGTGAAGAGACAAAAAAGGCGAGAAGGGGAGTTAGATGATGATAAAGAGGGTGTGGGTGTAGGCGATGGAGCAATAGGAGGGACAGGAAAGAGATATGGAGGAGGAAGTGGTGGGAGAAGTGTGAGGAGTGTAGGGGTGGGGAGGACGATGACAGGAGAAGTAGTAAGAGTGAAGAGAGGATAAGCGAGGAGTAAGGGGAGGAGTGAAGACTGTACATACATACTCGTACACACACACACACACAGTATATAGGAACCTGATTTTCGACACAAACTAGAGAGTCCGTTCGCTAAGGTCCAGCAGTCCTCTTACGGTCAAAAGATAAGCACAAAACTATACATGTTCAATGTTTTCCCAAAAACGTATACACATCATTCACACACACACACACACACACACACACACACACACACACACTCGCAACCCACTCCTCCAACCACAAACACTAACAGACCCCCCCAAAAAAAATCACATGAAAAATTCTACAAAGTTAAATCACCACGATCAGAATTATAAAAGCCAGCCATAAAAAAATAAATAAAAAATGGGGGGTTAGCACAATTTTTTCCACCTTATTATGCAGACCAATTTTCGGCACAAAAACTATTAATTACATCAGAGGGTATTTTTCTCGCGGGTAAAAAAAAAAAAAAAAGTGAGATTCATCAATATATTAATCAGTGTAGGCTATTCAGGTTGGGAATTTTCACCTCTTGCTCACTTTTCTCTCCCATTCTCTCTCTCTCTCTCTCTCTCTCTCTCTCTCGTTCAGTCCTTCTCGCTTACCAACCTGTCTATCACACTCCGTCCTCCCCTTCACCTTTCCGACATTCTCTCTCTCTCTCTCTGGGGGTGAAAAAAAAGCGAGAGAATTTTCCATCAAACCCTCAATGTGCTTTCCGGGAGCCCAAGAAAGATGTGCTGTGACCTGGGAGATGGGAGGGATTGGGAGCACTGGTGAAGGGATTTGGAGTACTGGGGGAGAGACTGGGAGTACTAGGAGAGGGACTGGGAGTACTGGTGAAGGGATTGGGAGTACTGGGTTGAGGGATCGGGAGGACTGGTGAAGGGATTGGGAGTACTGGGGGAGGGACTGGGAGTACGGGGAGAGGGACTGGGAGTACGGGGAGAGGGACTGGGAGTACGGGGAGAGGGACTGGGAGTTCTGGGGGTGGGTTTTGGGGAGGAACTGGAGAACTGGAGAAAGGGAGAGAACGGGACAAGAGAAAGGGAGAGTGGTGAGGAAGAGTCAATGAGAAATTTGAGAGTCTAGACGAAGGTGGTACTGATGAAGAATTTGTGAACTGGAAGGGATTGGGGAACTGGAGGGATGGATCTGGGGGAACTGCGAGAGAGGGATTGTGATACTGGAAAAGGGATTCAGAGTACTGGAGTGGGACTGAGAGTACTGGGATGAACTGAGGACTGGAGAAGAACTGGGGGACTGGGAAGGTGGAGGGGAAAAGCAACTGGGGAACCGAGGGAAGGACTGGGGGTACTGGGAGAGAAAGGATGCAATAGGATGGAGAAGAATAGGGAGATGAGAGATGGTAGAGAAGGGAGGGGAGGGGATGGGATGGAGAAGAATGGGATGAGGAGGAAGGATGGAAGACAATGGATGGAATTGGATGGAGAGGGAAGGAAGATGGATGGAATGGGATGGAGAAGAAGGGATGGAACTGGATGGAGGGATGGAAAAGAGTGGATGGAATAGGAAGAAGAATGGGGTGAGGAGGAAGGATGCGTCTGGTTAAAGTCGCCTATTTTCTGCTCCTCTGAACCCTCAAGCGACCTAAAATGTCTCCCCCCCTCCCTTCTCTCTCTCTCTCTCTCTCTCTCTCTCTCTCTCTCTCTCTCTCTCTCCAGTATTTTTTCTCTTTCCCTTTTCTCATTTTTCTTCTTCCTCCCTTCTAATGTAAAACACACACACACACACACACACACACACACACACACACACACACATTCTCTCTCACTCTATCTCATGGTTTTTGTTTCACTCAAGTTTTCTTCAATTTCATTCTTTTTAAGTCTCTCTCTCTCTCTCTCTCTCTCTCTCAACGCACCCAGTCTATCATTTCATTCTCTCCCACGCATCCTTCTCGTCTAAGCCTCCCTTAAATCCTCCCATCCCTTTTTTCCTCCCACTCTTTCCTGGCGTCTCTTACCCCGCTTCTTAGTCTGCTTATTTCCTTCCCTTCAATGCCTCGGAGTTCTAATCGGGACTAAATTTTTCCTTGAGGGGTAAAAAGAAACATACTGGTACTTAGGTGTAAAAAATAAGTACTTCTAAAAATGTAATATTAACTAAAAAATATATTGTTAGTAAAAAGACAAAGCTTAGTCTTAGTATCGCAGTGGAAGGTTAAATTGTCTTGGTCTCCTTCCATATTCCTCGCACCCTCTCCCCTCCCCTCCTTCCTCCCCCCTCCCCCTCTCCCCCGTGGCCCACAATCTGCAGTTGAAACTAGCATGAAGACCCAATTTTGTATGTATTGGCGCGATGGGGTGCTGCAGAGGGGAGAGGGGAGAGTTGGGGAGAGGGGAGAGCAGGGGAGAGGGGAAAGCTGGGGAGTGGGGACAGCAGGAGTGAGGGTAAAGCTGGGGAGAGGGGAAAGCTGGGGGAACAGGTGATAGATGGGGACGAGTGGGGACAGGTGAGGAGATGAGGGGACTGGTGGGGGAAGTGGGGATAGGTGAGGGAACTTTGGATAGGCAGGGGAAGAAAGAAGTGGGGGAATTGGGGATGGGTGAGGGGAAGTGGGGATAAGTAAGGGAGTACTGGGGATAGATGGGAAGAGGCGAGGGAGAAGTGGGAAGGTGGGGAAGTGGGGATAGGTGAAGAAGAAAAGGATTCCTCCATTTCTTTCCTCCCTCTCTCCGTCCTCCCGACCCCTTCCGTTTCATTTCTAATTCTCTTCCTCTTTACCACTCCCTCCTCCTCCTCTTTCCTTATCTAAGCTCCCCCCACTCATTCTCCCTTCCCCAAACACATCTCCCCTCCCCCTTTCAACTCCCCACTCCTTCCTACACAATATTCCATTTCCACTTCCCTCCTCCTCCTCTTCCTCTTCCCCGCCAAAGACAAATTTTTCCCCCGTCCCCTTCCTCTCCTCCAGACAAGCTCCCCATCCCCTCCTAATTCCCGACCCCAACCCTTCTATATCCACGTCCCTCTTCTTTTTATCATCCTTTCTTCCTCCTCCTCTCCAGGACAATGTTAACACCCGCCTCTCCTTATCGCCCTCTTTCTCTTCCTCCCGTCTCCCCTCCTCCAGACACAGCCCCCTCCCTCCCTCTCCTCCCCCCTGCGACAAACAGGCCACTTTAGGGAGCCTGGCAATTAGCACGAGTGGAAAATTGGCTGGTCAAGTGGTAGAGCCTGGCCAGATCTTCCTCCAACCCTCCACTCTCCTCCACTTTTCCTCCACACTGACTCCTCACCCTCCTCCACCTTGTCTCTCTCTCTCTCTACCCGCCCTTCCAACTTGCCTTTCCACCCTTATGTTCCCGTCGTTTCCTCCCTACTCTTTCTCCACTCAAACTCCTGCTCCCATCGCCCATTCTCATACTCCTTCCACTTCCCCTATCCACCCTCACATTCCCTCCACTTCCTCCTTGCTGTCTCTCTACTTGATCCCCTCTTCCCTCAGCCAAATCTAATCCTTTACACACTTCCTCCACCCTCCCCTTCCACCCTCCCTTTGTTTATTTCACCCTGCTTCCCCTTTTAATTTCTTTCACCGTGTATGCCACCCACCCCACAAACCTTTCACCTTTATTCACCCCGTCCCTCCACCCATTACCTCTCGCTGCACCCTTTTCATCCACCCCATTTCACCACACTACCCTTCCACCTATCCCTGCATCCCCCTCCACCCTGTTCATTCACCCTGCCCATCCATCTCTCGCTCCACCCTGTCTGTTCACACAGTTCAACCACACAACTCTTCCACCTGTCCTTGTATCATCCTCCACCGTGCTCATCCACCATTCTCCACCTCTCGCTCCACTCTCCTTATCCAGCCAATTCACCCTCATTACCCTTCCATCTGTCAATGCATCCCCTCACCCTGCTCATCCGCCCTTCCACCTACGGCTCCACCCTGTTTATCCACACTACCCTTCCATCTGTCCCTCCATCCTCCTCCACTCCACTTCCAACTCTCCACCACACTTACCCTTAAGGCCTCTCCACCCGGGTTCCTCTTCACACAGCTCCTTCCATTAAACTCAACAGGCCTCTACACCAATCACACCTTACGTAAACAAACAACTCTCCACGTAACACAACTCTCCACGTAACACTTTCCTCACAACTCTCCACGTAACACTCTCCTCATAACACAATCTAAATCCATCTCAACTCTCCAACTCTGTACAATAACTCATAACAATTAAATATAATCCTTCATATATATTTTTTAAAGCACAGAATTAATCAACGTAGTCTAAATAATATAACTACGGTAAATCTATTAACCCTTTCGCTACGAGAGGTCACCCTAAAATAAGTAATCGTCTGGCGGCAGCATAATACAAAAATCGTCATAGTAGTGAAAATTTATAAAAGATAAATCCCTTCATTACCAGCAGGGGTTTTCTTAGGGCTGGACAAAATCGTCTGGCGGCAGAAAAACCACACACACACACACACACACACACACACACACACACACACACACACAAAATCGTAGCTAAGGCACTGAACGACATTACTGTATTTCCAACCCCCTTCAACCCAAAACATTTCATTTAATCCATTCAGATGGATTACGTATTTATTTTTACTCTATTTCCAGACGATTTTTATACAACTAAGAAAAATACTCCAGGGCTGAAGGGGTTAATGGTCTCAAGCTAACCCTTCCACTTCAATATAATCTCCTAAAACTTGATTAAAATCGTCCACAGATAAGGTAAAAAAAAAAAAAAAAAAGGTCGCTGCATTGAAGAGGTTAAACTAAATAAATCGTCTGGAAAAAAATAATGAAATAAGTACAACATAAAAACCATCTGGCATTAACAAGGGCGAAAGATCGTGTGTGTGTGTGTGTGTGTGTGTGTGTGTGTGTGTGTGTGTGTGTGTGTGAGAGAGAGAGAGAGAGAGAGAGAGAGAGAGAGAGAGAGAATTTTGTGTGCGGGAAGGAAGAGTGAGAGGGAGAGAGTGACCATCACTCTCCCAAGGCTGTCAACTCCCACTGTACTAAGTCGTTCCGGGATCTGGGGAGGGGGAGGGGGAGATGAGAGAGAGAGAGAGAGAGAGAGAGAGAGAGAGAGAGAGTTAATGGTGCAGATCATCTCGTCTTGGCGCTGTCAGCCTCCCCCATCACCACCACCCCTTAGGCAGGGCAATGGGTAAGGGGCGGGAATGGGTAATGGGTAAGGGGCGGGAATGGGTAATGGGTAAGAGGCGGAAAAAGGTAATGAGTAAGGGGTAGAAAAGGGGAAGGAAGGAGCTAGCGATGAGATGGAAAGACAGCTTGTATGAGAGAGAGAGAGAGAGAGAGAGAGTTACATAGATACACAGACCACACAGACCTTACGGTCCCTACGAGGTGGTCCGGCCTTAATCCTAATATAGTGCATAGGAGCAGGAGAAAAGGATAGCATAGCAGAAGGCTCTCTCCCCCACCCTCCAGACCCTTCGGCATTTGCCGTACAGGAAACAAGAGAGGAAGTAATACCTTGCAGGAATGAAAAACCTGAAGGAATTTTATAGGATCGGCAGAAAGTAGAAAGGAAAATTTGGGCATACAGCCACATACTTACTCTATGCATGCATTTTTTTTTTTTTTTCAAAAGATGAATAGAATGTTTATCTATTATATATATTCTAAAATATTGTCTGTGTCTAATAGACACATGAATGCAGACGCGAATATGCAATAATTGCTCCATCCTAACTAAACGATACCAATTGCGTCGAGATACATGTCCAGTCTCTTTTTAAACATATTTATGGTACCACTCTCAATCACATTCCCAGGGAGAGAGAGAGAGAGAGAGAGAGAGAGAGAGAGAGAGAGAGAGAGAGAGAGAGAGAAGTTACACAATCTCTAAATAAGTCTGAACAGATAATATGTACAGGCATGTGGGTATATGAAAAAACGATGTGTGTACATGTACGTATTTCTGGATGCGTGTATGTCTGTGTGTACAAATATCTCTATGTGTAGATCTATTTTCTTACTAATATCCACGTACAATATGCGTATGTGGGTCTGTATGTATGTGAGCAAAGACCACATGCATGTATGTGTGTACGTGTGGATGTGCGTAAACCAGTTCGCACGTCCACATCCCCCTCACAATGCTCATTTGCCTAATCACCTGCTCCATCTCGCCTCCCCCTCCCCCCTCCCCCTCTCAGCCCTGCCCATCTCCTCCCTCCCTTCTTGTCCATTCCCCCCTCCTCCACTCCCTTCCTATTATCCTCTCCCTTCTTCCCCTTAGCTCTTATCTCTTCCCCTTTACCCCCCCCTCTTTGCAATGCCCACTTCCCCCACCCATCATCTGTCCCCTTTCCATCCCTCTTACACCTTCCCCTTCCCCCTCTTCCCTCCCTTATTCCCCTCCTTCGGCCTTCCCCCAATTCCTCCTCCTTCTCCTCTCCATTCTCTCCTCTCTTCACACTCCTATTCTCTACCTTTTCACTCAATCCACCCTCTTCCTCCCATTCTCAGTTCTCCCCCATTCTCCCTTCCTAATTTTTTCCCTTCTCCACTTCACTCTTTTTTCCTCACTGTTATATAGTACATTTTTCTTTCTTCCTCTGTTGCATATTCTTTCATTTCATTCTATTCCACATCTTCCATTTTTATTAGGATTTTCATTTCATATTTTCTTCTCATTTTTTTTCATCTTATTCTCGGCTTTTATAAATCCCTTTTCACCTTCTCTCTCTCTCTCTCTCTCTCTCTCTCACCTCCTCAGCTTTCCCTCCCTCTCAGTCTCCGTTTCACTCACCCTTTTTTCTCTCCCTCACTAAGATTCCTCTTCCTCTACACCCTTGTTTCTTTTCTCCCTTCCTCTTTTTTTTTTTATTCTACTTTTTTCTCATCATTCTTCTCTAACATCCCTCCTTACCCCCCTTCAACATCCTCTCTTTCTCATTCAATTCTTCTAAATCTTTCTCTCTCTTCCTCCTCTTCATTTTTCTCTCTCTTCATCTTCATTCCCTCCCTCTCCACTCTTTCTTTCTCCCTCAATCTTCCCTCTCCCTATCTTCCTCCCTCCCCACCCTTCTCCTCTCTCACATTTTTTCGTCCATTCCCACAACACATCGACAACCTCCCTCTCCCCCTCTTGATCACTTCAGGAGAGAGAGAGAGAGAGAGAGAGAGAGAGAGGGGGGACTCTTGGTTAAGCCTTCCCCCTGTCAGCGGGAGATGGACTTAGGGTTACCACTTCTTCTGAGGCTTCTTATTCCTCTCTCTCTCTCTCTCTCTCTCTCTCTCTCTCTCTCTCTCTCTCTCTCCCTCTTCCTTTACATTTACTTTTCCATATTTTTTTTTACTAGTTTTATTTTCCTAATCTTCACCCTCTGTTACTCCACATCTTTCTATTTCCTTTTCTTTGTTCCTCCAGTTCCTTATTTTTCGTCTTCCTTTTTTTTCATCCCTTTCTCCAAACTCCTCCATTTCATTCATTCTTTACTTCTTTTACAAATTCTCATCTTTTTCGTCTCCTAACCCACGTCCTTCCAATTCTTCTGTAAATCCTCAACCACTATATAATCTCTTCATGAATAACATCGTATGGAGTTGGCTAGAATGAATTACTAGAGCTTTCCCGGCCATGAGAGGGCTAAATGGGGACAGTATTAACACACTCGGGATTCTATGACTCGGCTGAATAAAATCGTCAGGCGTCAGCAGGAAATGAATACTAGTGTTGTTCCGGTTAACTACTATACGTCTTTCACTTTAAGTTGGCTCAGATTTTCGTCCTCTTGTGGCTTATTTCACGTAGGTCGGTGTCAAAAAAATAAATAAGAATAAATAAATAAAGACAATGGTACGACTTTACATCTTTCCACAGCATTCTTCGTGACTAGCATCATATTCTAATGTTAATCTATTTCTACAACTCAGCATTAAAGATGGTGAGACAATTATAGGCCAAGGTAGAGTAAAAACGGTATATTAATTTTTTTACTTATTTCTCTTTTACAACACAGGCTTCTACTTTATCTTATTCTTTAATTTTCTAAGTCCCTTTTCTCTTTGTTATCATCTCGTTCTTACCATATTTCACCTCATCTTTTACTCATTATCCTTTCTTCCTCTTCCACCTCATTATTCCCAATTTCACCTCATTCCTCTTACTTCCAACTACTCTTTTCTTCACAGGGCTAATACTTTTTCTCCTGCGTCTGCTCAAGGACTGCTTACGGAGACAACGACTGCTAAAATTCGGGTTACTGATCTCCTAGTCTGCTTCTGCTAAAATTCGACTGTTCTCCATCTGCCCATACCTCCCCATCAACCCCGTTTATAAATTTCCACGAGCCTTTCCAGCAATCATGGTGTTTTTCTTTCTTTTTCCTGCCGGCTATTTTACAGAAAAATGGGTAGGTACAGCAATTCTCTCTCATTTTTTCTCTTTTCCTCCAATTACCTGTACTTTCGCATATGTACTCTTTTATATCAGATTAGCTACAACAGTTATAAATCATTCTATATTCAAATGCCTCGGAAGCATCAATAAGTTAGGTGTTGTTTTCTTTCCTTTGCACTAAATTGCACTCCCTAACTTTGTACTAAAATTGTACTCCTATGTAATCCTCACCTCCTATTCCCAACGACATCCCTATCTTCACCCCTACCTACTCCCATTTCTTTAAGCTCCTACCTACTTCTCTATCTATATGCATGTCTACCCACTCCCCATTCCCTCCTCTCCTCCCCACCTCTCCTGCCCATCTATCAACTCCCCAGCTACTGTCTATATGCCTACCTACTCCTCATTACTTCCCTCCTCCCCACCTCTACTGCCCACCTACTCCCCATTTCTCCGCACCTCTACTGCCCACCTACTCCCCATTTCTCCCAACCACTACTGTTCATCTACTCCCCATTCCTCCCCACCTATACCGCCCATCTACTCCCCATTTCTCCCCACCTCTACTGCCCATCTACGCCTCATTTCTCCCCTCTTCTACTGCCCATCTGCTCCCCATTTCTCCCCACCACTACTGTCCATCTACTCCCCATTCCTCCCCACCCCTACTGCTCATCTACTTCCCTATCTATCTATCTACTCTCCCCGCCATGACTATTCAGTGGTATTACCGTGTGCTTAAAGCGGAATCCTTTTTACCAGAGATAATAGAGAGGATGGATGGGGGAGGCGGAGGAGGGGATGACCGAGCACTATATCACACCTTGAGGGGGATAAGGACGCTCACAAGGACACCCATACGCACACGGACACGTACACAGACACACAGACACAGACAGACAGACAGACACACACACACACACACACACACACACACACACACACACACACACACACACACACACACACACACACACACACACACATGGAAACAACACTCAGCATATACCACACACACACACACACACACACACACACACACACACACACACACACACACACACACTGCCATCTTTGGTTCCATCCTCTCAAACCCCTCTTTCCCTCCTCACTAATCCCCCATCAACTCTCTCTCTCTCCCTCTCTCTCACACACACACACACACACACACACACACACACACACACACACACACACACACACACACACTCACTACAGTTTTCCTTGCATACATACACTATTCTCTCCTTTTTCATTCCCTCCCTTCCATACATCGTTTACCTTTACCTGTCCCATTCACATTTTAAATCTCTTTCCTTCAACACATATTTTTTTTTTTTCATATTCTCTCTTCCTTTCTCAAATTTTTTCTCTACTATTTTTACGGCCTTTTTTTTACACGTCAAATTCTAATCCTTATATTCCTCCTTTGACGCCTTTTTCGTTATTAATTTCGTTCTCCTTTTATTTCTATTCATTATTTTTATATTCCTAATTCTTTGTCTTGATCTTCCATACCTTTTTCTTGATCATTATTAAACCGACATATTTTTCTCTCGTAAGCATTTTTTACTATATTTTTATTTCCTTACGTTTCATGCGATATTTTCTCTGCAATTAACACTCTCTCTCTCTCCTCTCTCTCTCTCTCTCTCTCATTTACTTCCCTTCTCCCTCCTCCTCCTCATTGTTTTATCCTTTCTATTTAAGCAACTCTACACTTCACCCCTTTTTTAACGCTCTCTCTCTCTCTCTCTCTCTCTCTCTCATTTATTTCCCTTCTCCCTCCTCCTCCTCATCCTCATTGTTCTGTCCTCTCTAATTTAGCAACTCTACACTTAACCCCTTTTAACTCTCTCTCTCTCTCTCTCTCTCTCTCTCTCTCTCTCTCCATCAAAGTTTCACCCGTAACAGCTTTCATCCTCTTCTATTTACATGCAGTCTCTCTCCCTTTCCCTCTCTCTCTCTCTCTCCCTCTTCCCTTTCCTTTCACTCCTCCTCCCTACCAATCCATTTTCCCTTTAACCCTTCTACAGCACTTAGTTGATTTCATTTACCTTAACTCCGGAGAACTGGGTGGAAATTACGATACCCCTTTCACTTAAACTTGGCCTAAAATTGCCATCTTTCCACCTACAATGCTGATCTGTAAAAGACATTAAAATATGATGCAAAAAGGAAGCTGTATGGAAGGGATGTAGAGCCACGGTACAGTCTTTCTCTGCTAGTCACGAAGAAGTCCCATGGAAGGAGTACAGAGCCACAGCATTGCCCTTTTCTACTATGGTATTACGCTACGTGAAATATACCCCTCAAGGACGAAACTCTAGGCCAGGTTTAGGTGAAAGTACTACGGGCGATGCAGCGGTCACTCTCCGGCAGCGAATTTAACTGCTTTTCATTATACTTCAGGGAACTTCAGGCATATCTACTACGCTCAGGGGATATCTAGAGCACTAAACGTGTGTGTGTGTGTGTGTGTGTGTGTGTGTGTGTGTGTGTGTGTGTGTGTGTGTGTGTGTGTGTGTGTGTGTGTGTGTGTGTGTGTGTGTGTGTGTGTGTGTGTGTGAGAGAGAGAGAGAGAGAGAGAGAGAGAGACTATATCCCGCACTCATTCCCTTCTTCCCACCTCCTCTCCTCTCTTCTTCCTCCAACCTCTCCCCGTCTTCTCTATCCCTCCATTCCTCCTCCTCCTTGTCTCAGCTCCTCGTCCATATCTAGCCCATCTGATTACTCCTACCAGGCTCTATCAACTCAGCTCCCTCTTAGCTTAATTATGGCCCTTGATTTGCATACCACGGTGTGTGTGAGGTAGTTACTGTGAGGGAGAGGCGAGGGAAGATGGGGGAATGGGAAAAAAATGGAGAGGAAAGAGATGGGGAGGTAAGGAGAGAAAGGAGGGGAGCTGATAAAGAATAAGGAAAATTGGAAGGAGGTGAGAAGGTTAGGAGAGAAGAGGAGAGGTGAAGGAATTTGGGAAAATGGAGAATGGATGGGGAGACGGACGAAAGAGGGCGAAGGAACTGGGGAAATGGGGAGAGAAAAGGGGCTGAAGGGAGTGGGGAAGATGGGGAAGGAATGGATGGGGAGGGATGGGATGGGGAGGAACGGGAGATTGGACGGAAGACGGGAGAGCTGAAGAAACACAGGAGGGAATGGATGAGGAGGTAAGGGAGTGAGAGGAAGTGAGATAAAGAAGAAACCAGAAAAAACGGGAAGGAAAAGGCATTAAAAACAAGGATAAAAACAAAGACAAAAAGCCAACATAACAAAAAACATGGCCAGAGAAATGACAACCAAGAAAATGAAGGAAAAATACTGAATGACTAACCCCTTAAATCCGACGATGCATTTTTTCATTTCAATTAGTCTGGGACAAAATATTATAAACACACTTAGGAAGGATCTCTGGCTGTAAAGGGAATAAAGGATGATAAATAAGGCTAGATCTAACCCGCGTAGTTTTAAGAATCTCCAGAAGGTGAAGAAAAATCATCTGGAGATAAGACAAAAATAAAAGCAGTTCTCTGAGTGATGGGGTTGAATATGATGGAAACAGAGAATATACCAAAAGTTACAGACAGGAGAACAGACAATGAAAATACCTGGAAAAGTAAAAAATAACGAGAAGAACTGACGGAAAGAAAAGCTGTCAAAAAATATAAAAGAATAACAGAAAAAATACATGAAAAGAGTAAGGAGACGGTATGCTCATTCTTTTTCTTCTTCTCCAGTTAGGCGAAATAAGTCGTCTTCTATCAGATGAAAGGGATGTCTGGATCATAACAATGTAAATGGTAACAGCATCAACACTCAACCTTCCACTGAATAAAATCGTCTTGTGCTATCCTAAATACAGTAATAGTGTAAGGCAAGCAGGGAAACAACGTAATAATACAGAAATTAAAGAAAACGAAAAATAAAAAAGAAAAACACACACACACACACACACACACACACACACACACACACACAAGCGAGAAAAGAATATCTAAAAAAAAAAAGGAAAATTAATGGAGAAGGTAAGCACAGAACATCATTTTTTCAGCCCTTTTCTCCCATGAAGGGCCGACTGAACCCTTTTGCTAAAGTGGTCAGATTTTGATACGTAATTTGGGCTAACATCAAGAGATTTTGTTTAACTGAGAGAGCAGCAGCAGTAATTCCAACCACAGGCTCTTCTGAACATGAACCTTGTGAACTGCAGGCTGATGCTCTCCTCCCACTGTATCCCACCATCCTCTTTTAGGGAGAGAAGGAAGGGACGGAGAGACGTATGTATGGCTAGGCAGTGCGGCCGCCTGGTTATATCAATGCCACCACTTGAAGGCATCCCTCTTTAGCACCTCAACTGAAAGAAATCCCAACAATCAATGGCTTCAGAAATGACCGTGCTTCGAGTAACGCAACCTCTCCACTTGCTATTCGTAAACCTAGGTGCTGTAAGCTAAAACTACGCAATTTTCACTCGAGAGAAATCACGGCAAGAAAAAGGTTATATAAAAACAATAATAACGGGAGTAGCTACAGGTGAGAGGGAAATAAGGTAGACGGTAAGCACAGAACACAATTTCTTTTTCGTTTACTCATTCTAGCTAAGGACTTAAAAAGGCAACGCAATATTCGACACAAAACTAATATGAAAAAGAAAAGAACAGGAAGAAACCGGGAGACGGTAAGCACAGAATACACATAGAAAAAAAAAAAATCAATGGGGACGATAACACAGAAGCCCAAAAGAAAAATAGAAAAAAGGAACACATTTCTTTTTCTTTATTTTATTTTCTGTTCTCTTCCTAGCTGGGGGACTTTAAAGGTAATACAGTAATCAAGACAGCAGGGAAAAAACCAACAAAGTCAGAAAGTCCTGGGAAAGACAACAAAGAATTGAATAAAAGAAAAAGGAGACGTAGTGCACAGTGGACAAAAAATATAAAAAAAAAAAAAAACAAAGGCCACAAGGAATCGTGGAAGTAAACACATATGAGAGAGAGAGAGAGAGAGAGAGAGAGAGGACTATTTCTTTTCTTTCTTTCTTTTTCTTTGTTCCCCGTCTAGCTGGGGGGCTTAAAAGGTAATGCAGTAATCGAAATCCGAAAATTCAGATTTAAACTGTACGCGAGGGAGTGATCTTCCGAAAATATTCATGAAATGGAGTTTCTTTCGTCCCCCCTTTAGGCTAAGAGGGGGGAGGAGATGGAGGGAGGAGATCTGGAGGGTGAGATGTGGGAGGAGGAGATGAGGGAGAAAGGAGATGAGGGGGGAAGAGATGGTTTGTTGTGAGGAGAGGAGGGGGTGAGAAGGTGAAGTGGAGGAGATGAGGGGGGGGGGAGAAGATTTGTTGACAGGAGGAGAGGGGGTGAAAATGTAAGGAAGGATCGACGTTATGAACAGGGGTAAGAAGATGGAGGAAGGGAAAGCAGGAGGAAGAGGAAGAAGATGGAGGAGGGGGGAAGAAAGGGGCGAGGGGGAAGATTGAGGAGGGGGAAAGATGGAGGAGGGGGGCAGAAGAAGAAGTTTGGAGAGGGGAGGAAGATGGTGGGGGAAGGTGACGAAGGTTGGGATGGAACGAACGAAATGAAAGGGGAGAAGAAGGTGTTTAGGGGAAGGAATGAAAGAGAAAGATGGGGAAGGTGGGGGAGAAAGGGGACTGTCTAGAGGAGGGGTGGGGGAGAAGAGGATTTATAAGCAACGAAGGAAGGAAGGAAACGAGGGATATGGAAGGAAATGGGAAGTAAAGATGTGTGGGAAGAAGATGAGGAGAAGGACGGGGAGGGAGAAACAGGGGAGAAGGGGGAAGGGGGTTATTGGGGTGGATAGTTTTAGAGGGGATAGAAACAGGGGAAAAGGGGAGAGAAGGACCGAAGGAAGGAAGAGCGGGGAGGAGATGAGGGAGGGGGAAAGGAAAGTGAAGGTGGGGAGGAACGATGGGAAGAAAGGAGGGGACTGCTTGGAGGGGGAAGGGGGAAAGGGGAAAAGGGAGGGATGGGGGAAAGTAGCTGGCAGGTAGAGAGAAGGGGAGGTGAGGATGGGGAATAAAGAATCAAGGAAGGATGAAGGAAAGATTAAGAAGGGGGGAGGGATGACGAAAATGGAAGGGGAGAAAGCTGGCAGGTAGAGGAGGTGGGAGGTGAGACTGGGGAGTACGGCTCGAGGAAAGGAAGAAAGGGGAAGGGGAGATAGGGAGTGAAGATGGGGGAGAAGCATCAAAGAATGGAATATTGACAGGAAGAGCTAGGGGAACGTGGTGAATGGGGGACACTGACTGAGGGGAAATGGGGAAGAAAAGAGAAGACACGAGAAAAAAGCAAAGATGAAAGAGAATGAGAAGAATGGGAGGTTTATGGAGGAGACAGACCATACGGGTGAAGAAATTTTGGTGGGAATATGAAGGAAGTGAGAAGAAAGGCGGACGACAGGAAGAAAGCATGGAAGACAGAGAGATCAAGTACCCGGTAGGCTTGAAGGTGAGAGAGAGAGAGAGAGAGAGAGAGAGAGAGAGAGAGAGAGAGAGAGAGAGAGAGAGAAACTGGATGCACAGAAGAAGGCAAAGATTACTAGAGATACACATACGCCTGAGGAGCTGTAGAACATGCAAGGTGGAACTAAGATAAAGAAAAATAATGAAGGAGAAAACACAAAGACAAAAAAAAGGGAAGAAGTAAAGAAAGGGAAGAAGAAGAAGGCATGAGAAAGAGGCAAGAAAAAAGCATGAATTATATTAAAAAAAAAAAGATGGAATTCATTTTTAGCTCTACACATATGGCTGAAGAATCGTAAAAGATACACGAAGAAAGGGACGAAGAAAAATATGATGAAAGAAGAAATCAAGAAAGGTGAAGAGGATGCACAAAAGGAGGAAGGATTAGGGAGGATATATATACAGATGGGCGCTCCTGGAGAGAAAGGAGATAGAGGTGGAGAAAGTGAGAGAGAGAAAGGCTTTTGGTCTTGGATATGAAAGGCAAAGGGAGAGAGAGAGAGAGAGAGAGAGAGAGAGACTTAGACAAATACATAACTTTCCTGCAAACAAAGTGAAATGATTTGGTCTCCAGTTCTTATATACAGTATCACACACACACACACACACACACACACACACACACACACACACACACACACACACACATACACTCTGCCTCTGTTTCCTTCATCATTTCCCTTTCCTCTCCCCACCAATATTCTCTTTCCCCTACTCCTACCATTCCCCAACGTTCCCTTCCCCCTACTCCTCCCACTCCCCAACCCCTCTCCCTCCTCCTCCCACTCCCCAATCCCTTTCCCCCCACTCTCAAGCCATTCTTCACGCCCATCCCGCCCCCCACACGGGAGAGGCGTGGCGGGACATTTGTGGTGGGAGAGGAGGGGGAGGGGATAGGAGGGAAAGGGAAGGGGAAGGGGAAGGGGAAGGGGAAGGAGAGGGAATCGGGGATAGGAGGCCGTGAGGGGAGGAGATGGGAATGGCAAGGGGAAGAAAGAGAAAGAGAAGGAAGGGAGAGAGGGAGCTGAGTTAAGAAGGTGAGGTGAAGAGGGATAGGGATGGTACGATGTGGAGGGGAGGGGAGGAAAGGGAGGGGATGGAATGAGAGGGGTGAAAATGTGGAGAGGAAAGAGGGAGGGAGGAAGGGGAGGAAAGATGAGAAAGGTGATAAAGGAGAGGCGTGAAGGAGGGGAGGTGTAGAGCCTGTATGGGGGGTGAGGAAAGAGTGAGGCGAGGGGGAGGTGGGCGGAAGGAGGGAGAGGGAGAGGGAAGAAGGGAGGGAATATGTCACCCTCTCATTTTTCTTTCCGGGTTATCTTCTCAAACACCTTATATTCCTCTCACTCTTTTCTTTCCTTCTTTCTTTGTCTCTCTTTTCTTTTCTACTTTCTTTTTTGTGTGTGTGCTCTCCATCTCATTTCATTGCTTTTCCTACAATTCCATTTTTCTATCTTTCTATGCTCTCTTACTCTCAATGTTTTCTTTCTTTCTTTCTTTCTTTTTTCTTTTTTTTTTTTGTGCTTTCCATCTTTTTTTTTTTGTTTCTTCTCCTACTCCCATTTCTCTCTTTTTATCGTTTTGTGGCCTCTCTCTCGCCGTGTGTGTGTGTGTGTGTGTGTGTGTGATTCATACCTTTCACCCTGTACGCCCCATGACCTCCTTTCTATCTAACCCCTGCAACCACTGAGGGATTTATTTGGCGATTTAAATAGAGCACTCATTAATCCCTTCACTACACCCATTTAAGGAAGCTCCCTAACACCTCTTCCTTATTGATTTATTTTCGTACACGGGTGGCTAATACCGTTTTGTACGCAATTTATGCAGAGTATGGTGCCAATGGAATGATTTAAGGAACACCGCGAACGGCAAGATGTAATAAGCTAAATAAATCGCTTAGAAAATGGTGTTAGGGAGCTTCCTTAACCAACGAGAATACGGGCATTAGTACCTCCAGACGATTGTAAGACGATTTTACTCATCTTGAAAAACTTAAGGAATTGTGAGAAAAGGAAGATAGAGATAACTTTAAGAGATACTGTAGCTTTAACCCCTTCATTACGAGGCCTTTACTAAATCGCCCACTGGTAGTAAGAATTAATAAAGGGCGTCCTCAATTGAATGGGTTAATTTTCTCCTTACTGACTGTCTATGTTCAATTTATCTTCTTTATGCTTGTCTGATGTTTTTTTTATTTCTTATGAACGTTTTGATCGGTGTGGTTTCCCTCTCTCTCTCTCTCTCTCATTAGTACTTCCTTCACCTAAAAAATCTTTCTTTTTTCTTTCAATATCCCTCACCTCATCTCTCTTTCTTTCACTAATTATCGTTTGTTTATCGTCCCATCAACCCTTCTCGCCATATATATTACAGTACAGCCTTCAGTGTGTGTGTGTGTGTGTGTGTGTGTGTGTGTGTGTGTGTGTGTGTGTGTGTGTCTCTCTCTCTCTCTCTCTCTTTCTTTGCTTATTAACTACCTATCTATTTATCTACCTATCGTTATCAATATCAAGCAATCAATCTACCTTACTGGCACCGTCCCCTCGCAAATTTCCTTTTAGTCTCTCTCTCTCTCTCTCTCTCTCTCTCTCTCTCACACACACACACTGTCCCCACTTCAACTACATTTCTTTTCTCAACACCTGTCATCTTCTGTAATTCCTTAACTCACTCTTTTCTTAACATCTCATTTCCTTAATTAATAACCTCTCTCTCTCTCTCTCTCTCTTTCTCATTAGCACCGTCCCCTCTTCAAATATAATTCTTTTCTCAATATCTGTCATTCTCCTCTCGCTCTCTTTTATCCATTATCTTCAGCGCTCGGACCTCCATCTTCTTTTTCCCCTTTTCTTTTTCTTCGTATTTTGATTTATGGAGCTCGAGTTTTTTTTTTTTACTTTAACTTATTTTCATTCTTCCAATTTCTTATCTTTTCTATCAACGCCCCCCTTTCTCTCTCTCTCTCTCTCTCTCTCTCTCTCTCAGAGCCAATCTTCCCTCCCCCTCTGTACCTCGTTAATCATTCCTTCGTCGCCTTTCTTACCCTGCTCTCTCTCTCTCTCTCTCTCTCTCTCTCTCTCTCACACACACACACACACACACACACACACACACACACACCTTCATCTCCTTTCTTTTTCGCCTCCTCTGTCTTCTCATGTTACCCACCTTTCTTCTCTATGTTTCCACTCCTTTAATCCTCCCTCATAGTCTCTCATGCTTTCTTCTTCTACTCTTCTCTGCTCTCCTCCCTTTCTCCCTTCATTCTTCCTCTCCCTTCATCCTTCTTCTTCAATTCGTCTCTAATTCATCTTTCCCATTTGATTCGTCTCTCTCCCATCTTCCTTTTTCATCTCAATCTCTCTTCTTTATTTTTCCTTTTATCTTCTTTTCCTACTCTTTCCCTTATTTTTCGTCTCCCTTCGTCATCTCCTTTCTCCTCATTCCATCTACTCCTCTATTTCTTCATCTATTTCTTTTTCATGTTTATTTTTACACATCAACTTTTTCATCATTTAAAGTCTGTCACCCTTGCCCTTCGTATTTTTCGCCTTTCCCAGCCATTCGTCTTTCTCCTCCTCTCTGGAATTCATTTTTGCATTTTAAAAATTCATTCAACGTTACATATTTTTTTCCTCTGCAGTCATTTATCTTTCCTCTCAGTGTTTTCTTTTCTTCAGCGTTCTTTCCACACATACCATTTTTTGTTATTTCATTCTTTAAAATTATTCATCATTTTTTTTTTCCACGCCACACGTCACTCACCTTGCTGTTTCTCTCCTGGATACATTTACATCAACTTTCACTTCTTTAATTATCCTTAAAAATCACGTCCTCCTTTCATATATTTATGATTATTATTTTTTATTATTATTATTTTTTTTTGAGGCAGTCATACTTACGGTAATCAGTCTATGTTCTCCCACCTCCTCCTCCCCTCAAAACCACCTTCCCCCTACCTTCCCCCCACCTTCACCCTCCATCCCCCCCTCTTTCAGTCTAAAAATCCCTCCTTCCCTCCACTCCCCCTCAAACCACGTCCCCTCTTCCTCCTCCACCCAAACCTTCCACTCTCAACCCGTCCGCCCTTTACCTTCAAATATATATTCCTCCCCTCCATCTCCTTCCTCAACCCCCCCCCTCCATTCTAACCCCTCCTTCACTCTTAAAACTTACTCTACCCCTCCCATCTCCAACCACAAACCCTCTCCACTCCCATCTCCACGCTGATACCTTCTTTCTCCTCTCCATTTCTACCCTCACACCCATTCCTCACCCCTCCCCACCTCCCCTCAACTCCATCCCTCCACATTTCCATCCTCAAACCTTCTTTCTCCCTCCATCATACCCTCACACCCCTCCTCCGTCCACCTTTCCCTCTCTCCCCACCTCTCCTCCGCCCTACATCAAGCGTGGGAGGAAACCAATTATCGGTCCAAAACTTGCAGGTAATTGAAGTATTTGTTCACAGTAATTACCACCTTCCTTCCCACAACTTTACTTATTAACAGCACTACACTTCACTACACTACACTTCACTGCAAATACTTCACTACACTTCGCTATACAATACACTTCATCAGAGCGTCGGTAGGCACTGTATGTAGGGATGGCGTCGACGTGCCCATAATCTTTAACCAATATAATCCTTCGTAACTTCCAAACACCAAGGTATTATTTTTTCAAAGCCTCCAGCCTAAATCTTCATGAGTGTCTATACATAAAACATCTCCCAAAGCAGCTAAACAAACCGGTACTGCCTACACTCCAAAAAACTCTAATTCCGCTTCTCTAACTACACTACCTCAAGTTCCAACTCAACTACGACTTCTATTTCCATCACCACCACCCTAACTCCAAGACCTCTACCTCCACCTCTGCCTCCATCCCACTAAATTCACCTCCACTTCTCAAACTCCAAGGCTTCTACACTAACTCCACCTCCGCCACTCTAACTCCAAAGCCTCTAACACTACCGCTAAATCCACCTCCCCTAACTCCAAGTCCTCTCTAACTCCACCACCTATAATCTTAACTCCAAGGCTTCTACCTCTAACTCCACCATTACTCTAACACCAAAGCCACTACCACTAACTCCACGCCTCTAACTTGAGCGTCTAGAAAGGATGCTGTGAGAGGTTTCGTGTATTATTCAAGCTGAAATTCCGGTCTCTAAGTTTTATTGAGAGCGAGGTACTCTGGGCGGTTCTCAATCTTTTATGACACTCCGGGGTAGAGGAGGAGGAGGAGGAGGAGGAGGAAGAGGTGGAGGAGGAAGAGGTGGTGGAGGAGGAGGAGGAGGAGGAGGAGGAGGATTCAGGGTATTGTTTACACAGAATAACTGGCTATCATTTGCAGTGTTTGTCTGCGTACTTCAGATGAATGCAAAGCTGGGAAGGCTGAGCTGCGTGTCTTGCTTATGGCCATGCTTGGAAATAAAACACAAAACATCCCTAAACGCAAGACCACATTAATAAAACACTGATTTACAAGGTCCTTAGTGGTGGCTTATCGGATTCAAAGGGATGCTGGGTTGACTTTGAACTCTGAGATTTCTTTGACGTGACAAATGGAAAAAAAAAAAAAATACACTGCTAAAATCCGCTAAATTCTAGATTATGTTACACCGATTCACTGGCCACTCTCTACATGCCTCATACTGTTTTTTTTTTACTTGTGTTGTGTGTGTGTGTGTGTGTGTGTGTGTGTGTGTGTTTCTGAGACTGTTAATTTTTGAGGTTATTTTTACACAATGTTCGGAAAAGAAGTATATAACACACCCCAGAACACACACACACACACACACACACACACACACACACACACAGAATTACGTCAACAAACATTACATAATCATAACAAAATCAATTCAATCCCTGTACACAACAACTTCCTAAAAAGTGCCTTCATCAGCGCCAATACAGGTGAGTGCTAATTAAGAATACATTTTTATCACCGGAAAACACGTAGGTATTTATTTACACAGGTATTTTTTTCGGTCGGTCGGTCGGTCCTCTCTCTCTCTCTCTCTCTCTCTCTCTCTTACATAGTGAATGAGTTAAAATCAATCTGCATCAGCTCCATCAGTACAATTATTTTTTTTCTAACAATTCGTAACTCTACCAGACGATTTTATTTATCTTCGAAAAGGCCTCCTGAAAAATAGAAAATCGTCTGGAGGCAGCATCAATAAAAAAAAAAAATCACCTAGTTTTTCTTCTTCTGATACTCTGCCCTCAAATTTACTTTCATTCCCCCAAAACCTAACTCACTTTGTCCCATACTCTCACCGGCATAATGGGGTTCGTGATACCTCCTCCTGAGCTATTTATTCTGTCTATTCCAATCCCTTCAAACTTTTAAGGTATTTTCAGCTTTATTTTTATTTTTGCTACTACCGGGGTATTATAATCAGTAAAGGAGTTGGTTTTCGAAATAAAGGGGTAAGATATAGCCTTCCATGACCCTTTTTGCCATTATTCCAACAGAGGACAAAATCACCTGGAGGTAGCAGGAATATAAATAATAACATCATGGTAGTAAAGTCGCCAATAATAAATATCATCATAGTTAAGTCGGCAATAATATTTTCCGTGCCTTTTACATCTCTTTAATATCGATATAAGTGCGATAGGTAACACACACAAAAATATTAATAATCAATATACTGAAATAAATCGGTTAGGAAGAGGTGATAGGCAGCCGAATAGGAGTCTTTGATCTATGCCTTACCTTATATATAACCAAGGACAAAAATTCGTATACTATTCCTCGGCCTCTACCTCACACTTGGGGGCTTCCAGTCACTAACCTCCTTTACTATCTATCTATTTATCTATCAACATCCAGACGCCTTAATCCCGTAAGGGGTAGCCACAAACAAATCGCCTTCATGTCGGCCTGTCCCTTGCCATATCGCTGCCCTCCCCCCTCCCCCAAACTTACACCTCCCCGACGCACCATCAAAGAGAATCGTCTATGGGCAGAGAAATATACCAAGCCTCTGTTTTTAAATATTTGCCAACAACAGAATGTGAGAAGAGGAGGTGAATTATAAAGCAAGATATACACAATTATACCAAGCCTCTGTCACCTAAACAATAATATCCACGACAATAAAGTGAGAACTGCTGAATAATTAAACGAACTTCAGAAAAAGTAAAATCCTCACTTAGCTTTGACAATATTAGTTAATAAAAGAAAGTAAGACGTGAATAATTAGGCAAACTTTAGACAAATATACCAATCCTCTTTCAACATAATATCAGCCAATCGAGGAAAGTGAGAAGAGGTGTACTATTACGCATACTTTCGTCCCCAACTGTACATATTCTGGCCCCGCTCTGTACATGCATTCAGGCACATGTACACTCTTAATGGAAGTACTCTGAACACTGGAGGGTGAGATGGGAGAGGGAGAGAGGGAAGGAGAAGGGGAGAAAAGGGAAGCTGAGAGGGGAAAGGAGGGAAAGAAGGATGACGTACAGTCGTGTGTGTGTGTGTGTGTGTGTGTGTGTGTGTGTGTGTGTGTGTGTGTGTGAGAGAGAGAGAGAGAGAGAGAGAGAGAGAGAGAGAGAGAGAGAGAGAGAGAGAGAGAGAGAGAGAGAGAGAGAGTTAATCAAAACCACAGAACCGAAGAGATACAGGGGAGAAAGTGAAGACAAGAAAGAAATTGAAAAAAAGAAAGAAAAAGCGAAAAAGAGGAAGAGGGGAGAAGGTGATGATGAGGAAAGGAAATGAAGCAAGGGGAGAGACAAAAGACACAAGGTAAATAAAGGAGAAAACACATGGTTGAGAGAGAGAGAGAGAGAGAGAGAGAGAGAGAGAGAGAGAGAGAGATGGTATATGAAGGGACAAACATTTGATAAAGATATGCAGAGAGAGAGAGAGAGAGAGAGAGAGAGAGAAATGAACGTAGACTAAATTTATGCTCCTGTGCATATTTGCATAACTCATGAATAAAGGCGAGGGAAGGCAGGAATTATAATAGATATAGGCAGGTAGATACATAGATTTATATTTAGAGATAGACAGGCAGATAGATAGATAGAGATGAAGACAGACTAGTAGACAGACAAACAGCTAAATAGATAGACAGATAAACATATACACACACACATGGAGAGACGTAAAACAGACTGACTGATACATCGATACATCTGTTTGGAATAGTATACTAAATTTGTCCCGACCATGACTCACTCTTGGATGCACGCGCGCGCGCGCGCGCACACACACACACACACACACACACACACACACACACACACACACACACCGAGGCCACTTACACACTTCAATTTTATAAGGAAAAAGTTTGCAAAAGACTTACTCCCTAGATGCTGCTGAAGGGGAGGGGAGGGAGGAAGGGGAGGGAGGAAGGGAGAGAGGGAGTGGAGGACAGAGAGGAGGAAAGAGGGACGGGAGGGAAAATCGGGAAAGAGAAGGGGAAGGGGAGGAAAAATGAGGAGGAAATTAATGGGGACTATGGAATATGAGGAAGGAACTAAGAGAATGGTCGGGAAAACAAGGTCGGAACAATAGAAGGGAGGGAAAATAAGAAAAAAAATCAAGGGATGGGAAGGAAAATGAGGAAAGAATTGAGCAGGGGGGAGAGAAAATGAGGACAAGACCTGAGGGAATGGAGAGAAAAATGGGGAAAAAATTTTGGGAGGGGAAGGAAAGCCGGGAAAGAATTGAGGGAGGGGAGGAAATATGAGGGCAGAATTGAAGGGGAGAAAAGGATGAGTGAATTAAGGAAAGGGGAAGGAAAATGAGGAAAGCATTGAAAGAAGGGAGGGAAAATATGGAAAGTATTACTGGTGAGGAGGGAAAATGAGGAAAGAATTGAGGGAAGCGAAGGAAAGTGGGAACAGAATTGATGGTGGGGAGGGAAAATGAGCAATGAATTGAAGGGGAAGGAATATGGGGGAAGAGGTGGGGGAGGGAGGGAAAGTGGGGAAAGAATCGAAGGAAAACGAGGAAAGAAATGAGTGACGAGAGGGAAAATGAGGGGAGAGATGGAGAAGGGGAGGAAGATAGGAGATAATGGAAAATACTACTAAAATGGGGAAAAAAAGAGAATAAGAGAATATTACAGAAAAAAATTACATGAAAAAGAGTGTAAAGAGTGGGAGGAAAGAGAAGAAAGGAGAGGAGAGAAAGGAAGGGAGAGGAGAAAGAGGAAAGGAGAGGAGAGAGAGGATTGGAGAGGAGGAAACTGGAGAGATAATGAGTGGGAGGAGAGCCTGAGGAAAGAGATGGAGATACAGGAGGGGGAGAGGGAGGAAAATGTCAAGAGTGTGTGTGTGTGTGTGTGTGTGTGTGTGTGTGTGTGTGTGTGTGTGTGTGTGTGTGTGTGTGTGTGTGTGTGTGTGTGTGTGTGTGTGTGTGTGTGTGTGTGTGTGTGTGTGTGTGTGTGTGTGTGTGTGTGTGTGTGTGTGTGTGTGAGAGAGAGAGAGAGAGAGAGAGAGAGAGAGAGAGAGAGAGAGAGAGACGAGTAACAATGAGAAGGGAGGTGGGAGGGAAGGAGGGAGGGGGAGGATGGAGAGGGAGAGGAAACTAAGGGTGTGACTAGATGGAATAGGTGTTGTGGGATAGAGGGGAGACGAGAAGGGGAGTGAGGGAGGGGGAGAGTGGGAAGAGAAAGGGAGGGGGAGAGCGGAGAAAGGGAGGAGGAGAGTGGAGAGGAAAAGGGAGTCTGAAAGCGGAGAGAAAAGATGAGAAAGAAGGATGGGGATGTTCACTAATCAAAAACAAGAAGGAAAAGCATATGGGATGGTAGTAGTAGAGAGGAGTGGAGAGGAGAAGAGAGGAGAGAGGAAAGAGGAAGGGGCGGAGTGGACATAGAAAGGAAAAGGTGGGTGAGAGCAGATGGGATGATGGATGTGGGGAGGAGGGGAGAGGGAAGAGTATGAGGGAAGAATGTGAGGGAGAGGAAGAGGAGAGACAAGGAAGATTAGAGAAAGAAAGTGAGGGGAAGGAAGACAGGATGAAGGGTGAGTGAGAGGGAGCAGATGAGGAAAGAGGGGTGAGAGGGAAGAGAAAAGGAGAAAAGATGAAGGAAGATGAGAGGGGTGAGTGTGAGGGAGGAGAAAAGGCATGAGAGAAAAAAGGGAATAAGAGTGGGTACAGAAGGAAGGAAAAGGGAAAAGACAGAAGAGTGGTGGAGGAGGGAGGAAGGTTGGAGGAGTGGCAGGGGAGGGTGGAGACCGAGAGGAGTTGTGGAGGAGGGGGGTAAGGGGGGTGAGGAGGGGCCAACAGGTAGGGAAATAATACGAGGTGTGTAATGTGGCCTCTTGAGGGAGAGAGAAAGTAGGAGAGGGAGAGAAACACGCTTTACCTCCCTTTTTCTTTCCTTCATGTCTTTCCTCTCTTACCCCTTCATTTCCTTCCTCCAAGTCCCTCCTTTCTTCCCTCTCCATTTTTTCCCCTCCCTTTCACAAATTTCTTTAATTATGGAAAAAGATAGTAGAGAAATTTGCAATAATCTTTTCCTATATAATTTCCATGACAATTTTTCGATGCTCTTTGATGGTTTTTCTTACTTTTTCCTGCCTATTTCGACTCAAGGGACTGATGGGTGGGTGCAGTCTTCTTTTACTCTCTTTATCATCGTTTCAGAGAAGATACCAGAGTCACAATCTTCTCTGTTACAAACTCGAAAGAATCATTATTTTTGCTGATGCTTCCTCTCCTTCCTGCTCTCTTGTACTCCTCATTATCCTTTCATTTCTTCCTCCCTCTTCCTTCCTTCTTTCCTTCTCATAGGCAATTCTCTTCCTCCTCTCCCTTCCTCTCTTTGCTCTCTCACTTTTACTTCCTGCCTTCCCATTCCTTTCCTCTCTCTTTCTTTATCTCCTCCCTCTACTTTCCCTTCTTCCTCTCTCTCACTTTTCTTTCTCTTACAAACTATATCTCTCCTGCATCTATGTTACCTCTCCCTGCATCTCCTCCCATTCTTCTTCCCTTTTCATTCCTCCCCTTTTTCTCCACTCCTCTCCTATACTCCCCCTCCCTTGCTTTCTTTTTTTTTTCTCTCTCTCTCTCTCACCTTGTTTCTCTTCTTCCTCTTTAAAGTCTACTTTATCCACTCTCTCTCTCTCTCTCTCTCTCTCTCTCTCTCTCTCTCTCTCTCTCTCTCCCTTTCAGCATCTAATCATCTTTCATTTCTATCTCCCATTTGATCTCTCCCTCCCTCTTATTTCTTTCTCTTTCCCCTTCCCTCCATTACTCTGTTTCAGCTATTCTCTCTCTCTCTCTCTCTCTCTCACTAAAGATGAGCAACCTACACCGACTCTCACCCCCTCTCCCTGCTTCTCCCTCTCTTTCCTCTACTCTCTCTCTCTCTCTCCTTTTAATTTTCATATAATTATTTTTCCCTTCATTTATAATTTCATTCATATATATTTTCTTCTTTCTTACCTTATTTGTCCTTTCCATTTCTAAATTTACTCATTCTTATTTTCCTGGTGTCTTTCTTTTGTTTTCCTTTCCTTCCTATATTATTCTTTATTATTTTCATGTCTACAAAACATTAACTTTTATTTCTCTCTCTCTCTCTCTCTCTCGACTCACTTCCGACGTCTGCTTTAATGTCACATAAATCTTTCCACCTGAACACAAATACATTATCTTCCAACACCTGTCACCTCACACACCTGCCTCTCTCACCTGCCTCACACACCTCTCTACGTATACCTGCCTCACATATCTGACTCACACACCGTTCTGCCCATACCTGCCTCACACACCTTATTACCTACAGTACACCTGACCAACGCACTTGTTTCACACACTTGCATTAGACACCTGGCTCACACACCTGATTACCTAACTACACGCCTCTCACACCTATCTCAAAAACATGACTCACACACCTCCCTCTCACACCTGCCTCAGTACACACCAGTCTCGTACGCCTGCATCAAGTACCTGCAACTTGAACACACCTGCCTCTCACAGTCTCACACATCTACCTCACCCACATGTTCCCCTGCATATTTCCCCTCACACCTGTCAACCATGAGACAAGCACCTGTCAAGCGTGTCTCTCTATAACTGCCTGTCTATATGTGTCTTGCTCAACCTATTCTTCCATCTCTCTCTCTCTCTCTCTCTCTCTCCCACGCAGCAATTCGCCCAGCGTGGGAGTCACCTGGGAGAAGCACTCGAGCCGACATCATTATCCTCATTGCATCTCTCTCTCTCTCTCTCTATCCATCTACTGTATATACCTATCTATCGATCACTATCTTCCTTCCCCTCTTCTCTCTAAATCAGTTGTTCGAACTACCACTCCTCTTCACCTCCCTCCCTCCCTCTCTCTCTCTCTCTCTCTCTATCCATCTACTGTATATACCTATCTATCGATCACTATCTTCCTTCCCCTCTTCTCTCTAAATTAGTTGTTCGAACTACCACTCCTCTTCACCTCCCTTCCTCCCTCCCTCTCTCTCTCTCTCTCTCTCTCTCTCTCTCATCACTACAGCGCTGAATGGAGTACATGAAGCGAGACAACGTGGGAAGAGGGTGCGTGAAACAGGAAGAAATGAGAGAGAGAGAGAGAGAGAGAGAGAGAGAGAGAGAGAGAGAGAGAGAGAGAGAGAGAGAGAGAGAGAGACGGGAAGATGGAGGATGGGAAAGGAAGATACAAAAGATGGAGAAGGTAGGGGTGAGAGAGAAGAGGGAGGGGAGAGGAGGGGTGGGGAAGGAGAGGGAGGGGGAGGGAGGGGAGGGAGGGAGATATTGGGAGGCAGTGACCGTGTGGTGTCTGTTCACCCAAACCCCAGAAACTTCCCTCCATCCCTCCATCATTACGCGGCAGGTGGAGAGGAGAGGGAGGGAGGGAGAGAGGGGAGGGATGGGAGGGAGGGATGAAGGGTTTTGAGGGAGGAGAAGGAAGGAGATGAGGGGAGGGGAGGGGAAGGAGAGGGAGGTATCGGAGGGAGTGCAGGGGAGGAAGTAAGGAGTGAAGTGGGGAAGTGGAGGCACGGAAGAGGAGGGAGGAAAGAAGGGATATTATGTGGAGGTGATAAGAGAGAGAAGAAAATGATAATGAAAGAACCGGAGTAAAGAAAACCAGGCAAGGAAAAAAAAACAGCCAACTTGACAAAGAAAAAGGAAAACTAAAAGGAAGACAAGATGAGCCTTACAGGGGAGGCAAGAAAGAAGCAGTAATGAGAGAAGAGAGAAGAAATAACAGATACGAAAAGAGAAGACAAGAGGAGAGCAGAAGGGGAAAGATGACAGAGAAGAAATAATCAGGGAGACACCAGAACCTGAGAAAAAAAATAAAGATAAAGGATGTAGGTAAGATAAAGGCGTGTGAATGAAGACAGTGTGGTGGTTGGTTCCCTTTAAAGCCAGCGTGGTGGCCCGTGTCAGGCAGCAGTATCTATTTAGGCTCCTGGCCCGCTATTTTTACCTGCCTGGGGTAGTGATGGATAGATAGCATAATACCCAATACGTTAATCTCCCTATTAATGATACGTGAATAACACTAATTCAATTACACACGTCACTAACTGATAATAATGCAAGTCCCGTAACTGTTCCGGATATAGCCTATGTCTAAGCTATACGGCATGGTATTTCCAAAGCAGCGACAATAGGGGAAAAAAAATAAAAACTTACACTCTTTAAACCTTCCACCTTATGATTCGACATCTATTCTACCCTAGACAAAGTATGACTATATTACTCGTCACCTGCACCAGTACTGTGTATATCAGGAAGCCTTCGATGGTCTAAGGCTTAAAGGAAAATAAGCAATTCACTGCATAACAGTGAATATGTGTACATTACTTTCTTAACCGGTATTTTAACAGACGTGTAATCCTAAAGGTCATCCAGGATGACCTTAACAATATCTCTCTCTCTCTCTCTGCTTTTTCATTCTTACTAACACCATGTGGTTATTATCAGACAACTCCATTCACCTCTGGCGACACTGTAGGCTTAGCACTGATCTTCCACTTATCTGTTTACTACATTTGCCCATTTAATTCACATACCCATTCACTACGACAGGCCAAAGTACAAAAAAAAAAAGTCTGACCTGAGCAGAAATAAAACATGACACACTGACCTGAGGAAGTGAAAAAAAAAAAAAATCTAAAAATCATTACATGAGAACCGAGTAACTGATTTAAGTCTCTGCCTGTTTGATTTTTTTCCTCTGCTGAGTAAAATCGTCTGGTGGTAACTGGAATGCAATACCCAACTACAATTTAAACCGTTCATCCCTACTACCACGAAAACTACCATTTCTAATACCACAACTACCATCACCGTTACTACCAAACCTTCCACCACTCCAACTACCACAATACACCATCGCCACTACCACTATAACTACTATCATAACTACCATCATCGTTACTAATACACCTACCACTATCCTTACTACCACAATTATCACCATCCCTACTACCACATTTACCACCACTACTACAACTAACACCATCGATAATGCCACACTTATCACAATCACTACTACCACAACTACCATCATCCCTACTACCACAATTACCACCATCGTTACTGCCACATCTACCACCACTACTACCACAATTACCACCATCACTACTGGCATTGTCATCACCATCACAACAACCACAACCATCATCACCGCTCTTACCCCAACTACCACCATCACTCTACGACCACCACCATCAATAACACCACAACTACCACCATCCCTCCTAGGTACGGTACCACAACTACCACCGTCGCTACCAACACAATCACCATCATCACTACTACCACAACTACCAAGATCTACACCACAGACAACACCGCTATTTCCACAACCACCACACCACCACCACCAGAATTACTACTACCACAACTACCATCATCGCAAAGTATAAAGAGAATATGAGGAGTCTCTCTTCCTGGCGCGTATGTTACTATGACGACCGGCTTGAGAGAGAGAGAGAGAGAGAGAGAGAGAGAGAGAGAGAGAGAGAGAGAGAGATTAGAGCAAGGCCTGACTCGAGAAAAAGAATTTATGAAAAAAAATAGAAAAAAAATAAGAAACTGAAAAGAAGAGAGAAGGAAAAAACGAAGGAAAAAAATGAAAGCCAAAAGAGGAAGAAAGGAAATGACACGGAATAAAAAAAAAATGGAAAGAGAAGAAAAAGAGGAGAGGAAATGAGAAGAGAAAAAAAGCGGCTGGGAGATGTGAAGAGAAAGAGAGAAGTGATTTTCCGACAAAAGGCAGGTAAAGACCGGAGAGAGAGAGAGAGAGAGAGAGAGAGAGAGAGAGAGAGAGAGAGAGAGAGAGAGAGAGAGAGAGAGAGTAGGGGGGTTGATGATAAGACGAAGAGATGGGAGAAAGATAGGAGGAAACTGGAGAACCAGAAAGGACAGGAGGGAAAGTGAGATAGATAGATGGACAGACAGAGAGAAAGATAGACAGACAGAAAGATAGACAGATGGAGACAGGCAGATAGGTAGATACACTGATAATAAAGAGAGAGAGAGAGAGAGAGAGAGAGAGAGAGAGAGACTTTCTAGACACATTCATCGGAATAAAAATAATACAGAGAAAGTAAACGTATATAAGAAAAAAGAAACTACATACGGGGTAAGAGAAGTAAAACAGATCTCTCTCTCTCCCTCCCTCCCTCCCCCCTCCCCCCTCTCTCTCTCTCCTATACACCCTCAACCTCTAAGCCGTACAGGAAAAGAAACATAACACTCACATTAAACGAAATATGCCGGAGGGAATTTTTAAAGGAATGGTGGAAAATAGTGAAGAAAATTAAACTTCTGATGATGCTAGAAATCCCTTATAGATTATTATATTCCATTTTTTTTTAAATCAAACTACCATACGCTTCCCCATGACTTTAAAAAATAAATAAGAAAATATAAATTAGACAGCAATAAAATACCTACATAAGTCATCTGATGGAAGGGGTGAAAGTAAAGATGAAAGATATACATATATTTTTGGTGCGTTCAGTGAAGTGTGGTATTATTCATTTCACCTTTATTCATATCTGGGGATGTTATTCAATTAAAGAGAGACGCTGTGTGTGTGTGTGTGTGTGTGTGTGTGTGTGTGTGTGTGTGTGTGTGTGTGTGTGTGTGTGTGTGTGTGTGTGTGTGTGTGTGTGTGTGTGTGTGTGTGTGTGAGAGAGAGAGAGAGAGAGAGAAACCGGGTGAGCAAGTGACCTGGGAAAAATGTGAACGAATAAAAAATCGAGTAAGCGAGTGAGAGAGGACGTGAGAGCGAGAACAAATTGAGTGAGTGAGCGAGGGCAAGTGGGAAGAGGTAATTTTACAAAAGGAGTGAGCAAATAAAATCCCAATTCAGGTGTTTAATTGAATACGGAGAGGCAAAGTGAGAGGGATGGATGGATGGATGGAAGGATGGTTGAGTGGGTGGGTAGATGGGTGAGGGGAAGGATGGATGGATGAGTGGGTAGATGCGTGAGGGAATGGAAGGATGGATGAGTGGGTGAGTGGATGGATTGATGGGTGGATAGATGGATATACAGAAAGTCAAATTAATGGACACACAGACAGAAGTAGACATATGCAAGACTCATCGGCAATATACGTGAATGTATGTACGGATGGATGGATAGTAAGACAGACAGACAGATTAATACATAAATAAATAGACAGATTGAGTGATAGACAGACAAACAGTTCGACAGATGAGTAGCTGGGATACGTAATTATATACAATAAGGGCGATGGGAAAT